>NC_079153.1:97689644-98352839 GCF_947563725.1 Argiope bruennichi
GACGAATAATCTTTTATAATTTGAATTGCCTTTATCTATAAATGTTTAGTTTATATTTTATTCTGATATTATAGCAGTATTCTATTTTTCAACTGACTCTAATATATTATTTCACTTTTATTTAATGCGTAATACATAGCCAGAATTATGCTAAGAGAGTGATCTGTGATATACTGATTTTGATAATGGGAGGCAAAGTAGAGACTTAAAAAAATTAAATAATAATAATAATTTAATTTTAAATTTATTGTTCAAATAAAAAATAAAATTTGAAACTTCAAATTTCCAAAGAAAAAATTTATAGAGATGTGAAGTTAACAGTAAAACACATATAACATTCTATTATTCATTTTGTGAAACTACCAGAATTGTGAATCTTTAAAAAAACATTTCAACTCAAATTTTATTTATTTTTTCAAATATTTTTATTTTTCTATAGACACGAATTTTTATTATATTTTCAAAAATAGATGCATCATCATTTATGTTATCATAAATAGTTATCATCGAACAACATTAGGTTAAGTTGAAATTATAATTTCATTGTTAATAGTAATTTTATTTTAAATTTATTATTGAAAGAAAAACTAAAAATTCAAACTACAAAGGGACCATTGAAAGCAATGAAAGGAAATATAAACTATTATTCATTTTGTAAAACTACCAGAACTGTAAATTTCTTTTAAAAAAACACAAATTTTATTTCATGTTTTTGTTTCCCTACAGATTCGAATGCTTATTATATTTTCTAAAACAAATGCCTCATCAATTATGTGTTCACAGATAGTTACCAGCAAGCAATATTGGGTTATGTGAACAAAATGCATGATTAATTTCCACCAAGATGAAATTTTGTATCCCCTTAACCAGCTTCAACTAAAACAAAAAATATATCTACAGTAGCATGGGAGACAATAACCTTCCTTAAGGCACGCAACTCTCTGACCATAGTATCTCCCCATAGGATCATTAACCATCTCCTCCTGCTAAAACACTCTTGACTTTAATTTTTAATTTCTCTTTCCCACTACTAGGGTAGAGGGGTGCCTTTACCCAACACCACTCATCCCCTTTAAGAGCACGTAGCGCCTCCATCTTCCCAAAGAAAATGATCCTGCACGCCACTGGGAAAAATAATACTTCTACAGAAAAGAACTAAAGCAACTGCCATTTCCCAGACGCGCGACCAAGACCCTCTTACGCACCAGAGGCTAAGGACGATTAATCTTTGTTAGGACTGTTGGAAGTGTTTGACCCTAGTAGCATTCTCCTCCCACCCATTTCAGATTCTCTCTCTGTCTAGTCCTAGAGTAGTAGCACAAGCAGACCAGGTTACTTTCAGGATTCTCACCAGCAGTATTTGTCCTACACATCAGACTTTTCGTAGGTTTAGAGCTTTGTTTTCTTCTTTGTTGTTAGGACTCTAGGACGTGTTGGAGGTATAAGATTAAGGTACTTGGGTCACAGGGAAAGAACACTTTCCAAAGAAGGTTCGCATAAAATTTATTTGGGTGCTCGTAAAATCGAGCTTGAAACTTTGTACATATACCTTGGCAATTTTTATTTTTGTCATCCTGAATTCTGAAAACTATTAATTGTAGAAAATTATCAAAAAGAAGTATACAATATTAGAAAATTATAAAAAAGTTCTGTAAGGCAAAATTTTACAAAAAATGGATGCTCATTTTTCCTTAAAAATACAAAACCGATACCAGTTCACGGAACCCTGACTATTCTATGTAATTTACTTGTATTAAAAATTTATCCATTAGAAAACTAAAGGTTATAAATTATAAGTGATTATAGAATATATATTATTGATTTCATCTAATTTGTGCCGTAATTTACAGATACATTAATAAAATAATTTTAAATAATAATTTATCGCCGAATGAATACTTCACATCAAGACAGGATTCGCAAATTTATTTCATTTGAGATTACGAATTCCGTTAATCCATGACTCCATTTAAAAAAGAAAAACGAATTAAAAATAAAGATAAAAATAATTTTAGTTAAACAAAATTGCATGACAAACTTGCTATTGTTTCCGAGACTAAAAGAATCGCTAACTGTGAATACTTTTGTAAACACCAAAATGCTTGATATCGGTCGATACTTTGGCCACAACCCATAGTTTAGAAATGGAAAGATTTGTAAATATTCTCCACTGTGTAACCCATTTTATTATGAGGTAAAACAATGTTAGCTTCGGATAGACTTGCCATTATCAGGCATGAGTCTTACAGTCTATATTGACTATATGAATAAAAAGATAAAACTGTTTATGATCATCATAAAATTCGACTTTCAGATATTGACGAATCGTTGCCTTATCAAAATTCCTGAATCCGGAAAAATCATTTTTACTTTTTAATTAATGAAATGTACAAAGAGAAAGTATTGTAATTGTTAAAAATTTCGTACTCCCCCCCCCCCATCCGTTTATTCAAGATTTCAATGATTGAGCCCTCTGCTTTGAATATGTTGTAAAATGAAAATTAAAAGGAATGACATCCTTGTTACCTGATCATGTTTATAAATAACGAAATCTAGCCCCTATAGCCTTTGAATATTTCCAATGAAGCATGAATAGAACATTTACAATGCGGCATAACAAGAAATCATCGTATGTAGAGATTTGAATCTATTCTGTTATCTTGTTCAATTATTTCTCAATAAAGAAAGAAAAGAAAAGAAAAAAAAATGATAATGCATTAATGGACTTACACTTACAAAATCGCTTAATTAATCAACCTAACTATGTTTCTGTTATGATGTTATGATAATAGACCAGTTGGTCTGAAAGATTTTCCTCGATTACAAAAAAAAATTATTGTGAAAAACTATCATAATTTAACAAGTGCTTGTCTCTATATATTGTAAATACGTTTATGAAGATTTCAATAAAACCATTTATATCAATAAATTACAAAGTCAACAACAACCTTGGTAGCTCGATGTCAAGGCGGTATGCCAATTCTCGTCAAGTTTTAGTCAAACATTTCGGCATTCACACAAGACACAACATCTGTGATCCTAACTTATCTGAGTATCTTATCCTAACTTATATGAGTATATTATTCTAACTTATCTGAGAATCTTATCCTAGCTTATCTGAGTGTTTTATCCTAGCTTATTTCTGATCCTAACTTATCTGAGTGTTTTATCCTAGCTTATTTCTGATCCTAACTTATCTGAGTATACTATCGTAACATATCAGTGTCCTAACTTATCTGAGTATCTTATCCGAGTATCTTATCCTAACTTATCTGGGTATCTTATCCTAACTTATCCGAGTACCCTGTCCTAACTTAGATGAGTATCTTATCCTAACTTATATAAGTATCTTATCTTAACATCTGATTATTTTATCCTAACTTATCCGAGTATCTTATCCTAACTTATCTGTGATCCTAACTTATCCGAGTATCTTATCCTAACTTATCTGTGATCCTAACGTATCCGAGTATCTTATCCTAACTTATCCGAGTATCTTATTCTAACTTATCTGAGTATCTTATTCTGACTGATCTGAGTATCTTATCCTAACTTATCTGTGATCCTAACTTATCAGAGTATCTTATCCTTACTTATCAATGATCCTAACTTAATTGCGATCCTTACTTATCTGAGTAAGTTAATATCTTCAACTGGCATTGCAATCAATTTGTCTTTAATGCAATCCCAAAACTGACATTGAACATATTCTTTAAAATCATGGGACCAAAGAATCACATTGAACTTTTTGCTCCGTTAACACTATTTTGATAACAATCGATTGTAAAGCCACTATGTTCACACTAGGTGCGCTATCCGCTGGAATGAATATATATATATAATTTACACTATCATATGTAATAGTTCTTTTGCATTTTTATTTTAAGGGAAAGGCTTTATTACCATCCTGTATACTTGCGATTGAAATTGGTAATTGAATCGCTCATATCATTACTGTACTAGGGTAAGATCAGGAAGGGTTGCAACTGGAATAAATACTACATATTTTTCTTCTTATTCCCTTTATATGTTGTTGCTAGTGTCGAAAGAACATCAACAAAACAAAACCCGTCCATTTCATTAACTTTCATATGACGTCTCTCCGCCTCATACAACTTGGGCGAGAGACCATCGCGGGACTTTTTCGTCTCATTGCGCACCCCTCCTACATTCGGGGCGATGGAAGGAAGGGAGAAAGAAAAGAATCCTCCCCCCCCCTTCTGAAAAAAAAGAGAAATACAAAAACAAAAAGAAAGATCGTTTTTTTCCCGGCCGAGAAATAGAAAGATGCGAACCTTTTGAAAACCAATGATCCGGATTCTACGTTTCCCGAACTGGCGTTTCACAGAACACTTCTTCCAAAAGAGGATTGTGCAGACGATTCTTTGAAGGGGTGGAAGGGGAGAAGTAAATGGTCACTCCTGTTGAAGTCGTTTGGAAGAGGGGTGCCCCCCCCCACCGTTCCTCTCTCACTCTCTGGTATTCCGTTCGTAATTCCCTTTTCAATAAGTTTTGCCGCTTTTTCTCTGAGCGTGTGTGTGTCTGTGTAACAAACTCAGTTATTTCAGCCGAATAGTTTCTGCTCTTGATAAACGATGCCTTCGCTTTGCGAGAATGGAACAGTTCCTTCTTTCTTCACTCTAAAAATTAAGTAATTTTTAATGTCCTAGGATCGAAGAGGAAACACAATTCTTGTTTCTCCGCTCTAGATTTTTTTTTTTTATCGTTGTTGTAAGCCGAAGAGTATTTAGTGCTGCCATTTTTATATTGGAAATGTCGTGTTTCGATTCACCTTGGCGTGAAATTTACACTGATTCTTGGGAACAAGATGACGATTCTTTCATTTTCCCTTGTTTTAATGAGAATTTATTTCATTTATATGTAAATGAATTGAAACTCTTTTTGTTTTTCATGCGTTGACATGCATTTATTTATTATATTAATTGAAATATTTTTTTAGCTGCATTCGTGTTTTAAAGACAATTATCACTTCCATTTACAATTGTTTTGCGTGATGGTGATAGAGAATTTTCAATTCGTAATTGGATATACATAATTATACACATTAGTTATTTTTTTAGTCGTTGCATGCTATGTGAAAATGAAATGAAATACAATTTCTGCATTAATAATTTTATTTTCCAACTCTAATTTGAAAGCTTACAATTATACAGGATGTCTCATAAGGTATGCAGCTTGTGATATTTACAAATTCGGATAGAACACGACAGAACGAGTATTTTGATGTATTTGTAAGAGTCTAAACAAACTATGACGCACACGTTATACATCAAAATACTCGTTTCGACGTGTTCTATCTGAATTTTTAAATATTAGACGCATTATTATACCTTGTGGGACATCCTGTATCAAATGAGTGACAACCATGTGAAATATTAACATAATCATTACCTCGCTTATATATAGATACAATTTCTTAAAGCATCTTATAAGATCCACAGTTATGAATACTGCAATAGAAAAGAGTTACGTGACTATCATTATTTTGAAATATCTTATTTCTAAATTCCATTCTTTTTTGGGGTTAAGCAGAGATATTAAAATTTTATATTGAAAAATTACTCCATTGAAGTCGTCAGTATGAAATAGCATCGGATTTAATAAAATTTAAAAACTTCAAATATATAAAACATTTTTTTCGACATTTAGTTTATAAAAGATTAACTATTTGTGAAGAACATGCTAGACAAAAATTGCATTTGATTTTATTAACATTTTAAAAAGTTTAAAGAACTTTCTTTTTGAAAATAAATGAATCTTTAATTAATTTTGGATTAATAATATTCCATTCGTAAGTTTGTCGTTGATCTGAGTCAAGGGTTCGTAATATTACAAAATATAACTCTATTAAACCAAAAAATGTGGTTTTAAATATTCTTGTGTGGGGGGGGGGAGGCATATTTGTAAAAATACAAGTTAAAATATTTTTACAGAAATGCAAAGTAAAACCGAAAGTAAACTGCAGGAAAAAGAGAAGTTCTTGAAAAAATGAACAGAGAGGAAAAAAAGATTAACGGATGCATAGCGAATGCAGAAAAGTTGCAATTCAAGAAAATCATAAATCGTAAATCAATTGCAAAAATGGAAATGTAAAGCAAAGGGTTAAGTAACAATCATTGCATTAATCGCTTATCAGATGTTGAAATTAAATTAATGTGAACCACAAAAGGTATTACATCATTTTCTGCAAACCGTATGGAACAATTAATTTAAAAGTTTTAAAGAGCAATTAAATGCGTTTTAATAATCTTATTCGATACTGTTTGCAAAAAACGACTATAATTCCTTTTGCCGTCCGCATTAATTTCCGCATTCATCCCATGATAAGCTATTAATGCATTGATCGCTCTACGCTTTTTGCTTTTCATTTCCATTTTAAATCCACTATTACTATGGATTGTCAAATAGTATGTTTTAATGTAATAATGTAATGTTGTTTCAATAGTAACTTTGTTGAATGATTTGGTTTAAAAAATAAAATTAAACTATGTTATATTTCATAAAACTAAGAATAATATTTATAATTTCTAATAAAATATCTTTGTAATTTACACATTAAATCAATATTTTTCAGTCCTTTAAACAGTTTAAAAGAGCATTTAAATATATAATTAATATGAACTTACCTATAGCTAGTGTAAACAATTTTCTTTTCTACGATTTTTTATTATTTATTTACAGTTTATTACTTTTTAGCTCTCAACTAACTCCATTAAAAACAATCAACTAAAAACGACATATTGTGAAATATGGAGTGCTGGATTTATGTCTAAAAACTTCCGAAACATACCAACTGAAAACCAAACAATTATTATCTTCTTTCCCCGAAGCTGTTTTTTTTTTTTTCTTTTTTTTTTTTTTTTTTTTTCTGTTTATCTGTCCCCCAGTGACGCGTGGAAGTGTCAGATTTGCAGCAAACATCAACAACAGCTGCGGAAACGGTGCTTTTTGTACTTTCCCGAAAGCGGCACTCGAAAAAGAGGGGGATTTAGACACATTAAGATGAAGAAATGACAGTAATACCGTTTGGAGGTCGGTTTGCTAAGGGAATAGAACGCCCTCGCTCTAGAATTAGAAGCGTATTTGTGGGCAGGAAACGACAGTGATCCCCCAAATCAAGTTTTCTTTTAAAGATGAAGCATGTGGTAGATGGAAACAGTAACACATCATAATTAACTGCTATTTCACAATATGTTGGTAAGTGTGATTCTGCTTGTATTAAGAGTGCATTCCATCCATTTAGAGTGTTATAATGTACTGTGAATCTTTCCGGCTAAGTTTATTTTTTGCTTTTTACTGCCTTTTTTACGAAATACACAAAGAGAAAATATGGTAATCGACTCGTATGAGACCTCCATGAGTCCCAAAGACACGTTTTTAGAATTTTATCTGCCTGCTTGTTTGTCCTTAAACATGATAACTCAACAATGCTGTGTGCCAGACGGATGAAAATTGGTTTATGGTTGTTACACCAAATTTTTAGATTTCTAACAAATTTGAATATCTGCGGTGATAAAGCATATAAGCCAGTTAACAACTACGCTACACGAGCATATGCGTTTTTATCCTGGTTATGTTATTGGACTGCGAACCACAAGGTCTCACCCAGTCCCTAAATTGGTGACCCAGATGTGATCTGTGGTGAATAGCATATAAGCTCGCTACACGAGCATATGCTATTCACCACACATCTATTAAAAGGAAATAGATTTGTCCGGCCGTTTGAATGCAAGTGAACAGCATAATTACAAAACTTAAAGAGCTGTACAAATAAAATTTAGTTCACAGATTTAGTGTTTAAAATATAGCTTAGGTTCTTATCAAATGCTGAACTAAATTTGTCAAAGTATTGATCGCCTGTCGTTCAGTATTTTCGCTTGTATGTAAATGCAAAAATTCAAAAGTACACGGACTTAAATTAAGTGAGATTTGATATATAATCTTGTGAGACAAAGAATGTTTGTAAAAATTGTGCTCAAATCTGCAATTTTAGCTCTATCTCAAATTTTGAGTTCGTTCTGTCAGGAAAAAGTCGTTCAAAATAAAAATGTGATTTTGGGGTATTAATTACCAAATATTACACGATTGATTCAATAAAATTGGTAGATTCATAAAAAAAGATCGATATTTCGTAACTATTGTTCACCATGCCATGCAAACCCTTACCCAAAGTCCAAAATTTTATGTTGGTGAATGGAGAATAACACCTTTCTTAGAATGTATGCGAGAAAGTTTTGGGAAGACCACTTCAAGTTTTCAATAATTTTGAGTAATTGAATTATTAAATAACAAATCATTATTAGGTTAATCCCAACGAAGAAAATATAATGGCAATTAATAATTTTTAATTAATTTTAATTTAAAACTGAATGATAATTCTCTTTCTGGTTTAATTCTCTTTCTGGCAATTCTTTCTCTCCTTTACAAAAATTATGAAATACAATTGCCGATTTAAAATTTTGGCCGAGAAATACATTTGCCGAATTTGCGTCTAGAAATGTCTTTTCTTTTACTAATGAATTTCGATGTTGACTATTTCCAAGATAGTGGTGCTATTCTTTGAGCAACGAGTACTCAATGAGTACTATCAATACATTAGATACAAAACTTCTGTGCTTTTGCGCATGCGCAAGGAAAAGTTTATTTCGCCAAAATAGGGATGAATTTAAAGAAAATATGTCTAACGGGACGAAAATCAAGATAAAGATCTAACAAAGATTTCTGGAAATGCACTCATCTTATTGCGGATTACTCTTTTGAGTAGTAAAATTTTCTAGAGTGTTTTCAGATGCTTGAAATGAACAATATGCACATTATTTCGCCCAATAAAAGGTGAAAAATGAATGCCCAATATAATTGGAAGACTTTATAATGTCGTGTATATATATAGTCTCTGTGACAGTATTGTTGTTTTGTTCGCCTTTTTGGATGGTAGCGTCTGTCCAATTTTTTTTTCCAGGGTATGTTCATGATCTTTTAGAAAGTGAAGCGATGCGTCGACTGGAGTACTTCATCCGATTTAATTTCACAGAAATTGTATGAGATACATTGGGAAGATCATGGCAGGCGAATCATCTAATAAGAACAGCCTATTATGAAATTAAATAGGAATGACAAAAATTGCCAAAAATTTACCTGGAAAATCTAGACAAGAATATGCGCAATCGATGCTATGAATGCATTACAATGAGATATGAATAGATTAACACATTAAATTTTTGAGGACGGCCAAAGGAATGTGAGGTTCGATTTGGCAAAGGGCGGACGAAATTTTTCTAAGCTTCATTGCGCAAAAAAAAAAACGAAAGAAAAAGAGAAAGAAAAAAAGAAAGAAAGAAAAGAAAAGAAAGAAAAAAGCTTATAAAAATAATATATTGAAATAAAATTTTGAATAACACAATTAATAAATAATAAATAAAATATAAATGAATTAAAAAATAAATAACAGTAAAATAATAATAAATAAAATTAATAGATATTTAGTTCAGGTTAAATGATATATCAATTATAATTAAAATTATTTATATTCATCAATAAAGAGGGTAAATTCAAATAAAGTGTTACGAGCCGATGACATATTGACTTCCATCAGTCAGAACTTTACAAAAAAAAAAGGGGGGGTGGCATCATATATTTGTAACGAACAGAAGAGACTGTAGCAAGCAGCTGAAACACCCTTGTGAAAGTCAATCTCAAAGAGTTAAAGCTTGGTAACAGAAACTGTAATCAAATTCTTAAGACTATTTTGCTTATCTTTCTTTTTAAATCTTATAATTTCAGCAAATTCTTGTAAATTTTTTGCTTTTCTTATTGGTTATTTTTTTTTGTATTTTATCTTAATGTTTTTATTAACTTAAAAATGTTACAATTTATTTTTCTTGCCATCTATTATTGTACCTTAATTTGTGAAAAACCTTGAAGAAAAAAATTATTGGTGGAAACAAAAGCCGATGTCTTTTGAACAAAAATCTCCTATAAATTGTAATCAACAATAAAACAATAGCAGTAGCAATAAAACTTATCAATAATAAAATAGAAGCATTTACTTATCTTTATATATCAGTAATTCCATTAAAATAAATAGAACTTATTATTTTTTTTCGAAGGAAATGCCTAGATGCCTTTCGAAGATAGAATAGATAGTTCAGCAATTAAAGTTACAATGATACTTTTACGATAAATCAGAATTCTTCTTACAATTCTTACGGACACTTATATAGTAATTATCCATAAATAATGTTAATAACAGTAATTTCGTGGCAATAATTCGCTATCCAAGTTAATCGGAGCAAATTTTTAATTACTTAATTGCACCATTAACACCGCTAAAATTTCATAATTATGCAGTAAAAATGTTTTCCTATTGCTTACTGTACTAATTAATAATTATTATTTAATAGAAGACTTATGAATATTTCTTTTCATAAATTTAAGCAGAAAAAAGGAATTAATCAGTGCGTAATTAGGAATGAAGTAACTTAATGTCATTAATTATTTTATCTGGCGAAAACACTCTATTTAACGCTTTTGTGTCCGTTCCAAATATATCCACCAGATACTTATTTCATGGCCCTATTTGGAATTATGCGTAACGGAAAAAAAAGATCTCTGAAATGAAAGTTCTATTCATATACTTAAGAATGAACCTGTATGAGGTAAAAAATGCTAAGGGAATAAATTTATAAAATAATTTATGAAAACATACTTTTAGATAAATTTAATAAAAAGATTACCAGCAAATAACCTTCTCTGTTAATGGGTGTCTGCTGTTAGTACTAATGAAGAAATGAAATTAAATTTTATTTCCCTCATTAGTACTACCTCTCCCCTTTTCCCCCCAAAAATAAAAGTTGCCAGTGCAATATCTGTCACATAAAAGTTGGATCAGTACATTAAAAGTTAAATATTAATGCTGATAGTAGAAGAATACTTTTTTGTGAGTTTCATACTATATATCTTTGATTTCTGTATGAGCATATTTTAACATAAATGAGATTTTACAAAATCATTTACTGAATTCATCTTCATATGCCTTCGACAGTTTGATAATGAAATTGGTGAATTCCTTCCATTAATTTTAGCCTGAGATGCCTCCAATTAGGCTTTGTTTTATGAGTGTTCTATGTTTTTTGTAGCTGCCTTTAATGAATGTTTTATTTATTTACAAATGAACAAAATGGGCACAGTAAATTTTTTTTGTCGAAAATGAGATCTCAATTGATTTTTTTTTCTTCTGAACAGAACTCAACAGTGAAAAAAGTGTTCAAAAGCCATGTTCTAAAAGTAAATAATATTAAATGTATCCTTTTTTTCCATCAAAATATTGAAACGTCTTATAAACATTATTGAAAAGAAGCATTGTTTTAATTTCAACTGACATGGTCAGCAAATGACAGTGACATTTATAACAAAACTATAAAAAACATTGCAAATGCAGTCATTAATATTACTTATTCATAACGCAAGTAGATTGGGTTATTAAGTTTATGGTGACTAAGAGCGATGATTTGAATAATTAAATTTAAATTTTTCCTCTTTCTAGATGAAGTATCAAATATGCGTGCTTCATTTTGTAAAATTACTTTTATGCATGTTAATTCATCTTAACAACTCTTTAAAAGTTATTAAAAATAGGATAAGAATTGTGCAGTGGCAAAATGCAAAAGAGAATAAAGTATAGTAAACGCCAGTCTTTGGGGACAAAAACTCAGTGTGTGACTGTCTAAATATGATGCAGTAGCGAAAATATAAGGCTATGCCCTGATAGCCATTTACACTTGCTTAAACACTGCTGACTATTGGAAACGATGAAGTCATATTAAGTTCCTAGCGTCACTTACATTCGCTACACCAGTGGCGCAATACATTATGAGATTCAAGCAAGAACTGAAACTATTTAATAAATGCTTCTTTTAGGTATAACACTGATAAGATTTAAGATTATTTATATAAGATTATGGTCTCTTTGCCAAACGCTTAAATGCTTGCCAAATTCCGCCATTCGTTTGAGAAATATTCAATTTCCGTTTTATATAATTGCAGCTGGACTGTCACATTTGCTGAATAATCATTTAAAAAAATTGTAGCATAAAGTAATGGGTATTTTTTGGATATTGCAGGTGATGGGGTGTTAAAGATGTATACAAGTGGCAATTGCCATATATTATCACTATTGCCAAATGTATGTTAAGTTCATAGGACATTTCAAATATAATTATACAAACTATACAATTTCCATCTTTTTATGAAAGACAAGTTAAATTGATAATTTCTTACTAATTTTCATAGCATAATCATGCTTTTATACTCAAAAAATTCGGAAATTTCTAGAGAACATTTTTTTTTTAAATTATGAATATTCAAATAGATTAAATAAATATCTATTATGGGATTTAAATCTTTTTCAATTTATTTCTAAAAATTCTTATATTAATAATTACTTAAGAAATTAGAATCATTATTCAGTAACAAGAACAAAATGGCGTGTTGACTCAAAGTCATAATAATATCGCAGCGTCATTACAATTTTGCATTCCACCGCTACAGTGTTTAATCAGCAGAACAGCTAATTACTACAGCACAGGATAAGCTGTATAGAGTAATTATTGAGATTGATCTCTCTGTACTAGGAATCTGTTGCGATTAGTATGCAGCGATCGGCATTACATCTGCTCCAATCCTTGACAGCTAGGGATGTTTGATATAGTTAATGGATGTCTCTGCATAGGCTATAAGCTGGCGAAACTAATTGCATGCGAGCCTTTGTTTTTATTGCTTTGATTTCGAACAGAATAATTTTCATATATAATTCGGATGAAACTCTTTAAAATTCATGGTCGGTTTGTAAGTTGGTAATATAATAATAAAGTTTTTCATCTCTATTATAATCATACATTTCAATTCGATATTAATATTGCACAAGCTGCTCATAATATTCCCGTGTATTTAAAATAGTTGTAGCTTTGTGATTACAATAGAATCTCGATGATTTGGGCAGGCACCTTTAAACGGAGTTACTAATAAAAAATGTACCAAAAGGATTAAACTGTATTTTTCATCTCGCTCTCTATAATCAAGCCAGTGGAAGGGGTCTCCCCAAAATTTTCTTGCATACTCTCTAATAAATTTGTCATGCCACAGAACGTCGTACATGCCATTGGCGAGTAATAGTTATGAAATGTTAACTTTTGGCTTGAATTCAGCCTTTTTACTATAGCGAATCTATCGAATCATTCATTATTGGCGAGTTATTTGGCGATTAATCCATGGCATGCGGTTAATAATATCCAAAAATATGTATTTTCGATACGTTTTTCTCTACCGATTGAAACAAAAATTTGACACAAAACTGCACATGCAATAGCAAATTATCATACAAAATTTGATATATTTAAGTCACTGCATTTTTGAATTATTGCGTTGACCAATAATCTGTGTGCTGAATCTTATCTATCTAGCTCTCTTTGTTTTATAGTTATTGTGTTAACTTATATTCGAAAAGCCTGACAGACGGACTTTCTATGAACAGATTTTACTTAAAATTTGGTAGAAATCTGAAAAATTTAGTGTTAAGACCGTATACCAAAATTCAACTGTCTAGCTCAAATCGTTTGTGAGTTATCTTTGTCACAGACAGACAGACAGAAGAACGGACATTTTTCAAAAATGAGTTGTTGTTGTTTTTAAATTCATAAAGGTCTAAAACTCAGAAATTTGTCAAAATCTCAAATTTGAATTCTTTGACGATTTCCATACTTTATGCTAAGTATACGAGAAAGCAAGAAAGAAGATGATGTGCATCTGCATGTGTTGGCCTCCTAAAGGACACATTTGATCTAGAGCAACAAAATTTGGAACAGATATATTTTATAGAGTAGGAGTATGAACCTCGGAGTGATCTACAAAATTTGGAACAGATATACTTTATAGAGTAGGAGTATGAACCTCGGAGTGATCTACAGAATTTGGAACGGATATACTTTATAGAGTAGGAGTATGAACCTCGGAGTGATCTACAAAATTTGGAACAGATATACTTTATAGAGTAGGAGTATGAACCTCAGAGTGATCTACAGAATTTGGAACAGATATACTTTATAGAGTAGGAGTATGAACCCCGGAGTGATCTACAAAATTTGCAACAGATATAGTTTATAGAGTAGGAGTATGAACCTCGGAGTGATCTACAGAATTTGGAACGGATATACTTTATAGAGTAGGAGTATGAACCTCGGAGTGATCTACAAAATTTGGAACAGATATACTTTATAGAGTAGGAGTATGAACCTCAGAGTGATCTACAGAATTTGGAACAGATATACTTTATAGAGTAGGAGTATGAACCCCGGAGTGATCTACAAAATTTGCAACAGATATAGTTTATAGAGTAGGAGTATGAACCTCGGAGTGATCTACAGAATTTGGAACAGATGTACTTTATAGAGTTGGAGTATGAACTTCGGAGTGATCTACAAAATTTGGAACATATATACTTTATAGAGTAGGAATATGAACCTCGGAGTGATCTACAAAATTTGGAACAGATATACTTTATAGAGTAGGAATATGAACCTCGGAGTGATCTTTGTAATTTTTATTCATTAAAAAGTAAGATAATTTTTGGCCTATTTAAAAATAGGATGGTTTTAATATTTATGACAATTTCATACTTAACCCTTTCTGGATGGGAAGTCTCTATCCTAGACACACACACGGGGCGGAGCGTATACGACGAAAGGAATCATCATCAAAATTAAATTAAATACAATTAGTGTTCCTGGCAAAACAGTTCATCACCAATTGCTGCTAATGTGTTATTGATTGCTTCAAGCTTTACATTTTTTATTTGCCATTTTTCTTTAATTTGATTAATTTCATATTTGTAAAGATGAAATTTTTTAGACGACTCTCCTTCCATTTCTTGGTGTACTAGAATTCTGAAATTTTGCACAACTATGCATTTTTGATGAAAATACATTTTAAAGTTTTCAGAGCGTAATTGAAAACTAACCAATTAATTTTTATTTACTTTTTATTTCATATGAATTTCGTCATTTGGTAATTATTTGATTTATAATTTCATTATAATAATAATAACACTCATTTATGAAATATGTCAATAATTAAAAGTGAAAATGAATAAATAAAAGAAAAAATTATTATATATATATATATATATATATATATATATATACTTATAATAAAGCTCAATGTGTGTGTGTGTGTTGGTGCTCTACAGGCCAGGTCATTTGACATACAGCTATCAAATTTGGTACATGTATACCTTAGAGGTCGGGAATGTGCACCTGGGGTCCCTTTTTTTGAAGTTTTAATTATTAATTAAAAACTAACTTTCCCGCCAAAAAAATCTTCCATTTTCCCCACCGCCAACTTTTCCGCCAAAAAAATCTTCCATTTTTCCCACCACCAAATAAGTAAGGCTTCAAGTGTTGTTTTTTTCTCCCAACAGTAATGAGGCTAGGGTTAACATTTTTCGGTGGATTATTTCAAACGATTCTGTTTATTTTCTTAATGTTTTATGCATTTAAAATTAAACATTGTTAATTAATCCATGTTTCAGATACATTCTGAAGTACTTTTGAATTAAAATAACACAGAATAAAGGAAATTAAAAATGTATAATCTGCATAGCGTTACCCCAACTGGCGTAGAAAAATTCATGCATTTGCGTTAACGTAACTGGCGAAGAAAATTCACGCATGCGCATTGTTTTCTGATTGTTGCCATGACAAGCATTATCAACGGATGATTTAAATTATTTTTAGGTTAGTTGCATGCTTTTGTAATTAAATTGTATTTATGTTAGCTATATATATTTTTTATACGCTTATAGTTTTAAGTACATCGTTTTTTAAGTAGTTTTTTTAAACCTGTTTTCGACCGATTATTTTAAACGATTCATTTTATTTTCTTACTGTTTGATGCATTTAAAATTAAACATTGTTAATGAATCGATCTGTTCATGATGAATCTGAGAAAATTTTGTTGACAAATTCTTGAGATATTACATAAATTAAGAAAGATATTCTTTAGTGCCCATAAAGTTTAAACGCTCAGTGACTCTATTATTAGTAATCATATTATTAAAAAAAATGCTTTGTTTCAGTAAAAAATATTATTATATTAATTGCAGATTAATCATTTACACTTTAATTTAAAGCATAAATTCTACGAGGGGTAACAGAAAATTAGAGAGATACATATCACGTTTATGACTGAAGGCCTTTATAATATCATGAGTGAATTATATGACTATCAAAATTTGAAGTTTAAAAATATTTTGCTGAAGAATCTATTAAAGTTGGAATTGCGTAAAATATTTAATGGTACGACCGGAGTTTAACCCCCTGCTTGGGTCAATTTTTAAAAATCGCCAACAACGGCCTTGCGAAATGTTCAAAAGCAAATGTTTAATTATAGTGCATAATAAAGATTGCCAGCTTTGGCGCGTTATCGCAACTTGGCGAAGAAGGGGGTCAAACTCCGGTTCAACCTATTTAATTATTAAAATTTAAACGAACATTAAGATTGGCGAACCGGCTGGTCGCCAAAGGCGGCTAGTATATATATAAAATATAGTAGTCAAATCAAAACTGCAAAAGTATCAGGCATTGATAGAAATATTTTGTTAATTGGAAATTTAATTATACTTTTTTCAATTTTTAATTAATATTTCAAATTTTTTACTTATGTTATTCATTGATTATTAATTCCCTCATACCACTGTTTTTTGAGACTCAAGTTTACGATTTTGTTTTTGCTTCTGTATTTTTGTTAAAAATTATTGTTTTTAAACATATAAATTCAATATTTAGAAATTTTCATTTTTAATTTTATTATTATGATTTATTTCTGGGAATTACTTTAACGAAATTTAAAAATATTCTAAATGGTATATAAGCTATCTAAATATATTGTTCGGTAAAATTTTATTTTTGTTTTATACTATACTGTCGTTTCTAACATAAACTATTTCTCTTTGGACTATTAATTACAAATATTTCCTTGTAAAAATGTTAATCGAAATACATAAGTAAACTCTTTCTATTTTAATCCCACAAGAACTTAAACAGCAACAATTAGCGAATTGAACGATTAAACAATCAAATGTTTGTTTTACCATTGTAATTCAGTGGTTAAAATGTAAATGTACATGCATTAAAAAGCAAGACATTCCGATTCAACAGTGTTAAAAATTATTTTACTCTTTCGTGTAGGCTTAGGAATTTGTTCGCATTTTCAATTAGAAAACAGAGATTTTATGCTTGTTATGTCACAATTTGCATCAAAATAAGACTCCCCGGTTAAAAGACAAAGCCTTTGTCAAAAGGATGAATATTTAAATGAATCATCAAAAGTTCTTCAAGTTTCAACTTTAAAAAGTTATTTACAAAGCCAGAACAAACTAGAAATCATAAAAGGAAACTCTATTTGTTGCCCACGACATTCCATCGAAAGAAAGTTTGTTTACAAATTCTCTGAACAGATACCGATATGTACTTACATTCAAATGACTCTTTGGAAAGCTATATTACTTGAATGCAAATTAAATTATTTATTCTCGTAAACATGCCCAAAATATTTACATAGTGTTATCACTATCGTGCATTTTTCGGAATAGAATTAACTCTTGCCCTCCTAGAACAAAAATAATCAGTCCAGATAGACGCCTTTATTCGTTCATTGCAGTATACGTCACTACCGAAAATAAAGCAACAGTGTTTTGGAATAAAAGAATTCTTTTTCCCTTTTCATCCGGTGCACGAGAAAAATCTTTTCAGCTGCAACTGTAACTTCGTGTGTGGTTACAGCGCCGTCGAAAATTAATTCATAAAAATAACGAAAGACAGATACTCGTTAGCCGAGGATGCTTCCTATCCAATTTGTATTTCATTTTTCGTCTTCCTCCGCCAGTGGAATAATTGCTTCAGTTTAACAAGCGAATAGTTCTTACCTTGAAAACAATGTTAACGCTTTTGCCCTAGAACAAGTTAAAACGGAATAATGAGGATTATTAAAAAGAACACAAGAAGGAAAAAGAACAAAAACACTTCGCGCGCGCATATGGAATTAACCTAATGAGGAACTATATTCTTCCGCCGCCTCGCAATTTCCAACAACACAATTTACCTCGGACGTTGGTTAGGCGGCACCTCATTCTTTATGGATGGGTTTTAAATTGTGATAATGGAAGGCAGGTGGTTCTTTTCATAGCTGCTATTGAAAGAAAGGGTAATTTGACTCGCCAAGCCTGTGAAAGTGGTGCACACATTCAGAACCTTTCGTCCTGTGCTGCAGTCTTGAGCATTTTACTTGAAACTAATTGCATTCAGAGAAACGAGTTTGAGCTAATTATTTTTTTTCCCTCAACCAAGGAAAATGTCCTGAAGATGTTCCAAAATATTGTTCATTAAGTTTAATAAGAACTTCTAATGGAGACCAAACAAGATGCCACAAAGATTTTAGATGTATTAATTCCAACAGTTTGGAAAATAGAAACAGCTATGCAAACATGTTTCTAAAAATACATTCGCATTAACTTTTATGTGGTAGTGCAGATGTAATTTTATTTTTCCAAAGGCTTTGAATATTTCATATAGATAGTACAAACAGATTATTTAATATTTTCGTTACAAGCAATACGCATTTTGTTCAGTGGATTTTCTTATCATGTGAGAACATGATGTTGTTTTGTTTTAGGGTTTTTGAAGCCTCAAAATGCACGAGCAGAAAATTGGCAGTTTATCGCTTTTGAGGCATCAATTTTTCGTTTTGAGGATTAATAGAAAATGATAAAGAAGTTTGACAAATTTGGAGACTGATCGCCAACAAAAAGTTATAACTTGGCGCGAATGTCCGCCATGTACCCGATTCTCCTGTATAGCTAATTAAAGGTATGAGTCGTAAGAAGTTATCGCCCGAAAAAGCCCAGAAAAGAAAATGCGAATGAACTCGAAACAGGGAGGAGAAATATAGAAAGTTATATATATATATATATATATATATATATATATATATATATATATATATATATATATATATATATATATATATATATATATCAATTTTTTTAGCTGGAAAAACAATTTTGGATTTTTAACGATTTTGAGATGAAAAATAACTATCGTTTTCTAAATATCGACCCATGCGTAATGTGATAGTCACATTATTGTTTAAAATTGGTTTTTCACGAAAAAAAATTTGATCTAAAGAAGCAAATTTTAAAACTCGATTGATTTTGAGATAGTTAAGGACCACCGCTTTTCTAAATGTTGGTGATTGCGAAATATGACTCACATGAGAACATGATGTTTTTCTGTCGGATACCACGTGATTTAAAAAAAATAATGTTCTCACATGATAACTTGAAATTTGCGATAGCAGATTTCAATTTTCTTTTCTCTGCTTGCAGACTTATAAGCAGAGAAGAGTAAGATTTGTAAGCAGAACTTTTCTCTGCTACAGACTGGTTCCGATACTCTCTAATTCACTGCGAGTAGTCAGACAAATTATTAAACCAATTTTATTATTAATTCCGAAACAGCTTTACACATATTGTACGGCATAATACTTTTTCTTTGCGTACACATTCTCTATCTAGCACAGATATTCTATCATTAATACATTACGAATAGTACGGGCATTTTACTTCACTTTTTTATTAGAGGATGAATAAATTATGCAAAAATAAAATAATTCTATTCTGTGTGAAAGAATTGATAAAGATGTTATACCATTAATGTTCTACGTGTAGTTCAAACCGATTGTTTAAACATTTCCTTGTAGAATTGCACTTGTGCTTTGGTTGTAGAACATTTCCTTCACTTTATTTGGATTGATATAGTTCTCTATTATTAATCAACTGCGAGTGGCTCAAGCAGATTGTTTAGCCATTCCTTTGCAGATTTAACGAGTGCTGTGACTTAGAATATTTATTTGAACTAATACAGATGAGATACTTCAAAAATTTAGAACAATATTACAGTGGAAAAATCATTTTTACACAACCTTAAAATTCAAAAAATTAGCTTTTCAGTGATGTTTATTTTATTGCTCTTTGATTTTTTTTCTAATCTGAACCAATTGAAAATTAAATACATTTTATCAAACCTTTCATTGTTTGAGGAACTGCATTTATCCAGAATAGAACTATAGTATATACACTGTTTGCATACACACGGTCGTCGCTATAATGGAGGTGATTTTTTTTTTATAATGAAGACACGAATTTTTAAATATTATTATGTTTCGTACAGGAGGTTCCAATCTCCTTTAATATTTTTTTCTGACTAATTAATAGATTAATTAATTAATTTTCCTTGTCAATATCTCAAAAATTCTGCGTTCTAGCTAATTATTTTAGAAACTTTATGAGACTCTACTGCAAATTAGCAGGTAATGTAAGTTCTATATAGATAGCAAAATAATACGAAGATAAATTGTATTGCAACTGAAAACTAAAATGGAGAAATATATCCTTTATAAAAGAAGTCCCTCTTTTTCCCGATTTCTTTTGAAGAACGAAGAAGTTTCTGATCCCTTTTAAAGCATCCTGCTTGAAAACAAGTGTCGCCAAATAGGATTTGGCGCCGCCTAATTCTAATCCCTTCTCTATTCTGACAATTACTAATGCCAAAGATTAGCGACGAAGAGGTGACAGAAACGGGCGTAACGAGCCTTTCATTTCTTCGCTCCGAAGTGTTTATTAATAGAAAGCGAAGCCCTCTTTAGACAAGATTTGCACTTCTTTAATGCCCAGGTTTTTTTTTTTTTTTTTTTTTTTTGTCATGTCAGTTGGGAATGATATTTTCCAACTAAAAAGATAAGTAGTGGAATCAGTATTTTTTTTTTCAGAGGAAAAATAGTTCATGTGTGAAAACATGAATGGAAACACTTTTTGAATCGCTTCAATGGGCTGATTAAGAAAGATGTGTTTATTACATAAGAACGGTGAATTCTAATCCGTAGTCACAGAATTAATACCGTAAATTTCTTAGCTGGTAAATCTCTGAATACAGAATGTATAAACGTATTGCATACACATATCAGATTATTTTTAAGCCTATAGCTCAAAACATTTTTAACTGTTATATCGTATAAAATACAACTTGGATTGAGGGAAATGTTTGGCGCCATTTTTTTTTAAGGAATTTTGCTTAAATTTAATTTTGTTCTGCTTTTTTGATACAAATATCAAATGTGAAATTTCATTTTGGAACCAACATGTTTATATTAAATAGACGAGTAGACAGATGTAAGACAAATATGTGTGTTGGTGAAAGTTTGAAAGGCATAGATTTGTCTAATTCTAGATGTTAAATTAGTTTGACAATCATAACACCATGTTTGTCTTTACTTCGCAATGAGGAAAGTAAAATGTCATGTAAGTAAAAGTATAAATAAGCTTTCCTAATTCTTTCAACAAGTGGTGAATCTTAAATCGTAACAATATGCAACTTTAATTACGTTAATAATTATGATGTGATTGTTTTATTTTTAAAAATGCCCAATTTAAAATAACAAAAAAAAACTGTATATGAGAGACATTTTGCTGAGAAAAATGAATTACATCGTCGTTCTTCTTATGTACTGCATTATAAAAATATAAATGTATATAACACGATGTAAAAAGTGTAAACTGATGCCTTTTCTAAAGAGCCAAATCATTCTGACAACCAGGACCACATATAAAACTTTCCAAACTGTAACAATCTCCTCCTCCTAATCTTAATATCTCTGAATGCCTCTTTTGAAGAGTCAAAGCATTCTGATATTGTATACTCTATATAAAACGTTGCAAACTGCAACAATTTCCTACGAAAGGGCATTCTAACAAACGATTTCCATATAACACATTACAAATAAAATGATTTTCGTAAAGCTGCAAAAAATTTACTACAACACGTCGTTGATACAATCTAACCATCATTATTGATTCTCAGAGGAATTAAGAATTTGCTTACATATGAAGCAACATCCCATCACAATAATGTCTGATACCTCATCTTAAAGGCAATATAAAGCATTCTGATTACAAGGATCCCACATAAACCGTTGCAAACTGCAACAATTTCCTACGAAAGGGCATTCTAACAAACGATTTCCATATAACACATTACAAATAAAATGATTTTCGTAAAGCTGCAAAAAATTTACTACAACAGGTCGTTGATACAATCTAACCATCATTATTGATTCTCAGAGGAATTAAGAATTTGCTTACATATGAAGCAACATCCCATCACAATAATGTCTGATACCTCATCTTAAAGGCAATATAAAGCATTCTGATTACAAGGATCCCACATAAACCGTTGCAAACTGCAACAATTTCCTGCGAAAGGGCATTCTAACAAACGATTTCCATATAACACATTACAAATAAAATGATTTTCGTAAAGCTGCAAAAAATTTACTACAACAGGTCGTTGATACAATCTAACCATCATTATTGATTCTCAGAATAATCAAGAATTTGCTTACATATGAAGCAACATCCCATCTCAATAATGTCTGATACCTCATCTTAAAGGCAATATAAAGCATTCTGATTACAAGGATCCCACATAAACCGTTGCAAACTGCAACAATTTCCTACGAAAGGGCATTCTAACAAACGATTTCCATATAACACATTACAAATAAAATGATTTTCGTAAAGCTGCAAAAAATTTACTACAACAGGTCGTTGATACAATCTAACCATCATTATTGATTCTCAGAATAATCAAGAATTTGCTTACATATGAAGCAACATCCCATCTCAATAATGTCTGATACCTCATCTTAAAGGCAATATAAAGCATTCTGATTACAAGGATCCCACATAAACCGTTGCAAACTGCAACAATTTCCTACGAAAGGGCATTCTAACAAACGATTTCCATATAACATATTACAAATAAAATAATTTTCGTAAAACAGCAAAAAATTTACTACAACACGTCGTTGATACAATCTAACCATCATTATTGATTCTCAGAGGAATCAAGAATTTGCTTACATATGAAGCAACACTTCTTCTCACTAATATCTTATACCTCATCTTAAAGCCAATCTAAAGTATTTTGATTACATGAATCCTACATAAAACGTTGCAAACTGTAATAATCTTTTACAATCGGATATAATAATAAAAAAATTCCATATAATTTGCTTACATATGCAGCAACTTCGAATCTCAATATATTCTGAAAGGCCAAAGCCTTCTGATTACACTGATCTTATAAAAAATCGAGGAAAACTGCGACAATCTCTTACAATAAAGCATTGTAATTAACGGTTTTAATACAGAAAATTGCAAATAAAAGGACTTTCCATAAAATAGCAGCATACTTCCAACAAAACATCATTCTGACATTCCCTTCTATAATATTAAGAATGAATACAACATGAAATGAATCAATTGTATTCTAGGAAGGTTAAAGGTACTACAAAACTTACATATGCAGCAACTTCTCATATAAATATCTCTGGTGCCTCTTCTAAAGGGTCAAAGAGCATTCTGATTACTAGAATGCGATAAAAACAGAGCAAATTGTGGCAATCTCTTACAATCAACTCAATATAACACATTGCAAATAAAGTGACTTTCCATAAAATAGCAACATACCTACAACAACACATCATTCTCACATTCCTTTCTACAATATTGAGAATACAACATGAAATAAATTCACAGGAAGTTAAGAGACCATAAAACTACTAATTCAGAGTTTGATACACAACATTTTAAACAAATCACTTTTAAAAATTCCTATCATTCCTAAATATGTGTATAGAGACCGTAACCTAGTCTTCTGTGGTGGAATAAATTTCAATTACCTTGACTAGCTAACAGCAACAATTTAATTATCTGAAAGCTTGATAAAACCTCTTAAGGGAAACGTAATCAATATGAGTGCTTTCTCTGATCCTTTCCATCATCGTTACAGCGATCTACAGATGGAGCATTTAGCCGACGCTGTTTTCACTAAAATATTGGATCGTCTTAAACGCTAATTTTCGAGAGGATGATGTGACTTGAATGTAAATGGACTATTTTAGGATCGTTTCTAACGAGGAATTCTGTTTCAAAATGGATGTCAGAGAACAGTTTCGAATCGATAGCCGTTTTATGACTATGTGTTATTTCAATACCGGTACTTTGTCTTTTTTTCCATTTTTAAGTAAATGAAATTGTATTAATATTTTTTTTCTAATGAAGGATACTGTGTCATAATGTTAGCGAAAAAATAACATTGAAATGGCAATTGCTCTAAAATTTACTATATATTATAAAAGTATCAACGAGTTAGCTTTCCTTCATTTTTCAAATGTCAAATAAATGTAATTTTTTTAGTATTTTTTCAATAAAAAAGAAGAGCATTGAATCGTAATAATAATGAAGGAAAAGACCACACTGAACCAGAATAATAATGATGCAAACCACAAATTTACTACTTCTGCCCCGACAGAAGGGATGTGGAAAGATTGCATGAGAAATGAAGCCACAGCATTATTTATGGAACCTGTAGATGTTACTAAAGGCCGTCACTGACAACGGTATAACGGCTCCCGTAGGAGGTCCATCCCATTATCGATAGGATATTGCCAACCATACGCAGTTATTACACCCACTTGGATAATGAGAACCAATCACCACTCTGGAAATACCTTATCCGAATCTCTGAGGCGCCCTCTTCCGGCTAGGAAAATAATAATTAAAAGAAGACCTTTGAACCAGAATTTCAAATTGTAAAAAAAATATCACATCTTTACTTACTTTGAATTTCTTAACTGATTTTTGTTCAATATGCAATAATTTCAGTTAAACACCAGCTACTTTTTGCATTTAAACGCTTCAATTTTAATTTTAAAAAGAACATAACTATCTGTCAGTTTGGTTAATCTGATTAAAAGGCATTTAAATATGTAGGATATAGAAGAGAAAGAGTACAAAACTTATATTCTTGTAGAAAAGTTGAGTACAGAGAGCAGGAAGAGTACAAGACTTGTACTCTTCCTGTTGTAGAAGAAAAATTTGTACAAGAATTTTCAATTACGAACACTGCAGTATATTTTATCTGAAATCATCTCTCTGCCGAGAACAAATTTCTCAATTAATTTTCACAAATAAAGCAATGATCTGCTGCTGTAAATAAGAAACGTTCCCAAATTTTGATTCTTGAATTTAATCGCGGTAAATCCTCTAACATAAATTAAAAAGAAACGCAATAGGAACGAAATGCGAACATGATATATTTTTTATCATCAGGCCTGATTTTTTCCATTGTGAGTTCAAGAAGTGTATTTATATTGAGAAGAAATCTTCAGTATTTCAACTATGACTGTTTTTAGGCTTCCATTCTAAAGCGAAATGAGACCTTATTGAAAGAATATGATAATTTTGTAAGAACACTTTTTATCATCATGCCTGCTTTTTTTCCATACTGAGTTCAAGAAGTGTATTTATATTGAAAAGAAATCTTCAATATTTCAACTATGAATGTTTTTAGGCTTCCATTCGAAAGCGAAATGAGACCTTATTGAAAGAATATGATAATTTTGTAAGAACACTTTTTATCATCATGCCTGCTTTTTTTCCATACTGAGTTCAAGAAGTGTATTTATATTGAAAAGAAATCTTCAGTATTTCAACTATGACTGTTTTTAGGCTTCCATTCGAAAGTGAAATGAGACCTTATTGAAAGAAGATGATAATTTTGTAAGAACACTTTTTATCATCATGCCTGCTTTTTTTCCATACTGAGTTCAAGAAGTGTATTTATATTGAAAAGAAATCTTCAGTATTTCAACTATGGTTGTTTTTAGGCTTCCATTCTAAAGGGAAATGAGACCTTATTGAAAGAAGACGATAATTTTGTAAAAACAGTTTATATATGTATTTGATCATACAGGGAAATGTAATCATACATATGCAATGATTACTTTATTCATGTTTATTCTTTACTGAATTCTTAGTGAAACTTAAAGACTACAATTCACATCTAAAGGGTTCAGTGTTCTTAAAAATATTCTAATATTTTTTATTGTTTTTCGACAACACTTAAATCCTCGAGTAAATTAAAAAGCTTAGAAATGCATGTATTTGAAGAATGGAAAAAAAAAAGATGAGATAAATGCGTTGCATTTGATGGGACGGGGAAAGGTGGGGAGATTTTGTAAAAGACCATCAAAATTTGGAGGATAAATACCAGTAAATATCACTTATTAATTTATGACCATTCTTTAATGAACAGTTTACTTATATATTTGATCATGCAGTGAAACTTAAAGAGTATAATTCATATCTAAAGAGTTTAATGTTTTTTTTAAATATTCAGAAGTTTTTTATTATTATTTTCAATGCATTCTACAATAGTTAAGTCCTCGTGTAAGTTAAAAGGCCTTAGAAATGCATGTATTTGAAAAAAAGATTATATAAATGCATTGTACATAATATTGGGTGGGGTGAATTTTGTGAAAGGCCATAAAAATTTGGAGGAAAGGTATTAGTAATTATTATTTATTAATTTATTGCCATTCTGTAATAAACAGTTTACTTCTATATTTGATTCATACATGACATTTTATATTACAAAATTAGGAAATTTCGGAGATTTGAGAAGAATTTGAATTACAAGGAGTATCTGAAAAGCTCATTGGATGGATGAATATCTCAAAAGCAACGTAAGTAAGAAATGCGTAGAGAAAAGAAGGTGTATGCGCAGGGAGGGATCTATGGAGAGACCCCATGTAGCAAGGGGCTCAAGAAATTGACGCAGGTTATTCTGCTACGGGCAGTCGAACGGCGTGCGTGGGAAAACTCACGTCAAACTGAAATGGAGCAACGGATTAACATGAATATTTGTTACAAATTTGGAAAAAAGATTATTGCTATGTATCCAATATGTTCGCCCATAGTTGTGCAAGACTGGTAAGTGGAGTGTGTCGTATGACAACACCCTTCCCCATGGCCAGATGCCATGTAACTATCCTCGCACATCCACCGTACTCACCTGATATGGCGCCTGCGGACTTCTTTTTGTTTCGTCGCCTCAAGGTGATCCTGAAGGACACACGTTTTGCAGACATATCAGACATCCGACGACGTGTGACATCTGTGCTTCACTCCATTCCAAAAGAGACTTTCGCTGACTCATTCCAAGAGCTTTATCAACGATGTCAAAATTGTATTATTGTCAATGGATGTTATTTTGAAAGTGAATAAATATATTTTGTTATTTGTTTTATTTTCCGATTCACCGTACTTTTTATATGCACCCTGTAAAAGCTTTCGAGGTAGCCAAATTTCACTTCATTTAAAATAAATAGAATCTTATATAGTTTTTACATTATTATTGGTGAAAGATTATTCTAAAGAATGTTTTAAAGAATGCACATTTGTTATCAAAATATGCAGATTGCTTTTTTATCTTTTTTTTTTTGATACTTAGATATTAAGCCGTAAATTCCCGATCGAACATAAAAAGAAATCAGTAAAAGAATGAGAAAACATACTTACAGTCGTGCCTTTTTTTAAACAAATTTTAGAACACACAAAGAAATCTTTTAGTTCAGGGATACGCACCTCAGATTTTACAAAGAAAACTTTCATTTAAGTGTAAATTTTTGCCAATATTTTCTTTTCTTCTTAAAATAATGCATCCGGATTCTAAACGCTTTTACGGAAAACATAAATCTGATCCCAAGTGCAATTAACTTAAAACGATCTACCAGCGCTACAATCACCGGAAAAACTACAAAAATAATCGCAGATGTGTGTGTGTATGGGATGTTTGAGGAAATATGAGTTTTGAAAAAACCGTCATGAATATAAACCCCGGCCATTAAATGTAAAATATTCCCAAATTGGAACGCTACTGCGTAACATCAAAAACGCTGATTTATAAAATGTTAGAGAGTAAGGAAAAAATTTACCTCCGTTATTTGCATACGAATTGGCAGTTAATAGCCTCCAAGCGAAATATTTTTCGCACTCACCAAAGCTCAATTTAAAGTTCTTAAATCATTTTTATTTCTTGTGTTTTCACTGCCCATCTTGCATAACTCGAAGTCATAATGTTTCTCCTTAATTTAATTCGGTTTTCGTATCTTAAATAAAGAAGAATGAAATAAAACAAAATAAAATAAAGGATATTTCATTCTCTTCTCTTTACAGAAAAGTTATCTTTCCTCTATTTCATGAACTATGCATCTTCTTTATTGTTATTATTTTTTTTTTCATTTCTTCCTCGATCTTTTGTTAAACTCTTAAACGTGCATATTGCTCTTGAAAAAAAACCTACTTTAAGAATATTTTCTTTTTTATTTTTTTTTCTTCTTTTGTTCGAGTGGGAATATTGAGGTTCTTATTTTATGATACTTCAGATTGCACGAGTATATCATTATTTTTTGTAGACCCCTGAATGTTAAAGGACCCGTTATCTAGAATTTCAGATGGAGTTTTTAATGGGGAATCTGCTTCTTGAGTGCGGATGGTGCTTTTAGGAAATGCGGAAAACTTCGTACTTTCGGTTATTGGTGCGTGAGTAAAAGTCATAATTTTAAATCCAAATAATGCCATCTTTGATTGAGGCAGAATATACTATATGGTTATAGCTAACAGATTATGAATTATGTCCTCTTTTAACTAAGGATGAGGGCAATTGAATACATCTTTTTATTATCCTGTTTTAGTTTTATTAAAGTTATGATAGTTAAAATACCTCATTATATTCAAAAAATGATAAACTATTAGTTTTATATCTGGAAAGAAAACGTCAAAAGTATTACTATTTATTATTATATTTCTGCTTTATTTTATTACACTCCAAGTAATCTGGAAAAATGTAATTTTTTTAAAGCAGTGTAATTTTACTTTAAAACATTAAACATCTTATTACTTAGCTATCAATTAATTTGAATGTACCTGATGCGAAATTACTCTTGCTTTACATATTGTATATGATCTGTACCGAAAATATTTCGTTGTATACAGACTGTTACCGAAATTATAGTTACAGATGTTTCTCAATTATAGCGATTTTCTTCTCTCGTAGAGCTAATCTATAGTAAACTCTAATCAACTTATAGAGAATTCCATTAGGTTTTTTTTTTTTTTTTTTTTGAGCATCTGAATTGGTCAACTTAGTTTCGCCGATCATCAATCATTTCACTGTTTTTCATTAATTTTTTTTAAGATTATGATAATTAAAAGGACTTCATTACACTATTCTTAAAGACAATTTCTAGATATTAAATAAAAATATTAGCTTTAACAGAAAATTATATAAATATCATATCATAATGTGATCTTAATTTTTTATGTTACATTTAAACCGCTTTTTCAGAGAATTAATTTTTTTAAAAAGAATTTATTTGTACAATGAATTGACTCAAATTCAATAAATAAAATGACTCAAATTCAACTGATGCACGATCTATGAAACGACTATAAATTAATTGTTGCAGACTTAATGTACATTAAGATTGGTTTTATGCCAAGCAAAGTTGATTTGACTTAAGTGCTCAGGAGGAGAATCAGATTATTGATTAATATTTGAAAAAAGTCTTCGAATAATTCTTCATTGATAACTATTGAGATAGGTAGTATACCTATAAGGAATTGACCTAATTAAATAATTAATTGACCTAAATTAATTAAATTAATGCTGTATATATAACAGTTGTTAAGTTACCACATATGAACTCCACTTTAAATACGTAAAGAATGGTTTAAATTTTCCATAAAATGTCTTTGCTGATATAACAGGTATTAAGTTATCACGTTTGAACTGCACAATAAATAAGTAAAGAATAATTTAAATTTTTCATAAAGAGTCTTTGATGATTTTGATAGCATTCACAGAATACACGTCTCACCCCCAAAGAAGAGTCCACAAATTGCCCGAACACATCTGCGTTAAGCTCCCGCCGACTTTCCTTCTATATTTATTGATAGCGTTGCGTAACTGCCCTTCTAAAATCCATCCCCTGATGACCACCACCCCGCAAAACACCCACACCCCTTGGGTCTACCTCTTGATCGTGTGCTTGACACCCGCCTTCCAATCCAGGAAGAGATTACGATCCTTTCCTCCTCGTCCCTTTTAAGGCACAATTCCTAATCCTTGTTTTTAGCCCAAATCTCCGCACGGGCTCAAGGGTCCATATCCCTAATCAAGAGGACATTTCCTTCTTGTGACAGCTGGAAGGGTGGACGAAGATTAAGGGGCTGGTGTCACCTGCCCCTTAAGGGAAAGGGTATGGACGCTCATTTGCCCTGATTTATCCCTGACCCTGGTGGGAGGGATTTCGGAAGAAAGGAAGCGAGTCAAAGGAAGTAGGGTTAATGAGATGGAAACAATGTTTACTTAATTTTGTGTCCTCTGTTCATTGGAGATTGTTCTTCCTGCAAGAGGGAGATTGGTGATATACTGAAACAAGAGTCGAAGTGAGTTGCTCATTTATTAACTATGCTATTTTGAGAAATGAGATGAATTTATTTTCTATGGGCGCCATTAGCGACTAGTTGGTTTACCAAGGATATTAGTTATATTTAATGTCAACTAAATAGTTTAGATTTAACTTCATGTTCTTGACCTTGTCAAATTGGGAACCATGTTATTTCAGTTGTCTCACATATGTTCTGTTCATGTATACATGAACTTTCCTAATGGAGGCCGGTTATATTTATTATCCTGTATTGGCCTATTTAATATGCTATTTTGTGAAATGAATTTATTTCCTATTAGTTTCTATTAACAAATGGCTGGTTCTCAGGGATATTGGTTATATTTAATATTAAATAAATCATTTAGATTTAACTTCATATTCATGAGGCCGTCAAATTGGAAACCATGCTATTTCAATTATCTCACATATATTCAGTTCATTGTACACATGAACATTCCTAATGGAGATCAGTCCCGTGACGTAATAATATTATTAAAAACGCAAATGCGGAGTTCATCTTTCTTCTAAGTTTCACAGTATTGCATCTTCACTTTTTTAATCTGTCTTATAAACTAAACAGATATTAAACAGAATCCTTTTAATTTAGTTTTAACAATGAAAAGAAAATTAAGCGATAAAGTATTTGGTGAAAAATGAATAAGATTTGCGCTTCAGGACAAAAATGCATTCTGTTTTTGAAAATTAAATAAAACAATCTATTTAAAAATTTCCAAAGTTCAGAAAAAAATTTATACTACTACTATATCGATATCCTTTTAACTAAAATATATTGAATACATTCTAAGACTACTTCTTAAAAGTTAACCAAAAGGAGGGAAATAAAAGCTAACGTTTTAAAATATTAACTAATTTTGTCGAGATAGTAAAATGTAGTTTGATGATTCTCTGAATTTTTCAAAAGTATGAAAACTAAAATGTGCTTTTTCGTTCAACTATTTTTATGAATTATTAATAGGATTACGATAGATTTTTCCAAAAAAACTTTCTTCAGATGCTATAAAGGAGATAAGAATTTAGAGCCGTTAGCGTAGTGAATAAAATATTATAATACAAGTTAGAATTTTACGATACTTTTTTTATGCAAACTTTGCTATATTCTAAGATGGCTTTTTCATGACACTTAAGAAAAATTTTATATGGAAGAAATATGATTATCTTAGTCTGTTTTTCTTGTCTTGTACATTAAGCGGAATTGGTTTAAATTGATTGTAAGAATTTTTTTGAAAAAAAAAATATTTTTATGGCAAAGCGAGTTCAAAACACTTGTAATTTATCCCACATGGCTTAGTAAAATTTACATATTGTGAATTCTAACTAATAAAATTTTTAATAAAATTTACATATTTTCAATTCTATCTAATGAGACTATTCAATATCTGATTCGTGTACATCATACGTATATTTCTTTGACATTTTTATAGCAAATGTTATCTATCATAAAAAAATTTACATAAAATTTATATTTAAATAAAACTTGCATATTTTCAATTCTAAGTAAAGATGCTATCGAGTATCTAATTCATGTACGTCATACATTTACGTTTTTGATAGTTTTGTAGCAAATTTTTTTTATTCTCTCATTACAAATATGAGCCTGATATTTTGTGTAAATATTTCATTAGGCACAAAAATAATTCAATGTGTTTCAAATAATATGCCAAAATATGTTCGGCTATATTTGTTATATCACCATGTAAACCTGACTTACAGCAGTGCCCTCGAATCACTAAATTTAGAAAATAAATAATATAGAAAATAAATAGAAAGGATAATAGAAAATAATATAGTTTAGTTAAGTTTAGTTTTAGTTTAGTTTAGTTGTATTAACGTCCCATTTAAAGCAACACTAGAGCTATTTTGGGACGGACCTCGTACTTTTGAACCGCTGTCAGATGACGTGGACGACACTTGAGCTGGCACCCCCTCTCCACACCACACCATACCAACGGAAGGACGTTTAGAAAATAATATAGAAAAGAAATAGGAAGTGACCAATTTCAAGAAGAAATTCATACCCTTCTCTCGAATTTTTAGCATTTGTTCCCTCCGAATAAGGACAAAAAAACATTTTATTAATTTTTGAGAGGCTCGAGGCTTATTTTTATCCATCATCTCCATTATTCGAAATTACTATTGATTTTAGAAAAAAATTACTAAATTTCATATAAATTGATATCAGGAAAAATGCCTACTGCAAAAATTCACATGACTCCACTTAAGAGTGTAACCAGGATTCGCAACCAAACTTAATATATTGCTAATTGTTATATTAAATCTTTATCTCTTTAAAATTATAATGATGTTGCCAGTTGATGTTATATTAAATATTTGTCTCTTTAAAATTATAATGATGCTGCCAGTTGATTTCTATGCATTCTTGCGTTTGTGAATAACGTTGATACCACTCCCAATACAATATCAATATTGTGTATACGAAACAATAAGGGTAACAAAGAACTTGTCCATTGGTACTATTTCCTCAAGACACATCATCAATAGTCTTCTGACTCCTCCAGCCCTCGAGTTTTAGGAGTTTTTACGAATTTTTTAGGAAATTCGTAAAAACACCGTTTTGCTCTATATTACCCAATAGATTACCCCAACCGTTGTAAGAAATGTATTCAATTTTTGTGTCAGATGAAAGATTACGATCCCTAGATACGCCATCCGTGGTCACCTATCTCCCGTCGTATCCATCCCTCTTCATTTTCAAGAACTATTATAAAATGAAATTTTATCTGAATCCCTAACATTAACTAACAGATTTCAACAGTTAATTTAATCACTTTCCAAATACAACAAACTAATCAGAATGTATATGCTCATTACTCAAGTACAATTTGAGGCAGAAGCTTCTTACCATCTCTTATACGTAGTATAGAAATGTAAAGTAATCGTCAAAAAATTCGGGCTTGAGATTTTGACGAAGTTCCACATTTAGTCTCCCAGAATTCGAAAAGTATATTTTTGGAAAATGTCCGTCTGTCTGTTTGTCTGCCTTTGACAGAAATAACTGAAAAATGCTTTGAGCTTGAGTGTTCAAATTTGGTATAATCTCACCAAATTTGCAGATTTCTATCAAAATATTGAGTAAAATCTGTTCCAAGTCTGTCTGGGTTTTCGAATATAAGTTAACACAATAATTACAAAATGGACAGAGCTTCGCCGTACATATTTAACATCTGTAGTGTCGACACTTTTCAAATTTTGAGTCATATTGAAAAAAGACTTGATTATCTGTCAGTCTGTATGTAGTAAAACATGTAAACTCGATAACGCAAAGACTTAAATATAAAAAATTTGGTATGGTATTTTGTGGCTGTAAGTTCATATTTGTGTTAAATTTTTATTTCAATCAGTTGAGGAAAACATGTCTAAAGCACAAATTCGATTTTCGCATCCTATTAACGGCATGCCAATGATTAATTGCCCAAAACTCGCCAAGGATAACACAGTATATTCAGTAAAAATGCTAAATTCAGGCCAAAGCTAATATTTCGTAACTATTACATGCCAGTGCCTTGCAAAGGGTTCTCTGGCAAGAAAGTTTTCGGGAGACCACTGTTTGTGGTCTTGCTTAATATGATTAGATGAAGCTCATCAAAATTGATTGAGATGACTTAATAGTATTAGTATGGTAGGCAAGCAATTGTCCCAAAGGCAGCTAATAAATTGTAACAAAAAAAAAGACATACATAAGCACACGAAAGAATTTCGAGAATTAAATATCATCACAATTAACGTAAATTTAGCATAGTAGACCATATCTTCTTGATTGCATTGTTGCATTTCATTTGCAGAAAAGCATGCACGCTGATATATTCCTTAATACAACATTCTTGCAATAGTTGCAGTACGGAACTCATTTAGGCTAATCGGAAGCACTAACTCATCCTGCCAAGGAAAAAGCGCGCATGATCATTTGGCATCTTAAGTGTCGGATTATATACAACATGAAACCAGACTCTCTACTTAATATTATAAGTATGCCATTACCTCTAAGAGCTGACGCTTTGCACCAAAGTGTATGCTACACTTCATTGGCGGCTCTTTCGTGTTCCTAGGCTTTTATGAATGGTGTGGGGGGAAAGGCAATTCTAGCGTTCTCGTCACTTAAGGACCCGTTAAAATCCAATCAAGTGCTTCCTTTACGATCCACCAACGGCTTTTTATGCCGTTCTAGTGACATAAACCATCGCGGTATTTAAAGCAGGGGTTTTTTTGTAGTATTTTTTATTTTTGATGGCGTTTGTACCATTTTTACCTGAATCAAGGCGGAATGAATGGAAAGTCCATTTACTGTGACTGATTTCAATTATAAGCATAAATATCTAAAATTATATTGACAACAGTTATGAATATATATAAGTTTCTTTTTCTTGAAAAATGGAAAATGTAATGGAATACGATTTGAATCATTTCAAAAATGGATTTACAAATATGACTTTTATTAGTTTTTTATTACTTTATTAATATAAGATTTATTAAGTAAATTGGAAAGCATTATTTAAAAAAAACTGAACTTTAATTTAAATCTCAAATAGAAGTTCAAATTAACTTATTAACTAAACAAATTAATTAAAATTACTAGTAAAATTTTTACCTCTAATTCCAAATTATTCATGATGATGATGTGTCCGCTTTACCACGGAAAGGAGGTGCAGTAACTTCTGAGGGTAAAGACCCCTGAGCACCCGAGGGCAGAAGTCTGACTTCTAGCTACTATGAAGATGAAACTCGCACATTCGCTTGCACAACCCCTTTCTACAGGGGGGGGGGTACATTCACACACTTCACAGATAAAACACAGATGAAGAACAACAATACCCCCCGAACCGGGATTCGAACCCGGGACGTCCAGATCACGGGGAAGACAAATTACTCATACTTTTCGTAAAACGTCCAACTGTATATTGATAGTAAACGATGCATTTATAGATTATTAGAAATATCCTGCCTTATTTTGAACTTTTTGCCCGATTAAATTGTTTGAATTTGGAGAATTGCAGGCTAGCAATAGTTAAAGTAATTTATTTAATTATAAATTGAATTTGCCTGTATGTGTGTATTTTGAATTAAAACTTTAAAACTCCCTGGTATAATTTTTTACGAAAACATGCACATAAAAATACAAACAAAGCTACTTTAAGATATGAATTGCGTCACAGATTGGAAATTTTTAACTAAAAATTATGATTAAAACGACAATATTTGAGCTAATCAACTCAATCTTCTTAATCTAATGCAAGTGAAATTATGAAAATTTTAACGTTACAAGCACACTTTTCTTAATATTTAACTGAACAATTGTTGGCGAAAAATATCTTAAAAGAAAATTATTGAATTATCTACTTAATTAAGCAAAAGTTCTCTCTTTTTTTTAATCATAACTTTCTGCTTTAATTTTTAGGTATTTTTTTCTAACAAACATGTTCTTTAATTTCAAATAAATTAAATTAAATTCGAACCTCTAGTTCAAACTAGAATTCATTCGTCTATCTTAATGTCATTTTTAAACTTTCTTTTTAATCATATTATACAATGGCAATAACATATCCTCAGAAAAAAAATGATGTTATTGCAACGTAATTTATTTTAAATCCGTTAACTAAAAATGAAAAATATTATTGCAAAATATACATCAAAATATTTTATTTTAATTTTATTAGAAATTTATTGAAAAAAATGGGCGGAAATTAGATTGTTATTACTGAAAGCTTCTTTTTTTTTCAATTCCTACTATTAGTTCACACTCTCCCTATATATATTTATATATCCTGTTCAAATTTTCAATTGTTAATAAAATACTTTTTATTCATCCACTCAAGTTGAAATACATTTTTTAAACTTGTAGTAGATGACACTTGATGTTAATATAGTTTCTTCAAATATTTATTAATTCATTATTAAATTTCATTTTTAATACTTTAAATAGAGTTTTAGCAGTTTGTAATGAAAATTGAAATCAACAGGTAGTAGCTCAATCGGTAAAATGCAGGGATTTCAGTATTTTTCACGTGAAAGTGGAGAATGCGAGTTCAATTCTTGCGAAAGTAGGAATTGACTTAACTTTTTAAAAATTTCAATGTAGTGTAAAAATATTATTTGTGCATTGATATGCTTCTCTGTTCTTGAGCAAAAACATTAAGATTTAGATTTCCAATTAAATATCTCATTATGATTTTTAAAATCATTTTCTTAATACGCACCTACTATTCAAGATGTGCCAAATTTGGCAGTTTTATATCAGTGAATGTCCAATGGTTTGCCTACGTTTTAAGCGATATTTTCATCACGAATTTCATATTACACTTGTTGAAATTTACAAATAATATTCTAACCTACAAATAATATCATGTTAAAAGAGAATAAAAAACCTTTCTTTATCCAAACTAATGTGTCACGAGTGGAGAAATTTCTTACACTTCAAGATCCTGTAAAACTTTTTATTTTGCAATAGTAGCATTTCTGCTGGGAAATGTAACATTTCAGAATGACGTTCTTCATTTATTTGTTAGAATGATGAACGTCATTCTGAATCATTTCGTCATTTATTTCATTTGAACTTTTCATCATTTATTTATTTAAAAGATTGTCATTAATTACAATAAAGAGTAAACATGTTGTCTAAATTATAAAAATACTTTTTTTTTCCACCTTACAGGAAATACTCTATTTTATAAACCTTCTCCACTACTAGACACATATAATGAATGTTCGACAGAAAAAAATAAAACTTATGAAAATTATTTATTTATGATATTTTTTTACCGGTTGCCTGTTGTTTATATTCTCCCTTTTGTAATATATGCGTCTAGACTAATTTAGTGACAATCTAGTAGTTGGGTCTAACTGAAGACGTAATTATCTTGGCGAAAATTGACGATCTCCACCCACCTAATTTATGAGGTATATCATTTCCCATATCACGCCTGTTTCGTATATACATTAATGTGCATTCATGTGCGTGCACGGAGTAATCAGTTCTGTGTATGGGAAACACAGATTTTGCACCCCCCTTCAGCGGATATAGAAACGCCTAAAAAAATTGTATTTGAATGTTATGCCATTATAAGGTGATTTTAATTATGTTGTCTAGGTGTTTTCTTTACTTAAATTGGTATGGATTTCTAAAATTAATGCTACACTATGCAGTGATTTGTAATTGTATCATTATCAACTATGTCTTTTGTCAATTTTGAAAAGATTATTAAATGACAAATAAAATGAATTATTCATTCAATTTTTGGATGAAAAAAAAGCAGAGCTAAAGCTCAGTGTATTTCTGTTGTATTTGTATAGTTACCGATTTTGTCTTTTATTATTTTTGAAAAGATTATTAAATGGCGAAAAAAATTATTGTTTATTAAATTTTTGGCATGAAAAAAGGCAAATTTAAGACTCATGGTCAAGGATTTTGTATATATAAATACAATAAAATTGGTTTTCAGAAATGACAGTACTGATTTATTTTTCTTTATATGAGGTTTCTTTGCTTGGTATGAGGAAAATTAACGCTAAATTATGCAGTGATTCATATCTATATATTTGGCAATTTTTTCTTTTGTCAATTTTTTTTAAAAAAAAATGATAAGTGAATAAATAAAATGATTTATTTATTTATAAAAAAAATTATGAAAAAAGGCAAGTATTCATGGGCAATTTTATTTTTGTGCGTGGAAACATAATTTATCTATTCACAGAAAATATGACGATACTGATTTATTTATTTTATACATGTGTTTTCTTTGTTTGAATTAGTATGGGCTTCTAAAATTAATGCTAAACTATGCAATGAAGCATATCAAAATCTCTACCAATTTTATCTTTTATTAATTTTGAAAAGATTAATAAATGGCACATTAAATTAATTATTTGTTAATTTTCTACATGAAAAAGGCAAGTGCTCATACACATCTTCGTTTATTTTTATTTATTTATTTATTTTGAATAAACACAATTTATTTGATAACATGCAGTATCAATTTACTTACTGATATGGTGACTGTCAGTATACTTTCATTTCTTACCTCGTCAGTCACCGGTGCTGTCAGTATACTTTCATTTCGTTCATTGTCAGTCACCGTGACTGACAGCATACTTTCATTTCATACACCGTCAGAAACCATTGACTCACAGTATACTTTTATTTCATACCTCGTCAGTCACCGGTGGCTGACAGTATACTTTCATTTCGTTCACTGTCAGTCACCGTGACTGATAGTATACTTTCATTTCATACACCGTCGACCACCATTGACTCACAGTATACTTTCCTTTCTTACCTCGTCAATCACCGGTGGCTGACAGTATACTTTCATTTCGTTAATTGTAGTCACCGTGACTGACAGTATACTTTCATTTCATACACCGTCAGCCACGATTGACTCACAGTATACTTTTATTTTGTACCTCGTCAGTCACCGGTGGCTGACAGTATACTTTCATTTCGTTCACTGTCAGTCGCCGTTACTGACAGTATACTTTCATTTCATACACCATCAGCTACCATTGACTCACAGTATACTTTCCTTTCTTACCTCGTCAATCACCGGTGGCTGACAGTATACTTTCATTTCGTTCATTGTAGTCACCGTGACTGACAGTATACTTTCATTTCGTTCACTGTCAGTCGCCGTTACTGACAGTATACTTTCATTTCATACACCGTCAGCCACCATTGACTCACAGTATACTTTCCTTTCTTACCTCGTCAGTCACCGGTGGCTGACAGTATACTTTCATTTCGTTCACTGTCAGTCGCCGTTACTGACAGTATACTTTCATTTCATACACCATCAGCTACCATTGACTCACAGTATACTTTCCTTTCTTACCTCGTCAATCACCGGTGGCTGACAGTATACTTTCATTTCGTTCATTGTAGTCACCGTGACTGACAGTATACTTTCATTTCGTTCATTGTAGTCACCGTGACTGACAGTATACTTTCATTTCATACACCGTCAGCCACCATTGACTCACAGTATACTTTTATTTCGTACCTCGTCAGTCACCGGTGGCTGACAGTATACTTTCATTTCGTTCACTGTCAGTCGCCGTTACTGACAGTATACTTTCATTTCATACACCATCAGCTACCATTGACTCACAGTATATTTTCATTTCGTACATCGTCAGTCACCGGTGACTTATTGTATACTTTTCGTTCAAGCTCCGTTAGTCGTCATAAACTGACGATATAAATTTTTTTTAAAGTATGTTCTATTGATAAATTTTAATCCGTTGATCACAAAATGCTACATTTAAATGTGTGCAATTTTATCTCAAGCTTAAAAATATCTATGTTCATCAGCGTATTAAAATAATTGGATATTACGGGCTGAACTTAAAATAAACCAAAATAGGTTTGACGTTAACGTATTATGATATACGTAATTACATATGTCACGAAACTAGGACGTCGTATCTATTTACCCCAATGGATGATCTAGTAAAAAATGAAAATGTATGAATCTCGCATATCGTTTTAAATTAAAAGAAAAAGTCATCTAGTCACAGCTCGATTGCGAATTGCATGGCTCTGATATAAATAATTAAACTGAAATATTTGGTTCTTTCCGAACATGACATATATAAAACTAAACTGAGCTGAAATAGCTCTGAGTTGCATGACAAAAAAAGAAAGTGTTCTTTTGTTTCTAGTTCTGATTACTGCAAGTCGATCGCGTCGTAATTTGCTTCCGATCCCTTCCCTATTGATTAATTTCTTACTGGCTTTTTTTTATTGCTTCATTTCTACGGTGTTCCTATTTATTTCTCCTTTCATTAGAGACGTATCTTGTGTTTTTACTTAATTTTAGTAACTACTTTGCTACACTGCTAGACACGCACCTTCCACGGCTTCATTAAGACCTATCTCGATTGGCGACTTTTTCGCCTTTTAATAGCGCCAAATCAGTTCGTTGAAAAAATTTATTATTTTTCATAGAAAAGAAAATATTTCTCAATTTTTAGACTAACATTTCTTTATCGTATACTTTTCTAAAATTTCTGTCATATTTGTAAAAATGGAATATTGAACGAGAGCTTTGAGTTATTTTTATGTACTATATGTATTATATACTTATGTAATTTTTACTTAGTTATGTATATTCGATAAAGATTCATTATTTTAAGAATTTAATTTTGATCGATTAATTTTTTATTAAATTTTTCATTCTTTATGAGATGCATCATTTGATAATAAACGTTTTAAATGTTGATGAAGTATTCCATATTGATTTAATAAAAGAAAAAATATGAAATGTATTAAGAGCTAAAATTTAGAAAATGATAATAAAAATAAAAACTTTTAAAACATGTGTGGAAAAAGTTAGAAAACTTGGATGAGATGCGTTAAAACTAATATTATGAAAACATTCAGCCAAAATAAATATTATAAGGTAGAGGTTTCCTAAAAATTCATTAAAAGTATGTAATAAAAGTAAATAAAATTCCATTCTATACAGAGAATTTCTGTTTTTTTCTGCTATTTTGATTTAAATAGAATCAGGCATGGAGAGTTCTTTGACAACATTTATTCGTTATCATATAAAAGAAAGAATCCAATTTTTATATACTATCAATATTTCTTTGAAAAAGTCATAACGACCGCTTCGCAGCGTGCCAAATACGAAGGCAGAAAACAAGAAAAAATCAGTTTCCAATTAATATTAAGATATATTAAATTAAAATAGTTATCCCATACTAATTACTCCTGTGATTTGAATTAGATAATCTGAATCATGGATGACTCATGCGGCAACCAATATGTTAACGATTTGAATTTCCAATTACAAACATTATTTTCATCAGGATTACGCAGAAAGTGCAATTTTATTTCAACGATACAATCACCTTATTTATTTCTAAGTCATTTTCATAATGGGGCAGCAAAAATGGCCAAATTGTTGAATATATTTTTCTTAAAAAATTAGTTAAATGTTAATCATAATTAAACATATCTTATTGAACATGTATTGCTATGCTACTGGTGTTACCCAGAAAGGAAACGGAAGGAAAAAAATTTAGAATACCAGTGCATGTTATCTAAAAAATTTTGTATCAAAAATATTGTTACTTTTCGCTGCGATGGAATTTTTTTGCAACGATAATAACTGACCACTCTCCCTAGCAACCCTAAAGGGTCAGGTGATACGGAAAGAATAAGGAATACATAATTTATTGCCAACACATTGCATTCTAATAACCGTCACGTGTGGTCCGCACTGCCCCTTAGTCACACAGCGCGTGCATCTATATGCTAATCGAATAATATCCTGCCAACCCCCTTCTGCACGCAAATCTCTTGATGTCTCAATTCGAACGGAATGCCACCGTGTCCCGGGAGATTCCGCGAGAGTATTTATCGGACGAAAAATATCGTCTGAAATGTTTTGACAGGTTGTGACACGTGCTGAAACCGAAGATTTCGATTTTTGAATTGTTATTGTCAGAGTTGGTTTTTGCACCTGGTTTGACGACCATTGTTTCGTTGAAAGGTGTGAAAATAATGTCAATTTGTATCGGGGAAAATACCGAGTGCAATTAAATAAGTTGTCAGTGCGGTACGTCTGGTTGTTGCTTTCATGTAGTAATTACGTTTTCATGTTGTTGTTTTCAAATATCATTGATTCCTATGTCTATCATAGGTTTAAGAATTAATAATAAAATGGCCCATATCCAAAATATGCTTTTGTATAATGTTATTGAGTTTTAATGATTTTTCCAAATTATATTTCTTAGAATGAAATGCATTTACTTCGAATCATTGAGGATTTGATAACATTATGTTGTTTTGGTTTGGGATTTATGAAGCCTCAAAATACGCGGGCAGAAAATAAAGGGCATGTATCGTAAGAATTAATCGCCCTAAGAAGAATATATATACATATATTATAATGATAATAATAATATAATTTTTTTTAACTTTCATTTTTATTTTTTCTAGCTGGCAAAAAAAGATTTTGGAGAGCTCGTAGGATTTTGTGATAAAAAAACCCATCGTTTTTCAAAAGGTTAACGATTGCGCAATACAATAATCACGTGAACATTCCAAACCAGTTGAAACCGGATTTTCTCAAATAATAATAATCTGGTTTCAATATAAAGTTTTGCAGCTCGATCCGATTTTGTGATGTGAAAAAAAAAACAAAAAAAACATCGTATTTCTAAATATCAACACATGTGAAATCTGATAAACCCGCAATTGTTTCAAACCGGTTTAAACTGGTTAATGACTTAAATTAATTAAGACAAACAATGACTTAAAAATAATAATGTTCTCACATGATAACTTGAAATTTCTGATAGCAGATTTCAATTTTATATATATATTCCGTGATGACTCCATTTTATACACTGCAATGAAAAATTGATTTTCTAATCTTTTAAATGTAAATGAGGCAAGTGAAATATCTCATTTACCAGTATCATCAAATAGTAATCATGAGGCATTTATTAATTATGCTATTAGAATATACTATTAATCATAACGCATCTTTCGCAATTTCTAGTTAGGCCCTGGAGTGTAAAACTGCATCACATCCAATTTCCCTGCTTTTAAATTTAAATGAAACATGGCGAAAGATCTCATTTACCTTCAGTCAATAACATCATTCATTTAAAGTGTGGGATAATGTAGTATTTATACATTATGAGGCATTTTCCCTGACTGATATATTTTTAACATTATATTGAAACACTGCAGTAAAAGAATGTTAAATTAAACTGAATGGATGAAAGATGCGTGGGACTTTCAAACATTTATTTAAAACACAGTTTAACTATAATTAATTCGATATTGACGATAAGCTGTTTCTTTCTTGTTTGCGAAAATTATTCTAGTCGTAAAAATGGAAGATTGTAATCGTAATTTATCATAAATGCGAAAGTATAGCAATCGTAATTTAAAGTAAAAGCGAAAGTACTGTAAATGTAATTTATCATAAAATAGAAATACTGTAATCGAAATTTACTGCAAAAGTTCATCTCCAGATGCTGTCGAACCTTCTAGTTTTGAGCCTCTCTCAATAAAATAATACACAAATAATAATAAAAAGAAGTAGTATATCTATACTCGCGAATATGAAAACTCAATAGTGAAGATAGCAAGAAAAATGAAATTTGGAACATGATTTTTAATTGTGGATATCGAATATTGGAATGAATTCATAAACAAGAAACCAGTCTGTTTGCCCATATTCTTGAAAATGGTAGTTAAAACACAGCAAACTAGATATGGCTTTCAAGAGAAAGAAATGTTGTATATGATTCTCTAGCCAGAATTGTATATCATTAAAATTTGGGCCTAATCCATCTGCAGGTTCAATATCTATCAATTTTTCTAATCATGTGTATGTTAACTCAAAAACTCATAAATACAAGTTAGAGAAATGAAAATTATTATGCGACTTAACCTTTAAAGGGCCATTTTTTTTTTTTCTAGTCATATTATGTTAAAATATTTTAAGGCTTGAAATTAGAATAAGAAAAGGGATTCATTTAGATTAGATAAATTTAATTTGATTAATTAATTAATTTGGTTAATTAATAATTAAGTACAAATCAAGACACATCATTTTGTGTGAGATAAAGAACTGAAGCATCTAAGTTTCTGTCTTAAAAAATTTGTCAGAACTTATGCCAACCTACATAATTTCATACAAAGATTGATAAATTTGGTGGGAAGCATACTTCTCACCAAAGAAACGGTCCTAGAAAGGGTTAATTTAACATACAAATTATACATCTGTATCGAATTCTGGATCCAGTCTTTTCAGAAACATACACAGTGTCCACTGAAATCCTTCTACTCGACACCACCTTGAGAATGGCGACAAATATAGCCACAAATTTGGTATCGAATGACAGGGTGAGATCTGTTACTGGGCAGCCTGGTGGCAAATATCAGTGCTCCTATCTTGAAAATAGTACAAGACCACAACCCCCGATAGATCGGGGGGGGGGTATCTATCGGGGGTTGTGACAAGACACGAAAAAGTCACTTACAAAATTGTAGGGTGTCTTCGATTTAATGCAAGAAGACATCCTTTACACGCTATTTCTAAGAATAGGATGCTTCAAATATTCATTTGTGTGTTGGTATTTTCCGAAATTGTGACATCACAAGATATGAAACAAAAGGATAAAAATTATTTTTCGGACAAAAAATTTACTCCAATTTATTTTTTCCTATAGGAATGAATAAAACAACTGGTTTGCGCCAACATTGCAAGATTTCCAGTAACATTTTATTCTTGAATGTGCTAGAGCAACAATTGATATCATAAAATGCGTGAGAGAAAGAATTCAAACCCAAATTTGCATTGCAGAGGACCGAGAGTAATTTAAACACGAAAATAAAAATATCGTGATAGCTAATTTTCTGTTTTTTTCTTGTTTTTGCATTTTTAAGACGTCGTGATTTCGATCAAGATGTCTAAATTGAAGAGACTCTACAATTAATTTTGTATCTCACTTTTTTTCAAATTTATCGTATCATTTTTGAGATAGGAACGCTAACCCCGCCATTACACGCCAGATGACGCTGTAGTAGATTTCAAGATATTGTACTCACCAAGGCACCAAGTTTATGGCAATTGTTGTTATCATTCTCAAATTAATGCGGGATAGAAGGATTTAGTGGATAATATCTATACTGCATTTTCTTCTGTAAATAAAAAAAAACATATACAAATACATAAATGAATGAAAACTATGTGTACATAAAGATCGAGAAGAGAACACTCTGTCAGGTTATTCTGGTAAGAAATAGAATCAATTTTATTCAAAATACGATTGTTATAAAGAAATTTTGCTGTTTTGTTGACAAAAAAATTACTGATCATTTGAGAGAATCATTAATTGAAGAGTCCCTTTGATGGGAATTTAAATTAAATAAAGTATTAGATATATTAAAATTTATTTTCCAATTGAAATTTTCAGAAGATTAAAATAAAATCGGGTATTTTTGTTTTACATAACAGAGTGTTGTCTACTTACAACTTTTTCGTATACTCTCTAATAAACTTGTCATGCCAGAGAACTTCTTACATGGTATTGCAGTACAATAGTTATGAAATATTTACCTTTGGCGTGAATTTAGCATTTTTACTTAATCTATCGTGTCATCCTTGGCACGTGTCGTACAAAATTCGAATTTGTGTTTTAGACACGTTTTTCTCAATCGATAGAAACAAAAATGTGGCACAAAACTTCACTTGTAGTCACAAAATTCCATGCCAAATTTGAAATATTTAAATCACTGTATTTTTGAATTTTTGCATTTTCATGTCCCTGAAAGTACAAACAGAAAGACAGTCAATCCGTATCCCTATAGATGTTAAATCTACATAACCTATTTTTATCTATATAGCTTTCATCGTTTTGTAGTTATCATGTAACTTATATTCGGTCAGCCGAACAGAGAGACTATCTCTGAACAGATAGAAATCTACAAATTGCTATGCAGACCTATACCAAATTTCATCCGTTTAGATCAAAGTAATATCTTTGTCAATGTAAGTTATCTTTGTCACAAATAGACAGATGGAAGGACATTTTCCAAAAATCTGAACCCCCGGGGGGCACTTTGAAATGAGGATGAGATGCTTCCGGTATAGAGATTGGATCTCTCCACCCTGGTGGGTACATAAAAGGTGGGAGATTTGGCTCCTCCCATCAATGATGGAACGTACTTCCTTCGGGAAGGGTTGTACCGTGACCGGTGACGGCCTTTAGGACTCAACCACAGTTCCCACCAATGTTGCTGTTGCTGGTGGTCCGGTCATTCAGTATTCTTTATCCGTGTGCTTCCTTCGGCCGTGTCGGAGAGTCAGTGATATCACTTTCCCAAAATGTGTTTTTCGAACCCAAGCAGATCTAAAACGAGAAGATTCGACAAAATCTCAAGCTCTAGTTTTTTTACGATTTTACTTTACACTACGGATACCAGAATGTTAAAAATTTGTGATAAAACAAAAACAAAAAAATCGAACTAAAAATACCAACAGCAGTGGAATGAAACAACAGCTAGCTCAAAACTAAATCTTTGGCATACTATCACAACGTTCCGGAAATGTGGATAGTTGGGGTCAAAAAATAATTTCTTGAAGCATAATTATTTCTAAATATAAATTTCTTTTTAAAATATGCTTTATATACTTTTTATTACTAATTGATATGTCCAACATTGTTAAGGATTGAAATCAGTTGACGTAAAATATTTTTAACTTAAGAACTGCTTTTGTATAAAATATTATAATATACAAAAATTCTTTTATCGTCTGTTTTCAATTCAAATATCGCATGAGCCATACAATAAAAAAAAACTATTGAAAAAACTTTCTCCATATTTCTCACAACAGCAAATTTTGTTGACAAATGCCAGAAGGTTGATTTCGTTTGAGCGATGGACTCAAACCTAATTTCAAGAATAGTCGAATCACTACTTTAAAACCAATAAAAGCATTATGAAAAGACTCTTAAAGTAAAAGAAAAACTTTAAAAAATGGCGATAGAGTAAATCAAAGTGTAAAAAAATAGCTTGAAATTTGATAGTATATTTTCTCACATCTTAGATAATAAGTATGTAAAACTTAGTTGCATTCGGACCAACTGTATAAGAGTAGATATGGAATACATATACATACATACAAATGTATATATACGCATATATAACCCTAATGGCTTTCATTTATAATAAGATTAGAGAATATTTTTATACAAAGAACATTTTCTTAAAAGATTAGAAGTAGCATTTTCTTATAAAACCACAGAATCATGCTGAAATTTTTATATGATCCCCTTCAAAATGTCGTTTCGAAAACAGCTTCGAACTATAATTAAAACAAATAAAACACCGTCATTCATCTTATTGAACAACAAATTAAAATGCATTAAGCTTTACAAATTACTTAGTTCGCAAATATTTTAAGTGCTATTTTATTATACTATCACATATTTAACTTTTCTATCCTTATCTGCAGCTGCATGCGTTCAGTGTTGAAAATGGTTAATTTTTTTTATTATTATTATCTTCAATCTTTCTATTGAATACATTGTTTCGAGAATTCTTCAGGGTAAACAAATCTAATAAATGTACTTCGATAAAAATGGAAACACGGTTCGAAATGTTCAAACTAAGTTGCATTTGCAATTGTAGTTACTGGAATTTATTGAGTAAAATCAATCTAGTTTGTTTAACAAAGATCTATTTTGGGCTGCGTTTAATGGAATAAATTAATTCTCTACGTTCTTTTTTTATTTTGTGGAAAGACTAACTGATTTTTATGAAAGCACAGTGCTGGCTAATCCTCAAATGGATTGTTAATGCTGTAATTAAAATAACGAATGCAATTTTCGTCATAAATCGAAAAAGATGCCAGATTAAAATCTCAAAACCGTAGAGCATTCCAGTTTTTCTATACATGTTTTAATGATGCGAGAAATAACGAAATGCAAAACGAAGGAAAACGGCATTTAAATTGAATCCAAACTAATCCTCTTAAGCATTTTAGGAATGAAATAAATGTAAAAATGCATAATTTTCTCAGAAAATCAATGTTTCTTCGTAAATGAGAATCCGGTTTAAAGAATCTGTAGTATAATTTAAGTAAAATGTAAAAATATATCCACTCTAAATAATAAATAATTCAAAATTGCGTAGGAAATATTAATTAGTAATTCAAAGGTAATCCACGAACTGGTTATCTTAAAATACATATATTCCTTTTTTGGAATTAATTTGATCGTAAATCTTCTACTATTTTGATGGTGATTATTATTAATACTGACAGTCGTTCTTATTTGTTTTAATTAAAAATCAATTAATGGCTCATATATTCACTTAAGATTACTAGTTAGTGAATCGATTGTAACCAATCGTCTTATGAAAAATGGTTAGAATCTGTTCTTCTTAAGAAAAATGATAAGATTTTGCTCTTCTTTTGAAAAATGGTTAGAATCTGTTCTTCTTATGAAAAATGGTTAGAATCTGTTCTTCTTTTGAAAAAGGGTTAGAATCTGTTCTTCTTTTGAAAAAGGGTTAGGATCTGTTCTTCTTTTGAAAAAGGGTTAGAATCTGTTCTTCTTATGAGAAAGGGTTAGAATCTTATTCTTATGAAAAATGGTTAGAATCTGTTCTTATACAGTGCGTCTCAAAAGTATATGGACAAGCTATTTTTTTCAAATAACGTTCAAAAAAGGAAGGAATAATCACACAAAAGAGAAAAAGAAATAAGCATATAGAATTAAAGCATTATTACAACAAAGAAATACATTATAACTTTGGCAGAATTTGTATAGTAAATAAGAATAAACATAGGATGTCCTGAAAATGTATGGACTTTTCGAATGTTTTGTATTTGAATTCAAATTTTGAATCTATTGTTTTGAATTATGTAGGAAAATCCTATCAGGCCTAATTAAACTAGGGTTGGGAGAAAATGCGACTATAAAAAGAACTAACTTTGCTCTACATTTTGCTTTAATTCCTGAATAATAGAAAACTGACGACTTTGGGCATACGCATCTCGCGAAACGCTACTTTGCACTCTTATTGTCACCTTTCGATAAAATTTCATAAATTCCAGATCTGCTACGCTTTATTTATTTAGCAGTATCAGAAACTTTTAACATTTTGAGCTTTTAAATGCCAAATTTTAGCTAAATGAGCAACAGAGAATGGAACATTACGAGACATTTTGCAGAATTGAAGAACGAGCAGTGATTTCATATTTCGATGCTGTTACGTCGCATATACATAACGCATAATATGCAAATTATTTGATATAGTGAAAAGAAAAGCGATTCTTTTCATTGTTCATCTATTTTTGGGGCAGCTTATTTTGAATTTTATCTTTTTACAAAAAAATCTGTGATATAAGCAGTGTGATATATTTCTGTATTGTAATAAACTTATGTTATGATTCCATGGTTATTATTTTTTCATAATTATCATATGGAATGAATAATTAGCATGCTGCATCATTTTTTAACTGTCATTCCTTTTATAATTGAATTTGAGCAATCCTAATCAGTTGAATGACCACATATAAGGTAGAAACCTTATCATACTAAATGAAAAAAAATCTTTATTATCGTTACAAAGATTATTAGATGTATTTTCAAATATAATAATAAAATTTCAAAAAATATTTCTTAATTATATATTATTAAAAAGTGCTAATTTACTTACAAGGTGCCGTTTCACTTAAACAGTTTTATTGTCTATTTCTTAAATTAAATTAGGAAAAGAATATTTTAGAACTTAGCATAGTATACTCTGTATTTTTATCAAATTCTATTTGGTAAGGAGCTTTTTCTTTCTGTGAAGCTATTTTCTTCCATGTTGCGGCAATCTTAACATCATGTTAAATATCACAAGACAAGATTTTCTCAACATTTTCTACCTATTTAAATTTAGGAGTATGGACATACTTTAAAATTTGACCATTTTGAAGCAAAAATCATTATTTAATGTCATTTGTATAATTACACCATCTGATTGTAGTATTTTTGGTTGAACTTTGAAACCCCAAACCTTGGTTGTATATTATCGATAAATATATTTGTCATATCTGCCAATCACTTAAAATTATAATACATAGAACATCATTAGCAATAATTATTTTTCATACCTATAAATAACCAAGTAATGGAAGATTAATTGATAGAATTCGTTGTTATTTCTTTAAATCTCGGTATTAATTAGAGAAGTTACCTTTATTAGCCATTCTAACCTTTTTTCCATTTTCCTAACGTTGAAAATCATATTTCTGCTTTGAGAGTGCAATGCATATTATATATATATATATATATATATATGGAAAGAAAAGTCGTTGCATCTTATGAGTTGCAGTTTCTGTCTTAATTTCAATCATTTAATTGTTTTACATATCGTAATTATCCTGCTGTTGGTTGAAATTGAAATTTTAATCAATCTTGTGACGTCAAAGACATAAGTTTTTCGAAGAATCAAGCAGTGGCTTTCTTTGGTTGCCTTGGCTAAAACAATCCTACTGATATATATTCTGCCTATTTGAGCATATTTTTAACATGATTGTTGATGACTTTAAGATTACTTGTGTTTTCCTTTTTCCATTATTCGATTTGAGTAATTTCAGTGTTTCCAAATTTTAATCAGTAATTTAATTAGCTAAAAGTTTGAATATCACTCTTTTCAAAGAATAACTGTCGAATATTGTGATTTTCCGTAACAATGATCATATTAATAATGGTCATCTCGCCGATGATTCCTCAATCAACTAGCCAAGCTTACTCAAACTAGTAGTTGATTGGTTAAAGTAATCAAATTTATAGCTCAAAAACTCTGTTAGCTTTTGTCGTTGAATACGAGAAATTATTTCTTAATTAAAAGTGTTAGTTTGTTAACGTATCTTACTGCCTATCAGACAGGCAAATTATATAAAAAATCAGATCTTAACTTTTTCAGCAATGCAAATTTTGACTAAACAGCATAGAATATCTTTGTTAAAGTCATTGAAAATTTTTTTTAACTGGAAGTAATGTCTATTTTTGTCGTTTAAAAAATAGCTTCGAAGCTTAGAATGGACACCCTGTATAGAATGCCTCTACTGTATTCCAAGGTAATCTTGTTCGCATTGCCAAGGATGGCATTGTCTATTTCTGATAACCCCTATCAATACGAATCAACTCCAAGGGTGAGAACACCAAGGGACCAGATGAAAGCTAGATTTTTTTTACTGTTTTTCTTTAATTATGGTATGAATTTGGTCAGCTCAATAAATGCAACTTTATAATTTAATATAATTTAGAAATCAACTACAGAGAGAAGCTTAGAATGAACATCCTGTATAGAATGCCTCTATTGTATTCCAAGGTAATCGTGTTAGCATTGCCAAGGATGGCATTGTCCATTTCTGATAACCCCTTTTAATACGAATCAACAAATCCGAAGATGAAAACAGCAGATGAACGCTAGATTTTCTTTATGAATGGTGTGAGCTCTAGACAACTCAATAAATGCAATTTTATAATTTAATTTAGTTTAGAAATTAGCTACAGGGAGAAGATTAGAATGGACACCCTGTATAGAATGCCTATATTGTATTCCAAGGTAATCGTGTTCGCATTGACAGGGATGGCATTGTCCATTTCTGATAACCCCTATCAATACGAATCAATAACTCCAAGGGTGAGAACACCAAGGGACCAGATGAAAGCTAGATTTCTTTTTACTGTCTTTCTTTAATTATGATATGAATTTGGCCAGCTCAATAAATGCAACTTTATAATGTAATATAGTTTAGAAATCAACTACAGGGAAAAGCTTAGAATCGGCACCCAGTATTCAATGAATATATGATATTCCAAAGTAATCTTCCTCGCATTGCTAATGAGGATATTGTCCACTTCTGGCAACCCCTTTTATTACGAATCAACAACTCCGAAGATGAAAACAGCAGATGAAATCCAGATTTTCTTTATGAGTGGTGTGTGTTCTGGCCTGCTCAATAAATGCAATTTTATAATTTTAATATAGTTTAGAAATTAGCTACAGGGAGAAGCTTAGAATGAATACCCTGTATTCAATGAATATATAGTATTCCAAGATAATCTTGTTCGCATTGTTAAGGAGGGCATTGTCATTTTCTTGTAATCCCTTTTAATACGAATCAACAACCCCAAAGGTGAAAACAGCAGATGAATGCTAGTTTTTTTTCTTTATGTGGTGTGAATTCTGGCCAGATCTTTGAATGCAATTTTATTATTTAATATAGTTCTTTCTTTTGTTCTTTTGACCCAACAGTGCCTATTATAAAAAATATATTGATGTGATTTTGACTGTGAAGAGGCTAAAACATAAAATTGATTATACTTTATACGTCTTTTAAGCTGCAGGATTTCGGGAGATATATAGAGTGCCATTAAGAAGAAATGAGTTCCTTCAAACCTGATGCAGAATTCTTCGAAATGGCTAATGCCCATCTTTTGCTGAATGCTCCTCATTCTTCGTGACAGTTATGACGTTTTAAAATCTTTCAACGTGCTCTTCTGAAATTTAGTTCTGGATGATGAAAGAACACGAGAGAATCAATACAGAACTTCAAACCTCCATGCATAAATTAGTTAAAATTACAGACACGGAAAGTCTATTTCACCTTATCTCCCCTCCCTCTTTTCTGCGAAAGGAATAAAACGGACCAATGAAAAGTTTTTAATTTTCATGCTCTAGTTACAAGAGAAAATCGAAACTCTGGCTTCCTCGCTGGGGCTTTTGAATCAGCATCCTTTCATCTCAACTCGGCCCGACACATTCCAGTCATGCATAAATACATACCAGATGCGAAGATCTTCCGTCTAGATTTCAAAAGGGGTTTAGTTAGAAGTTTTACTACTACTACGGTTAAAGTTGCAGTTACGGGGAGAAATTCTTTTCAAAAACGCATACAAACGAACTCCGGTACCGAGAGAGAGAGAACGCTTCCCAGAATGTTTGGAAGTTTTATGGAATGTTGAGTCAGACAAACTGTCAGTTACGTATAAATATTGCAGATTGGTTTTAAATATTTTCTCACGTCCTTTAGTTTATCTTTCTCAGCCTTTCTGGTCTCAGGAGAAATACTTCGTGAAAGTTTAAGTACAAGGAAGTCTATTTTTTTATATATAAAATTTTAAAGGTTATGTTATTTGGGATATCCTATCGTAGTTCGCCTTTTCATGAGAATCTTATTCTAGAATCCCTTAAAATATTGAGGATGCAGGTGGAAAAATCAGGTAGGAAAGTTTCAAATTGCTGAAAGTTAAGAAAAACTTATCTACTATAGATAATTTTAAAAAGATTTAAAATTTTATAAATTTAGAAAAAAGAAATGGAAAGACTGCTATATCATTCTATTATACCTATAAATTATACACCGAGGTTTATATTTTTGTATAAGTTATATAAGGAAGATTATTCTAATGGGCATTGAATTAAAAAATTGCTACCTGACATACCCATATATCCAACTTAGGATAAGCGCACGTATGAATATGTGAATATAATTATCAAATGTAATGTAAAAGATAACAAAAATCCAAAAATAAGAAACAAAGGTTGTACAACTGGAGAAATCAATTACAGCAGAATGCTCGATTATTAATTGATTTGTATCTACGGTATAATGTGCTTTAATTTAAAGTAAAATATCCAGAAGAATTTTAATATAAGCATTCTATGTGTAGTTGTAAAATTATTATTGATACCCAGTGCAATTTTAAAGGAAAAGCAGCAAAATAATATGCACTATTACGTCATCATGTCATTCGGCCTTCTTACTGTAGCACAGTCAACTGTCCATATGTATGTAACAATCAGCTCTTTTAAGTGAATCCAGTCCACCTCTACAACAGAGAAACAGAAATGAAAAACTTATATATTAAGAGAACCGTCTTTATTCAATCCTTTTTATAGATATATAAGCATTTTTGTCTTATATTTGCATAAAGGAAATAAAAGCTTTAGTGGACTTTTGAGGGTGAATTGAAGAAGTGGGGCGAAATAAAAATGAGAATGGCATTAAAAGTTAAGAAAAGACATTTAATGAACAATAACGGTGATAATAGCGATCAATATGAATCTATGTATTACAACAGCCATAAAGGGACTGGCGAACTCTTTCCAACAGACCAGAGAAATCATACATGCAACAAATTAAAAGAAGGAAAAAAGGGCATTACATTTTTAATATTTTCATTTCTTACTCTCTCTGATAAAATAACAGAACAGAAAAGATGCTGAACATTTTGCATTATCAAAACGTCCTGCTTTTTTTTATAACAAATTGAAACTTTCATTCGTTGAAATGAAAATTAATGAAACTTGAACTAAACAAAATGTTCATTTGAAGACTATTCGATTAAACTGTGATTTATTAGCAAAATTATTGAATGTATTTGGTTTGTTAATTGGTTACCTTATTGATATTAAGCTTTCAATTTCCCTATAGAACATCAAAATTGTGGTGAATAGCATATAAGCCAGTTAACAACTACGCTGAACGAGAATTGCTTTTGTATCATGGTCATGTTACTGGACGGCGAACCACAAGGTCCCAGGTTCTATCCTCACTCATACCAATCGGCCACATTGGTGACCTCGGACGATGAGCCTTCAACCTTCGTACAGCTGTTGTGGCGCCATCTACCCGCAACCAAAGTCGTCAGATTCACTTGACGCAGTAACAGCAACCACACACACTCGTCATAACGCTTGGCGCTACTCAAATGGGTACAGGCGCATTAGACTCGACAGCTACATCAAGTTAAAAAATAAAAAGTTAAAAAAAATTCAGCAACCACACACACTCGTCATAACGCTTGGCGCTACTCAAATGGGTACAGGCGCATTAGACTCGACAGCTACATCACCACATCAACAGTCATATCATTCGTCTCACCTCCGACTCACTGGAGGGACAGTCTGTGGTGAATAGCATATAAGCCAGTTAGCAACTACGCTGCAAGAGCAATGGCTTTTGTATCATGGTCATGTTATTGGACTGCAAACCACAAGGTTCCAGGTTCTGTCCTCTCTCATCCCAATCCACCACAAAATATTTCAAATTATAACTATATTCAAAATGTATGTAAGTTGTCATTTTTTTTAACTCTTTAATTTGTTGGAATTGTTTCTATGTCGTCTAAAAAAGAGAAGAGCATATCTACAGCTAGGTTCTACTAAGGAATATTTTTTCCGGAGTTTCCAGAATTTGATATATATATAATATGAATGTGTACTGTTAAAAAAACCATGAAAACTTCTGTATCTGTTGAAAAATAAAAGAATAGAAGAACATCAGAGCGCTGCAAAATTACAAGAAGTATCAAAAGAATTCTTTATTACAAAATTTAAAAAAAAATTAACTAGCTCATTTGAAAATAATACTTTTTATATCCGTTAATAAGGTAAATAAGATCTATGAATAGCTGTTTTGAAACTTCTGTATCTTGCCTCTAAACCAGAATGATCTTACCCAAAGTATCTCTAATATTGCTTTCAAATAACTTCATTTTAACTAAATTAAACTCCATAATAATATCAGATTTTTATTATAAAAGAAAGTGGTAAGAATTAAACAGCGCCACCTTGGTACAGTGTATATTCATTATTTCCCCGCATCTCTAGAATATGTGGCATCTCTCTTGGAAATATTCCGATTCTTTTGACATCAATGATGTTGTCTGGTCTGCTTCAATGAACTGTTAAAAAGTTAAAAAATTGTCATTACTTCTTTTTAACAAGCGGAGGACAAGAGTCCACATTCTTTAATCTGTTAGAGTTTCTATGCCGTTCTATGTAGATATGCTCTTCTCTTTTTCAGACGACATAGAAACTCCAACAGATTAAAGAATACGGATTTTTGTCCTCCGCTTGTTAGAAACAAGTAATGGAAATTTTTTAACAGTTCATTGAAGCAGATCAGACAACATCATTGATGTCAAAAGTATTGGAATATTTCCAAAAGTTTTCGAAAATGGTCAATTCTCGAAGAACTGCTGTTTATACAGAAGCATAACGAAGAATCCTCAACTTCTTGACTGACCATCGAAGCATTTCTTACTATAGTCAAAAGAAGCTGAGGTATCTCAAACAACGTCTGAAGGTAACTTAGAATAGAAAATACAAAAGCAGTTCACTCAAACGTTAAACTCTGCACCGGAAAAAGAAATAATGGTTGGGCTGACTTATCCGAAGCAGACACCCTCTGAAATTCTTTTATATATACATATCTACGCTGTGAGGGAGCGTGCCTTTTTTCATAAATAGAGTAGGGACACTTTATCTCATGGCAACACGCCACCCCCTGCAGTGGAAGGTTCCAACGACTGAAAGAGCGGCCACTATGAAAGAGGGTTTAGCCTTCTGACAAATGTAAAATCATAAATAATCCTACAACTATGGTCTTGTCGTTTTAAAGGATATTCATAGAAGAACATTGTCATCCAAATCTTTTATACTGCAAGTTAAATAAAAGGAATAAATATGTATTTTATCATTTGCTGTGGTTAACTACAGATTATTGTTTTTGGAATGTAGGTAGGAATATTGTTTTAAATTCAACGAGATTGCTATATTCTTCAATACTAACTCATTATGGTGTATTTCTTGCTCCTTAATATATAGAATAAAATGAATTTTGGATAACTTTCCTTCGACACTATTAGATACCAAATTTAATTCAATTCTAGCTTGGGTGGTAAGGACAAATGACAGATTATATTTATGCATGTAGTCACAGTTTTTGAGTTGTTGACTAATGCATGTTTGCGATTTAAAATTTTTTGTGGCCATTTTCTAAATTTCATTCGTCTCATTTGACACCTTGAATAATTTTTTGTTTTCATATAAGCGGACCAACAGGCAGGCAGCCATTCACTTACAGATTTCATTCAAAATTTGGCAGTGGTTTATAACTTTACTAAAAAGACAGTATACTATTTTTCACCCACCTTGATTTACTCGTTTTTATGTCATCCTGTTCATGAATAAATGCATACGATTCCAAAAGTAGTTTTTAGGGGATCAGGGGATCAGGTGAAAAGTGAAGATTCAACAAATTTTTCAAATGAAAATTTTTGATTATCATACTTTTCTCCTTATTTGCTTCATAATTAAGAAAATGAGAAATTAATTCAATGTTTTCTTAATAAATATCATTAAATCATTTGCTTCTTGAGAAGATAATGTTTTTAAAAAGAAATGAAGTAAAAGTCATGCTCCTCACTCATGAGAATATCTAAATTTAGGTATAATTATTGTAATTTAAACAAGGGGCTGATATCCATTTCACGTATATTAAACTTGACTCTACTCGGACTTTCAGTGGACAGTGTATTCGAACCACGGCCAACCGAATTAAAAATTTGAAACTTCCACTATCAAACCACCCAGAATCTATGAATCAGTAAAAAAGTAGCCTTCTTTGTATATCTACAACAGTTAAATGAACAGCAATGGTTATTTCAATTGGAGACTCCACCACTAGGTCATAAAATATATGAGATTATAAAAGATTAGAATATTTTGTAAATCTACTGCAGATTTCTGTGAATATGAAAGGATTAGCATGCTTTGTAAGTCTACAGTAGCGAGTTAAGCAACAGTAATCAGTTGAATTAAGAGTTTGGGATTCTATTGTAAGGCCATAAAAAATGCAGGAAATTGTGAAGTATTGGTGCATTTTGTATATCTGCAGTTGCTGGATACAAAGAAGCGATGACTGGAACTATGAATCAGAGATTTCATCTTCAGACCATAAAGAATCTCCGGATTTATAAAAGTTTGGAACATCTGTGAAAGCAGCACCTTTTGATGAAAGAAAGAGGAAAATATATTTAGTTAATAAAATGAACAAATTATAAAGATATTCAATAGAATTAGATATATCATCGTTTTTTACGAAAAATTTCCAAATACCTGAAAAATAAAACCGAGCTTACTGAATTAAATGGAAAAAAGCAGGCTATCACATGTGGCACGAACAACGTAAGATGCAAAAAATATTTTTTTAATTTCCATATAAGTTCAATTTTTTATTCTTAATGCACATTGTGACAGGCTGTTCTTTTACATTTATCCACCTTGCTATTCGTAGGCTGAATCAAAAGTAACACATGACAGCGTCGAACACCATTAAACCCCCATTATTTTCGAATACCTAGGACAGCATAGAAAATAGTTTTTCGAATAAAAAAAAATAAGAATGAAACAACCTCCTCCGCGGTTGCCTTGCAAAGAGAAAATCGTCTGTCCTGCCCTCCCTTCCTATATTCCAAACGAAATTCGACGAAATCTCTTCTCACGCGAGAACATTCTTAAAACAGAAATAACTCCATTATTCATGCCTAGGCTTCGACAGGCGGGAAAAAAATGGCACAGAATTACGATTTTGTTTCGTATGGAACATGAAGCTTAAATTCGCATTAAAAATGAAAAAAAAAATCTGTCGCCAGATTTTAAAAATATCAGTAAGAAACGTGACAGTTATTTTGCTAAATATATAACTTTGTTGCATTAAATAACGATTTTAGTGATATGCTTCGTATGAAAATTGGATCTATATTTTGGCAATTAGAAATTCTCTAGTTGTAGAATCACGTATATGTTAATTTTGAATTGATATTACTTTTATGATAATAATTTGATCGCTTCTGTTCTGAGAAATATGTCTTTCATACTTGCCAAATTTTTGTTTGGCGTCCGTTTTGGCGATGCTTCTGAAGTATATTACCTTGAAGACAAAACTTCGCTCAAAATGTTTTTAATCCTATGCTATGGCTGATTTAAATCTATAAGCGAAATCTGATTTAACTGCAAACGTGGAATCGAACACAAGAAAAATGCATAGTAATCTTAAGCCTAACCACTACTCCATCTCTGATACGCTTATGCAGGTGATGTATAACTATATGTCAATAGAAAAAGGGGTGTTTTTTTTTCGTGTAAAATTGCCCTTTTCCAGGAAAGAAACCTATCTAGATAAACTTAAAAAGCAAAACCTTATGTAAATATAAAATTTGTTCCAAATCGTTTGAGTCGTTTCCGATATGCATGAAGTAAATTTTTATATATACAAGAATTGCTCATTTAAAGTTATAAGACAGGCAGTGTCGAATCGAATAAAGAAAGGGACAAACTGATTTATCATCGGTTCTGTGTATATATTTAAAAAATATAGAGTGTTTCCTAAATTTTGCAAAAAAATGGCAAAATGAACCACATTTTTTTCTTGCTTTGCAACGTCTTAATAAACGCAAATCTAATAAATATTGTCCTCTAATTCAAGTTAAAAGATTATTCTATCTCCTTCAGGCAGTTTAATGGAGGAGATTCACGACTGAGAATTCACAAACATTGAGTGTCCTCTAATGAATAAATTCAATGGATTAAAGTCCAAGAAACCAATCCGCAATGAGCACTATTCTACCAAAAATAACAGATCTTGGATGCTTTTATTCAGTTAATAAAGTGGGTGGATGTTCCAGGAATATGTCCAAATTAAATCAGTTACATTTAATAATAGTATTAATCGTCAATATTTCATCATTTGAGAACAATAATCCTCTAGCATTATGAAAAAAAGTAACTTATGTGAAAATTAACCGTATTAGAAATATACATTATTTAAATTGAAAAAAAAAATCCTACTTGAAGATTTTATCAAGGAATTAAATTCACCGGGCAAGAATTAACCTGAGATTTTTTCAGTGTCGGGTCTGATTTCATTCAAGTATTGACACCTCGTGACCCGAAAATCCCAAAAAATTATAGATGGCGCTGAAATTGCTCAATTTACGTCATATGGTGATGAGGCATCAAGCGTTGTAGGCGTTTTCAGCGTTAAGCGCGGGAAAATTAGATTTAGACTAGTTTGATTTTCTGCAATAGTAAGTTTAGTTTTCTTCATAAAACTTGTTGGCATGCATTTACTTTTAACTGGTATGTTATTTGCTTTTTTTTATCTTATTGATGCTTTTTGGTTTTATAGTTTGATATTTGTCTTTATTGTGGTTTTGCTTGTATTTGAATTTTTAAATAATACATTGTTTATTATTGTATCATTTTTATATCAATGTTTTATTGATATTAATTCTTGTCTTCCAAAACCTCAATTTTGGGGGATTTTCGGGTCACGAGCGGTCAATACTTGGCTTTAAGTCAAATTCCGTGCAGAAAAATCATTTGTTTGAACCCCTGGCTAATATTTTGCATATTAATGACCTAATACTGGAAGTTTCAACTTTTTTATTCGTTTGACTGTGATTAAAATCCATTGTTCACTGAAAGTCCGCATATAGTCAGGTTTAGTTTATCTTGAAATAGATATTCACCCATTGGTGTGGTATGAAGAACAGTGTTGAATCACAAGTCACTTTCATCCTTTGTTGACGAATCAAATTTGTATCTTTTATAAGCCTCGTGACAAAAGCTTCACTCTTTGAATTAAATCAAATCAAATTAAATGAATCCCTGAGCCTTTATCAAGTCTTCAGGCCGGACGCGGGCTTTCTTTTTTATTCCATTGTATTCATTTTGTTTGTAAATTAAACGTAATATTTATTGCTAATTTGATTAAATTAACTTGTATTATGAATATAGCAACAGCATTGGCGATTCAAATTTTTTAATCCAGAAATATTTACTTTATAAGTTTTATAAATATTCCTTTAATATTATGGTTTGCAATTTCTTATGTGAAAATGAAAGACTTAAGTTATCAAATAGAATTTTTTAATATGTTTTACATTTTTATTTATTTGTTGATAGCAAATCATAATAAGATATTTCCATCCCACACCTGATCAGGTAAAGCAATTACGAATCTGATAGGCTTTCTCTGCATCAATAAACCTGAAGAATTTCCCTCGAAATATTCTAGAATAGTAATTGAAAGTGAAGAATGCATTTCCTCGCATGCAAAGCGAACTCGTTATCTTCTAGAACAGAGTGCATTTTAAAGTCAAATGAAACAAAGCTGAAAGAAGGGGGAGGGGGGAAAAAGAAAGGAACGCCAAGCATTGTGTTTTTGCAAAAGAAACAATGGCTAGCCTTACTTTTAGAAAAAGCGAATTGTTTTTTGTGGATTTCGCTGTTTTCATAGATTGGATTTAGGATCGGCCGGAATCTGTTTTCAACTGTTTCAATATCTGGGTAGAGCGGATAAAAGGATGGGTGGTCTTGTTTTCTATAAAGTGGAGTTTTTTTCCCGGAGAGGGGAAAAGTAATTTTCAATGAACTTTAGTTAAAGTTTTACATATATACGCTCGTGTGCTTGTTTTCAGTGAACATGCTGCATTTGTATTCATATTTAACAGTAAAACATTCATTGGTTTTTTTAAGTATTTGAAACGTAGAATGTATTTTATGCATGGGGCAAATAACTCTTAACTATCGTGTAAAAGGAAAATAGAGAATCTTTACAAAGTTGCTAGAGTGGCACATTGAAAATTTCATGATTGCAAAATGTTGACTTAAAAATAAAGCTTCTAGTCCCTTTTTGCAATTCCACAGTGCACACTATTTTTATTTACGATGATATCTTACTGTATAAATAAAGACTTTGAATCGTTTAATTTACGAAAATTAATCTTTTATATAAGTGTAAAAGCATTTTTATTTACTGTGAGATTGCAACAACAAGTAAAAAACCTAGTACATGATTCAACATTAATTTACGTATATTTTATGTTTAATTTACACTATTTATATATGTATTAATTTATATTACGTTTGCATTTACGCTACCGTTTCAATGCAAACAGAAACGTAAAAATCTTTATTTTTGTAAATTATATATATATATTGTTCGTTCTCGGATTCGTAAAATACAATCGTCTCAAAATAATGATCTCGGAATCCTGAGTCGAATAATAGGACTAAACTTTTTTTATGTTGAATTCACAAAATGAAAACATAATGCATCTGTATAAAGGAATAATATTCACATAAGTTTGATTTAATTTGCGCATTGAATTACGTCACATGTTTAACTCCGCTACTGTTTCAGTGTAAATAACAAGGATAAATCCTTTATTAATGAAAATTAAATGTTAAGGGATTAATTTAAGTAAATAAAATATTCAACGTGCTTATTTACATCAAAATGGTTTTCATATTTACATGTTTTTATTTACTCTAAATATTATAACCAGTTTAAAGGTAAATGAAACCATTGTACAGGTGAAAATAGATGAAAACAGAGAAATTCATGAAGCTATTGACAGATTTGTAAAAAAAAAAAAAGCTGCTATATTGTAGTATTAAACAAATATACGCGAAAAATAAATCATAATGACAGAATATTTAATGTTAAATATTTACAATAAATTGGAATAATTTAATATAATCTTCATCCAAAGTAGAATCTATTCTTATATTATGAATGTTATTACTTTAATGAATTCTACACAGCATAGAGTATTTTGCTTTCAATAAAGTAACATTACCGTTTGAACGCCCGTGTATGTTAACCAGTTTTTAAAGCTTTCGGTAGAAAATTCTTATTCTTTTAGATTTCTTGCTGTCAACTAATATAATTAAATGGATTTAAAGTTATGGCTCCAACGTTCGTGAAATTATTCCAAATTTTCTTTTCCTTGTAATGATGACATTCTCGATTCTTTGATTCCTTTATTGACTCTTTTCAGGTATTAATTATTAATTCCCAAAAAACATATTCTCGTTTATTTAATCGTTCATTAGAATTAATAATTCGATTTTCTTTCTGTATTAATTTTCTTTTTGTTAATTTATTATAGTTAATTTGGCATTATTTTAAATATAAAATAATATGAAAAATATTTATTTTTTAATGTTAGATAAATCACAATGCAGATTTTTTAAAATGGATTTTTATATTTTTTGACATATATCTAAGATTGTTAAAATTTACTGTGTTTTTTTTCTCAAATTTTGCTTTATTTAATTTTGAAAAGAATAAAGTAATATAAGAACAATATCATTTTTCGTTGTATCTTTTTCTTCGAATCTTGGGTTTTGTTGCATAAAAAAAATTAACTAAAGCAAAACTCCAGCACATATTTTTTTAAAAATGTAATTAACAAACTAAATGGAGAGTTTTAATATTAAAAACTTAGTGCAGAAAAAGAAACTGCAACTTTTGCGCAACTCAGTTTTCAATTATTTCATGACTTGTCCTGAGCCGTGAAGCGTTCACGGTGGAAAAGATTTAAACGCGGCAAAATTATTTCAGGATCTTAATTAACGAACATTTTAATGCACTAATTGCAACTTTCATAAAGAACTGCTTCACCTTCCCCTAGAAACGACATTTTTATCATTTTCTTTTCCTAACGAACTTCGTTTTGATCACTTCCTTTTTGAAAGTTATTCGACCGAAAATTTTTCGCGCTGCTTAAACCGAGGATGCCAGATTTGTTAGCATTAAATATCGTCTGCAAATTGAAATTTGTTTAATCACATCTTTAGATGGAAATCGCCTGTAATCAATTTTAATTTGCTTTTTTTTATTTTTTATTCGAAGGTTATAAAATGTGTGTTAATACAGAAATTCGGAAAGATAAAAATTGTTTCTTAAGAGTTACATAAATATAAAAATGTTTACATAACTTCGACGAAAATACTTTAGGAAATATAGATTCTTAAGTTTTTTTCGTATGAAAAGAAAATGGATTTTTTTTCAAGTGTTATTTCATTTAATTAAAATATTAATTAAAAATATTTTTAATTAAAATTCGGCCGTTGACAAGAGTGATACCACATTTAAATGCACTCATTTGTAAGATAATTACTTCATAATAACAAATAATTGCATCGCTTTAAAAATTTTGCATTACCTAAAATTTAATGACTTAAATTTTTTCCCTGCAAGATTACGATGTTTATGTATCCATTAGGTTAGGCAGAACGAAAATTTTAAAAGAATATTTAAACGTCTTGTATATTAAGAATTCACATATAAAGTTATTTTCATTGTAAATAGTACTAAAAAGATATACACTAATCGCATAATAATTGAATACATTTATGTTCATCAAAAGCCAATGAATTGAAAAAAAAAAAAACTTTCCAGAAATATATGAAAAATATACAAATTGTAAAGTTTCGAGGAAATCTCCTTAAATTTTGGTCATGTACCAAATTCTGATTTTTTTCAATGAAGATTCGGTTACTAGGGCATTTCAGCCGACTAAAGATAGATGAATATTAGGATTTGAATGCATTCCGTTTTGTAGAATGATAATGATTTGCAACTTCGAAAAGGATATTTGCTGCACATAGTATTTACACGCATTTCCTTAAAAATGTTCTAATTTTTTTTTTACTAATTTTTAGTTTAGTGTTCATGATATTAATTTTCTTCAAGAGAGCAGCATGGTAAATTGATCTAATTTATTCCATATATTTTCGAACTTTACTGTTTCGAACAATTTCGAATTGTTATAACGTGGTATATAAACAGCCATTTATTTTTCTAAAAAGTTTTTCGATTAGATCGCAAAAAATGTATACCAAATAAGAAATAAATTAATTGTATAGAAATCTGATAATGATGAATTATTGTGATATTTCATTCTTAAAGTAATGTCAGTGAGAAAATCGCATAGATGTCAACATTTTTTTTTTCAAGATTTTTTTTTGAAATTGATGATTTATTGAAATGAAAATCTGTATCTGGTTATTAAGATTAGCGTATTATCAATTTTTATCATTTGTTAATCTTTTTACACTAGTTTTGCGAGAAATCTTGCACAATTATGCAAAGCAAGAGCTATAAATTGTAGAAACAAAGACTTCAATCACTAACACTGGAACAACTAAAGTGAATAAATCTCGATGTATGATCCTCAGATTGTATCTTGTATATACAATCATAAAGGAAAAACTTTTTAAATTGCTTAATTTTGAAAAATCGCCTGATATTAGATTATAAACGTTTTTACTATGTAAAATTTTCTTACTAAATCACCATTAGATTACACAATCTATCGAATTATGCGAAATAACAATTTGTGAGATAAAAATGACCTATGTTAGTAATATGCAACATCGGATAAATTATTATTTTTCATTAATTTTATATAATATTATAATGCTTCCGAAAATCTACAGGCCACCTGTTTTACTAAATTAAAATGAAATAAGTTTCTTTTTATATATCATATGTTAAAATTCAACCATAAGTAATTATACCACTTTACATGCATTTTTATTTTAAATCCAGACGCATCAGACGAAAAATTAAACCGAAATTCGCCTGTTTAAAAGGGGGAAAAAATTCGAAACTCAAATAGGAATTGAAAGCTTTCGAATTTGACAGATGTTGGAATGTTATACAAAGTAAAAAGGACGCCAAACAAACGTCGCAAACAGGGGGAAAAAAGTGCAACACAAAGAAACAAACAGAGCATGTAAATAAGTGTATAGCGAATAAGCTTTGGCGAAAAAAAATCCTTTAGCCAAACAAAACAAATGCATTCTATTAACCCTAATGAATGAGATCAAAGTGGCTTGCCTTTGGCGATGCATTTTCGCACAACGCATTAGTTGCGGGCTCTCAGCCAACGGATGCATTTCCTGAAATACTTATCGTTTGCTTTCGGTTCTACAATTCGAAAGCTTTTTTTTTTCCTCCCTCATTTTATGTGTGGTTTTCTTTTAGTTTTATTGAGTATAAATCGAAAGAATGGAATGATATCAAATGCATTATCCATCTTTTCTTGGACACAAATAAAGAAAAGTCGTTGATTCTAATCTGTTGAGTTACTTCCACTGGAATGAAAGGATGTGGGGTTTCGGAAGCCGCATTAAAAACGAAAGTTATAATTAAGAAAATGAATTGAATAGCATAAAGGATACGAATTAGTTTTTTTATAAGCGCAAAATAAAGCAGAAAAGTCGTAACAGCTCAAGAAGGCTATTATAAAATATCACTTACGTTTCAGAAAGCCAGAATCTTTTATACTTCAATTTGTGTTTCTTCTTAATTGATGGTTTGCTTTTGCATTGCTTCTTAATTATCTTCCTGTTTCAAGTAATGCACTAAAGAAAAAGCTTTCTAAATATCTGAAGCATTTTCGGTAGTTGAAAAATTCTTCATGGAAGAGTTTAAGAATTGTACAGAATTATCACACCTTTCAATACTTGAATAAAGAGAAGTCGTAATTGGTCAAGGAATTTAAAAAAAATGTTTTAATTTAACCTTATTTAAAACCAAAATAAAGATCTTAAATTTTTAAAAAATTGCGCCATAAAGGCGTGTTTACAAGAAAGTTGTTGACAAGCAGTGGTGCATTTCCGACTATAAAAATAGGCTGTTGCCTGGGGCCGCTGGATTGAGGGGTGAGAAGAGGTTGCAGATAAGCCGAAAATTAAAAACTTCTTATTAGCCTGGCTGTCAAATAAATTCGGAAAAGATATAATATTAAAAATATTAATTCTATGAATCATAACATTGGAATACTATTAATACTTCGACAAGTATAGTTAAATCCCCATCAGTTTCAGTGCGTACAAACGTGAATATCGTGTACTGATAATAATTAAATAAAGGCATATGAATTTTACAAAGTTCTTGCAATAACAAATTCAGTTTAAATAAATAATTAGCATTTTAAATTTAAAATCGGAATTGAACAGTTTATTAAAAGAAGGGTCTTACAATGCATATTTATGACCGTAAAATTCCTCAATCCACTATTGTAAGAATATAGTAACGAGAAATATTGACAACATTGCAAAAAATATTGTTTAATAACGTAATTTTGTCGTCGACAACTTACGTCATCAATAGATTTGGTATATCTGCGACACATATATTGATATGTCAGAAACGTCAGAAATAGGTTCAGATCAAAGGGCTTCCACATTTGTTAATAATTGCTTTTTTTCGGTATTGCATTTATTCCTTCTTTACGGTACAAGCTTCGCAATCTTCTAACATATAGAATGATTTTATACTTTTAGATAGTTTAATCTTAAAATTGAGTCTAGTATAAATTCCCTTTGTTAGAAGGCGAAACATAATTAAAAGTTTTCTTTAATTGGAATAGGTGCTGTATAATTTGGGAGCTCTTTTGTATTCTCATGCTCAACTTCAATAAAATATTATTAAAAATTACAGCCAGTCATTTTCAAAATAATTCTTGAAATTTCAATCCGATCTCTCATTATCTAACAATGGGGCAAATTCATCGTAATTTAAATTTTTTAACTGTCTACATCAGCTATACTGAATTCATATAGATAAAGATGGTCTCAATCGGTAAATCGGGGGTACCAGTAGGTAAAGATGGTCTCAATCGGTAAATCGGGGGTACCAGTAGGTAAAGATGGTCTCAATCGGTAAATCGGGGGTACCAGTAGGTAAAGATGGTCTCAATCGGTAAATCGGGGGTACCAGTAGGTAAAGATGGTCTCAATCGGTAAATCGGGGGTACCAGTAGGTAAAGATGGTCTCAATCGGTAAATCTGGGGTAACAGTCGGTAAAGATGGTCTCAATCGGTAAATCGGGGGTAACAGTCGGTAAAGATGGTCTCAATCGGTAAATCGGGGGTAACAGTCGGTAAAGATGGTTTCAATCGGTAAATCAGGGGTACCAGTAGGTAAAGATGGTCTCAATCGGTAAATCAGGGGTACCAGTAGGTAAAGATGGTCTCAATCGGTAAATCAGGGGTACCAGTAGGTGAATAAAGTCTCGGTACCAGCATAAAGCAAATTGTCGATTTTATTTTTTTCAACATATTGGGATTATCTTCACTCTTATTCGGAAACTTATACGAATGCTTACTTCTAGAATTTTACACATTTATGAATCGTATTATAACAAATACATATTGTAATTTTTGTTGCAACTTGCAATTCACACCTTAATTATTAGTAAATCAATTAATTTCCATTCTATACAAGTGGAGCCATCTGATAGGGTATTTGAGAAAACAAAATATAAGATCTTAAAATTTATATTAATGATTTATAAATTAAAGACTATTTTTGTATTTTTCAGACTATTTAAGACTACATTTTACTTTTTTGTCTATTCAAGACTATTTTCTACATATTAATACATTTTTAAAAATATTTTGTGAAAAATTGAATTTATTAAATGAATTCATTGTGCCACTCTTGATCCAACATCTATTAATATAAATTTGGGGTCGTTTAAAATTCATAACATATAAGTATATCTAATGGAAATTTATATTTATTAAAGAAACAAGTATTTCTGTAACTATCTTTAATCTTATCAAACTGAAACAATAAATTATAATTCTGAAACCTCATCTATTTGAAACTAATCAAAATCCTAACAGATACATTTAAACAATTAATTGTAATAAATGCAAATTAAATGAGATGGCATTTAATATCTTGCAAAAAAATCGTTTGGCAAAAAAAAAAAAAATGTTTATTTTATAAAGTGTATAAATACAATCCAGATTATTTGAATGGCAGTGAAAACGATATTTAATATTCAAACATCTCTAAGTGTGAAATTAAATTTTCTTAGTGCAATTATTTTTAAAAATAGAACAAATGAAATTATATCTATAGAAATTAATTAACTATATTAAGTTTAAGCCTTAATAAAATGAAACGTAAACTGAATAATATATATCTGCATTCGACGTTTCAAATGAATCTGCATTTGCAGATGAACCTATTCTGTATTCTAATATATTTGCAGAATGTTCCCCAATACGTCGTAAAAATCCTGGTTGATTCCTAGTGCTGTCAAGCTGCCGTTTACAAGATCATCTTCATCACGAAATAACCTCCATCATCTTCGAGGAAAAAAGGACACGTGTGCGCAACTGCATCCATGAAAAATCGTTTGGTGTCACGCTCCCTTCTGCCGAATTTATCTCCGGAATTAATTGCGTGTTTTGCCTTGTGCCTCTGATTTTAGTTCAAGATGTATCGATCCTATCGAGAATGGGCCGAATAGTTTTGCTAAATGTAATTCCTGCTCGTGTCTGCAATACGAAGAAAGCATGTAAAGATTATAATAAATGGATCCTTGAAAATGAAATACAGCATTTCAATCCTTTTGTGATTGTAGTTTAAAAGAGTTTCCCAACGTGTTTGCCGTTAGATTTACTTAATATTAAATCTTTATTTGTACAAGTACCGAGATCGAATGTGAAAAAAGAGGCACTTGCCTAGCGGTCCCTAAACCTTGAGACGTTTTTTTATATAATCAAGGCATTTAATTGTGTTCTTTCAATTGATTTATAAGAGTTATGTAGTTGAATTGATTCAAATTAAAATCAAATATTTAAATTTTAGAACATTATTTTCAGGAATTTTTTCGTTTTCAAATTCACTTGCAGATCAATATGGTTCAATTTATTTAGTATTTGACTGATGTGAAGAATTGACAAATAAAAAGTCCTGTTAAATCTTGTGTTGTTCGTTTCAAAATCCCTTCCCCCTCACTTTTGAATTATCTTAAACTGCAGGGAGGTGTTGCGCTATAAGTATGAAGAACGATTCTTATTTTTTTTTTTGGGGGGGGGGGGTTGTTTGGCGCTTTTCTTTTATTTATTCTCTTCTGATTTTGTTTTAGAATTCGGAACACTTCTGCTTTATTTTATGACGTCATGTCCTACGCTCAAATATTTGTTTGGTAAATATCCACTTATTTATAGTCCAAGTAATGCTCTTATGACTATTTGCTATGTTTTAGTTTAAAGTTCTGTTTTTAACAGACCACATCATCTTTTTAAATTCCTCTTATTTTAATTTGATTTTCCTATTTATACAGCTAATTTATTCGTGTTCTTAAAGGAATATCAGTAGTTTAAATGAAAGTTTTAATTACAATTTTACTTTCATTCTACAAATATTTAGTATGCATTTTATGGATTAAAATTTAGACCTCAAAGTTGAACCTGATTTTAGTGCAGCATACCCTAAAAAGATCATGCGCCAGGATAAATTCATCTCCATGTATTCATTGAATCAGTATTTTTTAATGTGATGCTTCATAAAATGTAAACCTCTCCTCTTTCATCTACGTTCTATTTCGTATTTTTGATAAAATAAAACAGATTAACTCATGCGCCAGAGAGTGGAAAGTATAAATATTTGAAATTGGATAATATTAAAGGTTTTTAAATTTTTTTTATAAAAGCTTTGTAAAATTCCCAATCTTTTACTTCAAATTTAAATATTTTCATTTGCGAGATGCGGAAATTCTCTGTTGATATGCATCATTTTATTTCAATGTATTATAATATTTGCATCTTAAAAACTGTTTATGCAGAAATTAAAAACCAAAAAAAAAATCTGTTTAGGAACTTTGTATTGGAGAAAAATGAAACTTGGATTACCCATAGCTTAACTCGGGCCTGGACATATAGTTTACCTTATTGCTGCTATCCGCCTATAGGGTTGTGGTGACCTAATGGATAGATAGTGTTATCTCTGAGGGTCGACCTAACGGGTAGATAGTGTCGTCTCTGAGGGTCGACCTAACGGGTAGATAGTGTCGTCTCTGAGGGTCGACCTAACGGGTAGATAGTGTCGTCTCTGAGGGTCGACCTATCGGGTAGATAGTGTCGTCTCTGAGGGTCGACCTAACGGGTAGATAGTGTCGTCTCTGAGGGTCGACCTAACGGGTAGATAGTGTCGTCTCTGAGGGTCGACCTAACGGGTAGATAGTGTCGTCTCTGAGGGTCGACCTAACGGGTAGATAGTGTCGTCTCTGAGGGTCGACCTAACGGGTAGATTATCGTATTCGATTCCAACAAATATCCACTGTATACCAATTAGAATCAAGAATGCTTAGTTCATTTAATATAAAGAAACTATGAATAACATTCAAAATCTTTTTTATTTTTCAGTGTAAAAAGGGCAAATAAAAATATTTAACAAAATTACCAGTCTTTGGGTAGCTTAAAAACTTAGAGATTATTTATTTTCAAAATATGATTATTTGATTAAAAAAGAGATATAAAATTATAAAGATGGTAGATTAAATCATTCCAAAATGTAACTAATAAATATTTGATATCTGATGTAGTTAAATTCTTCAGAATCGAATTGCAAGTAAATTAATTAACCATCGGGTCAAGTTATTAAATTAGTAAAAAAATCATAAATCATTAAGTAGATCCATAATTGAGAGGGGCAGGTTATTCATATATATTGTAAGCAGATATTAATAAATTAACTAATCGAGATCAAAATAAATTAGTAATCTATGAAGAATGTTCAGTAATACATCCGTAACTACACTAGTTAAATCCGTTGAATTTAAGAGTGCTTCCACTTTCTGGAAGTGCACTTGTGAACCCAATTCTGTAATTGCAGAAATATGCTCGGGAACATGCCGTTTCTGTTATCAACCACTTTACCTGACCATGATTCAAAATATAGATGTCTTTACAAAAGCTTCAAATTGGGATAATCTCAATTAAGTTATTTTCCTAACGGACACAAATGTGTATGAATTGCTCTGTGTAGATAAATTTGCAATTTTGCTTCACTTGTAATGTTTATATTTTGAAGCAAATGTTAGACGACTATCTAATGCTAATGATAGCAGAAATGAAAAGCAGAAGCGGAGTATGTTTTTAATTATATAATTTTAAACAAAAATGAAAAATTAAGTTGGATTTTTCCATGTAAGCTTTATATCATATCTTACTATTCATAATTCACTAAATAATATTTGAAAGGGAAGATGGAAACTTAAAAGCTTTAAATTAAAGCTTTCGGTTTTGGGAAATTAAGAAGTAAGATTGTGTTTATAATCCAAATATGACGAAATTTCGTACGCGTCTATACAATGTCCATAACAATGCTAACAGAAGCAATTTTGTACATAAGTACACTCTCGAAGCAATTAAAGTGTTAAATTAAATCAGTTTATTGAAGTACTTACTATTTTTGAAAACAAAATGAAATATATAAAGAGTTGTTTCATATGTTTCTCTTCATACGGTTCATGTCAAGTCATGTTTCAAAAAAAAATTTCCTTTAATTTTTGCTGTAAAAAATGATATAACTGTTAAATGTTTTAAATTACGGTATGTTTGATATTGTATTCATTATGTTCCTTGGAATATATTTTTATTATAAAACTTTTTTCTTGTATATGAGTATTTTTTTTAACTTTTTCAGCTGTTGATGATAAAATATCAAGTACTTAAAATACTTTTTAGGTTCAGTCATTTTCAAGAATAAAATAGAAATTTTTTTTTTCAGTTTTCTTCTTGAAAATATAATTTGCGAAAATATAACTAATAAAATTAGCAAAAACTCATTACAAAACACGTAAAATTTTTATGTTCATCATTATTATTTATTAGTAATTTTACATTTCATTAAAAGCAATTGCAGTATTTTTATTGAGTCTCTCAAATTATTAATTTCCGTCCGGCGAGCTAATTATCCATTTAATAATATTTTGGCATATGCCAAACGATATTTTTCTCTTTCACGGAACTAAAACGGAAACAACTGCAACTCTTTCTACTCTGCGCTCGAGATGCCAATTCGAGGGCAACAATTATAGATCTTAATCTCCGCTGTGTACCCTTCAAAATGTGTTTTGAAGCTTCATCAAAAAGCTACCAGGTATAAAAATATTATTAATATGAGGAAGAGGGATATTTATACAGAATATGAGTGGGGATTTTTTAGCAACTGTCAAAAGGCCCGGTTTAAAAATAACACAGGCGGACTTTCTCAAGTTGGCTTACTGTCAGTTCTTTTTGTAACTTTTTCTTTTCTTTTTATATTTCATTTCCTCCAGTAATATTTAGAGGTTATGTTTCTGTTTTTCGACCATGACATTTCTTCCTTCGCAAAGTAAATGCTAAAAGTTCGAGCAAATTCTCGTACTTGTCTTTATATCAAGAGAGATTTCAGTTTTGATTTTGTGACTGAAATATTTCTTATGGGAGCGTGTACTCGGAGGTATAAAATATTTATGAAAAAAAATATTTGAAAAATACAATTTAAACGTTGAAATCAAATTACAGTGTTGTTAATTCATAGTTCAATGTCTTATTAATAGAGGGCGTTTGGGTTAATTTCGAACAACTAAAATTAATCTTTTGTTGGCAATAAATGCTTATTGAAGACGTTATTTATAAATGAAATGGTTGATCTACGAAATTTAACTTGCTGTTTTTAACTTTTTTTTTAAATTTCTTGTATTAATTCTTTTTACGGTTATTCGTTTTGTTGTAACGTTTTCAGAAATATTTTCTTTTTTATGATGCTAATTGAAAAGATTCATTCTTCCGGGGGGGGGTTCCCTGCGTGTAGTTTAAAATCTAATGGGAAGTTTTAAGAATAATTTTAAAGAGAAATACTAATAGAAAAAATAGTTGATAAATGTAATCTAAAAAAATGTAATCTAAAAAATATCTAGCCCCCTCCCCCATGTCTTGAGGGGAAAATATGAAAATCCAATAGAATACGGCTTGTTTATTGACAATTATGTATTTGGTATTTTAGCTGCCATGATTTACGGATGTGATTCTGGTATTTATCTATTGATACGTTATTTCCCCTTTACTCCCTCTTAACTGTACTGGAGAAGGGGTTATCTAATTAGATGCTAGATCGGAATTAAATATAGTAGGTGTGAATCACATGCGAGTCACGTTGCAGTCAACATGTTAAATGTGCGAATGTCTGAAATAAGCATGTAAATCTTTCCAAAATGCAATGCTAGCATAGTTTCACAACATTTTTTTTAACATTTTAAAATTAACTTCGTATCTTTTGTACGAGTAATCAAGTCTTTATATATCTATTATTAATTATAATTAATGGCTTATTCTTATTATTTGGCTGAAAATTTAATGAGTACTAATATTTTATTTCTCTTTTCAGATTCAATATGAACATATAGAAACCTAACAAGAAATAATATTGAATATAAGGTGTAAGTGTTATTTCTCTTATTTCATTTTTGGCAATATTTTAGAACTGATGTATTTATCTCGTATATTACATTTTAAATATAACTATTAGTAAGGAAAGTTTATGCAAAATCTTCTTGCATATTTGATATTGTAAATAAATTTCTTACGTGCTGTTTTAAGATAGATATTATTACTTTATGTATTCAGACGACAGGAATCTAAGTAATTAATTGTCGTTTAATAGATAACTTCATCGTCTATTATAAACATTCTATAGAATTCGTTATAGAACATTTATAATGGCGGGTAAAACTATTTATTGCAAATCTTTCCTTTATTTATTCTATAAGTACTGCAATAACAAAATTTGTATCAGCAATGTAAAATGTGTATCAGTGTCTGTATTTATGTTCTGTATCTCTGTATTTTTAAATAAATTAAATTTTACATAGTTTAATCATAAATAATTTTTTACAGCGTTCGAATATTTTAAGAATTCTAAGCATTTTTGTCGATGTAAACATAAATATTTTAGCTAAGCAGCTAAAATGCGCAATTTTAAAAACAATGTTGCAATGTATTGAAAATCCTGAAAAATGTATTTCTATCAAGCCCACAATTTGGAAATTCTTTAGAAAAGCAACAAACCTACTTTTCAATTTCTTTTCAGTTTCACTAAGTATCCTTAATTTATAATTTAAGAATTTAGTTCTAAAATGTGATTAAAACGCCGAAAACATACTATCATTTGAAAGTTTATAGTTTGTGCTATCATTAAAATAGCAACAAACTTATGTTTCACATTCTTTTCCTACGCTCATAATCCAGCTTCATAATTCATTCCTGAAATATATATATGCTCAACATCCTGAGAAAAAAAAATCGTTTGCATTCAGCCCATTATTCGTGAATTCTTAAGAATGATAACGGATTTATTTTTCTCACCATTATATGGCTGAAATCTGTAATTTCATAATTTAGTCCCAAATAAAGGGTATCCCAAAATTAAACCAATGTTTGAGTTCGCTACTATTCGTTCAATAAATTATTGGTAACTATTATAAAAAAAGCCATTTGACAACTGATAATTTGAAATAACCCTATAAAAATAGGAATCCAATCTAGGGGGGGGGGCAATTCTCAGATAAATTTCAGAGCTATGTCCTCCAGATTGTCGTTATTTTTGAAATATTGTTCAAAAATGAAAGCAGTTCTTTCGTGCAACGCTTTATTTTTACTAACCCTAAATTATCAGCTATCATATGGTTTTTTAATAAGGTTTCCAACACTTTACTGCATGAATGGGGGCTTCAAATGTTGAGTTAATTTTGGGACACTTTGTAATCAAAATCTTTAAAAAAAATTATTTGCATCAACCCCATAATTCGTGAATTCTTTAGAATGGCAACCAACTTACTTTTGAGTTTCTCTTCCTTTCAGTATACGGCTGAAATCAATAAACTGTATTACAGTTGCCGCTTTCATCCCAAAATTCCCCTATCCGAAATCCCTAAAAAAAGTAACTTTTATAAAACCCGCAATTTATTACAAATTCATCAGAATGGCAACAAAACTCACTTTCTTTTGCAGTGAAAAACAGCTCATATTCAAAGCAAGGGCTCCAAGGTATTATTTCCAAGCTTAGACATCGTATTTCATATCCAAAAGTAACAAATGCAGGGATTTTAAAACTCAGCCATTCCCCATCCCAAACAAAAAACAATTTAAAGGAAGAAAAGCATCTCCGACAGACATTTTTTTAAAAGCAAAAAAGGAAACACCGATGTATCGTTGCTTGTTGTTCCTCGAGTTTGAACTAGAGCAATCAATAGTAAGTTGCCTGCAGCAAAACATTTAAAACTGAAATCTCAGCGTGCAGCAAAATAAAAGGGACCTCCTTAGAATATGAGGATAAAAATCGGAGGGGAGAAAAAGTGGGAGCAACTCTTGGAAAGCAAAGGCGAAAATTTGCATCGAACTATTGCGACTTATCAGGGATTCCACCAGATCTCATTAGCAAAACGGTGTGTGGAGTTTTGCAACTTCTGTACAGGCTAGCTTTTCAATTTCCGCTTTTGCCACTCTAAGAAAAGTAACTTTCTCTCTTGGTGAAAAAAAAGGAAATGCAGCTTCTGCTTTTCCATCGCCTACTTGCCGAATGGTTAATTTTTTTCCTTTTTTTTCTCGGATTCGATACGAATGGTGGCAACATTTATCACTCTGCTTCTATCAAGGTGATTGAAGTGAATGCTCAGCATGGATCTCATTCTGAAAAGCTACCAATTCTTTCTTTTCTTTTTTTTTCCTTGAACAGATTTGAAAAATACTTAATTTATTTTCAATCAAATTTTTATGTAATTCGATTTGAAAGAGATTTCTCTGATGGAATTTCGTTGTCAAGTCAATATAAAGCATAGCTGCGTCGGATTGATTGTATTCTCCAAATTGTGTTAAATCCGACATATAGGTTTTAGAATTTAGACCATTTTTTTTTCATCAGTGAAAACTTTCATTTCCAGATTTAAATTTTTATAAAAAAAATGTACAAGTTTCGATGCAGTTAGGTCTCACGTTGTTTGTGTTTCATGTGATCAAAATATTTTCCAATGATAAATTAAACCGTATTGTTACTTTTCGATTATCATCAAATATATATACTATGATTTTGAGTGAAATACGCTTTGGAGTGAGATACTCCAAAATTGTTTGAAATTTCAGAATTAAGATTAAATCTTTTAAAATTTGAAATTACAGTTGAAATATCCATATATCCAATATCCATGGATATTGGATATATGGAGTTTGGTGTTTATAATATACATATTAAAGCTTTTTAAAATGTAGTTTACAGTGATGAATTAACTTGTTTTAATAAACTCCTAAGAGCATTGAGTGTAAAAGAACGCCACAGAGAAACGAAATAAAATACAAGCGAAGCGGCAGAAAGTGAAATGCGTCACAGTTACTGTTAATCTTCTGCGTCACAGTTACAGTTAACAATCAAAAATTCGAAAATAAAAATTATACTGTCAAACAGTTAATGAATTAGAGTTCTTCAGTTCTATAGTTGCCAATCCGCTACAGATACTTTAAAGAAGCATGAACTCTTAACAAAGATGAAAACATTCCTTCCATTTTAATTCCTTAGAAGAAAGAGGAATTAAAATGGAAGTATTGGTCTAAGCATAAAAATCAGTCATTAAGAGTCTTTTTGAATTTTTCCAAAAGAAAGAGTAGTCAATTGTTGAAATTGCATCGCCATCATTCTAGAACGGAAAAAAATAGTCTTCCTTGACGTCGGCAGATAAATTATAGGATTGCCATCTGTTGTTGCTGTTACTTATGGCACTTTACAAACCCGCTGAAGAACTGTCAGCGATTTAAGCCGACTGTGCAGTAGCTTCTGAGTTCAAAGCCCCTGGGTACCGGTGGGCAGAAGTCTGATTTTTAGCTCGTATGAAGATAACACACACATTCGCTTACACAATCCCTTTTTACAGGGGGGTTCTTTCACACACCTCACAGCTAGAACACTGGGTAGAGAACAACCATGCCCGAAATAGGACTCTAACCCGGGATACCCAGTTCACGGGGAAGACGCGCTAACCCTAGGCCAGGTAGCCGGCGGATTGCCATCTGATAAGACCGAATTGTGCTATGCAAAATGTACTCCGACCTGCAGAGCATACTGATATCAGTACAAATACAAATAATATATAAAAAAAAATATCTGAGTACATTCCTATAAAATGTAAGGAAGAAAAAAGTTTGAATTGAAATTGTCTCATTTTCGTAACGTCGCAATGTATTATTGAAACTAATCACTGCAAACTCTATCGGTAAATATTTTAATTTAGCAATTTAATTTTGAAAATTACGAAAAAAATTAAGTTCCACATGTAAGGAGCAATATTAATTTAGAATAAAATGACTTTTATGAATGTCAATACCTCAATTAGATAAAAATGCAGATTTCATTTTATTGGATAGTCGTAACTCATAGGATCGGTATTATAAGAAGAGATCTTAGTGAGACTAAAATGTTACTTTTTGCTGAATTGTTTAGATGCCTTGTCTTCTATTCACCTATATTTTGCGCTGTTTTAGCTAGATGTATTCTATCGTATGACTAAAGAGCGAAACTTTCGTTAAGAAAATACGATAGAGCATCAATTTTGAAAGCAATGATTTTATGGTTTTCAATGTATTCCAGTAATCCGTTATAGTTATATTAAGTCGCCAATCTTGTGGTTTGTTATACGCTAGTTATTGAGAGTATTGTATTAAAACATCTCTCTCTCTCTGTTACAAAATGTTATCAAAAATATTGTCTTAATATTTCACACATTGCTGTCATACAGTCAATGAAAGTCTGTTTCTTGCAACTCTCTTCTTTTCGTTATATCTCTTATATCAAGCTCCATTTACATTGTCATATTTTTTGCTTTCTTGTATATGTAGTATAGAGAAATTGTAGTAATCGTCAAAAAATTAGAACTCGAGATTTTGACGATTCTCCACGTTTTCGACATTCTTAAGTTCGAAAAACACATTTTTGTCTTTATCACAAATGTCCGTCTGTCTATGACAAAGATAACTCAAAAACGGTTTTAACTTGACGATTGAAACTTGGTATAATATATTTAAACCAAACTTCCAAGTTTCTATCAAATTTTGAGTAAAATCTGTTCGAAAGAAGTCCATCTGTTCGGCTGTTTCAATAAAAATTAACACAATAATTCTAAAACCAAGGCAGCAAGATAAATAAAATTTTGAACACAGACTTAACATCTATAATGTAGATACCTGTCAAATTTTGTGCCAAATCCAACAACGGGTTGATTGTCTGTTGTCCTGTACTTTCATATACATATAAACGCGATGAGCCACAATGAGTTAAATATATCAAATTTGGTATAGGAATTTATGACTACAAGTGCATCTTAGTGTCAAATTTTTGTTTCTATCGGTTTGGAAGAACGATTCTGAAACCCAAATTCATTTTTGGATATTTTTGACAGCATGCCAAGGATTAATCGCCAAATAATTTGCCAAATTCAGGCCAAAAGTGAATATTTCGTAACTGTTGTATGCAATGCCATGTAAGTCATTTTCTGACACGAGAAGTTTAATAGAATATGCGAGGAAGTTTTGTGGAGACCAATCCCGTTGGTTATTTCATTTTTCAAAGTATATTCTTAGTTCATGACATTAAATTTCCGAATTATTTTTTTATAAATCGTGAAAAAAATCTCGAACAGAAATAGAATAAAACAGCGTTTTTTTTATTTTTTTTAAGAAATCTATTCTATTTTTACCCTCAAATTGTTGCAGGATGTCACAATATAAAGTGTCACCCATTTTTAAAATATTTGTATAATTAAGTTATCATAAAGAATTGTAAATGACAAAAAAAAAAGTCACGTTTATGTGAAAATACGGGAGATATTTTTAAAAAGTAAAAATAATCACTTCATTCCTGTACAAATTGTTGAAATGATACAAATATGCATATGTAACTAAAAAAGAAAATATATGTACATACACATTCTTCGAAGAATAACTAAAACATAACAAATAAAATGTAAAACAAGTCAGCTCTATTACCATAATTGAAGTTCGAAACAACGAAGGCGGAATAAAAAAAGAGGGGGGAAAAAAGAAAATCATAAAAACCATCTCTCCCTACTCTCGAGTCAGTGTTAAGTTTCAAATTGTCAAAAGTCGAAAATGTCTCATTTATCAAAAATTCCCCAACGCCGCAGACGATTTGGCGAGATTGTTTGTAGTTGCCACGGGAGACGTCACAACGATTACCATAGCAACGACGTGACGAAAGTTTTAGCTAATTATAAAGCGCGCTTTCTAATGAATTGAGAACGAGGCGGATGTGACGAATTTCGCTCTAAATTGGAGGTGATTGGCGTAGGGTTATGGGTGAGTGTGTCACTCGCGACCAGGCTTAAAAAAAATCAACAGTAGAGAAAAGGATTTGAATATTTTAAGTTTTTTTTTAATCTAGAGTGTTGAAAAAAGTAATTAAATTAAGGAATTTTAGTCATTTCTTATTAATATTGTATGCAATTAGTGTACTGTAAAATTAAAGAAGCGTCAGTGAAAGGATGAGATGAGGACTTTTTTTTTTTCTACTTTTTGTAGCTTAACGATGATGCATATCCATCATTTTTAACTGCATTTCTGCTTTCTTATTACTAGATTTCAATTTAAGAAAGCAATTAATTTCTTTGTGAGCTAAAGGTATACCTTATGTTCACAAAGAATCGCTGCAAAAGATATATCTTGGATTTTTTTTTATTTTTGAAGAATTTTTTATTGATATTTTAAAGTTAGATTTTGTGAATACACATAAAGATGGGTGTATTTATATATATATTTATTTTCATGCGAATATTTTTATGTATTTTAGGTGTTTTCTTATCATAAAAATGCACTCTTTGGTACTCATAATAAATGAATAATTTTTGTTGAAAATATTGCAATAAATAAGAAAATTACTAGTCTTTTTTTTTTTTAACACAAATGAAGAAATAATAGAAAAGTGAATGAAAAACATTTACATCGTTATTCTTTTTTTTAAATTGAAACTCTAATTATCCCAAATCTTTTTTAAAACATTGTGTTTTTGCTATAGATAAAAGACACTTATAAATAAATACTATTTTAATGTTTCCGAACTGTTTACAAATTTAATTAGATGTTACCTTACTAAAAATATTTACTGAAAAATATGAAAAAAGATTAGCATATGTATACTAATTTGCTATTGGCTATATTTAAGCAAATTAACTGAACATATTTAATATTAAATCAAAAAAAAAATTTTTAGTTCCGAACAGTCTAGTTTCTCGAATTCTAACTATTATCATTGTTTATATACATACTCCATATTAACGGACAGTTAATATTTAGATTATTGGAAATAATGAGTCAAAATGCTTCTTCACTCATTAAAAGCTTTAAAAAACGTAAACGGAAATAAATTGTTGTTTTTTTAATTTGTATCAACAGTGATAAAGATAAGTGTCTCGACCAGAGATATCAAACAGTTGTCATGAGAATACATTTAAAGTGGAAAAAATCAGTGTGAAAATACTATTTGTTTTTCCTCCTTTTTTATTTTATTTATCGTTTTCAAAAAGACATTGATAAAAAAAATTTTAAACTGTGTGACAAAATACAAAATAACTAATCATACGCTTTATATAAGAAACATATTGCATATTTTGTATAGTATCAAGCTATAATACTGTTGTTCAACATTTATTATTAATATTACTATTTTTTATCAATCCCAAAGTGTATCACATGCAGATTAAGGGATTTTGAGGTCTTAGTCAATAAGTAATATGAGGCCCCTCTTTTAATAACTTTGATCAAAGCTTATGATTAATTTATTTTCCTATTTTAATAGTAGTTTAACATTATTTAATTTATATAACATTTAATTGTTAATTTATTTAATTGTTAAGTTATATAATATTTATTAATAATTATTAATAAATATTATATAGATTATTAATGTATATAATAATTATAATAATTATTCATTTATTTAATCAATTTATATTATAATTATATAATTTATATAATATTTATGATTCATTATTTTATTAAATTTATTTTGATTCATTTTAATATTATGGACGTATTTTTACATGGATTTCCGTTTGTGCATAATATCATCTAAACAGACACTCGGTTTCTTTAAACAGTGTGAAAAGTTAAATAATGGTGAAATAAATAGAAGCATGATTAGTTACACTTGATATAGTTAACATCATCCTAATTATTTTTAATTTAAAGATTTTATTTATTTGACAAATAGGCTAATGATTTTTAATCAGCCTACCTGCAGCCCATGCTCGGCCCATGTTCAACGGCGGAACATCATTCAAAAATCTAGGACGCATTTTATTCCTAAAATTGAATGCAAACATTCACATCAGTGCTTATTGTATGATCAAATGCACAAAGTAATGTCCAATGAACAAATGAATAAAATGAAAATTCAAACGGGAATTCTTGTTGGTGCATTGACCTTACCACCCACAAAAGTGTCTGTATTTAATGTAAATAAACAAATCGCGTATTTATCAATGACCCGAATACATACATAAAATAAACATTTCTCTAAAAAAAAAATCCTTCTTTTAGAATTTACAACTAACTGACAACATTTTACTTGACCTGCCAGACATTGGCAATGGTCACAGCGAAGCATTCTATTATGTGACTGTCGTAGTTAAAATAGACGTTCTGCGTGGCAGGCAGTCTGCCTGTCACACGTCATTTCTGTGACAAGTGGACAGTCACTTGACATTGATAAAAGCACTGAAGCTTCAATGGGTCTTTTGAGGGCGATGCTGAATGATATTTATGAGTTAAAAGATTGTTGAATGGTGGAGAAAAATTCTGGACAATATTATAAATAGACTTGGCAAATATCAGACTTTGTTATTAAAGTGGTTATAATGACTCAGAAAAAAACGGAGTTTTTTTTTTTTTTTAAGAATACGTTCAATAAAAGAGAAGTACGAAGACGGAAAAAAAAAACGAAGAGATGAAAGATCAAATTTTTTTTAATAAAGTGGGCATATTTAATAGAGAAGTTGTTTTTTTTTACTTGAATGCATATAAAGAGATTCCTCTAGTGTTTTCTGCCAATAAATTATATTAGGAGAGAGACTATTACAAACCATTCAGCAAACGCACCCATTTTTCGAAACTTAACACAAACGCGAGTTCAGTTTGACCCTAAATTGTAAAATACTTGCACCTTATCTTATTAGATATTTGTGGGCAGAATATATGAATATTTTTTCGAGTAAATATTTATTTATGGCATAAAAGTTATGAGTAAAAGTGATTTTTAATAAGAAAAACTTTAATTGAAATTGAAAGGAAATGAAAATTGGAACTCTTTTTTTTTTCCATAGCTTTTATGCATTTATTTCCTTTTTCCAGTCATATAGCACTTATTATTTTTAAAGTAAGTAGTTTTTTTCTGTAAAAAAATATTGAAAGGATAAGAAAAAATCTATATTTTACATAGTTAACATTTGAAATTTTCTGGAAAAAGGAAGCTTGAGCATGCAAATTTGAAAATTCACAACTTTTATCTTTCATTTTTATATATACTCAAAAAACAATATATTTTTTTATTTAGAATAAAATGAATTTCAAGACAATTTATTCGCTTTATAAGCAAAAGTATTTTATAAAAGGATTTGCTTTTTTTCATGAGTTGTTAGACATGTCATTAGATTTTCCAGAGTATTCAGAATCTGCTCAAGCAGAAACCGATCCTGCTTACATTTATTAAATAATATGAAATAAGGAAGCATTATCGCAATTTGAAGTTCTGTGTTTATTAAGTGGCACCAAATAACAAAAAAATAAAAGCTGCTAGCTCTGAACCTGAACATTAAAAGACGAATTAATAATTTACAAGTTATGTGCTGTCCATCGTAAAAGCATTAAACACTTTAAGAATTTAAAAATTCAAAGCCTTTAATCTTAAAAAATGTAATATATTAAAATACCCTTTCTCAAAGAAGTTGAAAAAATTTTATAAAACTTATATGAAAATTTAATTTAGTATTGTTCATAAACTCATCCATTCAATGAACAATACTACCAAACGGTAATTTAATATACCACTTCCTAAATTATTACAAATTTTTTATCAAATGATTTTCTTATTGTAATCATTAAACAATATTGATAATTTTTTATATTTATTGTTGAGCAATTATTAAAAGCAGATTTTGTATCAATACATTGCAACAAATATATCCTTACTTTTTAACAATGGAGTTAATAAATGATGTAAAGAATAGTATGATTAACAAGCTGTGTTATTTGGCATTTTGGTGTTAAACCAAATGTTTCAGCGAAACTCTCAGCATCCTAATTTACGTAATAATTACTGAAGTCTAGTCCCGAGATTAGTTTGGTTTAAAATAACACATAAGACGTGTGTTCGCGGTCTTGAGCAGGATTAGATTCCTTAACTTTATCTACAATCTGTACATTACATTCTTGGCAACGCTAATTTTATAAATCAGAGACTCTTGATCGAAATTAGAAACGAACTTCCCCAAACTTCATATTCTCTCTGAAAGTTCCAGAGAGACTCGTGAGCGAACAATTAGTAAGGGAATCCAATTCTCAAAAGCAGTCACACCCAAGCTTCTATCCAGTACAACTAACATTCCATTTTTGAGAATTAGTTCTACGGCAAGACCGTGACTCTGAATTTTAATAACCTGCCTCTTCCTGCAACTGCGACTTAAAATTACGCTTGCAAGATTTAATTAACTGAACGGAAATGAAACAAATGCTCTGTGCCACTATTAATTGGCGCAAAGAACTGGGACACATTCGTTGAAGGTTGGTTTACCCGAGGTTCTGCAGACGCAGTGGATCCACGGTTTAAAAGTTTGCCGTTGTCAAATGCACACAGTTTAATTAATATAGTCAGTCATTAATTTACTGGGTAACAATGCATGGAGGTTTTAGTTCATGTGACGATTTAAGCCCCGGGGGATGGTTTGAAACGAAGGTGCATTGACTGGGGGATTAGTTAGGAATACAAATTGTACTTCCTGCCAAGACGGGTTACAATATCATATATAGTGCATGTATAAAGTGTAACGGTTTGTGTATAGATGGGATTATTTGAAATACAAAACAGCTTATCCTAGTATCCATATCAGTATTCCGAAGATCTAAATTTAAGCAAAAGGATATAAAGATCTGCAATGTGAAATTCTTTTTTGTGTGTGACTTATGGTTTAGAAATTTTTGGAATTATTATTTGTGATTGAATTATCATTTGTTATAAATATACAGAACATTAAAGATAGTAATATGTGAAAAATTCATTCTTAGAAACGTGTATTGTGTATGTTAAAGAAATGATATGGCATAATAAACTATTGTGAGTTGAAGTATAAACCATGAAGAACAGATAAAGCATATTAATTCTGGTTCTTTAACTTTTAGTTAAAGAATCAATCTGGTTGGTTTAATTACTAGCTTCTTGGTTTTGTTGGTTTGGTTTTCATTTTTCATCGAATTGAAAAATAAAATTATTGTTACCGCTTTATGGAAAGGAGAAAATAACCATTTACTATTTAAACAATTATTTTTAATGAAAGACTAAGGAGGTTTTCGAATTGAAAAATAAAGTTGTTGCCGCTGTGTGGAAAGGAGAAAATAACCAGTTACTATTTAAGCAATGATTTTTATGATGTTTCTAATGAGGTTTTCCAGATTTTCGTGTGAAGCAAGAAATGAATTCGAATCTTTTAATCAAAAAATTGAAATTTGGCTACCATAGCAATACAAAGTTATAGTACTTACTATTTCTTATAAGGATTTTTTTACAAGTTACTGTGGCGTTTATAAATAACTTTTCAGTTTCCATGCAGTAGTCATGCTGGATTAATTAATATGAATTCTAAATTAATTTATCTGCTGGAATTGATTCTTGAGATTGTTGCCACAACCGAATTTCAGTATAATAGGTTGTTTTGTATTTGTTACGGTTAATGAATTATACTTCATTGACAAAAGGTTAAATAATTTCAGTATTAAATAATTTTTATTACTGAAGTATTAATTAATACAACATTAATTAAATAATTAACAAGGCTAAAGAATTTTTCTCATTTTATGTTTGAAAATAAGTTTTAGAGTTTCATTTGAAACCTTATCGTTTTCAATGTCTAATTTTACCTGCAATCTAAAACGATGCTTAAATATTGTTAAATGAATGAATCAGTGGAGGCATATCTACATAAAATGGCGCTAAGGGCAAATGCTAAAACAGCGCCCCACCGAATTTGTTCTAATAAAAAATCCTCATATCCCCCTTCCCTTCAAAATAAATGTTATGCTTGCCTTAAGAGTTGGAGTTAAAGTAATTGTACATAAAATATTTTTGAATTAATCCTTTGTGTACACATTTATTTGAAAATGCACTCAGATCATATTTAATTTTGTCGGAAGTTATAACAATGGATTTTATGACGTATCGGAACGTCATGCGAGTCTTTGCTCAAACAAATGCATTATGTGCTAATACGTCAAATGTAGCTAACGGGTTAATATGACCTAGCAACTGATCAATACATCTTAATTATTCAAACAGATTGATTGAACTATTTTTAAAATTTCATTGAAAACGTTCAAAACGATTTTAAAAATTCTAAAAAGGATTTTTATGATATATCATTAATATGCATTTTAGATGAAAGAGCCATCAGTATTTAATATTCATTATACAGTAATAACTATTAATACCAAGAGGAAATTCCTTCTTGCCTGTTTGTCCATGGGCTCATTTGAGGCCAATCTATTAGAATAAATGTTACAAAATTTAGTGAAAATATACTTTGAAGTATGGAAACAAGCTTTTCAAAGCATTTTTTGTCATTTCAATTAGTTTTAAATAATTTAAATTGAAGCAAAATTTCAGTGGTTTTAGTGATAATTTCTAAAAAAGTAACATCGCATAGTGATAATTACTACCACATTGCCTTAAAATTCAAAAAATTGTACACCAACTTAAAATTCAAAAACACATTTTTTCAATAATATATTTAATTATTCATTATTCCCAATTTTAACGAATTTTTAAAAATTTTAGATATGATATACAACAGTATTTTTTTCCCTTGAAATTTAAATCAATTCTATTTTATCAAGTCTTCAAATCGTTTGTATTTTTTCTATTAAAGATTATTGTATCTCAGGGAACTTCATAATTTTATTTATCTTTTAACCAATGAAAAGATGGTAATTGATTTTGTAGCTTGCAAGATTCTCCTTTTCTGTCTTACTTCAATATAATTTTATTTCAGAATTAGATTTTAAAAATCATATTAAGTGCACATAAACTATTTAGAAATTTTTTTATAACTTATAAATCTATAGTTATTTTTATATTTTCTTTTTATAAACAAATGGCAATTTTCCTTATTTCAAGTCTTAAAAAAATATAAAGTAACTTGGTGGTTTTGTTAGTAATGGCTTTTTGCAACATGATCGTGACTGTTAGATTTGGATAAAAATCTTTAAACTGTTTTTTGCCAACAACTCAATATTGTTACAAATATGTAATGTTGCTTCTCAATACGATTAGTTCAATGACTGGAAAGACCGTTTTACAGTGATGCTGGATGCTGATCGGATGTGAATCGGTGATATCGGGGCTTGGCGACCGTTTGGCAACTTGGCGATGAATTTGGCGACTTTGGAGACAAAGCAGATAATACTGGAATCTTTCAAAACTTTGGCGATAGAGCCAATAGGAACCGAGATATGCCTGGTTGTTCCAGAACTTCACTGCCCGGCTCCGGGAACTATAAAAGGCCGGCAGTTTAAGCTGAAGACAATCATGTATAGAGTCGTCGAGAAGTTTAGAGTGAGATAGCGAGTCAACAGCAAATAGCTATATCAGTCCAGCGAAGCGCAAGCTCTGTGTGGAGAATTGAGCTGTGTGCCGAATCCTGATATTTATTATAGAAGTGTCATCGGGTCGTGTGTGGAGTAGCTAAACGTGTGAGTGAACGAGGAGACAGTGAAGAATTGCAGGCGTTTGGAGAGACTGTAGAGTGTAGCTACGTAGATTCCCTCCTGCTTTATTCTGTGTGGCCACTTTGTGTGCTGTGATTGTTATTACTGCCAATTTCTGCTTGTGGGCTACTGTTTGCTGTAAGTGTGCTGCTGTGTATTGAGTGGGTAGGTCTCGGCTATGTATTTGTTGTCTTTGTATTAGTGTCTTCGTGTTAATAAAGTCCTCCTTTGTTACTAAGGCCTGTTGATTCTGTTAAACCATACACACACTACAAGTGATCCTGTTGACTTTATGGACTTAGAGGAGGAAGTTCCAAAACTATATAATAGAAAATTTGAATTATTATTTATTAAATTATTTAAAGTTTTATAGGTCTTTTGTAACTGTCTCCATAGGTTTGTCTTATGTTCTCATGAGCATGAGATCGATGAAAATAAAAGTGTGACAACTTTTAACGCTACTAACAACTTTGTAATAAAATATATATAAAAAAATCTTTAATTTCACCAAGCACAGTATAATTAAAATTAGGAAGCATCTTGAAGAACTAAGGCATATGATCATCATTGAGCGAAAATGACCTTAAGTGAACTAATGACCCTAACCATTTTGCTAATGGTTAGCCACTAAAACATAATGCTAAGAATTTGTAATATTGCTTCCCTTCGCAGTTGGTTTCCTGGTAGAGAAGACAGTTTTACAGATAAGTCTAACAGATGATGAATGGATGCCTGACCAATGATGCCTCCCCTCCTGTTTTAGCATATAAATCTACCGAAGAATTTGGCGACTTTGATGACAAGAGCAAAAATTCCAAAACATAACTAGAAATTTGGCGATATGTCTATCAGGAAAGAAGATGCAATAATTTTTGTAAACTTTTTTGATCAGTTGGAAAAATTATAAAGCCGAAGGACAAAGCTATTATTGAGCCAGTCAATCGAGAAAAGAATAGTCAATTGAGTATAGATCAAGCCAATCGCTGAGCGAAGTGTATCCAACGAGTTCTCTTAGTGCTTTATGCTTTTATATTTGTTTAATAGCGATTTGCTGCTTGTATAATGTTGATATTGTGTGAACCGGAGTTTAACCCCCTTCTTCGCCAAGTTGCAATTACGCACCAACTATGGCAACCTCCTGACTGACAAACCTATTATTTTTAGCCTTTATTATGAGCTATGATTGGACATCTGCTCCCTCACTCTTGAACATTTCGCAAAACACTGCACAAGACCGTTGTTGGCGAGTTGGCGATTTTTGAAAATTGCGCCTAGCTCGGTCTGCGTTTTGTTACCTGTGTTGCGTGTATCTTTGTGTTATCAAAAGTGTTATCTTTTTCTCAGAATATTGGACTCTTTTCCTACACACTTACCAGAGGAATTTCTCATCTTTCCGTAACAATACATTGGGAACGTTTTCCGTACACATTGTATATTAATCCCCCTTTTTTTATTTATATCTTAGATTCTATTTTACGACGAGAGGGTAAGTATTCAACTCTAAACCTCTTCAAGAAGATCTTAATAATAAAAGAAACTTTATAAAGGGGATTATTTTTATTGCACATAAAAGAGAAGTAAATAAACAATAAGAAAGATATAGAGAAGCATGGTCTTAAACAGTAACATTGTATGGTAACAGTTAAACAAAGCATCAAACAACAAATGAATAATCTAACACATAAATAATTTTAAAATAATTCATTAAAGTAGCTAAAATAACGATATTTCTCAATACAACTTTACTGAAAGGAACCCAACGAGAACAAGGTTTTTTACAAGATGAAAAAATTGCCAAAATTTGAAAACACTGTCCTTGTTTATCAAAGCAAGTACGGAAGATAATTTTTAATTTCAGAATAAAAGATGATAAAAAACATTCCTCAATTTTTAATTGTATTGTGCCTTTGTAAAATAGTATTGCACTTTGGATTTTAAAAAATAATAATTTTTATATTCTTTTGAGAGAATTAAAACACAAGATGTAGAAAGAAAGAATTCGATTAAATTTATTTAAAGTTGTCACTTCAAAGTCGGCACCTACAAAGAAAATTCTAGCAAGAGCAGTTTGTTGATTAAAAAAAAATATGCACATGATCATTGCTTCATAAGTTCAAATGTTTGGCAATGCAAATAGTCCCAATTGTCAGGACAAGACCTCTCGACGACAAAAATAAACTTTCTTTTACTTTGAAACAATTTGGGAAAAATCTTTCAAATTCAATGTCCGCCATTTTTTTTCTCTCCTTATTTTAATCACTCCAGAATATGTGTGGGGTAGAGGAAGGGGAAGCTTCCGTCTTTTTCTTTTATTACTAAATCATTCCTTTTCCCACTCAACAAAGAAAGGATTCATGACTGTTGTTAAAAAAAATCGTTTGCTTCCATCGTTGTCATAGCAACGATACTAGTTATCAGTGAAGAAATAGCTGAAAGAAGGGAATAAATTAAAAACAGCGAAAAGAATACAAGTTAAGTTTTAAAAAAAAGAAAAAAAGAGAGAAAGAAAAAGCAATAAAAGAAGTTTTTCGACTGAGAAGAGTATTTCGTAGAGTCTTTTATTTTTAAGGTTTTTAAGTACTTCAAGTTTTTCTAATATAAGAACGGCATTGCCTTAAATAAGCTTAACATATAAGCAAAGTATAAATGGCTTAATTTAATTTTTCTTTTACAGTTAAGAAGTTCATCATTCAAGATTTTTTTTTCTAACTGTTTATCGGCTTAGGAAGCATTCTCTGCAAGTTGCTTTTAATAGACGAGTATAATAGCGTTGAAAGGAAGTAGTTATTTTCTAAATCCAAGCATAAATATTTGATTTTCACTTTCTTGTAAAGCTGGAGTACTTTTGGAAAAATCCTTTGTTAATGTTTTTAATTAATACTTTCATTACAAGAAGATTCTATAACAGCGAGTGAATCGAGAAGATTAATATTAAATTCTTATGATTTTTTTTCTAGTGCAAACACTTCGAATGCCCACGTAATCAATTTTTTTTTTTCATTATTGTTAATTTTTATTTTTTATCGCATCTCCTTTGAAGCATGGTTTTTAAAATTATCTAGTAATGAAATTAATTATTAGATGTAAGTTAATTATTATTAGATGTAAGCTGATTATTAATTATCAATTATGCCTCTATAATTAATTATTCAGTTTGATTTAATAATTATATCTTATTCTGCTTTGAGAGACTTAAACAAGTTAAGAGTTTTTGGATTATTATGGAAATTTTCATATGAATGTCTTCAATTTTAACATGAAATGTTGGCGGCATGCACTTTGCAACATACAAAATAAAGAAAATCTTTCAAAATGTTTTTTCAAAGTAAATGATTTCTCTGATAAGATAGGAATTTGTATATATTTACTTCAGTAAAACATTGGTTTTTAATGCAGAGTCTTTAAAAAGAATTTATCAGATTTCTAATAACAAATTAATCAAAATTATTTTTTTCTCTTGATAAATTTATAGCACAACATTGAAAAAGGTAATCAATTTTTTCCATGTAAAAAACAAAAGATAATATCAACTTAATAATTATATCAATCTTAGTTCGTATAATTTTTTTTTATTTAAATATACTTTTAGAAATACTATTTAGTGATTCAGTTGCTGGATTTATAATCACGTTTGTTGAAATGATATTAAATATATTTTATTTTTGTAGTGTAGGATACCACTTTTATATAATTAAGATAAAAATTTGAAAATAAAATAGAGATAAGCGAATTAAGCAGAAAGCATTATACTTATGAGCATAATTAAGAGTGAGCATTATGGATTTAAGCAGAAAGCATTATGCTTATGAGCATAATTAAGAGTGAGCATTATGGATTTAAGCAGAAAGCATTATGCTTATGAAATTTCTGATTAGAAGTTTGTATCGATTGTAAATTCATTTTTATGATAAATATGACATTTATAAATTTTTTTAATCGAATAGAAGGCCTAAAATTACAAGTATATGTACCAAGAATGTAAAAACAAATGTGTTGATTATCGGTGGGTGTTCTACAATTATGGAATCCCGGTACTAAATAATTTTTAAAATTGGCTGATATATTCTGAACATGTTCTGAAAAGAACAGACGCTAACTCAAAATCCCCAACTTGATTTGAAGAATGAGTTGCTGTACGTAAGGCCACTTGTTGAACCGCATTTAATTGTGCGAAAAACTCGAACTCTGGCAATAAACATTCCGTTTTTTGCGCCAATGGACTTTTTTTAGTGGAATACTCTCCCTCTAATGCCCCTGGGGATAAACTCGAATCCTTTGTTATAAATGTCTCGCTGAACTTCTTGCTCTGCAGCCAATGAAGCGACCAGAAGTATTTAGGGGTACTTGGATCCTACTCTTTTCACTCTGGATTTCTTAAAAGTTCTTTTTTTTTTCTTCATGGGTTTTCATGAATGGATTGATAGCATAAGATTAAAGGGATTGGCATGTTATGGTTACAAACTAAATATAATCAATTTTAAAACAGCCAAACTAAAAATTTGTGAATAATCCTCTTCAGTTTTATTTCTAAAAGAATGTATATGGTAAAATGCTATATTAAAGGGGACATAGTTGCTATTTTTAAAGCTATCATGGAGACACAATATCAGTCACATTTGTCTCTTTTTAAAATGTAAATATGACGAGGGGCAAAAAATAGTCCAATACTTCTGTGCTATTTACTCATGGTTATATTTTTAATAACTATCGACGAAAGAAATCTAATCAACAATTTTAAAACAGCCAAATTAGAAATCTGTAAATAATCCCTTGCTTCAGTTTCATTTCTAATAGATTGTATATGGTACAATGCTATATCAAGGAGGATGTAGTTGCCCAGGTAGACATTTTTAGAAGCATCATGGAGGCATAGTATCAATGCACATTTGTCTTTTTTTTAAAGTTGAATATGTTGAGGAACAAAAAATAATCTCATACTTCTGTGATATTTATCCAGGTTATATTTTTAATCGCTATCAACAAAAGAAAGGTTTGAGATTTTATTCAAACATACGAAAACATACGCCAACAACGAAAACATACTTCACAGATTTCTATTTGCGCGTCCATCTTATCTAAACTTGTATTAAATAAAATGGACCTTATCTAAACTTGAATTAAATTTTGATGTTGGATAATTCCAAAAAGTAACTTTATATTCTTCTAGTTGCCAAAGAGTTAACAAAAAGATTCCATTATGATTGTGCGAAATTTCTGATTCTTGAACTTTTAAGTATCTGCAGAAAGAGTTGTCCTTTTCATTCAGAAATTCTTTAGAATAAGAGAATTTAGAAAGATAATTCCAATTTTTTTCCTGCTACAGCAAACAAAACTATCATATTAAGTTCAAAGAAGTATTAAGTATAATAAGTTTTCCTTAAGGTCCTTAAAATTCTACGAATATTAGAAAAATTGCTTGAACATATTTCTTACCAAATCCATAAACAAAATAGATATACATCTCGCCATTTCATTTTTTTTTCTTTTTCATTCATTTTTTCATTTTATAAAATAAGTCAGACATATTTCCTTATATTTAATTTTATTAAATTTAGCTTTTATTCCATTTCATTAACATTTATACTAGCGGTATCCAAGATGGGGATCTTCTATAGAATCTTTTACAGTGAGGCAATCACTGGTCGCCAAAGGAATCCACATAACACTAATAATTTCATCATTAGTCAATGACCTAATGTCAAGAACCTGCTCATGTTTAAGATGAAAAGAAGAGAGCAGTAAGTTGTTCATTTTAAATTCTCACGGGTCATTTGCCCAAAGATATGCGCATATCTTTGTTCTTAATGTCAGAGATTTCACTGGTGAATATTGTTAGCTGATACAGTAAGGGATTTTGTAGCGAAGAATGTGCGTTTCCATTGCCATCGGCGATGGTCTTGTAAATATCGTTCAAGACTGGGTTTAGTGGGGACAAAAGAAAGGGCTTTAACCCGCATTTCGGGTACTTCCCATTAGCAAGGCTCCAATCTTCGCCAAGCTTAAATGTTAGCAACATTGATTTAGCACTAATATTCATCGTTATGGTAATAATGTGTGTGTTTTCGTGAATTATCTTTAAAACTTGAGATTTTTTTTGTCTGTGGTCCGTACAAAGTAAAAATATCTCTACATGTAATCATTTAAAAGATAAATTCCGAACTTTTTCTAAAATCATTCTATGTAGTAGGTTCTTGTGTATCAACATTACTAATAAACTAATTCATCACACATATCGTTATACAGTTCCTTAAGTGGGTCATGCTTTCTACAATAGAATTGGAAATCCTTTAAGTTAACTTTTAAAGAAGAGCACATTCTTAATAGCTTACTAGGACAATATATCTATTAGTGGAGTCAGTTTGCGAGGAGTAAAAATTTCTGATGCATTATCCATATCACTCATAAGGAAAATAATAGTTTCAATACAGAAGCTGAACCTCTTTACTTGAATTTTATCGAGGCTTATCCATTATTGACACATTCCACGCACTGCAATTGGAATCAAATAAAGGCCTTCCAGAGCTTGAGAAAACTGAAAGCTCACCATTCTGCAGATTTGATGGCAATTTGATACAACTTCGCAGTTTAATCCAATCAGGATTTCGCCTTCCACTGTAATGAAATGTAATCCTTGACATCATCTACCGCCGGTTAAAACTGGGAACTTAATACCCAATGGAGCATTAATTAGACTGGCAGGTGATATTAAACACATTCCGCTACTTCGAATTAGAGATTGGACTGGGAGGGAAGATAACTTTTACCCCCTCCTTTCTCCCTCTTGTGTCTATGTTTAATGAATCTGTCTTGACGAACGCGATCGAAAACGATAATTTTAAAGCGCTTCTAAAACGTCGTAGATTAATGCAAGGCCTCGCGACAGAAAAAAGAGGACTTGAGGACACTTGAGATATGTTAAGGAAGCGAACTTAGAGTGTTCTTAAGTAGGATTAAGAAAGTGACACGGGGAGGATCAAGTCATTTCAGGAACTTGCTGCCGATTAAGCCTCACTTTCCTTGATTGTGTTTATGAAAGCAATTTGTTGCTGTTTTTATGCTGAAAAGTTCTGGTGTCCTTATTTTGGGATATTTATCAGAAGAAAATAATCAGTGTTTCTGTCTTAATTAGAAGGTGGGGTTCTTCTGTAATTAGTTGTAGGTCTTGGTACAAATATTGTAATTACTTTTTTTAGTTATCATGAAATGGCGACACTCCAGTTATTACACCAAAGAAGCAAAAAAATCTTTACTCCTGCAAAAAAAAATTTGTAATGATTGATAGGGACGAACACAAGAAGCTAATAAGTCTGTGTAAGAGAAGAATACTTCATCCATCATAAATTTAAAATTTTATTTTATTTAAAAACCCTAAATAATTAACGCATTATAAACTCAAAACTGCCATTTTATCAATATTTCCTAATATCCCATCTCTACGGTTTCAGCGGATTTCATACTTAAAAGAATATCTGTTGTCATCAAAAGCAGTGGAAATCAGTAATATTAGCACAGTTTTAATATTTTAGCCACTCAATGCGTTTAAATGATTTAAGAAGCAAAATAAATCTCTCCGGACATCCTTGTTTCAAAGATATATTTTTGTAAGTTGATTTTTCAGTAATGTAGTAGCTAATAGTGTGTGATCTAGAATTGCTAAATAATGGAATAGAAAACTTAAAACTTTGCTTACCAGTAAAGTATAATAATAATATAAATTGTGGCATTGTTAAATGAATATGTTAAGCTAAAAATGATGAATTTAAGGGCCGTAGAAATTGCAGATTATGAAGAGTTACTAATGATTTCGGTAAATGCCATAAATTTATTTCACAATTAATCATACTTGCTAATTATTATACTCCAATCTGTGAAGGTAAAAATGATGAATTGCATTCAGTTTTGTAAATTGTTAAAGATGCGACCTAATTGTATCAATAAATTCAGTTATTAACTATATAAATTGTGCTAATTTTTTGTTACCTATTCTTACTTTAATAATGTATCATTTGTATTCATTTTATTAAAAAGTATCATAAGCTTTTAAAATTTTATTTAAATGCAGATAAAGAAAATATCAAGTCATCTGTTACAATCAGTGTCCAATCGCGTGATATGAAATTCACAGGATTCCAAATTCCTTTTATCTAGCATGTAACTAAAATGTTTGAAAAAATATTAATGAGTAGATAATGCAGTCGGTTTTCCTTAAGATAATACTTTCTCTTTTTTGCATCGTCAATTTAAAATCATTTTCTTGTAAAATATTTTTGCACAGAATATAAAATTATATTTATGACCAGAAAATTATCCACAAAGTGACTGAGTAAAATACTTTATACTAAAAACAAACTGAAATAAAATTTTCAGATTAAAAAGCAATGGGAAAATAGTTTTTACTCCAAGATATCTAAATCAATTCAAAGTGCACCTTGTGAGATTTTCATATCTAATCACGTCCGAATTACTCTCCTTCCTACCTTAGTACCCTGAGTAATCAGAATGACCATGGTCGCAACTGTACGAAGGTGAGATCTAAGGTTGATTCCTAAAGACTATTGCCTATCTCGATATAAACCATACCAAGAAAGGTACACTCCGTTATAAAAATGGGGTGGTGGGGTAATTCAGCTTCAAAACCCGGAAAACGAGAACCAACAACTATACATTAAACTTCTTGGACCTAAATTAAATACTACTAAAAATATTTAATTAATTATCATAAAACTTTCACAAAATACCTTATGCTTCATAATATTTTTCTTCTACAATTTTGACTTCCTTCAATAATTTTAATTTTTTGATTGAATTTTTTGATTTTAACGAGTGTGCAACAAATCTGCTTTCCAGCTTTATTTAAGAAAACTATAACGTCTTCTGCACGTGTAAGTAAATTTTGAACTACGCAAGCGCAATGAAAATGATTTTAATTAGTTAGAAATTAAACTATTTAATATATTTTCGCTAAATAATTTTTATTCTTCATAGCATTTAGGAGGAAGATTTTTTAAAAAAATTATTTAAAAATTTTAATTATAGTGTACGGAGTCCTCTGCTGGAAACTATTAATTAATTACTGTTTAACCTGTCACGTTAAATAGCATTTAAATATTTTAAAACTGATTCTTTTAAATTGTCTATATAAATATATATAATGGATGGACAAAGATTTGCATATTTTAATTGAAAACTACAAATTATAAAATTGTAAAAGAATAATTAAATTAATATAGACGAAAAATCAATTTGAGATTATAAATTAATTTAGATAGCTTTAAAATCAAATAAAATTTGGATGTTGCTCACTTTTTTTATTTTGTTTATAAAGGCATGTAATCGTATGTATTAAATATGATGAAACTATTACTTTGTATGAACTTTGGCATAAATTTTTATTCTTTTATTTTCACGTTTCGATTAAAGCTTTTCACACGTCGCTGAAAGTTTTCTTGGTGTAAACACTTCTTGAATATTTTAAATTTTCCATAGAATATCGCTCCGTTTGAAAATACTTTATAATAAATAGAAAGACTCCGGCTTATTTGTTTATAGTTTCGAAGTCTATATTATCAAATTTTTTTTCGATTTATTTTCGCCTAAAAAGATTATAATTTTCTTACAAATTTATTTTATGAGAAATTGTGTCGCATATTTTACACTCCAGTTGCTAGCTTTAACTAGTTATAAAAAAACATAAAAATATGTGTCGCATCTAGTAGAAAAATTGCATTATGTTTATGTTTTAAACTCTAAACTAGATTTGCATACAAAATTCGTTTACAAGTCCCCAGAGTTCGAATGTTGTTGTTAAAAAAAATACCCAAGTGATAAAAAAAAGAAAAGATATCGAGTTGTTTTTTCCCTTCTCTTTCTCTTAACATCTCATACTTTTTTTCTATATTTTCTTTTAAAGAAAATTCACAATTTGTTTCATGCAATTTTAAAAGTCCTAGTTGAATGAATGAATTTTTTAAAGTTCCACCTTCAGAAAATACATTCAAGAGATAAACAAGAAGCGATACAAAGAAAAACATTTTATGAGCATACACAAAGATGCCAAAAGAAAAAAAGAAGGGGAAAAAATGGCATTTCTTGGCGTTTGCCCCATTCTCAGAGTTGGGTCGGTCTAAGTAATAAAGTAAAAGATAACTGAATATATTTTAGGAGGAGGAGGTAGTGCCAATAAAAATAAAATGGCTATTTCTTCATCTTGCCTTCCGTTTCGAAAATGATCTTAGTAACACCTGCTGTTTTATTTTTTCAAATTTTTGCCCCACCCCGCTCTGCAGCTTTGTTTGGGTTCTTTTTTACGAGAGAACATAGGTTATATTTGACTTAGCTTCTGCTTTTGTTTGTGTTTCTGCCCAGATTCGTAAAGACTGTTGTAAAAGACGTAGCAACATCTGACAGTAGCATTCAAATACTTTCTGGTTACATATTCATTATGCTCTATCAAAAAAACCTAACTAAATTCTGCATTTTTTAGGTTTATGGTATTCTATCAAATTTTATCTCTTGATAAGTATCTGCAATTCCGTTATTTTTTAAAATGATTTTTGTCCCCATAAATTTTTTCGTCTTACTTTTCCATTTTTATGTAGCTTTTCATTCCATCGCTTCATTTTATTTTCATCGCACATTCTTCTTTTAAAAATTATTAACTATAAATTTATGCTTTATCTGGTTGTTGCTTTTTATATACAACTATGTTTCTTAATATCGATAAAGTATCCATATATTTCATGCAGAATTTAAAACTAGAACTTTATGAGAGAAATAAGCTGTAAAAAAGATCAGAATTGTATTTTAAAGAAGAATGTATTTATAATTGTATTTGTTGTAATATTCTTCATATGAAGCAGTTTATCAAAACAATCGTGCATCATTTTTAACTAGTTGAATTAAATGTATTAAAAAATTTTGAAAAAGAAAATGGCACAAATTAACTTGGAAAATGGAACTCCAATAAAAATCTCAAACCAGATATTATAATTGGCATACTATCTATTTGACATTCAGAGGCAGGAAAAAAAGCAGACGATTTTTGGGAATATAAACATTGACATCAAATTGGAATATCTAACAATATAATAACATTTTAAAAACAGTTGTTTTAATAAATGGATAAAATGGTGCATAAATTATTCTATGCAAAAGTGAAAAGAAAGCAATAAAATAAACATCAGTGTGAATAACGGATGTATATAAAAAATAATTCCAAACAATAACAATACTCTGAAACCAAATGTTTCAACCTAATACATAGATTTCCATTAAAAAAATTCATAATTTTTGTTAAATAAAAGATACGTATAATTAAAAAAAAATTACCATTTATTTACTATTTTATTTTTAGGAATAATAATAGAAATAAAACGGATCAATAAAGAAGAAATGTAACAAATAAACAACCAATCAAAAATTACAATCTCCATTCTTAACAAACGCGACATATTCTATTCATTTCGTTTAGCGGGGTGAATTTGTTAGGAGCCCATTTGCTTTAATTGGAAGAAAATCGGGAATGAATACTAATTACCCTGAGAGTATCTCTTCGCAACCAAAAGAAACAAAACCAAATCGAAGGGAACTTCCAAAAGCCTAGCTCAGAATACAGAATTTATTTCCGATAGAGAAACTTTATCGAACTACTGTACTTCGGAATTGTAGATTACGGATAACTTTACCAGATCGAGATCAGAGCTAATACATGGAATGGAACAATTCCAGTCAGCAGTAAAAGATATCATTCTTCCTTATATTTTTTTCCAAGTGGGGATAAGGGGACATTTTTAATGGTCCGTCACATCTCAGATGAAACCATTCAGAATCAAATTATCCCTACTGACAAAAAAAAAATGAAAGAAACAAATATGTATAGAAGAGGTTGAAAAAGGATTGAACGACGTCTGGCATTTCGCCAGACGATCAAGACTGAATAAAGAGACTGTAATCGAAATCGGAATCGTAGTTATCTTAGTGCAGTTCGAAATCCAAGGTATACATTCATCTGGAAAAGGAAATATATTCCGTCCCCTTTTTGGAACTATATTTCGTGTACAAAAGTTTAAGTTAAATCAGAACTGTTATATTGTTTCTATGATTTTTTCATTTCGCTTCTTATAGAAATGAAAAGATTTATATTTTGAAATAACATAATACTAAAAAGTTAATTTCTTTGTAAACATTTTTATAAATGTGCAATGAAATTTATAATTAATTTATTATCACGCAGTTTCATGTGTATTTATTTATTAGCCACCTTTGGCAAACTGCCCGGAATATAGGTTATTTATCTCTAAAATTTATTAACATTAAATGCACTGATTTAATTTCCTGCCTTTTTTTCTAAGATTGAAAAATTTGAACTCAGTAGAATTAGTCTTTTACAACTGACATGTGCAAATTAAATATGGTATATACTATAGAATAAATGCGGAAGTAAGAATCCTAAATCGGAATTAATGCATAAAAAAACAATATTCTTTCTTTATTTTAACATTAGCAAAAGCACACGATTTTGATGGAATAAAGAAATTAATATAAATATCATATCAATAAAATTTTAGATATTTCATATGAAATTAAATTTTTAAAAAATTATTAAAATCGGAAAAAAATTGTATGAAAATGATATAGGTATCTTTAAAAAAATAATTTAAAATGGTGTAAAAAGCATTATGAGAATATTTTTAAGAGATGTAGCTCAAAAAGGACAAACTCGTTTAATTTTTTATGATTAATATTTAATTAACTGTTAGAAATGTTCCAATTGTCTTGAAAAACTTGTGTGCCAAATTTCATCAAAATTAAGCAAAACTATAAATATATACAGAAGGCAAACAAAGATTAATATTTATATATAAAGGTTTTGCTTTCAATGCCATGCCATGATTTAATATTGTTTCTGTTGATTGTTTTTAATTTCCACTTTTTAATGTATCGCTGTATATGCATGCACTTCTACCGTGCCTGTGTTTCTTGATTGTTTTTTTTTATTATTATAGTAATCACAATTTTATTTCCAATTGCTTTTAAATCTTGCTTCCATTTTCAAAATTTACGACTTCATTAAGTACTAGACATTTTAATTAAAAGTTAAGATAAAAAGATAGCGGTTCCATTCTTTTATTGTATCTATCAATTTCAGCGATAAACTAATATACAATAAGGCACACATAAATAAATCTTTAGCTGTTGCATTCTTTTCATATCAATTTTTATAAGACAATTTACAGAAAAAATGTCAGTCTAAAAATTTTTTTTCCAAATTCAAATAATTCTTATATTATTCCAACTATGGCGTTGTAGTGAGAAAATCTTTTTCATAATCTTTTCCTGCGATGGCTATCTTTATTCCGATGAAAAATATTGGACAAAGAAATAGGATTAAAGTATATAATCCCAATGTTGTATTATCCGGACCAAAAACTCTTTAAATGGGCATGGATCGCACTTCCTTCCCCCCCCCCACCCTCCCATAAAGCTCATTGTTCTTATGACAAAATAAAACCATTCTTCCACTTATGAGAGCCTCTTCATAAGCACTAAATCTACCTTTAAGTATTTTCACGCCCCAATAGGTCAATCTGGTAAACATTTGAGACTCGAAGGACTACCCCAGGCTTTTGATAAAAGGAACAATGTCTGAACATGGGAAAATTCACACTGCACACCCATCTGTTGATTGCTCAAACTGTAATCCTACATTCGCAACTGAGGAATAAAAACATTCTAGTCACAGCAGCCAAGGCTTTTAAGGTGAAAGCTATCTGCAGAAAAGTGGCTAGTTTGCAGGAGAATTTACGAACAGTTTTCCTGGAAGGCTTTGTTTCGCAATAATCACTAAAAGCATCAATTTATTATTTGCTTTTCAGAAATCCTATCATTGGAGAGAATACCTTAGGTGAGGATTAAACGATTTTGCTACGGGTTTACTAAGAATAATATTTATGTTGGTTGATATATATATTAGGCAAAATTAGAAGTGTATAGACATTGTTGAAGAAGTTGGTAGTAATTCAGAGATATAAAAAAGCTTTTTATTATAGTCTTGAATATTTATTAAATAATTTATGAAATAAATGATTAGGTTAATAATTTTAAATGTTCCAATTCCAATCTATGTAAAATTTGTAAATATTGCTTGTGAAAGCTGCTCGAGTTATCGGCAAATGTGAAATTGTAGAAAAAGTACTACAAAATCAGTGAATGAATTTTTATGCTTCCAGCACAGAAAGTCCAGGAAGATGTGCTATTTCGGCATTTCTAAAAGGCTAGCGAATCTTATCGGAATTAAAGGTTAAGCAAGGAATGAAAAAAATTGAAATAATTACGTTTCGGAAAGACGCGAAATGTAAGACATGCATATGCTTGTATTTTTCAAAAAAAAAAAAAGAAAAGAAAAGAAAGTTTTAGCATAGAATATGATTTACAGTTGAGAGCGAAGCTACAAATCATTACTTTTAAAACGTCATGTGGTTATACTCTGTTTCACCCTAACTTGGCAGTAGTGTATATTCTAGGGATGCCGAATCGCAGTCGTTATCAGGGGAACTGGGTTACTTTAAAGTACAAAGTTACTAAATGCAAATCACTGGCGAAACTTTATCTCGCAAATTTTTCGCCAAATAGTAAATATTTATTTACTTTATTATATTATCACTTTATCGGAGAATTAATTGTTTCCTTATTTTCATTATTTTTTTAATATTATTGATACATTATTTTAATAAATCATTAATGTTATTTCATTTCGTTTCATCGTTTCTGAAAAGAAAACCCTAAATCTTTCAATATAGCTTAGTATAGTTCAATATAGCTTCAATATATCTTTCAATATAGCAATAAAGCTTAGTTCGGCTAATGTTTTTCGAAAAGATATCTGTATAATCGTTCACATCTTTTAAAACTTTATCTAATGTTGGGATCTCATTTCTACGAAAACATGCATGGATTTTTCATCAAATGCAGGATAATGTAAAATCATCATATTTTACAAGACCTGAATGTTTGACGGAGATGTAAAAGAAAAGCGCGCCAAATATTTGACCTTGAAGACTGGTTCTAGCCAAAGTGGAATTCATTATGTCAATCTTTTAGTTTTATTCGTTCGCTTTATTTACAAAATACTTAACATATAAGCACTTCTAACTTGAGAATAATTTTAAATACATATTGATAAAAAAAAGGATTTCTGTAATTTATGATATTTGATAAATTTCTGCGCATTTTAACTATTTTAAAGTCGGAATTGATGGGGAACTCTTTCCCAACGCGGAGCGTCACATTTTCTACCTTTTACAATACTGCCAAGTTAGGGTGAAACAGAGTATAGCATATTTGCGCTACTTTAACACTTTCATCGCGGCAATGACGCACCAAAACCTTGAGTAGAGGACGAGTTATCTCATCCCTCGCGCATAGTGAATATGCCTGAAAGACGGTTATCTCATCCCTCGCGCATAGTGAATATGCCTGAAAGACGAGTTATCTCATCCCTCGCACATAGTGAATATTCCTGAAAGACGAGTTATCTCGTCCCTCGCGCATAGTGAATATTCCTGAAAGACGAGTTATCTCGTCCCTCGCGCATAGTGAATATTCCTGGAAGATGAGTTATCTCCTCCCTCGCGATGAAAGTGTTAAAACCACCTTTACAATGACCGTCATCCTCTTTCCATCATTAAGTATTATACCAAGTGCTCACCATTTTCTCAGCCTATTAGCTAATTTCTGAACCGTTAAAGATAGATATATTTTCTTTGGAAAAATTATCTTACATTAATGGGAAGAATTACATCTTATATTTTTTACGACAATAAGTGTATTTTTTTAATGCTATGAATTTTAACTATTTATGCGGTGTTTTGGCCAAATCAATCACATTTAGGAGGAAATGTTGATATCCTAAAACAAAGGATAAAAAAAATTAAAGATTTCATTTTTAAAAAAAATGTATAAAAAATTAAACGACATTAATGATATTTGAATTTTCACTTTTCAAGTCGAGATGTTATTTGCCTAATTACAAATCAAATTTATTTCTAAAATAAAAAAGGAAATCTGCCTATGCTTCTATAATTCATCAGATTATGTCAACCCTATTATCAAATGGCGCTACTGTACAGATTGGCTTAGCTGAAGAACTTCTGGGTAAAGTAAGAGGGTTTAATAAAAAAAAAAAGTACGACAGAAAAAATTGCTACTCAAAGTATTTTTATAGAATCAGAGTATAAAAATAAAATATAATAAATAATTCCCTAATAAAATACTTAAAGTTAATCGTATTGCTTGTATCCTTTTACGTTCTGTATTTAGACAAATAATTTTGATTTTCACTTTTTTTGGCTTAATGAAATTAAAAAAGAATGAAAACAGCATATAATCAACATATTTAAATGAAGTATTCATGTAAAAAAAATTTTTGAATTAAAATGTGTAAAAGTATTTGAATTATTAAAAAATGACCAATCAAATTTTTAAAAAAAATCAATAAGATTGGAAGAGACTATAAAGAAGGAACCCCTGTTTCATCTACTGACTTGGAACCTCCTAGCATATAGTCACAGTCCTTCCCATTCCATCATTAGTAAATTAAATAATCTCATTAACAATTGAAAATTTCTATTGTTGATAACGCCAGGATAATCTCTGTTAAATCTATCCTTAATTGCACTTATTGTTCTCTTAGCATTGTGCAAAAATTATAATACCTGTAATAAAGCACCTGTTACTTTTATTGTTTAAAGAGTCCATCATTCTTATCATCTATCTAAACCCCCCTTCAACTCCTGGGAACGATGCCGTGGACATCAAATCCACCTTTAATTATTTTCACGCTTAAACAGGTGATCGTGTAAATAGTTCAGCCTTATTTGCTTCACAACGGACAACCTGGGGCTTATGTTCCTGGTAAAAGGAACAACGTTTGACCATGGGAAAATTCACTCTTTGCACACACCTGTTGATTGCTGAAACTGTAATCCTGGGTTCTCAACTAGGGAATGAAAACATCCCAGTCACAGCAGCCAAGGCTTACATTATTAGAGGCTTCTACTGGAAAGCGGTTAGATTCCGGGAGAATTTCGGGTTAGTTTCCTGAGGGGTTCGCTTCCCAATCAACTCAAGAGGCATCAAATGATTAGTACGCTTTCCTAGAATGGTAATTTCAGAAAGTTCTCCTCTTTGGAGAATATTTAAATGGTAATTGCATTAATAATCCTTTTCGTTGATTCGTAGTAATGCTAATCATGTTGGAAGAAATTCAGAGTGATTTTAATTCAAATTTTTAGGGTGAATCCATTTACATAAAGCATATTTTTTTAAAGATAAAAGGTATCCCAAAATGTTTGCATACATTAAATATTGATTAGGCATGCGGTTTAGTTTATTTATATTAACATTTTATAGTTTTGCTATACTAACAATAATACTAAATCAGACATACAGAAACAAGTCTTTGATACTAGTCCTGAGATGCAAAGAGGGGGAAAGGTGTTGCCACAGGGACTCTTTGTTAATTAGTAAAAAGCTAAGAATATAACAAACAGATAAGGAGGCTATCAAATGTTCAATGGAATGGTTTATTATAATCCCTTTTGTTTTGATTTAGCATTGCACGACATACTAAATACACATATGCATATGGTTTATAATTTTCTTTGTTAATATTGCATCTTATGCAAGTTGTAGTATGAACAATAAATATTAAAAATAAGTAATTTAAATTTCAAAGGACGTGTCAACTGAAATTAAGTATACTTCGTATGTTGATACTCATGCTATCATATTATTGTGATATTGTAAAGTTGCATACCATTTAAACCTATGTTATTTATCTATTGTATTTTTTTTCTTTTACCGTCTAATAACGTACATACTATAGGGATCGCATTTTCTGTTTGAGATTCCTATGCGATTGTAAAATATATTTGTTTCTATGTATCTGACCTGCCCTTACAGTTAATGGACAATCTTTTAAAATATCCTGTGACATGCACTTTGCATATGCATCGAAGAATAAAAATAGAAATCAAAAGAAATTGCTTGTTTCATATATAGAGAAAACAATTAAATTTCGTAAAAAAATGTTCCAGTCGTAATCTCAACAAAAAAAAAACGCTTTGGATGCGGGGATCTAAATTTAAATTCTCCAAATTTTTCTGAAATTTTGTCCTTCCCCCCCCCCTAAATTTAGTAAATTGCAATTAACATTCAAAACAAGTTTCACGTTTCTTTTTTTTTTTCATACAAAGACTCATCAGTTATTTTATTTTTACAATTAACAAAGAAAATATTATGAGAAAATGCATGCCCAACCTAGCACAGCACAAAATATAAAATAAAAATTGTTCTATATTTTTTTTAAAAAAAATCTGGTTCGAGATACATTTATTTATCATTACCAATTATCATGCCAAACTTCATGACTGTAAATATGATATATTCGTCTAGATACCACAAACACTAAACTAAACAAGCATTTTCTTTTATAAATATACAGGGTGGTTATAATTAAACTTCCCCTACAAACAGCATCCTACAACATAAACGGATTGCAAAGAAATTTGGTGTATATACTATACAATAGATGCACTCACGGAATTTCGAAAAAAAAGTTATTTCCCAAATGTCCACCAGAGGACGCTTTTCCTGAAAAACATCAAATTGAACACAATAAACGATCAACACGGAATACAAAAACAATATTAAAAATCCAGAACAAGAATTATGAGTAATAAAATCTTAAACCGGGAAAAGCTGTCAGTTCTAGGAAAAATATCGAGATTTTCATGCTTGCGAAGAAAAGGAAGTTTTATGCAAAACAGGTTAGGGAAAGAAACGTTCGCAGTCGTTGTCACGTTTTGCGTCGATGTTTCCTGTTATAATGATGACGGTATCTTGTTACGACACTGAGTGACTTAAAGAACTCTGTAACGCTTCATGTGCATCACAACTGATCAGTTACGATCTGCTGTTGAATGCACTGTCCATCGACTTAAAATTTAGCAGGTAAATGAGGGAGCACTTTTCTCTACATCGTCCTGGACGCGATTAACAACTGCTCCTCCTGTGCAATTTCATCCTAATCTGTTCGTGTTTCTGCAAACTCAACTATTTTTTTTTTCCTTTCCTTTCCTTTCCTTTCCTTTCCTTAATGTGGTTCTATGACAAGGTGATCAGAAATTAATCAATAAATGTTAATATTGTTTCTCTATTCCGTTTAGGTCATTTATTGTGTTAAAATTAATGTTCTTCCGGAAAAAGCGCCCTATGGCGGACATTTTGGAACTAAAAAAAATTTTTTTATCGAAATTTCGTTCTTGTATATAGTCTATATACCGAATTTCATTGCAATCCGTCCATCCGTTTGCGCTGTAGGATTCTGTTTATAAAGGGAAGTTTAATTATAACCACCCTGTATATAAATAAATATGGCAACTATATTCTTTTACATTCAGGTTATCATATAGGAAATATATGCAATTGCCATGAGGTATTCATGAGATTTTTTCCCTTCAGTTATTTTCGATAACTCTGCCTTGTGCCATGATATATACGGTTGATGTTATACAAATTAAAACTAAGCTTCTTTTAAATATAAACACCCTTTTTTGCGGATTTTACACTTTTTTTTTATAGATTTTGCATTAGAATATTTAATTTGGGCAATTTCTTATTGCAATTTCATGCATTTTGCTAATTAGTTTAAAGATAATTGCTTTTATAAGTGAGATATAAAACCATCTCTTTTGAAGGTGACCCTCAATGCAATGTTTCGTATTCTCACTTTGGAGTATCATTTATTACTTAGAAAAATTTTACATAGAAAGATCAAATTAAAATCTGTAAAAAAATAATACATGACTCTTGAAACTGAAGAAAGGAAAAAGGAGTCTTGAATTACATATTTTTTAAGGGCTTAATACAATCCTATATTCTCTGTTTTTATTTCTTCATTACCTATTATTTCTACATTAACTATTTTTATTTCTGTTAAATCAATAATTGTGCAACAGTTACATTTCATATCAAGACATGGAATCGTGATGATCAGAAGAACCAAGGAGCTTCTAGTTTAGAAAATCTCGGATTCGAAATCCGATTCCATTGAAGATCTTTAGCTGGTTTGGCACATGTTAAATCTTCCATAATAAGTCAAACATTCTAACTTTTGAGTGGTATGAAAATTTGGAGATTGAGATATTAGCTTTGGAGTCTTCTTCCATCGCTTGTTACGGCTAAAAATTTCCATTTAAAAAAATAACAAATCTCGTATAAAAGGAAAAGTTAGACACAGAAAGAGTAATATTTAATTGCCTTTATCTTACATTTAACACATTTTGCGTCATTATTTTTCATCGATGGCAGCAGTATTTATTTAAAAACAAAAGTGAATTGAAATAACTTAAATCAAATTTTTTCGTAGCAACGTGCTAAAGACACTCATTTTAGAAGTCACCTAAATATTCAGAACCTAAAAAGCTTCCAATATCAGTTTAAAGGAATTATGTTTCAAACTGGTTGTACACTAACTAAAGAAACCAAAGTTCCAGCTTCTTAAAAAATAAAGTTTAAAAGTATTAATATAAACTTTCCATAAGAATCAAAATTTTAAATTTTAAAAATTAATTACATTTTTCCAATGCAGTTTAAAAAAATTCAACTTCATAATATCAAACATCGTAAAAAAAAAAAAAAATTAGCGAATAAAATCTGCATCTGAATGAAGGTTGTCACTTTGAGGAATAAAAATTTGAAACTAGAATATTAAACATTCAACTTATTTCAGACGATATTTAACCTTAATAGCAAAAAAACTTGCAGAAGTTATAAAATGTAAATAAATATGAAAAGGAAATAATCAAACATTAAATATTAACAAAAAGAATTATCAAAGAAGATTATTATATCAGCTGCCATTTAATTTGAGTTCAATTTATCATTTAAAACATATCAAACGCAATGGTGAAATTAAGCATTTTAAATTGTTAATATTATGTTTAGGTATTATTTTTAAAAATGAACCAGTTTTTGACATAGAATAAAAAAAAATCATTATGAATTTTTCTCTTCTTCTTTAATATATATGATATAATATTCTTCTTAAGTATTTAAAAAATCATCGAAAGTACATATTCTGCGATTGCATGAAAATACTCAGGTGAGCCATGATGAATAAAACCGTTGATTCTAAAATAGTATCTTGCAATGCTAACTAATAAATTCTTACTATTTTTCTTAAATAATAAAAGTTAATAAGTCCATTACTCCATAAATAAAAAGATTAAATTTTCCCCCGAAAATAATTATTGGACGCATAACATATTAAATGTATTAAAAACTAATCGCTAATTATTTTCTCGTAATAAAAAACTTTTGTACATAAGAAGTAATTCAAATAATCGATTTTAAAAGTAAAAAGGATTTGAAATAATTACAAATAAAGAAATTTCTCGAATAATATTTAATAATTCGCATCAATGAAATAAGTAATCCTTGAATCTGCATGAAATTTTACTTAATTCATTACAAAAAATCAAGTACCTTATCCGTCTTAAGAATTACAGATAAGAGTGTTTATTGTTTATAACTCCGTTAAATTAAATGAACTGTAATTAATTAAAATGGGAAAATTATTCAGTACTATCTTAAAAAATTAATTAAAATCTCTTAATTTTAGTTACATTCAAGATTTATTATGTCTGGGATTATAATATGCTTGACTGTTGGAGAATAAGTAAATTAAAAATCTTTCGGTGAAAAACAAATAAAGGCACATTGAATAATTTTAAAAATTCTATGAAAATAGATATATTCCTTTTCTTTAAATTTCAGTTTGGTTCCATAATTGTGTCATTAATTGAAAAGCAACCCACCAAATCGAATTTTCGTTTTTAAAAATAACCCTAGTCGCTCGTTCAAGTTCATTATCTAATAAATAAATCCTTTTTCCTAAGTGGAATTTTTAACATCAAAGATGAACTAAATAAAAATAAGAAGAAAGGAAATAAAAAAAAAAACTTTTATTAATCACCGTAGCATATTCGAATTTAAAATATAAATAACGAAATCCTTCAGAACCCGAAACAGAACGAATCCCATTTAATTTACCAGTTTTTTTTTTAATGACTTTATAATAGTCGTCATTATTCTTCGAAAATGAAGGAGGAAAAATATCGTTGCCACACAATAAAAGGAAATAACCGACTGGATAAATTAAAATTCATCATTTGCTTTAATGACGTTGCCTTCTTCACGGAGCTCTAAACGCAAAAATTAATTTAAAGCTCGCTTTTAAATAGAAAGCTATTATGCTTTTTTATATGAAATAAGTACGCTTGCTTTCTTCTTTACTGGCTTTATTTACATTAATATCCATTTGCTATTTCTTAAATACAGTTATAAAATTTCTACCAAATGATAGTTGGAGTTCCTAAATTCTTTTAAACGTGCTTAAACGTTAACTAAATGAATGAATGATAAGTATTTTACCTTTCAATTTTTGAAATCTTATTTTATCTGTATCAGAATTATGACTTTTGATGGACTAATTGTGTGAATTTTATTTGCATTTGTTAAATGTATTTGCGAGCTGTTTTTTTTTTTTTAAATATTGAAGAGTGCTTTATATAAGATACTATTCATTAAATTGTATCTTGGGATATTCAAAGTTAAAAGCTATCAAATTCAGAAAACCGTTACTTCTTTAAAAAAATGTTGTTTAAATTTTAATTTTTATTTAAAAATTCATCGAAATATTAGCGTTTTTTCTCACTGACTTTGTATATTATATCAACAAAATTAATTTAAAAAAATCGTATATTATAGCAACAAAAATCCTTTGTCTACCACTTTAAGATTTAAATAATTGATTTTCCAATGGTATGAACTTCATTTATATACAAATTTTTTTCTGATTTTAATATTTCTATCAAAATATTTTAAATATATTTCCTAACAATGTTTTTCATTGTTTTATTGTGTTTATATGCTCATGCATTGCAACAATATTGAATGCATTATTTGTGTGTGCATTGCTATAATTTATAGTGAATTTTCAGAAAAATGTAAATATAGAACAATTAGTCCAAAATATCGTGCTGTGTATATATCTATATAAGTACAAATATTTCATATTCGAAATTTAAATGTTCATTGATTTTTTTAAAACTTTTCCGTTACTGTATTCTAATGAAAGTAAAATTAAAGTAAATCCCATTTTTGTCATTATTTTTGTATTAATTTCTCATTTTTCGGGGAAAATTTTTAAATGAAAAACTAATGTTTAAATAAAAATTTCAATAAAATAAATTTTAAAAAATTTTATTACAAATTTTTAATGAAAATGAATGAAATTAACTGGACAAAAAGAATGTATTAATGAATAATATTAATTGTATAGGATAATTATTGCCACGGTGCTCTCTTTTTGTTTATGTGACAATTATAGACAAAAAGTACTATTATTTTCAAAAAAACATTTCTCTTCGATGTTTTCAAAATCTTTAAAATTTAAAAATTCTTCGAGCTTAAAAAGCGCATTTTCGATATTTTGTCTGCATGTTTACAAACACTAACTCAAAAAACATCATGAGTTAAATTGATGGAATTTGATATATTGGAATTACAAACTGTATAGATTCTTATCAAAATTTAAATTAAAAACAATATATTTAGGTGGTGTTGATTTGGGGCTCTACGTTGAGAGGTTCGCAGCTAAGTCGATTTAAAAATGTTTATAATTTAGTTGCAAAATAATTAAAATTCTAGAAATTACAAATTCTATGAATTATAAAATACGAAATTGATATTAATATTTTATCATGTTTAATTATTCAGATTCCTGTATATTTTATATCATTTTTCATCTAAATACAAATCATAGGCTTAATTAACATTGTGAACAGACTTTCAGGGCGTCGTCGCAAGACTCAAACTAATATGATGATAATAAAACGTACGTAGATTTTAACGTAACGTAGATTTTAACAAACGTAGAATTTAACAAAATTACTGAAATAAAAAAAATTAAAATAAATCCTTATATGTCAATTAAGTGAAAAAGTGTAAAAATACGAAACATAATCGATTGGTTTAATAATCAGCCTGAGTGGTCCCTCCCAAACATTCTCACTTAATCTTAATAAATGTACTTCTGTATTATTAAGCCGGTGTCCTGCCATAGGGGTAGCGCGTCTTCCCCATGATATGGGCGTCCTGGGTTCGAGTCCCGGTTCGGGCATGGTTGTTCTTCATCTGTTCTATCTCTGAGATGTGTGAATGTGCCCCCCTGTAAAAAGGGGTTGGTTGTGCAAGCGAATGTGATGCGTGAGTAGCTAAGACGTACTCTTGGGCCTAGTTGGCGCTACTAAAACAAAAGACGCTCCTACGTCAGCGAGCTTGTCTATGGCAAGTGCCATTATAAACAACAACAACATGCATTATTAATCAATTGCCATTGATGAACAACAATTTCGAAATTTTATCTATCGAACGAAATTCTATCTATGAAGTTTTAAAGTGTGAACTTCTTCGATTAATTGCACAGATGTCGTTACCACACAATGGAAAGTGTAATTTGGATATCTTTATCACAATCAATTGAAACCAAAATTTGTCATGGAATAACATATATATTAACAAGGCTACATTCTGAATTTCATATATTTAAGTTATTACTTTTTTTTTGAGTTATCGCATTTACAGCCTGTGAAAGTATAGACCGACAAACGGTCAATCCCTTGATTAGGTTCCAAATTTGATGCGTATCTCTACTTTAGATCTTAAATCTGTATCATAAATTTTATCTATATAATCCTCTTCATTCTGTAGTTGTGTAACCTTATATTCAAGACAACCCAACAGACAGGCTTCTCTTAATCGCTTTAATTAAAAATTTAATAGAAATCTACTAATTTGTAGAAACCATACATCAAATTTCATCCATAGCTCATAGAGTTAGAGTTACAGATAGACAGACAATACAAAAACATGTTTTTCAAACTCAGCGAGGATTGAAAAGTGGAGATTCGTCAAAATCTCGAATTCAAATTTTTGTAAAGTAACAATTTCTCTTTGGGTATTTCGTATACCAGAAATTAAAAGAAGTAGTTTCACAATGTACAGTGCCAAGAGCCGCGAAATATTAATATCGCCTAGTGTTTGTCTCAGTACATTAGTAAGTCGAGGAGAGAATAATTTTGTTGGTTGTAAAAATTATTTATAGATGAAAAGGTAACGGATTCTTCTAACAGGCCATGCTAAATTTCGTATTCTACCATAAACTCTGGATAAATGTTTCCATAACAACAATTTAAAATACATTATCCATGTTCTGATCTGTACCAACTTATATAACAATATGCGAAGCATTTAAATTTGTTCTATACTAAAATTGAAATTGCACTGAACTGAAGTGGTATTTAATTTCCAATTATCTCTTTCAAAACTTTCTTGAGAAATAGAGTTTTTTTGTCCTGCATATCGGCGATAAGATAATAATAGCACTAGCTAAAATAACTGGTGGTATTATATTGTCATTTACTAGGAAATTTCCAGCTTGAAACTGAACCAGTTATCAGCATGAGTGACATGAGCTAACTCTTGCTGGAGAAATATTCTTCGGTTTCAGTGTCAACAAGCTTCAACCTCAATCAATGTCACACCCTATCACTGCCTTATCATTGTCTACCATCGCCAGCTGTGATATTCAACCCCGACATTCGAAACCTCCGAGGACCACCCTCTTTTCAAACAGCCCTTTTCTTCATATCACAAACCCCATGTCCTCCTTGTCCAAATAGAATGTTCAAGAAATAATAACCAAGTCATGCGCCCTGTCTACTTCAACACGTAAGTTGGCAAAAATCGCGAGAATTGTTTAACCGAAAGAAAAGAAAACGTCAGAAAAATGTCTGGAAACCGAAAAAATAATATCGTTTGTTTGCTTCGGCCCGGCCATGTGGTAAATGTCTTTCATCACCGTAATGTCTCCTAAACAGAGAAAATTCTTACATCATGCCCGAAATGGGTGAAAGCTAGGGTTGCCATATTGGCCTTTTTTTCAGAATTTGGCTATAAAATTATTTGCTTAACGTTATTTTTAATAATTTATGAAAAAAACGAGATGGTATTGTGCAATAAATTTAAAAACAAATTTTATTTAACATGTTTCATGTAGGTAAAGATAAAATTTCCTAATCAGTTTTCATTATCTTGTTGTTGTAGAGTTTTGAAATTATGTATGATTATGTGGCCTGATGATTATAATGTCTTATTTAACGTTTTCAGATATTAATTACCACTTAGCAATTAATTTAATTGTATTTGAGTTCATATGAATGGCGCCATCTGGTTGAGAATTTTTCTAAATGTTTCTAAAATTTCATATTATTGATAATAATATAAAATATACTGAATGGCCAAAAAAGTAAAAATAAGAAAATTAAAATGCTGTTTAATTTTTTATGAAAACAATTCGATGTTTAATATTTTTATTATTTAATTAAACAATAAAATTTTGATTACTCTTCATCACATGATAGTTATTTAAAGAAAAAAAATATCATTATAATATTAAAATGTGAAATATCAAAATTTAAAGGAACGCTTTAAAACACGCTTTTATCAGGGTTCTAAAAATCAAAAAATACGAAAGTCAATATAAGACCATACTATAAAGAAATTAAATTATAAATATTATAAAGAAACTAAGCCACCGTAAGAGAAAAAAACTCTTAAACATTTATTATAATTTTAAATATAGCATAAATGTTATTAAAATTCAATACCTTTGGTTATTTCAATAACCCTTAGACCCATACTATTTTTTATTAAATTTATATTTCTAATAAAAATGGACAATGTATTCTTTTTTACTTCTTAGTTCTAATGAAAAAATTGTTTATTATTATTTCTTAAATTTTTTATTATTTTTTAAATGGTACCTTAAAAGTAATATAACTGATAAGAAAATAAAAGAACAATATATTTTTCAATTAATACCCCTAATTAACGTTAAGCCGAAAAATTCCTTTATATATATTTGAAAAATTGAATTGAATGAATTTATTAGGATGTTTCTCTTTATTATTTTAAATACTTCGCAAACAGCATTTTTCAAAGCTTACTCTACCAAAACCTATACTACGTGACACCATTTAGGATCGTGAACCATAATTTAAAACCCCTGAATTGAATAATCGCGTAAGATCTCCTTTTTTAAGAAGTTTGGCAGATTTTTCCATTCTATTATGGCAGTCCTTGCTGAGTATTTGAAGGGAAAAAAGGAGAAAGAATTTTTATCTGTAGGGGTCTTTGAATGTAATGAATGCTCGTTGCGTGTTTACCGAAGGTTATTACATTTTTCTTTTCTGTAGATGTTAGCGCTGCAATTACCGATAAGGATGGCTGTTTTTCTGTTGAAATGGCGCTGGATGGTCGGTGTGTGTGGCAAAGGGTCGTGACGATTATGAGTGGCGTATTAGGGAGAATTGGTGCCCCACGCAGCGATGGGATTGTTTTTCTAAGAGATGGCTCGTGTCCGTTTTATCTGAAGAGAGGATGTTTTAATATTTGGAGTGCTCGTATCTCGGAATCGTCGTGGACCATAAAGCAATCAAAATACTGATACGGACTCGGAACAGGACATGAGCTGTACTTTCTGTCCGACTTCATGGTGTCGCTTAGCAATTTTAAGACATCTTTAATTTTTATTACCGTTATGTATGTAATCATCTTTATAGACTTGACATTGTTAATATGAAGAAAAAAAGATGTATTAAAAGAGTGGTATTAATCTGAATGATATTGTTATCTTTTTGTAATTGCTATTGTAGACATGTGTATGTCATCACGCGAGAATAAGCATACTTCCTTTAAGATAACTAGATGCTCCATATTAACCAAGACAGCTTCGAATTTCGAATATTTGTCATCGAATGAAAAAAGTTTTTCAAGATTCTTGGTTGCGTATCACGTTTCTCTCTCTCTCTCTCTCTCTCTCTCTCTCTCTCTCTCTCTCTCAGAGAGAGAGAGATAAGAGATGCTTTTTAATGAAATGTTTGAAATTAGTTATTACATTAAGATTTAACTTTAGAAATAAAGATGTAAATTAATTCGTTTTTAAATACTCTTAATTTTACTGTAATACAACTGCACATATAAGGTATATATTATCTTTCTTCTAGCTTAAAATTTTCCTTTCTTATTGTAATATGTTAAATATTTTATTGAATTAGATAAACATTTATCGGACAGTTCCCTGAAATTCATATAAATTATAAGATATATTACGCAGCTTTCATAAACGTCCAGTGCTGAATGAATCCATTTTCCTGTCTACGAACATATTGCGTTTCAGCTATAAAAAGTTAGTGTATCAATTGAAATTTTAAAATTATTCAAATTGTAAATGAAATTAAAGAAAATGCAAGCTGCACATAATGCAACGAATCTACATATGTAAGATTTTTAAAACGTAAGAACTCAGATTATTATGTTACATGTTCATAATATTCTAAATTTTAAAATACTTTGGTATTAATACTTCTTTAAAATTTAGAATACATAACATCCTAAATTTTAAAATTCTTACATTAAAACTAAATTATATATAAAAAAAATTTGAGAATTTTATAGCGAATAATTACAGTGATTCAACTAATTACCAACGACGTTAGAATGAAATACAGGAGTCAGCGATGTATTGTAGAGGCATCTTGAAAGAGCAGAGAATCGTTAAAATTCAGAAAACAGTTTATTTGAAGCTTTGCTTCTTTATTTTAATGGACGAAAATAAGTATAAGATCTTTCGGAATTTGTTAGATGTATCTAACTCATAACCGTCAGAGAGGAACACAGCATGTGAAGTTTATCAGTGAAGTATTTACTGCAAAAAGCAGATGGAAGGCTGTAGAAACTTTTTATTAACACAAGGATGGTGTTCATTGTTTGGAAAGTGACACTTAAAGATTGCTACGACGATGATTTAATGAATTATAGTGAAAAAAAATAATTTTAAATAATTTATTAAAGGATAGGTTTTTTTTTTATTCTTAATATTTAGTATAATTACAAAATAATAAGTCCTGTATTTGATGATTCCGTCCTAAACTGATAAAAAGTTTCATGTTTGAATAAAATATAGAGGATTATATATAGCTCTTTTTATCAATAAATATAATATCAGATTAAGTTTTTTAGATATTAATATATGAAGAAACCTCCTGTTTAGAAGATGGTTGGGTTAACGGGGCGCCTAATCCCGGCAGGGGATTATCTCCGGTAAGGATAGAACTTCAGAGTACTTGGAAAACTCTTACTAGTCTTAAAATATAACATAAATGATGAACACATTGCGGATGAGTCAGCCTGAAGTAAAATTAGTCAAGCTGAAAGGAAATATATTAGTTATGATTACTTTATTCCTTTTTTCCAGTTTTTAACAACTTTAATTGGTGATTTACATTGTTTTGTATTAATTATCTATTTTATTTATTATTTATTATATTTATTTTATTTATCATTAATTTACATTTTTTACTTATTATTAATTTATTATGCTATATTTATATCATTTAGTATATCTATTTTATTATTTTTGTTTATTGTTCAATAAGCTCACTTTCTCTTTAATAATTTATTGTTCTTCTTAGCCAAGTTTGGATTGCGGTGCCGCATTTTAGAGCATTCTTGATGAAAGCTCAATGCTGTCAATTCGTTTTAGCTGGCATCATGATTTTTATGAAGTTTTAATTTTTTTTTTATCACTAAGAATTTCTAAATCTGTTACTTAAACCCCAAAGAGTGGAAGAGATTTCATTAATAAAGATTTTTCTAATTAAAGCTGAATTTCTTATGATTTTGATAAATATTTATAATCTTCCTCTAAATTCGCTGAAGTGTCCAGTTTTTTTAAATAAAATTTAAACTATTTGGAAGAGATAGAAAAAGTTTTCTATTTCTTTCTTTTTTTTTATCAGTGTCATAGAGTTAAATAATTTTTCATCAATATAGAAAAAATGTTCTAATTATATCCAAAACCAAATGCAAGAAATTAAAAAATACGGAACAAAAATCACAACTGCAATTAACTATGCATTTAATTAATTAAAATAAAATTATTCCTGTCATTTTGCAGAGTCAAAAATTATTTTTTCTTTAAGATACTACCTCTTTTGAAAACCGCCACTTTTACTGTTCCAAGTTTTTTTTCTTTCAAACCTTTAAAAAGTTACTGCTATCCACAGTTGCGTTTGTTTTAAATTTTGTTCGTCAAGCAGCCGTAGTTGCGTGTTTTCGTAAGCCAAAATATTTTTTTTTTTCACGGATCGTCTCTGTTTACTTGATCGCAACACACAGCATTTCCCAGGCCCATTTCTGACAACAATTACCCTTCAACAAACCACCGGGAGACGCATCGTAATTATTCATGTATGAAATTCCTCCTGCTTGATTAGGTGCAAGCGACATTCCAATCGTCCGAGCATCATTTACAATTTATGCGCTGCAACTCAACACCAACTCTCTCTCTCTCTCTCTTCCTTTTCCTGAGAGAAGACAACGTAACCTCCCAATAGAGACGACGCTATCGTTCTCTTACTTTGTTATTTCTACTTGATAGAGGTTTTCCATGTCTTCCCCGCCATTTTTTTTTTCTTTCTACTTTCGTTCTTTTTCTTGCTTTTACTGTTCTTATTTGTTTACTTTTTCCTCTGCTGTTACTTGTTTTGTTTTTGCTTAATTACTCGAAAGACGCTAATTTGCGCTCTGCGGGTCTCGTCGCGCTAATTAATTCATTAAGCAAAGAAGAGACAATAACGTCATTGGGGGAAACGAGGGAAAGGGAAGAGACGTAGGGGGGATAGGGTAATGAAAGATAATACAGCTGCTGCGATGTTTATTTATTAATACGTTTCCGACTTTCGTTTTCGAGGCAAAGGCTTATAGAGAGGACGAAAATTCATCTGTATTCATCAGGGTTGCTGTGTTTTTGGGTTTTACAGAACTTGAAACATCTGCAAGTTTTGATAATGATAAATACGCTTTATCTAATGAATTCATGGAATTTTTCCAAGCCAACAATGCACGGTCTTCTATGAATGAAGTTAAAAATAAAGCGCAGCTTTATTGCATATATGTTTATCATTCATTAAATTCTTGTTCCTTGCAGTATTCCTTGTTTCCATGAATAAATAATTGTTTCTTTTATTTGTCGCTGTTGAGATATACTTTAGAAAATTTTGAAATATAAATTAAAAAAATGTCTAGAATTGTGTATTTTTCAAAGGATTTTGAGTTATATACAGAAAAGCTTGCGCTTTTGTTGGAAATTTATGATTAATGATATATATCAAGATAGTGTTTTCAAAACTTGCAACATTTACAGATCGTATGATATGTGAATTAATCTGATAACGATATCTCTAAAAAATGCAGATTCAAATGACTCAATTTCATGTATTTATAAATGATAAAGTTGAAATATGTTACATGTTAAGGTTACATGCTACATGTTGCATAATGATAAACATCCCAGACTTCGACAGTATCCTGTACACAGCAAACACTAAATTAGTATCCGATGAGTATGCATTTAGATACGTGTTCTTAGAAAGGCCGTGAAAACACAAAAACAAACGGAAGTATCCATTGTGAAAGAAATTGTATATTAAGACTTGATTTGGTTGAAATCCTTTAGTCAATCCACTTCTTATCGTCACTGGATGCTAAGTCGCTAATGCCAAAGAGCAAGACTGCTGATAAGATATATGATATGGTGAATATGACAAATACAACATTTGAAAGTTCGATTATTTAAAAAAAAATACGAATCGAGTATATAGAAAATACTGTTAAACTTTAGGAAGTTAATGTTTGAACTGTTTCTACTTCATTGCTTTTTTATATCTTGCAAGGGGAGGGCACTGGGTTGAAATCTGAGATCGGGATGAGATTTAGTTTAATGATAGTATACATTTAGAATGTTCATTCATGAAAATATTAAAACGCAATGGCCAGTCAATTTCGAGAAAATGATCCTCAAACTTTTGGTAAAGCTTATATACTGATAACTTGACTCCCGTCTCGATGATCCTGATGGCATGGTTGTCTATGTAACCGTTTCATATGCAGAAAGTCAGGGTTCGAACCTGGCTAGGTTTTTTTTATATAACTTTTATTCAATTAAAAATTTACAAATACTCTTAATTAATGTTTTCTTAATTTTTTTCATCCAAAATAAATATTTATTAACAAAATTTTAAATCTCATCCCGATCTCGTATTTCAACCCCGTGTCCTCCCCTTGTTAGTAGCCATCTTCGTTTTCAGTATTTCCATTGGGCAATAGCTGGCGGTATGAAATGGTAACTTGAAATGGATTTCACTCGAACTGAATTCTTATTGCATGATTTTTTGTATTGGGAGAGATAAGCTGTCATTAGTCAAGGATAAATAAAGTTAGAAATATAAAACTACGATCAATTGTGTGAATTTTTTTCCCCTCTCACAACTTTGCAGCATAATGATATTTTATAGAACTAAGATTCAGAAATCAAATTTTTTCAGAGGGGAGGGAGGGTGGGGGAATGACAGTAATAAATGGCATCAATTTTTAGCGGTTTTGGTTAAAATCTACTTTTATGTACGCCATCACATTGTCAAGGGTTCTACCATTGTCTAGCTGAAAATGTAAAGGCAAAGACAAAAATTAAAATAGCTGAGATTGTAAACGATATTGTGAATAGGAAACTAATCTAAATGAACTACTCTGCTTGTTTACCTGCTTGAATTACTCTGCTTGTTCCCACATTTGGCGACAAACTCAGAGGTCTCATTAAAGTTAATTCCAACAACTGTTTTTATTTTAAAGCTCTAATCAGATCTATTGAAGGGTTGTTATAGTTATAAAATAAAAAGAACCAGCGGTGGTGTTTTTCTCAAAACATTCTGGCACACTCCCTAATAGACGTGCCATGTTAGAGAACGCCTGGTATCTTTTGGCCTAAATTTAGTATTTTTCTAAATCTATCATGCCATCCTTGGCGATTATTCCCTGGTTAATAATAACCGAAAATCGAATTTGTGTTTTAACCCTTTAAAGGGCCATTTTTTTCTAGTCATATTATGTTAAAATATTTTAAGGCTTGAAATTAGAATAAGAAAAGGGATTCATTTAGCTTATTAGATAAATTTAGCTAAATTAATTAATTTGGTTAATTAATAAGTAATAAATCAAGACACATCATTTTGTGTGAGATAAAGAACTGAAGCATCTAAGTTTGTCTTTCTAAAAAAGTATGTCAGAACTTATGACAACCTACATAATTTCATACAAAGATTGATAAATTTGGTGGGAAGCATACTTCCCACGGGGCCCTAGAAAGGGTTAAATGGATTTTTTTCCCATTCGATTGAAACAAAAATTTGCCCCTAAACTGCATTTGTAGTCATAAAATCCTGCACCTAATTTTATATATTTAAGTGATTACGGTTTTGAACTATCGAATTTACCTATTTTAAAAAATACATACCGACAGACAGTCAATCTTTTGTTGATTTTGGATCAAACTTTGATAGGTGTCTACAATAGACATTAAATCTGTGTACCAATTCTTACTTATCTAGGTCTCCTCGTTTTGCAGTTATCTGATAACTTATATTCGAACAGACAGACTTCCTCTGAACAGATTTTACCTTTAAAATTTGATAGAAGTCTGAAAATTTGGTGTAAAATCTGTATAAAGAATATCAAACTTCCAGCTCAAAATGTTTTTAGATATCCTTGTCATAGAAAGACAGATGGACATTTTCCAAAAATGTGTTTTTAGAACACGGGAAGTTCTAAATCTTGGAGATTCGTCAAAATCTCGAGTTCGAATTTTTTGACGATTATTGTAATTTGTCTATTATATTACGCATATCAGAAGGTAAAAATGTATAAATAAAACGGGGTTGGGGATCTGTTTCGTGACGTACAGGCAGAAACACAAATACCTCACAAAATCTTTCTTGCATATTTTTTTTCTGAAATATCCCAGTCTTTTACACAAATTACACCCACATATTAATCTGCAAATGACTTTTTAATATCCTCTTTTTCAGGCGAAGAATTCTTACGTTTAATTTCACTTATCTGAATAAAAATGGACAACTAATGGCCTTTTCAAGATCCTGCGAATCCCAGTTCTACATACAAAGCACCATTTCACATAAACAGTCGGCCTTCCAATTTTAAAAGAGTCGGACCGGAAACACGAAATTAGCAGAATGAACTCTCAATGCGCTTTTAATGTGCAAAATATCTACCCTTTCTGATCATTAACAGCTTTCCTAATCATTAAAATTAATTATGCACGAGATTCAAAGGGAGGTAAATTACCCAAATGCTTTCGTTTGCGCACAGAAAGCCTACTTTGCGAAATGACGGCTTCTGGAGCGATGCCTGTTGTAATAATTATGATTAGCCATATTTTTCGGTGAGAATTGTCATGTTTAAAGTGTGTTTCTTGTTGCGGTTTGTTCGTGTTTTCCAAAAAGTTACGGTTGCAGTTTTCGTAAATGAAATTCCCTGAAAGAGATGGAAAATTGTTATTTCGGAGTTTAAAATTCATGTCTAAAAGTAAATTATGCTCTGTAATGGCAAATAATTTTTGAGTTTTCTGGGCTCAAATGAATAAATGTGTTCGATACGTGTGTAACTACGATGACCTTAATAATAGTCAGTATAATTTTTGAGACAAACATTTGGACTTATTTGACAGTTTAAATATTGATAAAGCTTTATAGTAATTAGAAAACTTTTAATAAAACTTTCTAATTTGAATATTTAAAATTTCCAACAAGCATATTTAAAATTTATAGTATGCATAACTATATTGCAGTTGTTTTGTGCAGTAAATTTTCCTTAGATAGAAATTAATAACATATAATATTAATTGATTAATTAATATATTTAACTTCATAATAAATATATAATAAATTTATATTTTTATATATATTTAACTTTTAATTTAATTTATGCTTAAATCTTTGCTCAAATTTCAAACGGCCGTGTATCAAAATTTATATCTGTATTAAACCCATTAACCTGGTTTAATCCAGATATAAATTTATAAAAACAAACTTATTTGGCAACAAAAATACTGATAAAGCTTTATAATAATAATAAGAAAGCTTTTAATAAATCTAATTTGAATATTTAAATTTCTAAAAAGCATATTTAAAATTTGTAGTTTGCTTTTAGAATTGCCTACTACAATGCTTGCAATATGCATTTGCTCCAGTGCATTTGTTTTATAAAATGAATTTCATTAGTAAAAATAAATATATTTAAATTTTAATTTTATTTACGCTTACATCGTTGCTCAAAGTTCAAACGATCTTGTGTCAAAATTTGTATCTGGATTAAACCCATTAACCGGGGATTTATTTGACAGCAAAAATATTGATAGTTTTATAATAGTAAAAAAAAGCTTTTAATACAACTTTTAATAATTAGCATATTTAAAATTTCTACATTGTATGATTATACGATCCATTTGTTTTGTACAGTAAATTTTCATTCGTAAAAAAAATAAATATGTTTAATTTCACTTTTAATTTAATTTACAATTATATCGTAGTTCAAAGTTCAAACAGTTCTATATCAAAATTTATATCTGAATTAAATCCATTATTCGGTACACCCCTTCGCATTATCAATAGATGATCAGTTGACAGAGCCATACAAAAAGATAGCATTGATGATTTTGCATCCATTGGCTGAAAAACCAAATTTGGAAGGGCTATCAAATTAAATTTGAGTTTCAGCCAACCTTAATTTTTGATATAAGATTTTTTTACAATGTGAATAACTATATGTTCCTGTTGATCCCAAGATTTAATCTTATATCTACTCAAATGTCAAATTTTATTCGAGGAAAAATTTCACATCTAGAACCAAACAATTCATTGATGGGGATGAGAAAAATTCAGCTTTGTACATAAACTCTAATACATTAAACCAAAGCTTTACAAATTTTAAGTCGCTTAAATGTAATATTTTCCAGTCTTTTGAAAACCACAAGGAAAAGATTTTCTGAATTTAAGTTTCATTAAAGTTCCTATAAATTTTCTTCCAGAAACTCTAACGAAAAAGCAAGTAAGATTCTTTAAGGTTTATACATTTTTGAAGAAAGAGACAGTAATACTACGAAGTCATTTTTAGATAATAATTATAAAATGTAACTTCTATTCATATAAAACGAAACAACGCATAATAAAATAAAATTCGTGCACAGATCGAAAGTTATTTCTATGTCCATGGGCTCAAGAATCTAATTTTCTACTCTGGTGCAAAAATTCTTCATAGCAGGCTATATTTTATTCTGCACTTTGAGTTAAAATATCTCTCGTTAAAGTACAATGTCTTCATAACACATCATACTTTTTTCAATTGACCTTCGAATTCTTTTTTAAGCTGAACTTTTCTGTCCATTTTTCAATTGCCATTTGATTTTTCTGATGGATCTGATTCTGAAGTGAAGGCTTCTATAATGAGAAGTACGTGCATTTCTGTAAAATCATTTAGAAGAATCTTTAGAATCAATCTGTAGAATCTTTGCCTGAGTTAAATAACTCACTGACAATTTAAATTTTATCTTGCTGATAAAATACTGGCAAGATTGAGAACTTCATCAATTACATGAGAATCTTTACCAGTATATGACAATGTTTTAGGTTCTTTTCAGAAACGAAATAAACAAATTTTCCTTTTAATTATGCATTTTACAATGGTATTACATTATGAAGTGGAAAGTACAAACTATACATCCCGTCACCTCTAATTTGAATACAGCTAGACCATATGCATGCATTTAAAATAATTGGTAAAATCTAAGAGCCAATCTCCCAGTTCTGGTCACTAATATAGTTTCATTAATTTTTATTTCATTTGAAAGCTATTGATGTTTAGATCTGTCATCAATGATCGCCTGTTTCCTACCATTATCCATTTTTCCGAAAGATATAAAAGAATACACAGATCCTAGTCTCAACTAATGGAACGATTTTGTCAACTTTATTCGCCAATTTATACCGCCCCTTTGCGAACAAAACTATCAAATCAAAATGTTTGACGTTGGTTATGAAAGTATTATTTAAAATATTTTTATTTAATGTGATGAGATATAATTAACCACGTTAAATTGATATAACTAAATTAATGCTATTAATATGTTAGACAACAGCTGGACTATTTTTCTAGATAATATTGAAAATTCTTTTTTATGCAGAATTTTTTTTACATTTCTTTGGAACAAAGGATGTAGTATTAATTTGCAGTAAATATAAAATTTTAACTTTCTGTGTTGATTTTAAATTTTTATTTCTATATATATATATACCCTTACTATGGGTTAAAACTAATAGAATTCGCATTCTAATGATAGAAAAATTACAGTAGTTCTTTAGTAAGAGGTGAATTTTAAAGGAATATTTAAACTTCGTAATTAAAAATGCGTTTAAATTTGTTAGATATTTAGAAGAAAAATAGAATAGAACATATTACATAAAGAACTGAGAGACTAAACAATGATTATCCAATATTCGCACGCTAAATGATTCGAAATTTTCTGAAATTTTTTTAAAATGTTTATAATTAGTTTTTTTTCTGCTAGCTAAACTAAAATTTATTTAAAAAATAATATAATAATTACTATTCAATTCTGAGAGGAAAGTCAAACATTTCTAATACAAGAATTCAAATATTTTGAAGAGGTTATTATTGCAATATTTTGTATAAAATAGTAACCGTTTTCTAACCAAGATCGAATGCATTGACAAAATTATAACTGCTATACTTTGGGGAGAAAGCTAATGACTTTCAAATTCAAGATGAAATATGTTATCAAATTATTACTGATACAATCTGAGAAAAATAACAAAGATTTTCAAAATATTTAGCTAACTGCTATCATTAGCATTTCACACCAATAGTTGAAAGTTTCCTATTGCAAACGATTTTATAAAAAAAAAAAAAAACCTGACGAATCGAGCGCAATGATTGCAGGTTCTCTCTTAATTTGTTAATTATCATTTTAAAAAATGTTACCGAATGTATCAAAACAAATAAATTATACCTTAAATATTCTCTAACAAAATATTTAAAAGAAAAATTATCGTTTTAATGAATAATCTGCACACTTTCATACTGCTCTTATAATTACTAGTTTAATAGCATTCGCTTTATTGACGAAATTACTGTTATTATCTTCTCAGCGAAAAATGCTAAATTAAACTTTAAAAAGCCATACTAATGTTCCAACTGAGAATAAATAAGAAACACCTTACTATAATTTTAAATATTTTGATGCGATTTCCACTTAATTAACCTTTACATTGTTCTGTTTTTTTTTCCTAAAAATTCCATTTTTATGCGATTAATCAACTAAGAAAGTCACTGCAATGTTCAAACCTAATCATAATTTTATGTTAAATTACACTTTCCCTTAAAAAAAAGTCATTTGGGACAAATTTATCATAGTTTGCAAAAGCCCTCATCAGAAAATAACCAATTGACATCAGAGTGTAATTTGTTCTCTTGCTTCAACAGTCACTTCTTCTTCTTCTCTTATTACATTTCAAAAAAAAAATGTTCCAAATGAAGAGAGATCGAATTATAAAAAAAAATAAAAAATGGCGCTAGACCAGTTTTAAATTCCAACAATTAATGTACCCTTATCACGTGTACGTTTGAAGAGAAACGAAAACGAGAGAGAAAGTGAAAAAGAAGAAATAAAAGAAAAAAAATCATTCATGTTCTGCCATTTTGGGTTCCAAAATGGCGTTTAATACGAGAAATCTGTCCTCATTAAAGACTGCTTTTGGATTTTTCTCTAGAAAACTGCTAATGATCCGAATACTAGAAAAAGCCGTGGGCAAAACCCTTGAGAAAAGTCGGTAGAAAGTAAGAATAAGATTATCTGGAAAAGAGGTAGAGAAAAAAAAAATTGGAAAAGACTTTGGAGCGAATTCCAACAAGGACCGAAGTAATTATATGCAAATAAGGAGCCGTAACATCAAACTCATTTTGAAAGCTCCTTATTTTTTTCCTTACGTCTTATTTTAATTCCAACTTTTTCCCTTGTGCGAGTTGTCCCTCGGTGGAGTAACAATGAAGGAAATGAAGGATTTTATTTTAGCACGTAATCTTTTAGTTATAACACATAACTCTGTGTTCCATGTATACGACTAAGTATCTTCGAAGAATAATCTTCCGAAGCAGCCTGCTCTTGACTGGAATATCTTTATTTGAATACATTTACATAAATCTGTCCTGTGATGAGTATAATTATATTCTCCTTTAAATTTAATTACCCTGCCTAGGCGTTATTTTAGTCATCGTAAGAGAGTTTTGAAGGATTTAGAAGCTTAGAGAAGATTATAAATTTTGTTTGTCTTTTAATGTACTTGATACAAATAATTTTTAAGGAATTTCATTGTATTTAATACAAGAATTTTTATCTCAATTTTCTAAAAATGGAATTTTGTTCAAAATTTGATAGAAATTTACAAATTTAGTATAATACAGAAATTTATTCGTCTTGATTAAAACATTTTCGAATTATCATATTCAAAGACAAACAAATAAGACTTCAAAAATGTACTTTTTGAACTCAGATAAAAATGAGATTACTTGAAATTTCGTGACCGAATTTTTGGCGACGGTTTTCACTTTCATTAATATTCCATATACAGAAAAAAGGAATTTGAAACATCAGTAATACATAAGTCTGAACTGTTCTAGCATATGTTCTTGAACATTAGTGTTCATGCCTTTAGTATTTCTCCATTTTTTTTCCAAATTTTTAAAGTTTTAATTTTTTCGGAACAAAAATATCTTAAATGTGAATGATTTGACTTTGCGTCTTATGAAATGAGATGTGCATAACTCATAGATTGATTTATTTCCTAATTTATGTCCCGTTTAGAAGTTAACAGTAATGTTCTTGATTTTGAATCCTTTAAAAAAATTAATACGATGATTAATTTGTCAGTCTATTTCCGAATTTCTACACCACACGAAAGGTGGGAATGAGATCTACATTACTTATGAAAGCTTAGTTTGATTGTTTAGAAGGCTTAGTTTAGTTTACTTATTAACTGTTTAAGACTTAATTTATGTAGAAACTAATGGTGATGTTGGTAATTTTGAATTCTGGTTAAATAACCAGTACGATTCTTAAGCTACCAGCCTATTTCCGAATTTCCACATTATACAAAAGGAATTTCATGCTTCCAAGAACATAAAGGGCATCGATTCACTTACACGTGAATCCTTCATTCATATTTAATCCAGAAATTGTGATTGAACCCGTGAGTCACATCACCACAATTTCAGATATGGCAAATTACTAAATATATAAAATGTTGCATTAAGTACTTAAGTAGTTTTAACTATGCGCTTTATTTCTTGATAACGCAAGAAATTGATTGCATACATATTATTGTATACATTAATTTTATGTAGCAGAATTGTATATATTGAATAAATTGTATGTAAACTTGTATAAATTAGACAGTTTTATCTGACTAGTCTAAGTTATTTCCAAACAAACTTAGATTATTTATTTAATTTTTTAAAATATTGATTGTAGACATATTCATATATGCTATATTACAGAGTAGCATAGGAAAGATGCGGAATTTTATATAATCTGTGTAAAATTATAGGATTCTTTCAAAGAAATATTAATTCTAATTTTCATAAGAGTCCTGTCCTTCCAATGAATAAAATGTTTTTTATTCACTTACTGAATGTTACAGGGTGGGTTTGTTGATTATTATATTGATTTTTGAAATATGTTTGTTTTCATAAAAGAAAATGTGTAGCATAGTTTTTGAAAAATAATAACCAGATTTATTCCTGCTGTAATTTTGGTAGTCACTGGTTTTCAATAATATTTTTGTTGTTTGTGTTTTTACAGGATTAATCATTAGTAGTCTCAATGGACTTTGATCGCCACAGACCTCCGCGCCAAAAAAGTGCGCCAACCAGCGACAATGAATCAAAGTACTACTTCTCGGACGTTGGCGATGCAAGCCGTTCAAAAAGCTCTAAGCAGCTCAGGAGGCGCAAAAATCCAGAGGAATCTGACGCCAAAGACAGCCACAAAGGAAAAAGTTTCCAATCTGAAAAAAGAGAGCTGAAATTTCAAAGACCTGATGAAAAAGAAAAGCATTTTCCTGATCACTATCAATTAAGAAGCGGTAAGATTTGTTTAGAAAAAAAATTATTTATTTATGAAGTTTAAGTGTATAACCAGAATTTATAAAGAAAGTAGTTCATTAATTGAACATTAATATATGATACATAATTTAATAAAAAATACAGTAGAAAAGGAATTTGCTACATCCACAAATCAATCAATAATTACAGGTACTGCTGTTTGAAAAAAAAATTATTTATTAAATTTAAATATATTACCAGAATTTCTAAACAACAGGTTACTTCATTCGTGTATGAATGTCTGATACATAATTTAACAAAAAAAAGTAAAAAAGGAATTTACCACATCCACAAATCAATCAATAAATATAGGTGCTGCTGTTTGAAAAAAAAATATTTATTAAATTTAAGTGTATTACCATAATTTCTAAAGAACGTATTATATTATTTATAAATCAATGTCTGATACATAATTTAACAAAAAACAGTAGAAAAGGAATCTACTACTACCACGAATAGATCAATAATTATATGCACTGCTGCTTCAAAAAAAATATTACCAAAACATATTACCAAACATATTAGAAACATTTTACCAAAATTTCTAAAGAACATGTTACATCATTTGTTAATCAATGTTTGATACAAAATTTAACAACAACAAAAAAAAAAATTACTACGTCCACTAATCAATCAATAATTTTAGGTGCTGTTCTCAGAAGAATTCATAGTACAAGATGGTTTGACTTATTTTTTTAGAAAATATTAACTTTCAAATATTTTTTTCCAGAATAATAAACATTTGGAAACAATAAAAACAACTTTTAAATGCAACATTAGAATAGAATCTATATTATTTAGTTCGTACACTTCAATTATTTAACACCCGACTCGCTAGATGTATCATAATTTGGCAGTATTTGAGAATTAAAAAAATGAAGGAATTAGCGATTTCATTCCACAGAAAGTCGCATAATATTTGTCTGTAATCAAAATATATTGCCTTTTAATTTTGTCTTTTGATATTTTCTCAGACGAAATATTTTCTGATTTACACACGTAACACCGAGATGCGGTGTACTTTAGAAAACGAAGATGTTACCTATATCCCCTTTATAGAGACACATTCTTTAGGGCAAGACTATTCCTGAAAACCTGCATTAATCATGTATCAAAATGTTTTTTCCCTGATGTAATTCACTTTTCACAATTTGAATTCTATAATATTGATTTTTCTAATACCAGTTAAAGTAGAAGTAGCTAAAGTCTTATGAATTTTGAAATCTTTTTGTTAAAATTTTATTTCTCATGATTTTCTGTCTCTGTATGAATTTTCTACATTACAAACTACCTGTCATGCCAGAGAATGCCTTACACTTCAGTGGCGCATAATACTTGCGAAATATTTTTTGGCGTGAATTTAGCATTTATACTGAATCTATCGTGTCATTCTTGGCGATTAATCCCTGGTATGCGTTAATAGTATCCAATAACTGAATTTGTGTTTTAGATGCATTTTTCCCAACCATTTGAAACAAAAATTTGGCACAAAACTGCACTTGTAGTCAAAAAATCCCATGACAAATTTGATATATTTAAACCATTGCGTTCTTCATTTTATAATTACCGTGTTACCTTATATCAGAGTAGTCGAACAGGCTGACTTTTTCTGAAAGGATCTTGCCAAAAATTTCATAGAAATCTAGAAATATGATGCAAATACCTTATACTAAATTTCATCTGCCTAGCTCAAAGAGGTCTTGAGCCATTTTTGTTACAGTAAGACAGACGAACATTTTCCAAAAATGTATCTTTCGAACTCAGGGGGGGGGGGTCTAAAATATAGAGGTTCATCAAAATCGCGAGTTCGAATTTTTTTAACGATTGTAATATTTTTTTTTTTCGTATATTTCATAAACTAGGAAGTAAAAAGGGAAGAAATGCAATAGAAATCTGTACAATTATAGAAAATGAGCATTTTGTTTTTCAAATAACAGACTTAACAGTTAGCAATGAATATATTCTATAATGTATAAGTATTATTAGTTTTATCTGTTTTCGTAAAAATTCATGAAAAAACCATGACCAATCGATTGATTAATGATTTCGCGAATTTCCTGATATTTATTATATTCAGCTTCCTGATATTTATTACTTCAGCTTTATTAAAAACATATATCTAATATTTTATAAGCTTTACTTAAGTTATGTTCGGAACGAATTAATTTTTTAAAACTATACATAGGAATTTCTTCTTTAGTTACAGATATTAAGAAAAAAATAATGGAACATGAAAATATTGACAGGTTTTTATTTTGACCGGAAGAAATAAAAGTCTTTTGAATTTAAATTTTAGTTTCTAATTCAATATAATCTGTTTTTACATCTGAATATTATAGTACATGTCTAGAAAATTTCTTTCAGAAATAAATTATTTCAAACTTTGTAGTAACTTTTTATTCTCTTTTCTGTCTGCTGAAATCGTTTTCAAACTTAAAACTTATATTGGAACTAAATATTAAATGTCTCTGTATTTTCAGAAAAAAAAATTTAGTCTGAATAAATATTTGGAAGAAATATCGTTTGAATAATATTTATTTTTAAAATTAAATAAAATTTAATGCCTGTAAGGGTATTAATATGAATTTTTTATCCTTATATTAAATTCTTTCCAACCGGAGCCTGAAAATAAAAATAATGAATTAATTTTCTAATTTTTTTTATTAAAATTATTTTTTAGTTTTAGCAGCTCAAATTTTCATAATTTTTTCAAGAATAGAATATTTATATTTCTTAATGTAAGAATATATGTAAAAAGGGAATTTCAAAACATTCTAATTTCCTGATATTTATTATTTTTTAACTAGTAATAATTTTATAAAACTTATTCTAACTTTTTTCTTTTCTATAGTTGAATAACTAAAATTTAAATTTAATTTATTTTCCCCCGTTATATTTTTTATGTATTATAATCTTTTAAAAAAAGGTTTTTTATTGAATAAAACTGATGCCAAATTAGAAAAGAATCTTCTCAAAAATAAAATCATTGATGTCTGTTTCACTTTCAGGAACTTATATAATTTTGACTTTATACTTACATAAAATGTGCGGAAATTCATTAATTTAAGTTGGAAATTGACTTTTTTTCATCTTTAATGAAATACTTTTAATTTAATTAATACTTTTGTCCTGTTAAAAAATAGTATGATTAGTAAATTATATACAGAAGAAAATTCAATTAATTTGAAAATTCATTTATGATTACATTTTATGGAAGACTGATAAGCGCTAAATCAAACATCCACATCATGGTGTGGAATTCTGGAAAGTGGAGACTTATGCGGTCTTCTTTTTCCTCATATAACGGCGTGCAAATGTAACAAAGTAAAACTGTAAACAAAATATTCCTAGCATATCAATCTCTTTAAATCATTTTTAGTTCATCGATTTTATTTAGAACATAAAAAAATATTGGGAAAAAAATTCTAAAGTATTTATCTTGGATTGCTCGTTAGATTTTAGATTTTAGTTACCGTTAGATTTTAAATTAATGAAATCGTAAATTATTTTAAGTCTATATTTATGTGTAATTCTTGTGAACAATACATATAAATAAATGTCAGCTTATATTTAATAAAATTGTGAGCTGTATTTAATCATTATTATATGTAATACATGCGTGTAATGCGTTCAAATCGTGTCAGAGAAATCACAAATTCAATACTTCGCCCCGCCGGAAAGCATACTTAATAACGGACCGGATAGCCGCAATAGCAACACTGGCAGGAACTGTGGTTGAGTCCTTCCGTCGCCATGACCGACCACGGTATAACACTTCTCTAAGGAAGTATGACCCGTCATCGATGGGAAGAACCTGACCCCCACCTTTTCATGTACCCACAGGGGTGGCCAGAATCAACCACCATTCCGGAAGCTTCTCATCCTCAATTACGAGGTCCCCCCCCCTCGGGAAGCGTGTGAGAGTAAAGTAGATTTCACTTAATAAAATAATAAGCTACTTTTATTCACTATTTATATGAAATACTTTTAAAAAACTAAAATGATTTTCCAATGAAATAAATTGCTATTTATACGAAGACTATAAGAAATTATATGAAATACGTTAGATGCTATTAAGTTTCCCAAGGTGAGTGAGTTCATTTAGAATAGCAGCCTTCAATGAAGCTATACATAGGTTTAATTTGAGACTTAGTTTGTGACATGAGCAATGCTCAGATGATGAGGATAGTATCTGAATCGACGATTCCCTCCGACGCACTCTTACCCAATACAGCACGAGAATATTTGATTTTTCATAGAATTTAACCCCTTACACAAGGCGGGTTTTCTCGGAAAACTTTCCAACTTTTTCTGTAACTTTCCAACGCAGTAATCAAAACTCCATCCTACAGCCTATAGACTATCGATCCACAACTTGTTTTTAAACCACAAAAACTAGGACCGCTTGTAATCCACAGATGTCATTTGCATGTTGTACTATATTATTGCTATATTTCACTTTATAAATTATTTTTGGAGTTAAATAAAAAGTGGCAAATGTATTTTTTTCCGAGTTAATGACCTTCAGAAATGATACAAAATTTAATAACAATGTTCATAGCACAGTAATTTATTAACACGTAAATTTATATCTACTCGTCGAAATTACACATTCTTACAAATTCAACGACCCCCCCCCTTACAAAATGATTTTATGCATTTGGTTGGATAGTTGAAATTTATTATTCTACGAAATGCGTAAGAAAATTTTTAATTCACTTCCACTCTCTTACCCATTGGTACTTTATTCATCACTTTAATTTTAAAATTAGTTTTCAAAAATATGTGGAGCATTCTATTAACAAAAGTTTAAGCAAAAAGTGTGTTTTAAAGGAAATTAAATATGCTCTGTCAGAAATTAATAAAAATATATTTTTCTCTGATATTCATAGCAATAGGCTTTAAGTTTGTTGAGGAAAATATTTCTTGACAATAGAAATGAAATATAGAATTTTATAAAAGTTTGAAGTGAATTTTTATTATTAAAATAATCGATTTTTGGAAGTGTTAGTATTATCTGGGATCATACTCTAAACTAAGTTTTCACCGAAAATTCTGATCTAAATTGCTAAATATTATAGCATTATATTACGCATTTATATAGCGTTTTATTCATAATACCATCAGCAAAATAGATCTTTATTAATAAGAAAATACCAAAGGTCCGGAGAGTTTTATTGGCAATTTCAGCGCATGGTGTTCTCCAGAACCAGAACTTCAAATTCGGAGAATAAATAATTGAAATTTTTTTTAATGTTATGCACAACAAAATTTAAAACATATTGCTACAAAATTACTCTAGAATTCCGCCTTTCAAAAATAATTTAACATCTCTTATCAAAAAGAATAAGCGAAAAATCTTATTCTATCTTTTTCCTCAACGCTCTAATAAATTTTATTTTACTTTCCTAACTTTTTTCAACTCAAAAAAAGCAGATAAAAAATAAAAATCTAGATAACAAGATTATTGGAAAATATCGCCGTAGATACAAATTCTTTTGTATAAAAAAAAAATATACCTATCAGTTTTCTTTCTTTCTTTTTTTTTCTTTTGTCAGAACCACTCCGGCAACATTACATGCTGAAATACTTTCCTTATTACACAGAAATTCGGCAGATTCCCGCCTCACAAACTAATTTTATCGGTATCCATGGCAACTGCATCCGGAGCTCTATTTAAACCGGAGGCTCTTACACCTGGCCCTCTTGTGACACGTGCTCGTGACGCGTTGGGCGTTTGATTGACGAATGAGGTTCCAATTAGGGGCGGCTTTTGAAATACGTCATCAAGTAGGTCATTTTGTTGAGAACGAGATCGATTAAAGGAGTTTCCTTTCGCACATCTGGGGATTTTCTTATCCTGGACGGAATAGAGAAAACTTATTTTATCTCATCTTACCTAATTTATTCAATTTCTTAAGAAATTTTATTTTGTTTCGGCCTTATTTATATCTATACTACGTTATTTGGTTTTTATTGTTTTACTAGCCGCCTTAAGCGACCAACTGATTCGCAGGAAATACTGGTTGTGGAGAGATTTAATAACGATTAAATCTCTTTTACGTTTATTTCATGATTCCTCTAATAAAGAACTTCAAGCATCAAATTATGGCAAAAATTAAAGTCCTGTTATTTTAATAGTGTACACGTTTTCTGTTATTTACCCACTTGAGTCTTTCTACTGGATTTGAATCCAATGATATCACAGTGCAATTAAAAACTTAAGTGTCACCATTTTCCGTTTCAATCTTCATGTTGACTTTTGCGGCAACCCATTTTCACTTTCTATTGTATGAAAAAATTTCTTTGTAAATAATTAGTGGATTCTTCCTTTCTAATCTTTTAACAATAGAGAAAAAATATTTTCTATAAAATATTTCAAGAAACAATGAACAATGCGGCTATGAAATATTTTGTTAAAAATTGCATGAAAGAATTTAAGTTATCATCCTTAAAATTAAATTACGCATAAATTAAATAGGTATAATTAAAAATCATTTCTTTATTTCTTTATCGTACACATAGCATAGAGAAATTATTGTAATGGACGAAAAATTCGAACTAGAGATTTTGACGAATCACCTCATTTTAAATCACCCCGAGTTCAAAAACCACATTTTTGAGAAAATATCCGTCTGTTTGTCTGTTACAAAGATAACTCAAAAACTCTTTGAGCTAGACTTGTGAAATTTGGTATACGGTCGTTACACCAAATTTGCTGATTTCCATCAAATTTTGAATAAAATCTGATGCGAGGAAGTCCGGCTGTTCGAATATAAATTAACACGATAATTATAAAATGAAGAGAGCTACATAGATAAACTTCGGTATACAAATTTAAAATCTATTATGTAGACACCTCAAATTTTGAGGCAAATATAACAACGGGTTGAAAATCCATGCGTCTGTACTTTCAGAAACATGTAAACGCTTTATTATTTCAAAAACGTAGCTATTTAAATATATCAAATTTGGTGTGGGATTTTAGGACTACAAGTGCAGTTTTGTGTGAAATTTTTGTTTTAATCGATTGAGAAAAACATGTATAAAACACAAATTCAATTTTTCGACACTATTAACTGTATGACATGGATTAATCGCCAAGGAGGACGTGACAAATTCAGTAAAAATTCTAAATTCGCTCCAAATGTTAATATTTCGTAATTATTGTAGGCCAATACCATGCAAGGCCTTCTCTGGCATAAGTTATTAGAAAGTAGGCGAGAAAGTTTGGTGAAGATCATTCAAGCTTTTAAAATGATCTGGATCAGTAATCACCTTACTTTCAAATATTTCCCACATTTTCTAATAAGAACATGAAAATGTTAGACAATTCAAATTGACGAATATGACTCCTCTTAACATGTATAAGAAATCAAAAGATAAAAAAAAGAAAGCTATTTGAAATAATATTGCATGTTAAATGGAAGATCTATCCATGTAACTATTATAGCTGAAGCTATAAACTATTCACTTCATTATAATTTATATTATAAATTTTTTAATATAATTTTTAATTTCAACAAGAATAAGGGCATAAGCTTTTAAATTAAGAATTTTATCAGTTTCATTAAAGCTTTAAGTAATCAGATTTTTTTAACTTTCATAATAATATTTTTTTTTTTTAGTTGCTATGTTATAAAACTAAAAATGTCGTCTTTAAATAATGAAGACTACGTGCCAAAATTACGAAAGTTTATTTTATTTTATAAAATAAACATTAAAAAAAATAAAGTAAATAAATGAGCGAGTTCATGAACTAATATCGTGTCACATTCTGAAAAAGGAAAAAGAACGACCCAATCATGTTCGCAAGCATTATGTTGCCTCTTGACTTGAATGTTCGCCAAGAAATTTTCGCCAAAGAAAAAAAAAAAAAAAAAAGTTGAATTTTAAAGGCGTAATACTTCATTTTTCGCCATCGCAACATTACTTTTTTTTTCTCGTTCCTTGTTTCTTTATTATTTGTTTATTTTAAATTGCGCTTGATAACATAATTTCTCCGGTGCACACTTGATAGCACTAGCACAAAAGATGATGCATAGTTCATCTCGTTTTTCTCTTGTTTCCGTTATACGTTAGTGTGTTTCTCTTCGGTGTTTACACAAAAGCTTCGCAGTGCAAAAACAAACAAAAGTTTTTCATTATATAGTAGAAGGGAGAAAAAAAAGCCATAAAGAAAAAATGGCGGATTCAAGAAACGAGACTGTAAAGAATGGAAAAATTAGCATGGACGCATTGGAAGGCGGAATTCTTAATCACAATAAATTATTTTTCTTCTTTTTTTACCATGCTTTTTTTTTAAATATTGCTAAGGAGGACAGCGGTATAAGGAATTTCAATTCCTGATACAATGGTTTTTGGATTTTCAATTTAAAAAGTTATCGGAGCATATTTTTGTTACTGTAGTCATTATGTAAATTTTTCTCGCTTTCAGATGTTGTACAATTCAGAAAAAACAATTCAAATTTTTAAATGAAGAATGATTTATAAAAAGTGGTAGTGGATTTTTATAGTGATAGCAAAAGCTTGCTTACTTTCAACTGCGAAAGTTTTTATAGCGGTATTACTCAGATTTCATGGATGGAAATACGTTGTATGTAGATTTAAATAAAGAAAAAAACTTCGTGTTGAATCAGTCAACAGTTTACTGTTTGAAATATTAGTTTAATTCAATTCATCTTTTTCATCTTCATTTCATTGTATCATATTATGACGGTTAAAATTTGATTAATCGGAATTAAAATTTGCTGTAGGTGCTATTATTGCCATATCGGCTTTCGTTTACAACATGGATCTTTAGATTAAGAACAGTTACAATTTTAATATGTCTTTTCAAAGCGCTAATTCTAGAAGATGAATAGGAAATTTCTTTTTACTAATGGAAAGTAAAATCTGTGATCTCTTCTGTCCACCCATAGAATTACATATTCTTGTTTTCCCACATTAGCGATATAAACAGACATGGCATATGTAATTTATTGCCTTGTTTATAGTGTATATACTTCTAGTTATATTTTACTAACAGCTGGCCACCTTTAGTGACCAGTTGTTTTGGCTGAATATTGGCATCGTTTAATTCCAATATGGTATCTAATACTTCATGATTCCCTCAGAAAAGTACTTATATTTATCAAATATAAAAGATATGGTTGAAAGATAAGAAGCGGAACTGTTTTGATAGCCTTACATTTCCTCTATATTTTCCGATGAATCTTCCGAATGGAGTTAAGTCCCATGATGTCATAGTAACATTATACTTTCATGTCTGCACGATTCTGAAAGATTTTTTTTCTCTACCTTTTTGCAAGCACACAATTCAATATAACGTAATAAATTTAGCTTCTTTTTAAGAAATGACATGTGTAAAATGTGTCATTTATCGAGGTTATTGCAAAAAAAATTAAAGTTTGATTTTATATATATATATATATATATTCAAGTTTTCAATGATAAAATAACTCTATTTTAACAAAACTCTGCATTCATATAATATTTCTCTTTCTGATAATAGAGTGCAAAACTGTCCCCTGAAATACAAGACTTAAACCTATTTTGCTAGGTTTAAACGGGCCGCGGTGGCCTGGTGGTAAGGTCTCGGCTTCGAAACCGCAGGGTTTCAGGTTCGAGACCCGATTCCACCGAAAAACCGTCGTGTAAGGAGGTCTGTTGCACGTTAAATCCGTACTGATTAAACGTCCTTCCGCTGGTGTGGAGAGGGGGGTGCCAACTCAGGTGTCGTCCTCGTCATCTGACCGAGGTTCAAAATTACGAGGTCCGTCCCAAAATAGCCCTAGTGTTGCTTCAAACGGGACGTTAATATAACTAAAACTAAGCTAGATTAAAACATCAAATTTGAGGTTTCATTGGACGCGATTGACGTACGTGACATTTGATGGTGATATATCAATAGTGCCATATTGGTATCATCGGCAAATAGCAACCGACTTGCTAATAACTCCACACTAGTGCCACCGGATGTAAAAGTATTAAAAGCATAACTCTGTTTTTAATATATTGGGTTAGCAACTAAGTAATTGCGGATTTTTTTTAGAAAATCAAAGACAGTTTTTTCATGGAACTAAATAACTTTATTCTTTAATGTATTGCCCATTGTGATCAATGACCTTTTGCCATCTTTCAGGCAGCATCATAATCCCAGGTTCATAAAACTTCTGGTTTTTATTAGCAAAAAACTGAATCAGGTACGATTTGACATCATCATCATTATTGAAATTTTTACCATTCAAGGAGTTTTGTAAAGATCGAAAAAAAAGTAATCAGATGGTGCAATGTCAGGACTATATGGTGGATGTGGCAAAACATCCCAACCAAGCTCCAATAATTTTTGCCGAGTGACCAAAGATGTGTGTGGCCTTGCATTGTCATGATGGAATACAACACCTTTTCGATTTGTCGATTCGGGCCGCTTTTCTTCAACTGCATTGTTTAATTTCGTTAGTTGTTCAATGTAGACATCAGAATTGATCGTTTGGTTGGGTGGTAAGAGTTCAAAGTAGACAATTCCTTTGTAATCCCACCAAACTGATAACAAAACCTTCTTTTGATGAATATCAGCTTTTGATGTTGTTTGAGTTGGTTCACCTAGCCTGCTCCACGATCTTTTCCGCTTGATATTCTTGTAAACAACCCATTTTTCATCGCCAGTTATCAGTCGTTTTAAAAATGGATCATTTTCATTACGTTTCTTTAGCAAATCGCAGCTGTTAATGCGTTGCGTTAAATGCGTTTCTTTCAGTTCGTGAGGAATCCATGTATCGAGTTTTTGAACATAGCCAAGTTGTTTTAAGGGATTTTCAATGCATGTATGTGATACATGAAGCTTCTCTGCAATCTCACGTGTTGTACTGCGACGATCCGAATCGATTATTGCTTTGATTAGGTCGTCATCAACTTCAACTGGACGACCAGAGCGTTTTTCATCTTTGAGTGAAAAATCACCGAACGAAATTTGGCAAACCAATTTTGACACTGCCGTTCTTTTAAGGCTTCGTCACCATAAACAGCACATAACTTTTTATGAGCTTGCTATGCGTTTTTCCCTTTGTGGAAATAAAAAAGCAAAATATGACGAAAATGTTCCTTTTGATTTTCCATTTTTCAACGAACGCCATACGAAAACTACGCAACCGATCAAAAAACTTTTTTTACTGATTGACAGCTGAATTGCCAACTATCAAATAACAAAATGTGTTTTACATTTGTACTACGTCTGCAAACCTAAAAATTCAACTGAATCCATCTATGAGTGAAATCCGCAATTACTTAGTTGCCAACCCAATATATTCTTATTCTGCGTTGTGCTTTGCGTTATTTCGCCTTCTTATCCCTTATGCAGATGGCAATGGCAATAAGCAAAATGTCTTTCTTAGCTTAAAACAATAGAATTAAATTGCGCGATTAGATATTAAATGAAGCAATGAAAACAGTTTGAATTTCATTGCAACAATGGTATTTATGAATGAAGTATATATTTAGATACATATTTTTAAAATGTCATTGTAGTTTAATGAGTGTCATTAAAAAGATAATTTTCTGAATTTTAAAAAAGGGTAAAATTATATATTTGAAATAGTTTCTTCGGATGTTATTGAATAATTTTTTTTAATGGCTCCGAGTTGCTTTCTTCCGTCTTTCTAATTCCAAGTCATACGGCCGATTACATTTAAACGCCAATACACATACGCACACACATTTTTTCCTGTATTAGCAGTAGAGATAAATGTATTGTAAGTGTCTGACTTGAGTGATTAGTATTACGTTCCCTTTATTATGACATTATGCATGTAAAGACGCATGCATAATTATGACATTATGCATGTAAAGACGACGTTAGCATAGAGTCTAAGATATATCTAATAGGATAGACATAAGAAATAATTACTGAATATTTAAATAACCACTTGCAGAACATAACTGAGACTATGAAACGCACATTAATGGGTATGGGTACATACTATTTCACGATGCCTGATGTGAAAAGTCTGTGGCACGAATGTTTCCCATGTGACCAAAGAAATCATATAGACAATAGATTCGCACGTACAAAATGGAGGATTTAAATATTTAAATGCCTCATGCATTGCACTTTTTTTTGCGGAGATCATTTTAATTTCGCATTTCTACATATTTTTTTAATTATTCAACATATTTATTATTTATTTTAGATTAATTTGTTTTTGTTTCCATGACTACATCACATCTATATTTGAATCCAATACATTTAATTGGATTTTTGATGTTTGTAAATGTTGGAATAAATAACCATATTGAAACAAATAGGAACCTGACCAAGGACACTTGACAAAGTACTATTATTGTCATTATAGTTTTTTATAATTAATAAAATTTTCATTATTTTACAAATAATAGCCATTTTATGAATAGAGCTGCTTGCTGCCCCTTTCAGCGAAGAAGCCCAAAGGGAATTTTCTAATTGGAAATTCACCGTCGCATTCACATAACATTAAAGCTCCCTTTTGGTTTTGCGCAATTTGTTTCAGTCGCCGTTTAAAAGAAAACTATAATCAACGGTTATCCATGCAACTGTTTTGAATAACGCTGCATAATTTTCAAAGTTTTATTTGCTATTTTTAATCCATTTCATAAGTCACTATATTTTTACGGAACTCTTATCACAACTTATCATCCAAATTATGAATTATACTTTCCAAATTATAGTATCGTTAATTTTGTATGAATTCACGAATCCTTTTAATGCCACGACTATTTCTACATTTATTACTGCAGAAGGTGAAACGATTGAGTTCACTAGAAAAAATTCCGAAGATTTTGAAAGAATTGACTGAGTTTTGGTCGTTTGTTAAAGTTGAATACCCAGTAATGAAAGCTAAATTTTTGAAAATTTAAAAATTCCCTTTTGCTACTTATTACTTGTGCGAATTTAAAATGTGTTTCGCATATTTTTATCTAACCTTTTCAAAAATTATTGGCTATTTTTGCAAAAAGTAGTTGTAGTTCTATATAGAGTGACATAACAATAATTGTCATTTTATTTTTCTCGTATCCAATTATTTTATATTTATTTTTTTGTTTTATTACTTGATTCTGCTATTTAAAAATGAGCCAACTGTCGCCCTCCATTTTCATTTTTCATGTTGCAATTTTCGGCTGTGCATTTCTATTGGTTGTTTCTTGGCAATGCTTTTATTATTATTATTATTATTCGATTTGTGCAGAGTTTGGAACTTGTATGTATGGGTGCCTTGGAAAATTTCATTTCTTATTCTGCTTTTTTTAACTTTCTGGTTTTTTAAGAACGGAATTTGGAAATCATTTAAGGAATGATATTTGCGATGTTATTTCATTAATATTTTTGTAATATTTTTCAAAATTTTTCAACCAACTTAAAAATAGCTTTTCACTTGGCTTAAATTAAAAATAGTTCTTATCATATATTCGTGCACGATCATTTTAGTTCGATTATGTTACAAAACATATAATATTTTTAAAATGGGTTAGAAAACATGAAAATATTGTAATCAATGTGATTTTAATAATAATCTATTCAGATTTTTAATTCCTACATCGGTAAACTATTTATACTGAATATATTACAAATACTCATATTGTCTTCGATATGTAGACCAAATATTCTCTATTTTGTTTTTAACTGATAAATAATTTTCTTAAAATGATTTTCGTCACATTAAATATTGCGTATATTGAAGTAAGATTTTTATACTATAAATTATAAATATAAGGCAAAAAACAGAAAATCTCACATGTGGTGAAAGATTTATCGAATTTTGAATTTTTCTTTTGTTCACTGATTATCTGGAAATCCAATTTAATTGAAATATTCACCCACGAAGAGTAGTTCCAGATTGCCTCCTCATCCAAATGCGCTGCACTTTATTTATTTAGGAATTTAATTAAACAAACATTTAAATTAGTCTTCTCATTTGCAATCTGATAGGGCGTCGTTCCTATCCCGGTATCCTGGAATCAGAATTAAATAGAATTTTTCTTCATGAAATAGAATTGCGACAGAAAATAATTTCTTTGTTTTCTGGTATTTGATCAAATTTCGTATTAAGAGCGGATTTCTTTCAATAAGATTCCTTTGAAAAATAATTGAATGAAAGAATTTGAAATAGAAAATTTTTCGAACATTTTTTTAAAAACAAAATTTTATTGAAATCGGTATTCAAGATTAATATTAGATTCCATCATTTTTAGACTTGTATTTAACTTGCTTTTATGTTTTGCAATCAGTTTTTTCCCAACTCGCTGATATCACAATCGACTACTCTGACCCACCCAAGTAACATTAAAAATGAATAACAAGACCGTCGCTACAGCACTGGCAATAAACAAAGGTTGAGTACTATGGGCCATCACCGGCTACGGTATAACCAATCCCGTAGCATGCACGTCCCATCATTGGTAAGGAATAGACATCCTAAACTATTGCTAATACCAATCAGGGCGTCTAGAACAAACTAACATTTCGTTAACTTCACTTTATCATATCTGAGTGGACTCTTTGAGAAATTAACTCCCAAATATACTAATTTTAATGTTCTGTGCATTCGAGCACTAGATCCCCAAACTTTTAAACATTATAAATAGTTTTTTTTTAGAAAACTTATCAAAAGCAATTCACTTTCCCCTTGGAGTATTGAATTTTTTTCTTAGACAAGTAGCTCATGCTCTTTAGTGCTACAGCACAGCTCTATTTTTTACGGAACAAAAATGAAAAATAATATTTAAATCAAAAAATGTTTTTAAATGATAATTTATAAACTATTTTTGAAAAAAAAATTAATAAAAAAACATTAATTAAAAAATGTATTAAATACGCAAATCATGAGGAACCGATTAAAAATTAATGCTCTAAAACTCAATTGAGCGTTCTGAGCAAAAAGGAATTTTCAATCAAATGCTAAGATACTGCATGGAAACCCAGCTTAGAAATAACCCGCTGATTTGAGAAATAGTCAAAGCGATTCATATATCGTGTGAAAAATGCCAATTTTTTATGTACGTATGCGTTATAATATGTATACGTTAAAAAAATTTATTATTTTTCATTTCTAATCATTCGACGCGAGTCGTTTGTTTGCGTATTGCGTTAGTTTTTGTTGTGTTGTTATTATGTGGTTGATAAATATTTTATTTCCACATCACAATTTTGGAAATAGTGTAAGAATGCATATACATTCAAGATCTTGTTGTAATCTACTTAAGTTGACTCGTGACCCAATAGTGGTTCATGATTCCGAGTTCGGAAACTTCTACACTAGATTATTGGATTGGTGATTAGAACGGATATCTGAAATGGATGTATCTCTGCTGAATGTACTAGTGTATTTTAGGTGAGACTGTATTATTTTGATAAATTCGTATTTTAATTATTATTTAAGCGATTAATTTAATTAAACATTTATTTTATACACATGACACCACTTAGTTTTTGTGTTTACATAAAAGGATTTCAAAATTTCATATTATTTTATTAGAATGAATTATAAATTAAAAAGTATGAAATAAATCAAACTTTTCTAATTTTTATACACTAATTAAAATGCGTTTACAAAAGCTTCTAAAATTATTTCCTTGTTGAACTTTCAGTAATAAATTATATGCAGTCATCAGATACACAAATATCGATGATGAAAAATTTGCAGAGAAGTAATGACAGTTATATCATTTCTTTACTCTGGTGGTACATTTAATCAAATTTGATATAATTTGATAATAATATTAAATTTGATACATTCTAATAAGATCATTCATTCGCAAGTCATTCATTCATTCATCCAGAAGAGCAAACTCAGCAGTTTGGTTTTAGAGAATTAATCAAACCTTCAGAAGAAGAACATCCTAGCATGAAGGAGGCCAGAAGGCTGCCAGAAATGGTGATACTGGAAAAAAGATGTTTAAAATTTGCAACAGATATTGTGATGATAGTTACAGAAAACCTAGAACTTTAAAAATTTAGTTTCAATAACATCTATGTCGAATGTTTCAAATCAAATGCTAAGTTTCTCTTAATTCTTCTACTCAGCATAAAGAAAGAAAAAAACAATATGATCATAAATAAATGCTAGATGGCATGCGCAGTTACCATTGTCATGTGACTATGGAGTCGCATGAAATGACTACATTGTACTCGCAGTTTCTACTTTCATAGTTGCTAAAATCTAAAAACTAAGAGATTTTGTTTATCTTTTTTAAATGTTCAGATTTTCATATTGTATGTGTTTCCTTATTGCTGTTTTCATTATAAATGCACCCTTTACAAATATTAGCATCATTCCAGCATGTCGCTATCTTTGACTTAATTCATTCTCGCTCAACGATTAGTTGCTTGGAAGTCGAAGTTTATATTTATATGACACCGTAACGGAGTTTCTACTCTATTACATAGTAGATAAAAATACGAGGGCCCCCTTTTTTTTGCTTTATTTTTTCGCCGTTGCCTCTCTTCCAGTCTTGCCATTATCTCTTGAATGTCTCGGATGATTTATTGCGAAATCACTCTAAGTTGCTTTCACCCTTTTTTCTTTTTTTCTTTTTTCTTACTTATTTTATCTTACTTTTTAATGGCCTTCCAGTTCCTCTAATGCGCTTATTTTCAGCAATTTTTACAGAGTTAAAAAAAATTGTAAGCTGATTTCCTCCGAATTTGTTTCGCTTTATATAACTTGTATTAAAGATGATACAGCGGCCTGCTCACCAGTGGAAACATGCTTGATCAATCAATATATGGCGACTTTTCTTTCCGTGCTTAAATCCATGGCAGAGATATACAGATGTAACACTGAAGCGAGAGAGAATTAAGTTATTTTCTAATGGCAAGGGAGGTTTACTTTTCCGAAACAGTTTTATTTTATCCGTCGCTCGAAGAAGAATATAGTAAATGCAGATAAAGCATAATGTGAAATTGATAAAATAATTTTAAAAATTATTTTTTGAATTTTCTTTTTTTTTATTTTATTGATTTTTTTCACATAAAAATGTTATTTATAACATTAAAAAATTATGAAATCTAATATTTTCGATTGGCATTAATATAATTCCTAGAAAAATTATCCTAAAATTGCTCCTTTCAGCAATTTTTATCCCTATTTGTCAGTTCTTCCGTGATTTTTTAGATAGTTATGAAGTTACTTTTGTTATGTGAATTAGTCCCATTGTTTTATGGATAATTAACCTACAAGCCTTGTTTCTGTATTTATCCAACTAGTACTAGGGAAGTGATCGGACCTGAGCCTTTCTTCAATCTTTTCTGGGTCCTAAACTTTCGTAGGGCTTCAGCCGCCGATTCGTTGCTGACATAAAACAACTTTACCAATAGTGCTTTATCCACCAGTGTCAACATCTTAATACAAACCTTATGCAAACCTTTAGAAATGATGTGTCAATCGCTCACTCTGCCTTTCATAAGACTTTAATTTGCATATTTCCACTGATTTGCTTGTGTGCTGCAGCGCCCTCTATTGACAAATTTTTGAATTATTATTTTTTCTGAATCAAAAAAAAATCCCGCTTCATGAGAATAATAGTTTCGCAAACCGCATTCAAATATACCCAATCCTTCAATTTTTATGAATTTTTAAAGTATTTACAAATTTATGGGACACCCGGTATATAATATAATATAATATATTCTTAGAAAGTAGATACGTTAAAATCTTCGTTTAACTATAATGTCGTATAATAGTTACACTGAATACTCTTTTTGAAATAAAAATCACAATGCAAATTAAAGAATATTTTAACGCCCTAAAAGTCATAATAAAAGATAATGAATTATTATCTTTATATTGTATGTCTAAGAATTTAAATTTTGCTTTCAATTTTACATAGAAAGTTAGAAATGTATATCAGATTATATTTGATGATAGCATGGAAATAGAATGTTTTGGAATCCAAGATCATTAAAAACTTTAATTCTGTCTCAATAAGAAAAACAATAAAATCTCAACTTGAGAATAATTTGAATAATCTTAATTCGACTAATCAATGAGTAACTTTTTTTTTCAAAGAAAATGGTTAATTGATGAATCCTGTAAGATTGCTTAAGGCTTGCGGTCTTTGCAACAATCTGAACTTCTCGCCTTCAAAACTGTTTTCTCCAAAAACAAAAGTTATCCAACGCCTCGTTAATTGTGTAACGAAAAGATGAAAGGATTTACCCATAAGCCTACTCGTTCCTGTACTTATCCATGTGCGAGCTCGCCATTTCGCTCGCCAAATTCGAACTCGGAATTCCATACATAATTGCTGAAAAGTCTTAACCATTTATCCTTTACAGTTTCAATTTAGGAAGTTGCGTCGCTCCGAAATCTATTGTTGCCTTTTCAAGCAGAACAATTAAAGATCAGGGAATCCGGTTCTTTTGAAGTTCTCTTTTGTCTTCAACTGACTCCGATTAAATCTTATTCGAAACAATGTCTGCGCCCAAACATTTATTAAAGATAAAAGGTAAACTGAATAATTTGCTTAATGCCACACAAGAATTCTCAGCGAAGTCTTTGCGAAAATGCAAATTTCGAATCATTTATTCCGCCTTCTGAAATCGAACCATTTTATAATTACGGTTTTCCCTATCATTTCGGTTGGTCTTTTCTCTCCTGCAGACGATAAAAGAGTTATAACGATCGTTTGGCGAAAAATGGAAATGAGTTATTCTTTTAAAACTATGTGATGTTGCCATTCACGCTCCTGTTATAATCCATTTCCGTCGTTTCCTCGAAAGCACAAATTGATTCCTTGTCGGAAGCATCGCCATCTCTTGAATCGTAATCGAAAATTCTTGAAAAGAGAAGGCATCGAAAAATTATCGGAAATTGACTCTTGAAAACTATCGAAAAGCGAAATCGCAAACTTTTATGGATATTAATTAGGGATGGCAATGCGAAGTGGTGATCTCTTTTAGAAAATTTTGTTCTGGTTTTGAAAATGTCTTTAATTATTGTCCTATTTCCCCTAAACAAAAGGAAAAGTTGGAAGTGATAGCGGGAGTCAAAATACAGAAAGGACTTTCGAATTTTGATCTTTTAATTAGTTTCCGTGTACTATTGAATTATCTCATTGCTTTATGCACATAAATTATTTCCTATAAGTTGTACTAATGATAATAAAATTATCTATGTCGTAATTTTGCAATGAAAGGATGATTGCTGCTTTCTTTAACAAAAGCAAATTGATAAGAATAAAATGAATGTAGTAACTAAACTCACTAACGGATGATTACAATACACAATTTCAACGAAGGGAGTTATATTTTATCTTACTAAAGACTGCTTAGTATTTTCTTGATCAATGATTTTGTATGTCTGCATTAAAAGTGAATATTTTTATCATAAAATTAATTAAAAACTTTAGGTATCTTGATTGGAAGAAAATAAAGACAAAGGATAAAGAATGTGGTAAAATGTTAGTTGTATTGTATTGAATATTGTCTCCGACCAAGAATATCAAAAGCCATTCGAGCATAACAGAATGAAATCATTTTTTTTAAATTAATTAATATTATTTTAAAATTAAGTGAATATTTTTATCGTAAAATTAATTAAAAACTTTAGGTATCTTGATTGAAAGAAAATAAAGACAAAGGATAAAGAATATGGTAAAATGTTTGTTGTATTGTATTGAATATTGTCCCCGACCAAGGATATCAAAAGCCATTCGAGCATAACAGAATGAAATCATTTTTTTTAAATTACTATCTTAAATTTTAAATTTCCTAATTATTTGTAATTTTTATTAACGCATATCGACAATCGTTAATGACAGATTACTAGTCGTATTAGTTGATCGATGTAATTTAAATCCTGTGCTGTTTAGATTAAAAAACAGAATTCATTGATGTTCGAATGCCTAAATTTTGAAAATCTTAAAATAAATTATGTAAGTACCAATTATGAAAACACTTGAAAATTGGTATATGAAATAATGGCTGTCATACTGGACACAACATCTGTTATCTTAACTTTCAAGGTATCAATTCCTTCAACTAGCGTGGCAAACATTCTGTTTTTTATGTAACTTCAAAACTGGCATTGAATATTAATAACCGTTTTAAATTAATGCAACAAAAGATGACACGGAACTTTTTGAGCATCTATTATTTCGAAAGCATAAATACACAGTAGCAAAACATACCCAAACTATATATAAGAAAACTACTTGAAGTAAACAGCGGCATATGAACATAAACTCTCTATTAAGCAACCGCAATGGCACTAAACACTTAGAAGGAACTCGCAGAAGATGAACACTCGCATCTCTTGACTCGTCTTCTGACTCACTCTCCCAATGACCGACTCTTGCCTGCGCCCCCTCCACCATTTTTTCCAGGTTGCGCGAATAAGATTCGACTGTTCCAGAATAAATTTCAGAACTGGAGTCCTAATGGAGTTATCGCCGAGATTCTAGAATATTCGGATCCTTCATTTTTGTAGCCAAAGTCACCGAATTCGTTGTCAAGTAACCAACTGATCATTAATTTTGCCGCCAAGGTCAGAAGTCATTAACTCAGCATCATTTCTGTAAATTCCATTTATACATCAGTAAAATTATGTTGCTTAGCTGGAGACTTACTGAGCAGGAAAGTAATATTATAAATTAGTAACAATATGCAAGGTATCTGCGCTGCATATTTGCCAGTAAATAATTTATAAAATATTAGAGATAAGCATATATTTTTAATCATGCTCCATATTAAATAGAAAGGTTATTTCAATCAATAAATGTACTTCCGAAAAAATTAACTATCTGAATTTTTTTACCTTTTCCCGAAGCTGTTAGTCATATTTCAGTATATTTGATATGATAACATTTTTAACAAGAAATGTTTTCTTTCTCTACCATCAGAATTGATCGAATTATAAAGTTTAAAATTGCAATACTTTATGCCAATTAGAGGACGCAGGCAGGAAGAACCTGGAGTCAAATGGACATTCACTAAAATGCTCGAAAATCATCTATAATTTTGATTTTCAAAGCTTCATAACTCAATCGAGTTTCGTCGTTGAAGGGTGGAACTCTCCATATTTAAAGGCGAATATTTCGTCTGGTGGATATTTTATTAACTACTAGCCGCCTTTGGCAACCAGCCGGTTCGCCAATCTTAATGTTCGTTTAAATTTTAATAATTAAATAGGTTGAACCGGAGTTTAACCCCCTTCTTCGCCAAGTTGCGATAACGCGCCAAAGCTGGCAATCTTTATTATGCACTATAATTGAACACCTGCCCCTTTGCTTTTGAACATTTCGCAAAGCCGTTGTTGGCGATTTTTAAAAATTGCGCAAGACGGGGGTTAAACTCCGGTCGTACCATTAAATATTTTACGCAATTCCAACTTTAATAGATTCTTCAGCAAAATATTTTAAAGCTTCACATTTTGATAGTCATATAATTCACTCATAATATTATAAAGGCCTTCAGTCATAACGTGATACGTATCTCTCTAATTTTCTGTTACCCCTCGTAGAATTTATGCTTTAAATTAAAGTTTAAATGATTAATCTGCAATTAATATAATAATATTTTTTACTGAAACAAAGCCTTTTATCAATAATATGATTACTGATAATAGAGTCACTGAGCGTTTAAACTTTATGGGCACTAAAGAATATCTTTAATTTATGTAATATCTCAAGAGTTGGTCAACAAAATTTTCTTAGATTCATTATGAGCAGATCGATTAATTAACAATGTTTAAATTTAAATGCATCAAACACTAAGAAAATAAAATGAATCGTTTAAAATAATCGGTCGAAAAATGGTTTAAAAAAACTACTTAAAAAACGATGTACTTAAAACTATAAGCATATACAAAAAAAATATGTAACTAACATAAATACAATTTAATTACAAAAGCATGCAACTAACCTAAAAATAATTTAAATCATCCGTTGATAATGGTTGTCATGGCAACAATCAGAAAACAATGCGCATGCGTGAATTTTCTTCGCCAGTTACGGTAACGAAAATGCGTGAATTTTTCTACGCCAGTTGGGGTAACGCTATGCAGATTATACATTTTTAATTTCCTTTATTCTGTGTTATTTCAATTCAAAAGTACTTCAGAATGAATCTGAAACATGGATTAATTAACAATGTTTAATTTTAAATGCATAAAACATTAAGAAAATAAACAGAATCGTTTGAAATAATCCGCCGAAAAATATTAACCCTAGCCTCATTATTGTTGGGAGAAAAAAAAACTGAAGCCTTACTCATTTGGCGGTGGGGAAAATGGAAGATTTTTTTGGCGGAAAAGTTGGCGGTGGGGAAAATGGAAGATTTTTTTGGCGGGAAAGTTAGTTTTTAATTAATAATTAAAATTTGTAAAAAAGGGACCCCAGGTGCACATTCCCGACCTCTAAGGTATACATGTACCAAATTTTATAGCTGTATGTCAAATGACCTGGCCTGTAGAGCGCCAACACACACACACATTGAGCTTTATTATAAATATAGATGACTCATGGCGCTGATGTATTGCATAAACATAGAAACTCCACAAAGGAACATTTTGCAATTTTTTTCAAAAGGACAGTTATTCGCTCAAAAATGCAAAATATAATTATTTATAGAATTTTAACGTTTGGAAGTCTGAATTTGTCTCAGTGGTTTAGAAATTAGCTGCTCTGCAACAATTACAGCGAACAGTCTGTAGATATAAACAATACAAATGAAAAATTGATTCTAAGCTTTTATTTCGAAATTTTTACAAACTGAATTGTGCCGCATGTTACATTCTAATTTATGCGAACTATCGAGGATCAGAAAAACTGAATCCATCAACAAAAGATTTGAAATTTGCAGGTACAAAAATATTATGTCCAGATACACATCCACCAGACTTAATACCCAGACATAATGTTGATCGTCACATCCAAAACATTTCTTAAACGAAATAATAAAGGTTTAAAATTAATCTACTGATTAACATTTTAAAAGTCAAATGATGTTGATAATCACATGATCAGCTAGATGCAGAAGCTCTACGGAATTCGCAAATTGACCCTGGTTGTCAGTGATCATTATAGCCATCATTATATTATATAATGATCATTATCTATCGTGACTACTCGTCTGAAATCAACTCCAAATGAATATTTCTCCAACATATTTAAATCTTTAGTTGAGCTTTATATTAAGTGGCTTAATGCCAGATCTTAGTTTCCGTCCAATGTGCCGTGAAAATTGCTTCTGAATGAAATAAATCTACGCACTTTTAAACTGGATGTTAGAAGCTTACCAGCATTCCACAGTTTGAAGTTGAAATATTCGATTCCTTTACACTTTTGTATGAGTTCTTGTTAAGCGGATATTTATGATTAATCCTTTGTTTCTAAAGCTGTTAGTTTTATATATCTTGAATGGATTGACATTTGCTTCCTTTCTTTAATATGATGTACTGAATTTCTCGAGTTTTTAAATGTCTTTAAGTATAGCTTGTTAAATCTTCTATGTTATTCTAAACAGCTTTTTACTTTTCAGTTTTATTAAGACTATAAATAAATGCTTTATCAGTGAAATTTGAGAAAGCGGGCTTTTTACATCAAATACCTCAAGTTTCTCTTTACATTGTATTAAAAAAAATTATTGTGTGAAATTATTAATTTAAATTAGAAAAAAAATTCAGAGATCGGGATAATACAACGATTAAGAAATTATAATTTCCTTCTAAAGACCGATGAAAATAAAATATTTGAATATTACATAGAGGGAAAGCTTAAAGTTTTGTTTCTGCACATTTGGTGAGGAAGCCTATCAATTCAAATATCATCATCTGAATAATTTTAAAGCAAGTATGACAGTTATTCCAAAATAGTCTTCGTGTTATTTCAAAAGACGATTTTTTTTTAAATTTTTTGCTGTTTTCAGCTCTATATCCTATATTCTTCATCACTTCCAGTCACCCGGTCACTATTCCAGCCATTAAAGTCCTGGTTTAAATCTTGAAAAATCAAGTCAGTGTAATTTAATATCTGTCTCTGCATTTAATCATTGATTGGTATTTAATTAATGTTTTATTTTTGTGGATAGTTTAGTTATATTAACATCCCATTTTAAAGCAATACTTGGGCTATTTTGGTACGGTCCTCGTAATTTTGAACCGTGGTCAGATGACGAGGAGGACACCTGAGCTGACAACCCCTCTCCAATCTTCCATACCACACCAGGGGTAGGACGTTTGGCCCCGAAGGATTTAACGTGCACCAGACCCGCTTACACGACGGTTCTTCGGTGGAATCCGGTCTCGAATCTGAAGATACAAGAGAGCGGTCTCTTTATTTTTGAGGAATATCTCTTTATGTATATTGCACCAGTTTTTCTTTTTAGTAGTGGAGGCGGGGTTAAGAATAGAGTTTGAAGCAAATATCAATCCCATAGAATATTTCAAACTAAATTGTTGAATAGAAAACGTTGAAAATTTTTTCGTTCCTTTTTTTAAACAAGTCTTTACATCCGCTTTTCAAACAACCTGTTATTTATATCATGCTTAGTGTATTTTACAGGCTTTCAACACCGTTGTGAAATTATACGATATAATTATTTCCAAAACAATAAGCAGATTTTATTTCTCTCTCCATCTTTTATTTCATTAGATGTTATTCCAAATCAATAGATCATCGCGAGAAAAAAAATGACTCTGATTTCTCACTAATCAATCATATTATGATCCTTGAAACGTGATCTTTGTCCAGAAATTTTCCCAGTCCAAAATTATATAATCTATTTAATTTTTTGGCCTCCATTATTGACCTAGTAGACACGCTTCTTAAATGGCTAAATGAATATGATTTTGTTAACAATGATTTCAGTTTTTTTTTTCCTACATATATATGTAATGATATTTTTAATCTAAATTAAACCCTAATTAATTTCCAAAGTGTTTTATCGTTATTCAACCTTTATTAATTTCATTGTAAATTCTTTTCTTATTTCCTGAGCCAATTCCACCTTTTTTATTTCATTAATACAACAGAAGCTCTGTAAAATTGCTGAAATTGACAAATTCTCGCACTTCGAGTGAAGGGATAAAAATCTGCCAATTTTAACAAATTCTTTTAAAAGATACCTATTTCCCCTTTCCTAAATCGACACGTATAAAGAAATCCGTATCAGAATCTCACAATATATACTGACCGAGGAAAATATTTTTCTCCCTTTGCGCTCATTTTTATCTGCTCTTGTATCGCTGGTTAACGGAAGCCAGTTTTATCCGCGCTTCTTGTTCCTAAAATATTCCTCCCTGTATGGAACAAAGCGAATTTTTTAAAATTATAAAAGTGTCTTCTCTCTTCGGCCACAAAACTGCTTCAAAGGAGTGTGTTTTACATTTTATATATCTAATGATATTTTAAAATCTAATTTCTGTTTTAATTCATTTTCAAAGTTTTTTCGTAATTCAGCCCATATTAACTTCATTCTAAAATATTCTCTTATTTCTGATCCCATTCCACTTTTTCTACTTAATTAATTCAAGAGAAGCTTTTTAAAACTTCTTACATTTGCACTTTCACACTCTCCGCGTGAAGGGATAGAAAAATTTCCAGCAAGCACATTCTTTTAAAAGATCCCTGTGTTTCCCTTAACAGAATCCACATGTGTGAGAAATCCCTATCAGAATCTTAATCGTATATATAAGCACTGTGAAAAAATATTTTCCCTATCAATATCTTATGTATATAAGACCAGGGATCATTAATTACTCTCTCTTATATGCTAATCTGTTCTTGTGCCGCGCTATGAGCGGACATGCCTTGTCCGCCCCACTTGTACATAAATCTGCCTCCCGGATAGCAATAAATGCGAACTTTAAAATCGAAAGTCTCTTCACTGTCTTCGAAACTGCCTTCTGCTTTTAAAAAATTATATGTTTATATAAAGTAAACAAAAAATATTAGCATTAGATAATTGAAACCTATAACTGAAGCAATCTAAAATTAAAAATATTTTGGAAACGAAACTAAATTATTTCGGAATCGCAACTAAAAAATTATTTCTGATTCAGTGGAAGAGTTTGTAATAACAAAATTTCCTATATTGAAGCAATAAATAATCTCATTAAAAATTTAACTAATAATGCATTTCCCAAAAACTACTGCAATATTAATTTTTTAATTAAAAAAGGGATGATTTAGGATTAATCCTTTACCTAAAATAAAAATAGACCTTTCGTTGCATATTAAATAATTCAGTGGCGATGAAACCCTCCAATTATTTTTTACCTTGAATGGCGTTAGCTAATGCAGTTTAGGGCGCGGGAAACACAATGGGAGAACTTATGTTTAAAAAAATTTTGCCTGCTGCTTGAATGCCCTTTCCTTTTTGTTTTCATAATTGGTTTGAGTTTTATTATTTGGTTATTTTATGTTATTATATTTTTGCTTATTTGTGGTCGTATTCTACTAATTTATTGTTTAGTTTTCTCTTCTGTAAAAATGGTGTATCTCTTAGACCTACTTTCAGGGGATTTTCGGGTCACGAGGAATCAATAGTCGGACTTTTTAGTCTGTATTTCTCACAGAAAAAAATCCCTTTTTTTGAATTCCTGCCTGAGGATAAGCTTTGAGAAAGTCTTCAGGCTGGATTGTTATTTTATTTGGTTTAATTTTGATACTTTTTTTCCTATTAACATGGTTTTTATTACTCTCTCTCTCTCTCTCTCTCTCTATATATATATATATATATATATATATATATATATATATAATAAAGACCTTTTATTCTGCAAAAATAAAGAGTTAATATCCTATAACTTTATAACATATTTTAGAGCCATCTTGTCCTTAATTAAGAACCTCCAATGCTGTCCATATACTTTACTAAACCTATGCCATAAGGTTTTGGTATTTGCTATCAGTTTTATATATTATTTATGTATCATATGATTAGAGACCATAAACTGAAATGCGTTATCTACCTGAGCAACGGGATACAAACTATGTCTATAATTAGATTCCACTTTTTATTAGAAATATGTTCTAACTATCATCAAATTCTAATTTAGCTGAGCTAATTATGGTAATGAGAAGTAATGATTTGTGAGACTGGACGTTACAGCAATAGTCCATTTCTGGAAACGTGGAACAAAGCGGTTCCAGTTAGGAGATTTATGAAATGAGGCGTATTCAAGTAACTTGACGAATTTCTCGCACACAGTAAATCATTTTGGTGGAGAGCCTTAGAACGAAATCGATTAATTCCAAATAATGCCCCACCTCCACCAAATTGAGTCATTGTATTTCCAGATTTTCCGGTTCGCTTTGAGAGTGAAATTCTATTCCTCTCTGCCAAAACGCGCATTCTTGGCTATTATGTATCGAGCTAATTTCGCTCGCCGGAATTGGCAACGGTTCTGCCGATCGGTTGGTTGCAGGCAGCGAGTTTCAATACAATGTTTTAAAGTAATTCCAAAGCACTTTTCGGACGGAACATGGTACGATTAAAGTATGGTTCTTCTAGGATTAAACTTGGCTGCTTTTCTGGATTATAGTGGAAGGGGAAAGTGATGCGTGTAACGGATTGCTTTGAAGTGTTGAAAGTTTCTGGCGTGAAGCTTTGGTCGGCACGGAATTTCTGGAGTTCTGGTGGAGTTTGTCTTTAGGAAGGATTAGATTGTGTTCGGGAGTGACAATGTACCTTTATTCCAAAGGCAGCAGAAAGTGGAATGTGTATTTCTGTAGGATGTCCAGAGTTCGTTATTATTAGAGATTAGATTGTGCTCTGAAATGAAAATGGTGCCATGCATTAATCCTAACAGTGCTGAACTGCACTTTTCTTAGTTAAAAATGTTTACAGATTCCGAAAAATGTATTAAATTTCTGCATTGTATCTTTGTTATAAAATTCATGACTGCAATAAATTCGAAATATACTAGCGTTAAGTGGCCAGAGTCATTTTTATCAAAAAATAAATTGTGTTTTGAAGGGAAGGTGGTGTGTATTTAAAAAAAAACCCGCTGAATTGCACTTTCTGTTGTTAAAAATGTTTTAAATTGGCTTTTAAATTTGTGTGTAAAATTACTCATATCGTACGACGGTTTGGTTTGATTTTGGTTTAGTTTTATGGCACAAGTGCCATCTTTGGCCATACTGCGCCAAGCATATGGTTTGATATCGTACGACGGAATGAAGTTATATGCAAGATAAAATAATGGATATTAGTAATGTTGTAATTAAAAAACTGTAACTTAAAAGATTTTATTGTACAATTACAATTAACATTGCCGAAACCCGGAATCAAGCTAGAAAATTAATTGTGGGATAAATTAAGCAATAACTTCTAATTAAGTAAAAAGAATGACATATTGAGCATTTGCAAGCTATGTTGTATAAACTTTTAAATGAAAGGAATTTACAATAAGTTTTGGAGTAATGGATGAAACTTGGGAATAATTTATTTCCCATTACCGATTTAATAATATCTGATTGCATACAATTTTCTATTTGAAAATAGATTAATCTTACCTACTGAATTACTCCTATGAGGATCAGAAGCTATTATCCTCATATGAGGATGAGAAGCTACCGGCATGTTGGTTGAGTCTTGCCAACTGAGTGGGTACAGAAATGATGGAGGTCGTCTACCTCCTTCCGATGACGGGGCGCCATTCCTACGGGAGCGGTTGTACTGTGGCCGCTGATGGTCCTTAAGACTCAACCTTACTCATCTCCCAAATGCTGTCGCGGCAGCCCGGTTATTCAAATTTAATCCGAATCTCTTTAATTAGGGGTGTCGATTAACCTTGTGTAATTATCATCTGGATCAATTCATTATTTCTAATAATTATTCTTTTTGAATTAACTATTATTAATTATTAAAATCTAAAATAATCTCGCTGTTTAATCATTAAAATAAAGCTTTAGAACAAATTAACAAAATTTTCGAAGATAAAAGTTTTTGCAATGAATTTTGAAACCATCTTTCGTTGGTATTGGTCGATTTTAAGTCAGTATGCCAGGGCTGGTTAACCAGTGACAGAATTCGCTTGTCTTCTAGTGGAGTCATGAATTAATAATCCTTTTGAAAACTAAACGATTTAAATTTAATAAAAGAGAGAATGCATCAAAACTCCTAATCCTTGTCACTAATTCTGTACATCTCGAATATTTATAAAACGCTTTAAATTAACGGCAACCTTATGGTCACTGTGATTCTGTTCTGTGCATATTCATATCATGCTCCGAAAAGAACATATTTTAGAGTGGATTTATCATCCGTATAAAGTGGCAATCAATAGTTACTGCATCATTGGTTCGTTATGATGTAACGAATGCAGAATGAATGCAGAATGAACTAAATGCAGAATGAATCAAAATTCTGCATTTAGCAACATAAAAGGACTTATCCATCACTAATCCCAGTTTGGAGAATTCAAACTCCACCTTCATTGAACAACAATAATTACCACAAATTCTGTCCAAATTCTTATCAAGGCAAGAGCATTCAAACGACGCGAATAAACGTACCTTTTCAAATTGAAAATGTACGCAATATGCCTCTCTCTGGCTAATAACTTGGCAACCCCCCGAAGTCCACTATCCCAATCTAATCACCACTACCAGAAGCCTCCTCCCGAAATGGTGTAGTTCATAACTTATAATTTATGCCACTGCCTGACCATCTCGCAAATCCAGCCTTCTTACCCGACTGCATCCCGAGGAGAGAGATATAGAAAGCTAATGCCCCTCCGCCGTTACGGTCGAAGATTTTATTGATTCATCCTAACATCCCCTGTCCCATTTCCTACATTATTATTACTATAAACGAGGAGAGATTCTTCGGTGGTAAAACGAGTCCTTGGAGTTTTGCAGGGGGGTTGGCCCTCTCTGAAGGAAAATCATTTTAAATTATTCAGTTTCCTCAACTTGTGGCGCCCTGATAATTATTAATTTTCGTTTTCTACCTCACCAAACCGCGGGAACACGAGGTATGTAAATTAGCAATGAAGGTAGATATGCAAATGAGCTATGTGTTCTGGAATGTTTTCGAGGCAGAGGGAGGGAGTTTGATGTGTCTTCTGATGCCAAACGATTAAATGACCGTTTCCAACCTCTCTCACTGGGTTTAATAGGGGGGTTCACAAAATGAATTCTGGATGGGACAAAGCTTGCATCACCTTGATCACGCGTTGAGATGCTTTCCGAAATTAATCCAAATGACAGACATTTAAAGACAGCGTGCACTTAGCCTTTGAATAATGAGTTGGCATTTTAAATAGGTTGGATGTAGCGTGAAATGTGACATAAGCCAGTTGGTTGATGGAGGAGTCATGTTCGCTTAAAATATTTGCAAATTAAGCACATATGACAGTTCAGATATTGTTTAAATAGTTGATTTTCAATAAACAGCTCACAGCATATGTTATTAATCAATGCATATAATTACCACTTCTGGTTTTCAGTACAATTTCTTGGTTTTTTTTATGTCAAGCAACACTGTTCTAATGTTATTGTTTAATACTAATTTAAATATACTTCAAGAATGATGAATTCATTATCCGTTCGACAAACAATTGATTGTTCATTTAACATTAAACTCACCGAAAAACTATTTTAAGTGGAATTTCTCCAAGTACACGAGATTTGTTTAAAAAGAAACTGAATTCGGTACTTACGTATTAACGCAACCAGGCCAAAATTTGCCTAAATCGCCAAATTTGGCGACCCTACTTACGGCAATTATATGTAATTAATAAATGTACATTTTCTTTCTATTCATACTTTCCTACTCAAACTTACAAATCGCGCCAACCTGGTTGCGATAATACGTAAGTACCCTGAATTCTTAAATTGCAGCATAAGTATATCAATTTCCCAATTTCATTAGAATAGCATTGAGTTGTATTAATTTTTATCTTGATTTCGCACTTCTTTCGATGCCACATCATTTTATCAGTTTTGTCAATAGTATAATGTTCCAGTTTATTGTATACCTGTCAATTTCTTTTTTTATTTCGAAAATAGAATAAAAAAAAATAAAAAAAAGATTGTTTGTTAAATTTATGAAAATTAAGCAAAATTTTTAACTATAAAGTTTTTAATATTGCTCCGAAACTATATGAAGTATTTGTCATGAATAGTACTATCTTTTCAAATCATACAGTAATCCAGAAACGAACTGATTTCGCATTGAGTGAATGAAGTTTTTTACTCTACACAAATTCCCGTTTAATGATCCCTTGAGATTGAACAGCAAAACATCATTTCAGATAATTTTGACTGACACTCTGCAGATGCGTCGTATTGCAACACAATCTTCTCCTTTGCCTTATAAGAAAGATACGATTCCTACTACAACTAATATGCAATTACAGCAGTTTTCCAATGTAAACCATAATCATATAGCAATTACCCAGATCCTCTGGATGCTTCTCGTTTCTAATGTTAAAATTCTTTTTGGTAAGTTCACAGTTTTAAACAATTGAAGAGAGAGTAAAAAAATTCCTCCCGAGACTTACGTGAAGCACAAATTAGATAAGAACCATTTCAGCGATAACAGACGCATTGGGAATGTAAAAATGGAATAGGAAATGATAAATCTCATAATAGCAATTATACATGCAATTCAGAAGTTCAATATCTTTTTGAACAGACTATTATAAATATTGTTACGGAACTTCTTACTCTAAATCCGTAAAGTAAACTGGTTCGCTTCTAGTAGGTGTATGGAGACGTATAGTCAACAGGCCTCTGGAACAAACGACGACTTAATTAACGCGAAGTCACGGATTTACAGACAACAAATACACAGCCGAGATGTAAACACAAGCAATACACAGTAGCACTTCTCGCAAACAGCACAGCAATGATATGCAGCTCAAAGCACTCAGGGAGAGAGCTGGTTCAATTATTAACCAAAGTTGAACTCAAAACACTATTTCAGGCTTGGTCGCAACAGCCTTTTATAGTTCACGAGACACGGCAGAGAAAGTTCTTGAACAATCAGGCATATCTCGGTTCCTATTGGCTCAATCATCAAATTTCTAGAAAACTTCATTACCTATTTTTTCGCCAAATGGTCGCCAAGCCCTCGGATCACTAATTCGGCATCCGATCAGCATCGCTGATCGTAAAACGGTCTTTCCAGTGATTAAACTAAAAGTGCTGGGAAGCAGCATAACAGATTTGTAACAATATGATTAAATTTACAGTCACATGACAGCTTAACTGCGCTTACTATTTAAACATCATTTGCATTACTTAGAGCGGATGTGTTTTTCATTAACAATTTTCGATGAATTTTTATTTTACACAAACTTTTGGAGTCTAAGAAAATATTTCGTAGCTCGACTTCTGGCTTTGTAATACAAAGAAAAGAGAAAGAGACGTATCGAACGAAAATGCTTTTCATTCCATGTTGAAAGCATGAAAAAGAAAATTCGAAGAAGTCATTTTAAGTTTATACTAAATTGTATTCTGCATTGATTTTGGTTTAACTCTGTAATATTAAGTCAGCTGTCAACTCATCAGAGTCAGGTAATGCAGGGTGTCCCTGAATTCATGGGTCAAACTTTAAGTGTAGGTAAAATGCACATAAAAAGGCATTTTTCGTATAGCAATATGGGGTCGAAAATAAAAAGGGTTGGTAGAACAAATAAGTATAAGTAAGGTCAAAAAATACAGTGTCTGCGAGACTCCGATTGACTGATAGGGCCACAGTGGCCTGGTAGTAAGGTCTTGGCTTCGGGGCTTAAGTTTTCTGGTTTGAGACTCGCTTCTACCAAAGAACTATCGTATAAGTGGGTCTGACGCACGATAATCCGTCGAGGTTAAACGTTCACCCTTTGGTGTAGTACGGAAGCTTGGAGAGGGGGGGGGATGCCAGGCTAGATGTCTTCCTCGTCATCTGACTGGAGTTAAAAATTACGAAGTCCGTCCCAAATAGCCGTAATCTTGCTTTAAAACGGGACGTTAATATAACCGAACTGAGCTGAACCAATAGGCAGTGATGAAGACCTCATTGCTCAACACTTAGCTGTTTCTGCAATAGTTAACAAGGCATCTTCGAAAGAGTAAGCCAATCACTTGCCAGACGTTATTAGACCTATATCGATTATGGTGGTGGTACGTTTGTGCACTTATAGAAAAGAGCTTTCATTTCCTTAACGTGGACCGTGGTGGCCTGGTGGTAAGGTTTTGGCTTGTGAGCCGTAGGGTTTCAGGTTCGAGACCACATTCCACTGAAGAACCGGCTTGTAAGAGGGTCTGTTACACGATAAATCCGTCAGGGCCAAACGTCCTCCCGTTGGTGTGGTGTGTCGTACCAGCTCAGATGTCGTCCTCGTCATCTGAACGCGGTTCAAAATTACGAGGTCCGTCCTAAAATAGCCTTAATGTTGCTTTAAACGGGACGTTAATTCTAAAACTTTTCATTTCCGACTCCACATTGCTTTACAAAAAGGCTTCTTCAGCAAATTTTATGTCTTTAAAATTTGGCCCATGAATTCAGGAACACCCTGTAATATATATAATATACGTTTATTAATCATTATAAAAATACTAAAATGAATCAAGTTTCTTCTATTTTTACTTATTTGGTTTTTTAATCTTTTAATAACATTTACATTAATGATCTCAAAATGTTTTAAATTTCTCTAACTTTGTAAAATATTTAAAAATTAAGATCAATTAACTTCATTGTTCGTTAGTTAGTAGAATAGATAAAAAATCTTAATAAAGACGAAGACTAGATTTTACTTTTATTATGCAATTAAAATTTTGAAAAATCTGCTTCTTTTCAGAAATATGTATAATAAATTCTTGGATTAAGCTTTTCGCAAAGCTTTTCTAAAAATAATGATATTAAATTAAAGGAAAAAATTCGAAAAATTATTCCTTCCAAATTAATACCACTTCAAAATAATCTCTTATAATTGCACAATCATTTGTGCTCATATGGCTTCGAGACATTAATTACATTATGTAATAAGTGCTTAGAGATTAATTAACTAATACTAAATAAAAGCGAAAGAAACAACGTAAAGTGATAAAAAAAAAAAAAACCTTCACATATAGATAATTAAGTTACACTTTTTCTATTTCTATTAATTTATAAGTCTGTCTAGCTGCTGCTACAAAGTTTCTAAGTTTCTAATTTGTGTTATGCAAATTCCAGATATTATTACTCTTACTGAAATCAGCGTTCTCTTAATTTTAAAATATTTCAATGACGAATTTCACGTTCCATTTCATTACTAAAATTTGAGGATTATCAATTTAGTAGAAATACAACATAATTTAAAAATATAGATACGTTTCATGATTATTAAATTTTCTCCATTTTTATATAAATTTTAACAAATCGAATTTTTATAATTATTTATTGAAGTATATTGTGACATTTATTAATTAAATGAAATAAAACATATCCCCTAATATAAAATTTATATAATTCATTATTTTTGCTTGTCTAATCAATTTGAAACCATTCGAAAGTGTGTTTTTTATTGGCATATTCAAGTAAAAGCGTTGAGAATGTTTGTTCGTGTGGTAAAGCTTTATAATAATGAAATTTGAAAAAAAACATTTAGTTGTCAAATTTGCTAAAATATTGTCTTTGTGTATCAAGTATTCTTTAATATTAAAATTTTACTGTTTAAAATATTTATAAAGGCTCTCTGCAGAAGTATAAAATAAAATTCCACAAGCAAGGTAAAAAAAATTATTTCTTATTAAATAAAAAATAAGTTCGTGAAAAAAAGTTTCCGAAATGAAATTGATTCATTGCCAAACATCATTTTTTGAATTTTAGGATCGATTGAAAATGGAGGATTAGGCAATTTTATAAATCTAAAGTTATTGAGAAAAAAAATGTTAAAATTTTTATTAAAAATTTTAATTAAACGATTAATTAATATTTTTATTAAAAATTATAATTAAACGATTGATTAATATTTTTATTAAAAATTATAATTAAACGACTGATTAATATTTTTATTAAAAATTATAATTAAACGATTGAATTAATATTTTTATTAATAATTTTAATTAAATCATTGGGTATTTTTTATTAATAATTCAAATTAAACGATTGATTAATTTTTATTAATAATTCTAATTAAACGATTGATTAATTTTTATTAATAATTCTAATTAAACGATTGATTAATTTTTATTAATAATTCAAATTAAAAGATTGGTTAATTTTTATTAATAATTCTAATCAAACAATTGGTTAATTTTTATTAAAAATTCTAATTAAACGTTTGATTAATTATTTTATTAAAAATTCTAATTAATTGGTCTTTCTTAAATAACTATACTTTCTGATAAGAAGTATGTACGTGTTTTCAATAAGTTACAGATAGTATACCAAGCAATATTATCATATTAATATTTTTACAAACTTGACTTTTTAAGATAAAGTATCTTTAAAAAAGCCTTTGTTTCATCCAAATAATGAGGAATGACAAATTCTAATTTCATCCACTCATCATGTGAACTTTCGTAAAAGAAGAAAAAATTCTATTCGGCTTAACAAGTTGAAAGAAAGTATCTTAAATTGCGGAACTTTATTTAACAAAATAATTTCATAATCTCCAGGTGAATTATTTTCAGTTTTGAAGTACTAGTATTTCGAGTTCAAGTTGTTTCCATAGAGATTTTATTATTCATGCTGTAGAGCACAGATATTCATAAAAAAAAGTAACGTTTTTACTTCGAAGTAATTTAAAATATTCCAGGTTCGTATTCATTTTTAAAAAGCAGACGATTTCTTTGAAAAAGCGCATTATATATTCTTATTAATTTGGTTTTAACCATTTTTTTTTTATTCTCTCAGACTACGAACTACATAAAAACTTAACTTTATTTCGCTCTTCAGAGACAAAATTTGTTTCCATAAAAAATTGTTACTTCTTCAAATGACAAGTTATTATAAAGAGTTTCTCATTATGAGTATATTCTTATAAATCTGAGTACTATTATTTCTATGTTTGCCAAAGATTTTGAAAGAAACTTTCTATGCAAATAATATTTATGCGTGAGGAATTATAACAGTATTCATTAGATTTTCTGAAGATTGTTATGGAATTTCTTATAAATTTATACTTTTATACATGCAAGATTTATTTATTTTTTATTATTGTTTTGAAATTCCATTTCCTAGTTTATTTTTGGTGCATATCTTACGTTAAAAATGCAAAGTTGAAAATAATAATGCAGCCAGAATGCTTTTCTGGATTTTTATAATAAAGTAAAATAGGTTCAGTTTAAAATTTTGTACAAGAATGAGAATGTGTGCAGGTTGCTTTTCGATTTTCTTTGGAATGAATAATGAGAAAGAATATTTGAATTCGAGGAAGAATATTGTATGTAGATCCAATAGTACGAGCAGATACTTTGTAAAAATGAATTATGTTTCTTTTCAAAGCAGAAATTTAAACAAATGTTGCAGAATATTCTGAAAAGCTGCTTCAGGAGATAAAATTTACTAGAAATAACAAAAAAAAATATGAATCATTCATTAATAAATGATAAGCAAAGAGAGTTTTAAATAAATTTAGTAAAAACATTTTTAGTAATATTTGAACTAAAGATGAAGTTGTAAAATTATTTTTATGCAGTGATTTTGGAAGTAAAATCAAGACAATCAATATTTTATCGAAGCTAAAAGTTTTAGATTTCAGCAAAAGACTGCATATACTCTCAGCACCAATAGTTAAATCTTTACGTTAAAAAATAAAACAAATTTCATGCATTTTCTTATAAGTTTATATTTTTCCCTTTTGATAACAATAACATCGTTTTATTATTTCCCCTCTTTTGTTTTCATCTATTTTTAATCCTTTAGGGTAAGTTTGATAGTTAAATTTTACTTCTCACAAGAGCTAAAAATTACCAAATCACACAATGAGTATTGCAGTAAGGCAATTTATATAAGGAAGTAAAATTATCTAATAGATGATGTGAGAATTTATAAATTATTCCTTAAGGTAGTGAAGCCATAATGCCACAGTCCGATCAACAAGAGAGAAGAAGTAAAATGTCAGGTAATATAGCATCTGTGTCATCCATAAACTAAATCATTACCGCTTTTTAATACATCCTGTATTGTACCAACAAGTACAATACTGGTTGTACTAAAGAACAACCAGTATTGTACTTTCTGGTACAATATTGGTATTATTGTGCCAGCAAATGTTGAAAATTGTTTACTATACTCTGTTTCACCCTAACTTGGCAGTATTGTAAAAGGCAGAAAATGTGACGCTCCGCGTTGGGAAAGATTCCCCATCAATTTCGACTTTAAAATAGTTAAAATGCGCAGAAATTTATCAAATAATATCATAAATTACAGAAATTCTTTTTTTATCAGTATGTATTTAAAATTATTCTCAAGTTAGAAGTGCTTATGTGTTAAGTATTTTGTAAATAAAGCGAACGAATAAAACTAAGATTGACATAATGAATTCCACTTTGGCTAGAACCGGTCTTCAAGGTCAAATATTTGGCGCGCTTTTCTTTTACGTCTGCGCCAACTCGGCTTCATTCAGTTCGCAACCATTATCATCTTTCGTACTTTTTTACCAGCTGATATTTTTGATACTAATAATCACATTAGTAGTTATTAGTTTTGATTATTGAATATTTATTCGATTCGTCATTTCTATTCACTGCTAAAATGTCTCGAAAAGTGTTATCGACTACGCTGTGCACACCTTCAAGACGAGTGAAACCAACAAAAGTGCAGCATGCAGAAACATATTAAATGTTTATTCTTGACTCCGAGAAAACCCTCAAGATTCTATCAATCAAATCAGCAATAAAGTTTCTCAATGAACAGTTTTCCGTTTAAAAAAAAGAAATAAAGGCATCCTTTAAGCACCCCTGGAAAGAAATAACCAGGCTCAGTAGGTAAACTCCAGGTCTTGTAAAAGATGATAATTTTACATTATCCTGTATTTGATGAAAAATCCATGCAGTTTTTCGTAGAAATGAGATTTTAACATTAAATAAAGTTTTAAAAGATATGAACGATGATGCAGACATCTTTTTGAAAAACATTAGCCGAACTATGCTTTACAGAATATTGAAAGATTTAGGGTTTTCTTTTGAAAAACGATGAAACGAAATGAAATAACTTTGAAGATTTATGAAAATAATGTATCAATAATATTGAAAAAAAATAAGGAAAAAATTAATTCTCCGATTTAAAATAATATAATAAAGTAAATAAATATTTGCTATTTGGCGAAAAATTTGTGAGATAAAGTTTCGCCAACGATCTGCATTTCTAGTAACATTGTACAGTACACTCCCGATTATCCGCGGAATTGGATGACGCGGCCGCCGCGGATAACAAAAATCGCGGATAATCCGAAAAAAACTAAAAACGGGTATAGCAAAAGAGAAAACAGTCATTCCAACTTTGAAAAACAGTTTTATGTACATTAAAACGTAAAATAAACAGCACGAAATGTTTCACTAACGCTTAATATTTTAGTATATCACTCAAAACGAACCTAAAATGCATTTTGTTAATGAAAATAGAAAAGTGCTTTGTACTTACGAGAGGCGTCAAGGATACACAGAAAAATTAATACATATGTACTATTTTAATACTATAATGTATTATGTAATTACAAAAGCATAACTGTAAAACTACACCTTTTTGAAGAAATCAGTCATTTGTGTTTGCTTCTTGCTTTGGAAGCATTTTCTCTTTGCTTTGAAGCAAAAACAAACACTTAGTGCGGCAGGCGCGGATAATCCGCACCGCGGATAATCGGGAGTCTACTGTACTTTAAAGTAACCCAGTTCCCCTGACAACGACTGCGATTCGGCATGCCTAGAATATACACTACTGCCAAGTTAGGGTGAAACAGAGTATAGTACAGCATCTGTACCAGTAGACAATCTAACTCCTAATCTAAATAAGATCCTCTTTATTTAAAAAAGTTGTCCCAGCATTTACACAGAAGAAGTATATGCCAAAACAGCATTAGTTCCACTCATAATTGAAATCAATTCCTTTTTTTATTACAACAGTTGTACCAGCATCTATATAGAGAAAACGTGTATGCCAAAATAGTATCTTTACCACTCGGAATTTAAATCAGATCAAATTTTTTTACAACAGTTGTACCAGCATCTACACTGAGGAAAAGTGTACGCGACTCGTAATTGAAGTAAGATGCTCTTTTTTAAAAATAAATGTTGTATCAGCATATACAGAGAGGGAAAATGTATCCTAAAACAACATCTGTTCCACTCGTAATTTAAATCAGGTGCTCTTTTTTACAACAGTTGTACCAGCATTTACACAGAGGAACAATGTATGCTATAACAGCATCTGTTCCACTCGTAATCTAAATTAGGTTTTTTTTTTTTTTTTTTTTTTTTTTTACAAGATCTATTCCGGCATCTACACAAGGGTAAAGTGTAAGCTAAAACATCATCTGTTCCATTCGTAATCTGAAAGTGAAAAAGTCTTTTTCTAAACTTAAGAAATAATGACATGTAGTGGACAGCAAAAGAATTACTATGTAAAATAAAATCTGAAATAAAAAGGTTAAAATATAAGGTTAATAAATAAATAAAAGGTTAAAATTTTAAAATTCACGTGGAAGATCACCTGGGCTTAGGAACCAAAGGGCTGAGATTGAAAATTGCAGGAAGATAACTCCAGAAGGGAAAAAGAATTCTGTTGTTCTACTGTGATCTTAGTTTTGTCTGATTCGAATCGAAAAGGGATTGTGTGCTATTTTCGCCTGCATCTTACGCACGATTACTTGCATCTTCTGGCATCATCCTTCCACTTCGAGTCGAATTGTCTCGGAGGAACTAGGAAAAGACCCACGTGAGAAAGAAGCAATCTTATTCTTCTAACCTACTGCATCTCTGCAGCTTGGCTCATTGACTCCATGGGTTCAAATCAAAGAACAGGAGAACGTTCTTGTGACATAAATCCCAAAATCTTCTTCCTTTTCTCAAAAATCCTGGATCTCTCTTCTTCGAAGCAGTCGTCTTCTTCCAATTTTAACTTCAACTCTTTCATACCCTCCCTCGCCTCTCTAAACAAAATACCTCGTTACTTCCATTTACCATCTAACGGGTCAGAAAAGTTAGGGAAAGAATCTCGAATATCCAATGCCTTAAATCACAGCATCACGTTCATCAGTTAGGCTTAGCGTTTGTTTTCTCGGAGACGATTTCACCCCACCCCCTTCCACACAAAATGGCTTCCTTGAGATAAAGTTCTGAAGTAGCTCGGAAAAGCATCGTGATCAAACTTGTTAAATAGGGCGTTTATACTTCTAACGCACCGTTACGGGCTTGTGAGAAGTAAAACTTGCCAAATTTGTTCGCATAGGGTTATCTGTTCTAAGTTCTCGTTTCTCCATTTATTTCATCGCGTTGCACCGGGAAGGGCCACTGTGTTGAATACGAATAACCGAATTTGTGTCCTGCCCCAGTGCTGCGGATAGTTGGTGTTTGCGGTACATTACGTACACTAACGGAATGCGTCGTTTGCATTGAAATGAGGGTACTTTGAAAGGATGGGGGCAGGTTCTCTTACTCTTGAAAAATCGATTCAGAAACATAATCTTTTGCTGTGAAAGAATTTGGAATTTCGAGTCGGATTTGATTGCATTATCTCCATCTATGTCAGATGCTGATATAAGTAAATATTCTTAGATACTCTTCAAATAGCATGCTAATTAGCTTGGCTTCTTTTCCTTTGTACTAAAATTATTGAATTATATATATATAAAAAAAAAATTCTTTCTTCTCTTAGTTATAGAATGATATAGAAATTCTTCTTTCTTGTATAGAAATCTCTCAAGCCAAATGCTTCTTGAATCGTTATATGATGCATCTGCTAAATCTCAGCTTCAGTATTGAAAACTTTCATATGTTTATTTTTTAATTTTTTTTTTATAAGAACGACTAAATCAAGCTGTGAAGCTTATTAACCTATTACCTAAATTACAATGACATGACTGACATTTGCAAAAGGTTATTGAATTTTTGGCATTTAAGTGAAAGTATTAAACAATTGAAAATGCTAAAATTCCTTGAAAATGTTTCAATATCGCAAATGCCCTTTATGGTATCATAGGGATTGAATTAACAATAAGGAAAATAACAGTTTGTCCTATTTTAAACAATCCTGTTCAGGACAATAACTTCTCCTAAATAGGATGTGTTGTCTCAATAGGCGCTTAAGTAAATTCGTAGGTCAAGAGCTTATGGCTACTTCAACAAACCACTTACTTAATATTCTGATCTTTTTTGAGAAATTGGATACCTTACACGCTATGCTATATTTGCTACTATTATAACATATAGCAATTATACATATACTATACTATAATTATACATATAGAGAAATTGTTTATCTTTCATGAGAAAATGAGTACTAAATTTTCAAGGTTTTAAACCCTTTCTATTTAAATTTAAAATTTCATGAAAGCGAAGGATTTCTGGTTGGTAGGTATATATCCTTTATTGCCACAAAAGATATGTTAGGTTATATTGCGAAAAGTGAATTCTTGCAACGATATGTTTACTTATCTAATATTTTTTTTAGAAACTGCTTAACTTAATTTAGGATTGAATCATTTGCCACAAGCAATTTAAAATTACAGACAAAAATCGAGTCTATATGTAAGGAATCGGATGTTTGAGTAACTTGCTTCAAAAAAGACGAGAATAAAAAAATGTGAGACGATTCCCAAACTTTGGAAAACCAAAGTGAAATCGTAACTAATATACTAAAATCATAACTAATATAATAGAAAATTTAAGAAGATTGAAAGTGCTTCTGAAACAATATTTCTTGATGTGATTTCTGAGGCTTTTTGGCACAAGAGCCACATTTGGCTAAGCTGCGCCAGCAATATTTCTCGAAGCGCACTAAATAATTAAAATCGATAGATTTTAAATTAGTTCTGAACTGTTTTTTCAAACAAAAATTATGCATTTCTGGAAACGTAAAATTGATTGAACTTATTGATTCCTCTTTGCAATCTGATATTTAAAAGAAATATATTGAATTCAATTCAGTATAAAGCAATAAAATATTTTTCAAGAACACGTGATGTGTTGAAAGACAATTATCGTCTTTTACATTCATTAGGAACAAATATTGCAATATTTATATAAATCCAGACAAGATATTCCTTCTTCTTGGTTTAGAACTCAATTTTATAAAAATCAGCCCCGTGAAACAAATTCAAGAATCGGATGGAAATTGTCTTCCATCTGAACAGCTAATTATCTCAATAAAGAAGATTATTTTCCACCATAAGTTAATGCGAAATGCGAATAAATTTTAATAATTTTTCCTTTCATTTTGGCTTTTAAATAATGCTAAAAGTTGGTAATAAATTGTGAAATCAACAATAAATCTTGCAACTTTATTTAGTTCCAGTCATTTAACTTTTTAGTTAACGGAAACTTCAATATTTTATATATATATATATATATATATATATATATATATATAATATACACACTTTAATATTAGTTTTATATTACTAAAAACTTTTTTACACTAAGGAATAACTTGAACAAACATGACAGTATAATGTATTCTAAATAAAAAGACTAAAGAAACAGTGTGCCTTCGTCCTGGCATAGGGGTAGCGCGTCTTCCCCGTGACCTGGGAGTCCTGGGTTCGAGTCCCGGTTCGGGCATGGTTGTTCTTCCGGTTCTATCTGTGAGAGGTGTGAGTGTGCCTCCCTGTAAAAAGGAGTTGTGCAAGCGAATGTGATGCGTGAATAGCTAAGACGTACTCTTGGCCCTAGTTGGCGCTACTAAAAACAAGAGACTTTCACTTGGCTTAAAATCACTGATTTCGTCAGCGAGCTTGTCCATGGCAAGTGCCATTATAAACAACAACAACAGAAACAGTATGTGAGTAAGAAAAACATTCAGAACCTCTTATCTATTATATTGCATTATAGTTGCATTTTTGTGATTTATCACTATATCCACTCAAATAGAACTCAACACTAACCTGTTGACTTCCAAAACTTGACATATGTATGCAATTTTGGTGTTGACGCCGTATGCAAATTTTAATTTAACATTTTTACTGCCATGATTTAGTTGTAACATTCGCATATACCTGGACGAAAGGTAGAAAGAGGATTTGAATAGACATATTTTGATCAAAATTTCTTACAGATATATGCCTGTGGTACAAAAAACACAGAATTTCAGTCAACTGTTTTGTTTTTGAATTATCGTTTTCATTGACAAAAAAAAAATAGATCTGAAGATAATCTGTCACAGATTTGAAAATCAAAATAGATCTGTCATAAATGAATCAAAATAGGTCTGGCATAGATCTGAACTTAAACTACCCATCCTCGATGAACATTCAAAAGAATAGAATCATAAAAACATAAAGGTTTCTATCGTTCTCGTCTCAAGAACGATACCCCCCTCCCCTCGATTACAATACTATCCATTAGTATATTTCACATGCAAGTAGGTAAAATTTTCTTACTTTTGGCCATTCAATTACGCCCATTAAAATATACCACCATAATTCTAAAGTTCTTTTAGATATCCCTCCCTTAATACCCAATAATTCTTTATTAGGCTTAGCAGGTTTAATTTAATCCAAAATATTGCGCATTACGAGAGAGAAGGGGCAACCCTAAATGATTTAGATTTATAAGTTCATGACCTATTTACTTCCCTTAATGCCCAACCACTCCTTCTAAGGCATTCGCCCCCTTTCCAGAAATCGTCGAATTTACTTCCCTCCACCCCTTCCAGCCACTTCATCTTCTTGTATGTGCTAGAAGGAGGAGGACCTTAATTTAAAGGCCTGAACCCAATAAAGACCATGGGTAAATGTTAACCCAGTCGATATTTCATTCTTTCGGGCTCACAGCCCATTTACAGCCATTGAAGATAATCTCGTTGGGTATTTCCCAGGACAATACCCGGGCAAAATAAACCCGCGAAATTTAAATCGCCGAGTCATTTGCACCCAGAGCCGTCGGTGTTACAGCCAGCCGACAACCATTACGATGATAATGGGAATTGCAAGGGGAACTTCATCGACACTTCACCAAGTACAATAGCCATTTGGACACAAAAGCTAGATCCCTTAGCTAGGGAAAAAATGGTCCAGTAGAAACAAAAAAAGATATAGAAACGAGAATTCAGTGGATATTTTACTGATTTTTTTTCTTTTCGGTTGATTTTCTTCTTTCGGCTTTTTCTTCTCTCCAAAATGACGTAATTTGGTTGTTGGGCTTAAATCTCCTTCTAAATTTTTGCGAATTAGAAGCTTATGGGCTCTAATTTGAGTTCATTTGAAAGATATATATGCAGAGATCTCTAAATTTTTCTTACTGTCGACTAGAAATGAGTTTGTAAATACGGCCAATTATGCATTGTTTTATCTCTCTGTTTTTGAACCTTGATTTATTTTAGCTTTATTTTCTTGGTGCTTATCATTATTGTCACGCTCGTTCCTTTGATGTAGCTAGAATAAATGTATTAGGAATAAAATGGAATACATTATTCATTTTCATAAATAAATTTATTTCTAAAGCATTATTGTATCAAAATTTTTAAAAAAATGATTTATATTACGTAAATTAACATGGTATCTCAAATGGTAGAAGTAAATAAATTTTATTTTGACATAGTAATTATATAACATATAATCTAGATATACAGTCACAGAATACTACTAGAATACAAAATCTATACTAGAAATAGAGTCACAGAAATAGTATCAGTATAGATTAGTTGTCGTAGAAGCTTTGTTTTTAATATAATACATTTTCATACCTTCAAAAATTAAATATATATCAAGCAGCAAGCGTCTGAAATAGGGCCGCGGTGGCCTAGTGGTAAGGTCTCGGCTTCCGAACCGGAGGGTTTGAGATTCGTGACCCGATTCCTCCGAAGAACCGTTGTGTAAGGGGGTCAGTTGCACGTTAAATCCGTCATGACCAAACGTTCTCCCGCTGGTGTGGTGTGGAGAGGGGGGTGCCAGCTCAGGTGTCGTCCTCGTCATCTGACCACGGTTCAAAATTACGAGGTTCGTCCCAAAATAGGCCTAGTGTTGCTTCAAACGAGACGTTCATATAACCAAACCAAAGCGTCTGAAATAATCCCCCTACTGTTTTTGCCCATTTATTTCGCTACCTTTTTGTCACTAGGAAATCCCATCCTAGACATACATCTGCTCTTTTCTTGTTGTCTGTAGTATGTAGGAGAGAGCTGGGATGACAGAAAAAAAAACAATACTAAAATTTGGTGATATACATTTCAGAACATGCAATAATGAATGATACAGAAGTGACAAATAGAAAAACAGGAGCCATTATTTAGCCAAAGATTATCAAACTCAAATAGAGCCAAATGCCGGCGTCCTGGCATAGGGGTAGTGCATCTTCCCCGTGATCTAGGCGTCCCGGGTTCGAATCCCGGTTCGGGCATGGCTGTTCTTCGTCTGTGTTCTATCTATGAGGTGTGTGAATGTGCCCCCCCCCTGTAAAAAGGGGTTGTGCAAGCGAATGCGTGTGTGTTTCATCTTCATATTAGATAGAAGTGAGACTTCTGCCATCGGGTGCTCAGGGGTCTTTACCCTCGTTACCTTTCCGTGGTAACGCGGACACGACATCATCAGCATTAGAGCCAAATAAACAAAATGTATATTTATGTGGATCACAAAAAAGAACCTATAAATTTATTGAAATAAATAAAATAATATAAAAAGAATAAGGGCAACGTTTCTTCTAGGTACTTAGCACTTCTTTTCGGCCACCATTTTTCCTACTTGTGGTTTGCCTTGTCTGCAATGATTACTTTCAAAACTGATACAAGTTAATACTAGTATTCTCAGATCTAAAAATAAATAAGATCAGAGATTTTTTTTAATAATCTCACCTCTCCCCGATGTGCACTCCCAAACACGTTTTTCCAAAGATGTTTTCAAATCTGACTGGCAAATAATTGTGAAATACAGATTCTGTCAAGAGCCAATTTTCAAATGCTTTTAAATCTGCTGGAAAATACTTGTGAAATTCAAGCATTTCAGAGAAGTTAATCTTAAAATCTATGAAACAATGGACCTCGACTTCTCTATTTCCTTACGATTATGTACTGTTTCTAGTTTTATGAAGAAACCCGAGGTAAACTATTTCATCCATGAATTTAAAATCTTCAAACTTTGTTTGATGTTTATTTCTAAATCTTTAAAAAAAATTGAGTGTTTTTATAGGGTAATTTTTTTTTCTTCCTGTTATATATTATGAAATTTAACCTTTTTAATTCTAATTTAAAATGTTATAACGTGCGGATATAATTGCTGGACCACAGAAATATTCATTGAAGGACGCAAGTCTGACGTTCATAATTCAAAATTCAATATGAGTCATATAAAACAGTAAATGCTAGCAGATGTGATGAACACCGAAGAGAAAAGTGGATATTGTTGCTTTGAGGGGGGAAAAAGACAATTTTTACAATGCATTACTTTTTTCCATTTTACATCATTCTTCTTCTGTTTCCCCCCCCCCCTTCTGGAGCTGTCTTGCCTTTCTGAGAGCTATTAGTTTGTTTACTATAGCCTACTAAACACCTTAACTGCAACTGCTATGTAGATAAAATACATAATATGAATAAAATACTTAAAAGGCGTTTAAAAAAGCTCAATGCACATATATTATTATTTATTATTGTATGCACTAAATATTTGTTTATATTTTCTACATACTTAGATTGGACAAAATTCTCATTTATGGGAAATTTTTCAGAAAAATCTTTGAAACTGCTCGATATGTTTTTATTTACAAAGTTTTATATCTTTTAACTTTTAAAGCTACTTGACATTTTTCTCTAAATTGCCTTCTTCCAACATCACTTAGTCTACCATTTCCACAAGCAGCTTTCACGAGTTTAAAACCATAACTCAAGTTGTTTTTCTTGCACGTTTCTACCACAACATTCATAACAAGTCGTTAGCGGCTAGATCACACGAAAACAGAAAATCGGATAACCGAAGATAAACTCGGGCGGAACTTCCCAAGTACATTACGGAGCAGTAACAAAATGCTCCTAAGTTAGTAAGTAACTAAATGCTTCAAAGGACTCAAAAAGTAACTGAAGATGATGGGACCACAGTTTAAAAACTCCAGAAGACTTTGGATGAAAACTGTGTAGTAACAAATTATGAAGGTTGCGTCGTTTTATGGCATTCTCCATCTATTTCTCTTGAGGGAACTTCACGGTCGAACAAATTTTCCAGGAGGACCCACGGAATTCATTAGCCGCCCCCTCGCCCCCCCCTATAGGAAGGTTTGAAGTCATTAACCAATTTGCACCATAACTTCCTCGCATTGCTAACGATCGGCAACAAAAGGGGGCAGTCTTTTAATTACCCGTTAGTAATTAAGCGATTTTTATCGGGCGAGATTCTTTGCCGTCACCTCTTGCGGCGGAAAAATAAATAGACGGAGGGGCAACAGTCGAATGCCCCTGCCCGAGCGCCCGGCTCTTCCGGGTAAATGATAATGATTGGGGGCTGTCTCCTTATTGTTCGATAACCACAGTGCCTTGGAATTGATACTAAGACTAGGTAATGTTGAGGTACTGTGCAATACCCCGACCTAGCCAGAAGCCTCTTCTTGCGTACAGCCGACCACCCCGCCACCACTGAACGTAGCAATATCGACGGGATTTGTTGTGGCCGACTGCTATTTTAAGCATTGTCCATCCTTGCATTGACCGATTTGTCAAACTGACATTCTCTTCGAGGTAATTGGCCACAAAACCTAGCCAGAAACCATGCGGGAAACTGGATGGGGCCGCCAAAGAGCAACACCACCTAGCACGAAGAAACAAACTACACTTGATGACATTGGACCCTTGTAAACAATAAAGAATCCTCTAGAGAAAACATATATTGATACAGAAAAAGAATAGAACAAAAAACATCACATTTTACATTACATATTAAGTTGTAAAACAGTAAAAATACATAAATAATATTAAAGTGTTAACTTTTTAGATTGGGAACGAACTAAATAAAAGATTTGACAAAATGTCCCTAATCGGTTAACCAATCGGTTGTCCCTAAATGGTATGGTTTTAACGTTCCGTTTTGAAGCCATATCAAGCTATATTTTATACTGTGATCAGTCGGTGATGACGGACTTGGACCCCTCCCTCTCGAAACTTCTACACATACCAATGGGAATGCATTTGTCCCCAGGGGGATTTAACACGCTCCAGGCCTGCTTATGCAGCTGTTCTTTGATGTAATCGGCTTCCAATCTGAAGCCCTCCATCCTCGAAGCCTACATCTTTCAGCTAGGCCATCGAGAAACATATGAACGGAAACAGAGAAAATGATCATTTCAATTAGTCAGTCAATATCTAAATATAAAATTAATACATTGACTGCTGCATACTCACCTTGGATCGCACTTACTATAAAATTGTACTCTCTAATTGTATATTTTTTATCTGCATGTTATCCTTGCAATATAATATTAAATTAAAAACAAATTTTTAAAATAAAATGAAAATAGAAGAAAATCAAGCCTCAAACACTATCGTGCTATGAATGTTTCAGAACCAAAGTTCGAATCTCTTAAATTTTTTATTTCAAACCGTTATGATATCTGATAAAAATAATATTGATGAAAAGTGCATTTATATTTTCAAAATTTTCTTTTAAATATAGCAAAATATCTTTACATTATATACTCCTTTTTACTTCATAGTAATAAAAATTTGAAGAAATATTCTATTTTCAAACAAATAAATTCTCTTTTAAAATATTCATAAATTGACTCAGTTTCTATTTATCTCACATAACAGAAGCATCAATAACTCGAAAAATGTTATCTTTGAGGGAAAAAAAAACCTTCGAAAAGTTTCGAAGTCTAGACGGTTGTTTTATATTTTAATCTTTAACATATATCAATTATAGATATACATTACCTTCCATTAATGATGCAAATGTAATTTGAGTTCAAATGAATGTTTTGTTCTTTTTGTCTGCATAAGTTGTCTGGTAGGTTTGAATTTAGTTTATATCCATTAAACATTCTGTTTCAACAATATTCTTTTAAAAGACATTGCCGTTAATTCCTATAAAAGTGCATTTCCTGGATTAATTTTTAGTGTAAAAGCGTGTTTCAATTACCGTTAACTTGTCTATTTTTTTCTTCCTAAGTCTGCGTTGTAGAAAAATATCGTCTGCATTTATCTTCATTGAAAAATTTATATTTACTATGTTTTTTTTAAACTATAGATATGTAGTTCATTAATATTAGAATTTTACTTCATATATATCATTTAATATGTATTGTGTTGTACTGTCTTCTTCGATTTCTTAAACTTTTCCTTCTTAAACTTTTTGTTTTTTGTTTTTTTAGTGCGAATATTATTAAAATGGATTGTTGTGTTTTATATTTGATAAATTTTCAATCATAAAATGTTGAAAAATTTTGTAAATTGATTGATTAGCCTTTTTTCTTTTTTTATATTTGAAGCATACAAAGAATATCTTCGAAAGATTTAATCTTGAAATATGCATAAATTTCAATATTTTCGCCTACCTATCGAATAAAGCATTATTAAACACTTTTTTAACTTGATTTGTTTTAGATTTGTAAGGGTGAAATTTAGTAATGGATTCTTTTTTTCGCTTTCGAAACTTTTTTTTCATTTTAATAGAACAATATTCTATTAACAACAATTAAATTTTGATTATATACATTTAGCACTACAGGATTCTGCATTTTAAGAAAAACTGTTTCAAAGATCCCATTATATTTATATCATCAATTATTGAATAATTGATGATACATCTAAAAAGTAAATAATTCAAATGAAAAAAAAATCCTTTTTTTTTCCCCACCAATAAAAGTTTGTCTTTAAAGACAGTTTTATTATATATATAAGAAGATGAATCAATAACAGAAATGAGGTACACCGACCATACTTGGATGGGATCTTTACACCAAAATTGTATATCGATTGAATTTTACTCCGGAATTGTACATCGATTGTTGCAAATTTGTAACATTACTTCCCCGCAAAATTTATTTTCTGATAAAGAGAAAAGTTTTGCAGTTTAGCTCTGTCTAATACTGGATGACTACCTAGTCATAGACGTCCAGCCTTGGTGACAAATTTGGCGACTTATTGAGGAATATGGCGAATTCTCCTTCATTTCAAAATCGCATTCATTTGTTTCTAATTACATATGTTTGTTTATTAAACTGGCAGTTGTGATTGTCAGTAGCTAAATTCATAACAAATTTTTATAACCTTAACAAACGTTGAAAAATTTTATATTCCTTATCATTTTTATTTTATATTTATCTATTTATTTTTATTAACATTAAAAAATTATTTACTTGATATTTAACTATAAAAATCCGAAAATATATATTTATATTCCATCCGGGTAAATACTATTAATTTAAAAGTATATTGGCCACATGAGCTTATTGGTTAATATCCTATTACCTAAGTATCCATAACAATGCACCATTCAAGGTCTAGCAGTGATAATTTAGTGGTATAGTCAGAAGTGATAGAACCAAAGACTCACAGAGTCTAGCCTCGGATGCACAAAAATCTGTTATATGTATATCTGGGTGCATTTGAAATCTTATGAGTGCATCAATTGTCCTCGTGTATTTGAGATATGAAGTTTGGATTATGGAGTGCCGGCTGAAATATCATTTGCACCATCATTTCCAATTGGCGCAGGTCAAAAACCTCAAAGGCGTATTGACCAAATGAAAATATCGGTTAAATATTCTATGGCCTAAATTATCGTGACCACATACTAATAAAAGTCGGGCAATGGTAATTTGGTGGTAGAATCAGCGTTATAGGATCACAAGTTCGAAACGCGATTCTATTAAAGACACACAGTATATGTGGAACTTAGTGCTCATTATATCTGCTGTCCTGTGGCAAAGATCCTCGTATACTTCAAGTATATATATATATATATATATATATATTTGAGTATGGTATATGTCTTTATTAGCCAATAATGCCAGAGAATTGCAAGTTCGTGTAGCTTCGAAAGAGAATGTTAGTCTAATCAATTTAAACAAACCATAGATGATCAGTTATATATGTGGACCTGACGTGCGGTTAATCTGCCATTTTATATTAAAGTTTCTCCATCCGGGATAGTTTCGTATCTAATGAGTGGTAGATCGGAGATCTTATCTAAACACGATTCAAAATTATTAGGTCTTCTGCAATTAGGGCTATCTAGAGTTTGCAGAAGAATTTCAACTTCAGAGCTGGAGGATCGCTAATTCGAGATCCGATTATACAGAATATCCATCGTGAATATGTTCTATATGTCGAGGATCAAATTTAAGAAAGAATTTGCTGGTACAGGTATTATCCGCGTCATCTGAACATTGATCAAAATAATGTGAGCCATGGTCCATCTTATTAACTTAATAACACGTTTTTCAGTTGCCAGCCTGAAAATTTAAAAAGGACATAAATGAAGCAAATGACTCATTGTTAACCTACTGTCTTATTTTTATTCTTATTCTTGTTTTATTAACTCAGTCACAAAAATAATATTTCATTTCCCTAAATATATTCCACATTGAAGTACACAGAGATAATTGCTTTTATTTGATGGAATATTATTGGCATGCCTCGTAATTCTGAACTATGATCCAATTAAAGAAGACACCTCCCGTGAGCAAAAAGCGTCATAGATGCGTCACACCAATGTCATATAAATAACCCCGTGACGTCTAAGAAACTCCATATCCATGGCACTTAATGCAATGGTATTTCAGAAGAGACTAAATGTCATTTGTATTTGTCTTTGTAATGCTGTTTATAACAATATTAGTCAGTATTCCTCAATTGAGCCATTACGGCGATGATTCTACAAAAGAATATTCATATCAAACTAAAAATATAACATTAAAAATTTTATCAGACAAATAAAAGGCTTCGAAGAGAATTTCACTGAAATAAACGAATAACTTTTTAGCTAAAATTCCTTACATACGGGGACAAAATTAAGGAGAGTTCGTCTATTCATATTTTTCTTCATAAAAATATCTCATGAAGTTCTGTCAAAATTGCTTATGCTTATTAATTAAATAAACAAATATTCTCAATCGACATCACTAAAAATCGTTCAAAAGTATCCATATGCATTTGTCATTCCCACCACTATTGCTAGTGATTTCATTTTTTTTTTTTGATGGTTTCTGCAGTTAGTTAACTTTCTTTAAAAATCAGTATTGATTCAACAAAAAAAATTAAATTTTAATAATTTAAAATTTAATAAAAACATTCAAAATTTTAAACACAACATAAAAAAGCACAAATAATTTTAAATGTACAACAAAATGATTTTAAATAAAAATTAAAAAATATAGAAACAATTTTTTTTACAAAAAGATAGTAAAGAAACTAAAATTTTAAAAAAAATCTTGATATGACATCTTTTGTTTGCGCTTAGTATGTCTATGATATATTCGATTTCATACCATGCTTTGAAAATATTTGTGAAGTTATACATTAAATGGAAATAGTAATGTGTTGCTGCTATAAAACTTGGAAATTGGTAGAAAAGGGTCTGATAAACCTAATTTTTCACATAAGCCTACTTGAAAAAATCCAAGATAATTAAGTCTGTAAATTATATTATGTGAAATTTTCTTACAATTTCCATCTTCAGGCTCCATCTAGCGCCATCTGTTGGATTTCGTAAATAAGCAGTATACAGTGAAACAAACTTTAGAGGCTGTGATATGTAAGGTAGGTGATTCAGAAAAGCACTTCCAGTTTTATTAATTATTTTTTTATATATAATTTTATAATTTAGCCAAAGCTTTTCGGATACCGTGTTTTTTCAATAATGCCAGTTCCAATATTGTACTCATTTATCACTAATTAATCGTATATGGGATAACTGTAGATATTTTCCTTGGATGAACGGCTGCAGTGCTGGTGGGATGTTTGGGCTATGAACCACAGGTTCGATACTTGATTCCATTGAAATTTGAATCTAATGAGAGACTAGTGCATTCTAAATATCCTTATTGATATGATGTGGAAGGCGGATCTGGTTGTATCTTCCTCATGATTTAATTGCAACATAAAAAGTGTGAGATATAAACCAAAACATCCTTCCTTCAAAATTGAGCATTAATCGATCTCAGTCTTCAAATAGAATAACAACGAATTTGTGCATAAACGTCATAATTCATGCACATACCAATAAATTCAGTTATTAAATTTGAATTAGCACATGACCGCCCTCTAACCAAATGTGATAAATCAAAAATTGAATATTTTAAGAAAAGAGACATTTCTTTATCTGAATTAATCTGTTTAAATATACATTTAATACTATCATATTTAATGCTAAATTTGAAAAAAAATATTATTATCCAAAAAATATCGTTTGGTTAAATAAAAGTTTTCATCTTTAAAGTAATGTAACATACATAAAACTTTAAAATATTTCGAAGTTTCATTCGATTTAAAGGTCTTCGATATCTTTTGGTCGATATTCAAAGAATTCCTTTCTTTTTCCGCCCCTTCCCCTCTCCCTCACTCCAAAAAAAATTCGAAAAGTTCGATTCGAAAACTTTGAATCGTGAATCCAAATCTTATTGATATTTTTAAAGTCATGACAAAAGTTATACACAGCATCGGAAAATAAAACGGTTCTATTTCATTTGAAAAACAAAACAAAAAACATAGAAATATTAAATAAATAAGAATGGAATCTCTTTCATAAATCTTGAAACTCCAGAAATACACATGGGCAAATATTGTTTCTTCCCCAGGAAAAAAACTGTTCTTAGTAAAATATTGAAAGAATATCGCTTTTTGTCCTTTTCTTTTTTGAATATGCGTAATATTTCTTGCCGAATATTTATACAGATGTTGCGGAGTCAGGGAAATGATGCCAGATTTCTCTGCTTGAAATACTTTCTTGACTGTATGATTTAGAGAGCTTTTTTTTTTCTTTTCTAGTCTGAGTTAAAGCATTCATAAAGAATAAAGAATGATTAAAACAAATTATATAAAGAATGCATCATAAATATCGCTATATAATATTTTTTGAAGAATACGTATAATTTGCACATTAATTTTAATAAATAAAATATTGTAAGCAGTGTCGGATTTATGAGTACCTATACTAGCTGTAGATTAAAACCCCTTTTTTCATGGTTTCCCCTGAAAAAATTACCCTAGCAAGTGCCCTATCTACCGAATGTACTACATAATTGGCCATATATCTCATATATTAAGGCTTCAATGAGTCTAAATACGGCACTGGTTGTACCAGATAATATCAAAAAAGTTTCAAACTCTGTGGAAACTTTCATTTAATATCTGCTCTGAAAAACATTTTTTTATGCTCTGTTGTCGATTGTAATTTAAAGAAACGAATATTAAGAATTCAAATATATTCCTATTGTGAACAAACTTATTTATCTATGTGCTTGCATGCAAGAAACCTCATTGACCAACCATACAACATTCAAGCGTTCTTGGCACTTTTATAATGTGTTCTGGATGTATGTTTCTGGAAGCATGCCGAATACCTTCAACATTTCGCATTGGTTGGCCACAATGAACATCTAATCGTCTTCCAGTAATGTTCTGCGGCTCTTGAAGTCCTAATGCCACTCCAATCATTTTGTCTGTTACACTGCAGCCTACTGCATCGTATACATCATCTCTGGAACAGATTCATGCAATATTTCACATTAGCGCTTTCTTAGCACTCGTGGTCACAAAGCATGAATTGCTTGACATTTATCTGTTATAATTCTAATAAAAGAAATATTGTAAGCAGTGTCGGATTTATGTGTAAGCTACACTAGCTGTAGCTTAGACCCCTCCCCCTTTTCTTGGCCACTCCTGAAAAATTGTCCTAGAAAATAACCGAAAGTACTACGTATTTGGCCTCATATCTCGTATAGCTTAAGGTTTCAATAAGTTTTAAACCGTCACTGGTTTTACCAGGTGATAAAAAATTTCGAACTATGGAGCCCGGCATAACATGGAAACTGTGTGATATCAAGCGAGTCTGCTTTAATAAGTTTGAAGACAGGCGTAAACTAATTTTTCTCATACGTGGCTGTGTTTTGCTTCATTTTAACACCTAATTCGCCAACAAGACACCGTGAAGAAGAAAATGTCTACTGTAATGCAGCAAATTCAATACAGTTGTAATTATAACAAACCAATTATTTTTTCGCAATCTGCTCTCCCGTTCATACTTTTCTTCCTCTCTGCAAATGCAATCGTTTATTTGAGGTCGAAAATCCTCTCTTAGCTTATCAGAACCACATTATAAGTCGCCAATAAATAATAACACAAAACCACACACTCGTATGGGAATATACAGAAGTGCCGTATATTGTGCATCGGTAGCTTTGTAACTCATTTTTTTGTGACCACATGTTCCTTAGTGCATCAACATGAATAAAGCACTAATGTGAAATGTTGCTTGAATCTATAACAGAATGATGCAGCATGCTGAGATGAAACAGGTAAAGTGATTCAAGTGACATTCGGACTTCAAGAGATGTAGAACATTATTCGGAGATGATGAAAGGTTCATTGTGGTCACTCAATGCCAATCGCTGAAGGTACTTGCCATGTTTCGATAAGCAAACTTTCAGAATACATTATAAAAGTGGCAAAAATGCTTCTTGGATGTATGGTTTGATAAAGAGGTATCTTTCACGCAAGCACGTAAGTAAATAAAGTAATTTCTTCAAACCGAACTAATTTTGAATTTTTTGGTACCCCTCGTATCTCGAAACTATAATCGACAACAAAGCAGAAAAAAATTAGTTTTTCAGAGCGGCTATTAAATGACTAATCCCCCCTAAACAGTAGATCTTTTTAGGATTCTTCTAATTACAGCCATTTTTATTTAATTTTAAATAATTTAAAAAATAGTGAATAAAAATATCTTGTTTGTTTTTAATTACAATAAAGAAAATTCGTTCTAAAGAATTTTATTAACATTTTAAATCAATACTTCTTTACAAATAGGTTAACCTCAAATTAATTTTAATTGCTTTTCCAGCATTACTTATACTTATTTCAACAAATTTTTTGACATTTTTTTTTTCACTTATTTTTAAAAAATATTTCATTTATTCGTCATTGATAAATTTCGGTCCTGAAGATTAAGATAGTAACCAGTTTGAAATTTACACCATTTCTATGTTACAGATTTAAATTCGATAACATTGATTTTTTTTAAAAAACAAATTCGATTTCTTACCATTTTCTGCGGTGGAGCCATATTGAAACAAGAATAACAGCATGAATACTCACCTGATGCTATTCAGTATTCACTTTTTGAAAAAAAGTTCCAATTCTTTATTTATTAAATAAAAAAATCGTACATGAATATCTTTGTTACTTATTTTAATGATTTAAAAAAGTGAAGATACTTTTCGAAAATCTTATATGATCTTACATTTATACATGGGCAAAAGTCAAAATCTGATAATAAAAAAAAAATCCAATTCTCCCATCCAATATGTTTTGGCTGTTTGATTTAAAGAACCTTTTGTTCTTATTTGTCTGAGTAAAGGATACTTTGTATTCAAAAAGAATAAAGATAAGATCTAATAAAATACGATAACAGAATAAGATAAGATCTAAACAAAAGTTATCATCTTCGAAATCTTACTGAATAAAAAAATAGTTTGTCTGTGTATCAAAGATACGTTGTATTCATAAAGAATAACTGATTATTTGAAATAAAAAGTTAGTTCCAAAAGCTAACTAAATAAAAGACTCTTGCTTGTATTGATTCTGATAAAAAAAATATCTTCCAGCTTGTGTTTATTTTATCCATTTTTTGTGTGTATTATTTTTCTACTTGTAGTTTATTTTATCAATTTTTCGTTTGTTTATGTTCTTTTGAATTTACGTGCACTTTGTAACATAGAAAAAAAGACATTTGTACAAGTGGCATAATATAGTTGACAAATCTTTCGGCAACAGCGCAAAAAAAATAACTTGAATGATGTTAACTATATTAAATGCAATTAATTTATCTTAGGAGATTTTTCAAAGGAAGTTAAAATTTCTTGTCCTAGAGTAAATAAGATGTATTGCACAATTTATTTCCTAATTTAGACTGTATTAATATAGCAGCTTTTTTATCTTTTGAGTGCTAAAATATTTTTATAAAATTCATAAATTATCTAGGCATGTTGATATATATTCTTCCTTAGATTTCCAATTTCAATTGTTTTTAACTAAAGCAATTCTATTGTTTCTCACTTTTCACTTTCTCGTACTGGAAAAGATTTGAACTCGAGAGTTTGACTAATTTCCATGCTTCCTTACGAATATCATTTGTCTTGGCGACATAGACAATTATCTATATGCAAATTATAAAATACCTATCTTTGCACAATAAAGTAAAAATGTTATTTTACTGATGTTAAAAGAAATATTTTGTTTTAAATGTATTTTTAAGAGATTTTCCAAAGGGGCACTAAATTTTATTGTTTATATTTATTTAACAAAATGCATTTTGCATACAGACTTCCATAATTTTTTTAAAACTTTACTTTGCAATTTTTTACTAAATTGCAGGTTTTTTTTTTTTTTGTTTTGTTTTTTGTGACAATAAAAAAATTGCAATCTAAAGAAGATATCCAAAATTAAATACACAAATTACAGTAATCTAGTTTAATGTAGGGAAAGGCTGGCAAGGTGGTTAGGTGTCCTGATTAGGTATCTTGCCATACGAAAAGAATTATTTGCAACTTTTAAGATGATTACACCAATATGGTAATGAATATTTTTCTTAATCTTGCATTTCTTATTTCTCTAATTTTTATACATAAAATGAATAAATGTTAATAAACTGTATGAAATGACTGATAATGGAATAATCAGTGCATAAATAATTGCAAAGTTGCATTGAAGTACAACAGGTTGCACTTAATAATATGGAATTAACTGATAACATTAGATCGAATAGTACTTAAATTTTATTTTTAGTCATATTCTTTTCAACTGATAAGAAGAAAAAAAAATATTTAAAAAAACTTCTTCTATAATATTTTAATGCAATTTTTCTGCACAGCATATGACTCGTATTTTTTACTTTTCATTCGTTTAAGCTTCTTGTTCTGATTCTTTTTTTTGGGGGGGGGGGGGGAAGGAGGCAGTTTCGTGTCGAAAATATTTTTTGGATTCGAAAATAAATCATAAAGTGTCTCTAAATCAAATAAATGTTGAGAGAATAGTGATTCTACCTTTATTTTTACTTAACTGAAATTAACTGTATAATCTGTGCTTCGCATGAAAGATCCTAAATTTTAAGGAAAATAAAAGATGGCAGATTTTCTTTATTATTTTTGCAATACCATTAATTCTTTTTACCATTTCAATGATTAACAACAGCGCTCATTTTCCAAAAACCATAATCCTACCACTAAACCCCATAAAACCTTAACCACTCATTCTCCGAGATCTAGAACTCTAAGAATGTATATAGGATTCTTATTACATCTATTTTTATTAGCATGGAAACTGCATTTTTTCTCTTCCCACCCCTCGTTCGGAATACTTTCCCTTTCGGCGCAGAAAAGAGAGAAACACCCCCCTCACTTCCGAACAGCAGACGAGAAACATCTCGCGCTCGGCCGAGCACGCTGCCGATAAGAGCAAACGAAAACCGTTAACTTCCGCCTCCATTCAACCCCCTGCTACTACCACCTCGCTCTACCCCCTCTAAGAAGGGTGTAGGCGTTTGTCGCCCACTATTGCTTTCTGTCTATGGTTGTTGTATATATACGATTTCATGCACCATACGATATGCTGGAGATGATGCTTTATTATTATCTTGTGCTCTTCTGTACTTGGATGACTGCATGTCGTGCGAGGGTGATATTTATTGTTATTATTGTTTTATTTTTGTGGGAAGAGTCTTTCGCGTTATTATTTAGTGTAGATTTTTTAGGTGCAATTTATCGCGAAAATTTATGGTACTTTCAGTTCCTCCCAAGCGTTTATAGCAATTGCGGTCGTAGTTAAAATTGAGTCCTGACGGATTCCTTTTATCTATTTAGAAGCTGACAATCTCGTAAAAAAACTCGTAGAAATATATTGGAAATTATTTCTTTCAAATATTTAATATTGAAAACTTTTTTTTTTAACTATTAATTGTATCCGCATAAGTGAAACTATGTCATGCCCTAAAAGCAGTAGCAGTTCTTCAACTTCAAAAACAGCAGTGCTGCAGAACTTATTTTTTAAAAGATAACTTTTAATGAGAACAAAATTGTTCAATTTAGTTGTATATATTTATTGTTTTGCATTTTAACAACATTAAATAAATTAGTGGTATTTTATGTACAGTAGACTCCCGATTATCCGCGCCTGCCGCACGAAGTTTTTTTTTTTTTTTTTGACTGATTTTTTCAAAAAGGCGCAGTTTTACAGTTATGCTTTTGTATATACATAATACATTACAGTATTAAAACAGTACATATGTATTAATTTTTCTGTGTATCCTTGACGCCTCTCGTAAGTACAAAGCCCTTTTCTGTTTTCATTAACAAAATGCATTTTAGGTTAGTTTTGAGTGATATACTAAAACATTAAGCGTTAGTTAAACATTTCCTGCTGTTTATTTTACATTTTATTGTACATAAAACAATTTTTCAAAGTTGGAATGACTGTTTTTTTTTTTTTTTGCTATACCCGTTTTTAGCTTTATTCGGATTATCCGCGGCGGCCGCGCCACCCAATTCCGCGGATAATCGGGAGTGTACTGTATATTGAATGCACTCCGTGTTAACAAAAAACCATTGGTCTAACACTGCACAATTTTTTTTTCTTTCATAAAATGATGCCACTTCTGGATAATTCATATAGGACGTCCCAAAAGGTCTTTTACAAACTTCAAAGATATATGAAGCATACAAAAGCAAATGATTTTTACAAAAAGACACGGAGTCGCAAACGCTAACAGGTATTGGGGATTCTGCTTCATTAAATTATGCAAATGGAATAGATATGTTACCGGCAAAGTATGAAATCCGACATTCTATAGAATGCCTAGGCATAGAATCAGCGGCAATATATAAAATGTTTCATACTTATTTCCTAGGCATTCTATAGAATGCCAAATGAGAAACCTACAAAGTATCAAATACATCTTTGATTAGTGCAATATATTGGCAGTTGTGATGATTGTAACATAGGATGGTTTCTAACGACTTGGTAAAAAGTATATGCGAGATCACAATTCACACTATGCCCTTAGAACTTGCTTAGAATTGAAGATAATCTTGACCACGAAATTCATCTATGGTCAATTGCAATCGCTAAAGCAGAAAAGCGCATGAGTAAAACAAAGTGCCGGAATATGAAATGTCGTTACGTGAAAAATGTAATGAAATATAATTCAAAATGCCATTTAAGCCTAATATGTTGTAACTAGTAGATTAATTTTAATTTCTTATTTTTTTATATATGAAAATTGTGTTTCCCTTAATAAGAAAGGCATAAATTTTGTTTTGCACACCGTTTATTTTTCTTTAAGTATTTTTAATGACATTTTTTTCAGAAAAACATTTGTATTTTTACTGAATACACATGATTTATATAATAGCCTAATTAGGATGTGTGTTTTTTTTTAATATTTTGCCTAAATAGCGTTTGTCATTCTATAGAATGCCTACTTATTATATAATGCCTATGGAAAGTATATAATAATTCTCATATTTCAGACTTTGCCTAAAAACGTCCAGCATTATATATAATGCCTAGGCATTCTACTGAATGCCGGCGTTTCATACTTTGCCAGTAACAGATACATCATATAAAATGTACGACTCAGATTTAATGGAATACGAAATTACAACAGCATAAAAAAAAACCAGTTACATGAAAAAAAATTATATGAATCCTGTATAGTGTAGGCTAACAAGCCCTTTGAACGCTTACTTTACATACAATAATGGTTTTGTATTCATATATTCCTGTCGCAAAATAATTGGCAAATTATATCAAAAAGGTTAGAATTAGTAGTTGATTTCATAAAAATTGTTTATAATGGATCAACATTTCTAAGAAATATTGTCAAAAGATAAATGAACTGTAGAAATTCTATTCCTTACAGTTTGGTCAGAAAATAAATAAAATTAGATTAGTCTTTTCCCGGCTCATTCGAAATTGTGTTCGTCGCTAGTGAAGCAAGAAGTAATAAAAATTTCTTTTCCCATTTCCTGGAAACAAACAAAATGCAGCAAAATTGAAAGTTAAAGACTTTAAAGAATAATATCGTTTTAACTCCCATTGTTTCTTCCTTAATTAAATAATGGAACCTGGGTAAATCGTCAGTGTGAACTGAAAACAAAAAAAACAAAGTTTGAAGAACATCAGGCAATAACCGTTACTACCAACTAAAGCCGGTTTCAATGTCTCGAGAGATGCTATTGGACAATGTCGTGTCTGCTTGTGCCACAAATCGTTCATTACAACCAATCGCATTCTTTCTACCTTGACGGAAGTAGGAAAGAATTATCGTATCCAATTACAAGATTTTCTTGTTGACTTGAAAGCATTCTCTTCTTTCTTTCCCAGAATCGAATAGTATTCGTCCTTTTCTTTTTGTATTTTTGCCTTTTTTAATTCTTTTTTTTTTTCCCTTTACTTTTTTTTTTAAAGTCCTCTCAATACCTGAAGCGAACTCTAGGGAGGTTACCTACTGTAAAATATTTCTTATTGTTTTATTTCGCTTTCAGGCAAAGTAATTTTGTAAGTTTTTTGGAGACTGCTGTAAATTTAGATTGTACTTGAATACTTTGTTTTTAATCATCGTAATTTATCTGGGAGATGTGCCTTAGTGTGTTCAGAGAAGGCCTTACTGTTCTTGTTTTCGATGCTTAGTTCTTAAGATGAAATTTAAGGCTTTTTGCGAATTTAGATTTATCTTCACTTTTAAATAGATTTGATTAAATTCTAATCTGTTATCTTGTTGACGTATTAGGTGTTATACAAACTAATGAAATGCTATTTTATGTTTAATGTTAATCGCATTAGAAAATAAAAATAAAACAGAACAGAATTGTCCCATTTCAGGCATAAATAACATCTTTTCACAAATTACCATTTTTAGAATACTAAATACTTTTGGAATCACAATTTAATAGTTTGAATACAGATTAAATGATTTCAAAAAATAACCTTTTTTTTTTTGGTAATTTTGTTAAATTAAAATTTTATAATTATTTTTGCTTTGTTTAAGAATATTTTAATGAATTACTTTACAATTCAACCGAAATTGAACGCTTAGGAAAAATTATGAATTATACAACTCATTGCCGACTTTTTGTGAAATAATCATTGTATTCATATCATATCTCAAGTATGTTTATAAAAATTTATATTTCACCATTGAGAGTGCCCCCCCCCGAAACCTCCTTTCATATCCCCAAATAACTTCTCTCTCTCTCTACTATATAAAAATTTGAACCTTGAACAAAACCATAATTTGCATGATTTTCAGAGTTTTCACACGAGATCTTTGGTTTTCGCGCTATAATTAAGAATACATATGTACATTTTGGATGTTTTTATTTCGACTACTGAAACCAAAACATGTCAAGGAACAACAATTTTAGCAATAGTGTTGCACACTAAATTTCCTTTATCTAAAATATTGCGCTTAAATGAATAAGAATATAGAGACTGCCAGATATCATTAATAATTTGAGGCAAATTTAGATGCTAAAGATATGTGCTAAATTTTATTTATCTAGCTCTTTGCGTTTTTACTTTCTCGCATGCGAAGTATACAGAAAGTATTGTAATCATGGAAAAATTCGTTCGAAATTTTGACAAATAATCACGTTTTAGAGTTCCCTGAGTTCGAAAAACACAACTTTGAAAAATTCCCGTCTATTAGTGAGTGATCAAGGTAATTCAAAAACACAAGCTCTGAGCTAGATGAATGAAATTTGGTGTACAGTCTTTACACCAAACTTGTAGATTTCTAACAAATGTTGAGCAGAAACCTTTCTGAGGAAGTCTGTCTGAAACGATAGTCTTAACATGATAATTAGAAAACAAAAAGAGCTAAGTTGGTAACATTCGGTACGCAGATTTAACATGTACAGTGTACCTGACAAATTTTGAGTCAAATCCAACAAAGGGTTGATCGTCTATCAATCTGTAATTTCAGTAACATGCAAACGCGATAACTCAAAAATGCAATGATTTAAATAAATAAAATTTGGTTATGGGATTTTTCTGATTACATGTGTAGTTCTATATCAAATTTTTGTTTCAGTTGGTTGGGAAATTCGATTTTCGTATATTACTAACGTATGCCGGGAATTAATCGCCAAGGATCATATGATAGATTCAGTAAAAATGCTAAATTTATGCCAAATCTTAATGTTTAGTAGCTATTGTATGCCAATCCCAAGCAAGGAATTCTCTGGGATAATATTGATACGAAATTTTCCGGGGTTCGTTTGAATAGTGGGATTATATGGTGTGGAACACTCAATCAGCAGGCGGCAGTAGAAAATGAAACAACGACGTTTATTTACACGAAGACACACAGGACAGCACAAAGACGACAACTATATACAGCACAGAACACGATTATCTTCAGCCTAGACGTGTAGCATACAAAACAGCAACATACAACACGTCTCTATTGTAGACAGTAGCTCACAGCTTAGTTCAGCACTAGCTTCATTCCGTCGCTGCTCCTTTTATCCCTGGAAGGCCAGTTCTTTACCGTCGATCCCGACTACTCTTCTCTGTCGCTTCCGACTACTCTCTCCGATCTGGTTCACGACTCAATTCACAACTACTCTTTCGCTTCCGCTGGTTAGCGACTACCCGGCAGCTGTGGGCCACTCCTTTTATAGGTCTCAGGAGGCGGGGCTAGAAACCTCTCAACCAATCAGGAACGTTCGAGGCGTAACTCGGTTCCTACTGGACGGATCGGGAAAATTCTCGATGTTTCGGGTATAATCTATTTTGGCGCAAAAGTCGCCAAATTCGTCGCTAAGTCGCCAAATGGTCGCCAAGTTTGTCGCCAAGCTCCGGGACCTCCTATGGAACCCACTATGCTGGGAAGCCGCATCAAGGATTCGTAACAATATCTTTATTAGAGAGTATGCAAGAACGTTTTGGGTGTACCACTTTCACTGGTTAAGTTATTGAGTTCATTAGCATTTGATCAGACATACAGACTTCCTCTGAGTGCATTTCTTTTTAAATTTGATTAACGACTACAAATTTTGATGTTAATTTCACATCTAAATTCCATCCATCTAATTCAAAGCCTTTTTTTAAATTAACACTGTTTACACGTAGACAGATAAATATAATTTCAAAAATGTGTTTTTAATATTCGTAGAAGTCTTTGATATTCGTAAGGAAGCTTGGAAATTAGTCAAAATTTCGAGTTCCAATCTTTTCCAGTACGAAAAAGTGAAAAAAAAAAATAGAAATATTTTAGTTAAAAACAATTGAAATTGGAAATCTAAGGAAGAATATATATCAACACGCTTAGATAATTTATGAATTTTATAGAAATATTTTTTAGCACTCAAATGATAAAAAAGCTGCTATATGTTTAATGTTATTCGTAGAAAAAAAATTGAAGCTTGTAGAACGACCGTCACAAGTTTAGTTTATAGGGATGATAGATTATTATTGCTATTTCCAATTAAACTGTTCAGAATTTATTAGAATTCAGAACAATATGTAACAATAATTGAGTGAGGTGAATTTTTACGTTCATTATAACACTTTCCGTAAAGCATTGTTTAGTATGTCACATAGTTATAATTTTTTTTGACTTCCAGGTTTTTAGTTAATAATCTATTTTCTGATTTTTAATACACTATTCAAATCATGTTAAATTTATTATTTTTTACTTTTATGATTCTGAAAATACTTCACAATTCATTATTATATTTGTCATAAAATCTGGCAATCATCTTTTATCCAATTCTGTCGAGGTATCGCCATTTTTAATGAATCAAAATTAATAAAAAATTACTTAATCTATGTTCTAAAAAAATAGTAGATATAATGTTATCCAAAATATGCTGCTACACAAAAGGTAAGAGTGATCTAAAAGTGAACATGTCATCAATTGTAAAATTCCATCTTTATGAATTTTAAACAACTCGATTTTAATAAATCATATAAAAATTATTGAATAATTATTGATATGCGGAATATATTGAAAAATTTATTTGAATTTGAATTTAAAGAATTGAAATTTGAATATAAAGAGAAATCATTTCAATGTATCATTAATTTTCTAATTTTCACATTTAATTTTAAAATATTGAAGTGAATGAACATTAAATATATTAAATCTAAAATTGATGTAAACAAAATGTGTAAAAAAACACGATAAATTTTCATCTATAACTCCAAAGAGATTGCTTAACTTTGAAGCAAGCTTTATGTTTCTGTTTTATGCTGTTTACTTTGAAAAATGTAATGCGAGGAAGCGAAGTTTTTTATATTAATTAAATTAAATATCAAATTAGTGTTAAAATCTTTAATGAATGATGAACGCTTTTAATTCAGATTATGTCAAAATTAATCATTTCAATTAAAAACACGGAAAAGAGAAAATTATTAATATGCATTGATGATAAAATATTTTTTTTGTTAAGTAATTACTTTCCCACATTTTCAAATATAAAATTATTTCAAAGCAAATAAAATCTAGAATTAATGAAGTAATTTTATTCATTAATACGTTATACGGAATTAAATTTGTGATGCTGTAATTACTAATTCAATGCATGTAATTTAATAAACATTTCTATAGATTATGCAGTCCAGTCTTCTTCACTCTAACTGCAAGGAAAATCCTCAGGAGGAAAATTCTGATACAGTTTTAAAAATAATTGCATTTATTATTATTATTATTTTGCGGTTCTTGATATAAATCTAATTTTAGAGAATATGCTGATATTTTATAAGCACATTCGTTATTCATAAGATAAAAAAAAGAGTCAATAATTGAAACAATTGTGAATTATGAAAAATTCATGAAATGAATAAATGAAATCCAAATGAACGACTTATTTCGAAATAGCTGATATTAGAAAACGAGAAAAAAAGAAAAAAAAAACATAATAACTTGAAATATTTTCTTTTTATTGAAATAAATCGTTTGCGCATTTTAGAAAAAAATTTTTAAAGTTCATTCATTAGTAAATAACCTGTTCGACAGCTTAAAAATAAATCCTTTGAAAATTGTTAGCTTGTAGTTTTTATTTTTATTTTATCGGGAAACAAATGCCTTTTTTGACCTATAAAACTGCCATTTTAAGTCTTTAGAATCTTTTGTTGTCGAAGATACTAAACTTCTATTCATTTCAAATTATATTCATTCGACAGAATTCGGAACTACTGAAGAATGAATGCAAAAAAAAAACAGGACTTGTTAAACATGCAACGTGGAAAAATCTTAAATAAACATTTTGAACAAATACCGTAATCATTTCAATAAAACAACGCTTCAATAATCGCTTAATTTTTTTTATCCCACTTCTTGAAATAGGATTTAAAACAATAAGAATAAAAAGGTAAAAATTTTCATTTTCACATAGGTTTTCATTTAGTTTGATCATGATTTATATGACATTTTGTACAACAATAATCGTGAAAAAAATATGAGCCATACTTCAAATTATCTGGTATAAAAATATATAATCTTGGCAATATTGATAAGTTAGAATACACATAAAATATCAGTTTGAAATATCAGATTATTTCAATGATTGGCAATTTAAACATCACAAGAAAAAAAGTTTTTAATTTTCAATTTATGCCATTCCATTTACACTATCGTTTCCAATGTTTTTTGACGTTGCAAACGATTTCATTTATATTTCAAGATGCAAACAATTTTTGTTATTTGGCTTCAGTATTTTTTTAATACTGTAAATGTTTTGTGTTAGGAAATAATTAATACATAATTCAGTCTTTAAATTATTACTAAACGTTAAATGTTTCAACTTAAATTTTTAACAACTGTTAACATTTTTGAGTTAAAATATTTTTATTTTCATGTTTTTTTCTGCAAATATCAAGTTTATTCTCGGTTTGACTATAAATTTGTCGGGTTCTTTATCTTGGATACATATTATCAAGACATTTTTTATATACATTTTTATTTTCGATTTCCCTTTTTAAATATTTTCTAATGATTAATTTTCAAAAACGATTTCTAATGATTAATTTTCAAAATCAACTAACATTAATTGTTAAAAACAAGAAAAAGGAATTTTTTTTTCAAAGAACTGATCTAGGATTTTGAAATATATCAACATATTGAAATCGCCTGTAGCTGAATTTAAAAACTAATTTGCTTTAAAGTCAGATTTTGGTAATGGTTTCAACATCAATATTTTAACTTTTTAAATATTTGTTATTATTAAGAATTAAGTCTTTAGATTTTGAATTAACTGATTTTAATATTTTAAATACTTAGTCTTAGCTCTTTTCCGACCAAAGCAAAAATTAACAATGGTATTCAGAAAAAATAGGAAGCTTTTAAATAATTAAGCAAAATGAAAATATTTAATTGCTTATAATTCTTATAAACACCACATCCCTTACATGCGTTTAAGTAATATTTTTACTATCGATATGTTAGAGTCGTTAAATTCGAACTACCTCTCCAAGAAAATTTCGACTGTTTATATTAAAAACTATTTTTCCTAGAAAACAAGTAGTCAACAAAGCAAGCAAAAAAGAAAAGACTACCCACAGAACTAATACGCTGGAATTTACTGCGGCATTCTCTCCAAGTACGCTCTATTAAACCTATTCGGGAGGCCCTAAGGGTTGAGTTGTTCCCTTCCTCCATCCTTCATTTTCGTCTGCTATTTTCTCAACTCATCGACTCGATTTGTCACCCGCTCAATATCCGTTAGCGGTTTGCTAGTCTTTTATCTCTCGGCTTTTTGAACACTTGCAGCGATTTATATCCAGCACATGTGTTGAACATCTTTGACCCGATTATTTATTTACCTAGGAGAAAGAAGCGGGTGGCATCTGGTATTTAACTCCAGTGGCGATTGTTTCAAGGCGCCCGTTATATGGGGAATGGGCACCCATTACTCATGTGTGAGGTCAGCACCCCTCCTGTAAGGGCGGTGATGAAAGGGGGCTTTTGGGTGCGAAATTTTTCAGCATAAGATAATGGGCAAAAGAATACCCTTTGGGTTATAGTTCTATGAACGGTGCTGATTTATTTATATACAGCAGTCAAACTCTGTTTTAACAAGTTTTGCTTATATTGAACGAGATGGTGGATGTTACTTGGCTTCCTTTTCATGTATTGTTATCTTGATCGTTGATTATAGGTTTAAGAACACAATAAACAATAGAAAATAAATTCAAGCTTTGATTTTTTTTTAATTATCTCTCATTAACAAACAGATTATCAGTAACCAACTGGAAAAATATTTTTTTTTTATCTCTTGTTATTTATTGGATATATTAAGTATGAGATTACCTGCGAAAGAATACAACTTTTGAATTTTTCTTTCATTTTGCATAAAGGCATCTTTGTCTCAAAATTATATTCTGGTAATGATTTGAGTAACTGCCCATCCTCGTTTTCATTAAAAGTAATGATTCATTGTTAGAAATGTCATCTAGGACGTTTTTATATTGTATATAATGCACTATTGCATACAGCAAAAATGTCTGAATCATAAAGAAACCCATAAAAAATAGAAATAGTAAAATAATTAATCGTGAAATCAAATTGGAAAAATAATAAGCTCTTTCAATAAATTTTTAAAAGGCAAGAAAAGCATCTAATAATGAAATACGAATTTTTTCATTTATAGGTAATTTCTTATAGAATAAATATTATTTAAATGAACAACTTGAAACGTATTTTAATCAATAAGCTTTTATTTTTTTAAGATTAATCCTATCTTTTTTTTTTTTTGCTTAAATTAATAAAGAAATTTTGATTATTGTAATGCACACCTTATTTTCATTATTTCCAGAATTGTAGGCAGAAATCCTGTTGCCAAATAAGCGAAAGTAATCAGAACTCAAAATAGTCAAAAACCTTTATACTTTTTGTCCTGTTGTGACTTGCCGTTTCGTTATTTTTTCCTATCGTAAATGGTAATAGTTAACTACAAATAACATTTGAAAAATTTGCTTGTATTTTTTAACTAAGTGGGAAATTATTTTAATTAAGGGGCGGGGGAAATTATGAAATATAAATGAACTTGTTCCAAAAAAATTGAAGCATCTTCCAGAACTATAACATTGTAACTTGATTATGTTTTAGGCTTGATTCATTCAGTCTTGCCTTCATTTGGCTTGACTGAATGAGCCACTGTAGTCTATATTTACCAATTATTATATCGCCAAATTTACAGAAAGTGTGCCAGCCTAAATACATTATCAATTTAAAAGGAACTCGCTTATTCGGAAGATTTGAATACATTTTTAAATACATTGAATAAAATTGCATCCTAACGGACTATCAGAAAGATGTTTCCTATGAAGGAGTTCAAATCTGAACTTGTAATGACAGCTCGTGTGGAATAAACAAGTGCTAATGTTTTCGATGAGAAGCAACGGAAATGCAGCTTTTAGACTTTATCGTATGTTTCTTCAAAAGATTGCATTTTTATTTTAACTTCGTTGTATAGTGAAAAAAATTCTATTGATTGATTTACTCTAAAATGTGGCTCATATCTACAAAATCATCTACTGAAATTCACTTTTATATCTAGTTGCGTTTTGAATAGATTGTTAAATACAGAGTATCGAATAAAATTGCAGTTGAGTGATACTACAATTTAGATGTAACCTCTTCAAGTGGGATAAAAAATAAGTGCTTGAGATTTGAAAGTTGAATTAAGAAATGTCATTGATGCAAGATGCATTCACTTGAAGAAATCCCACGGATGGCTACTGAGGAACAAATCTGAGGTCCAGATTCATACAGAGTTTAAATTATTAACAAATTCCACTGGACTATGAGAAAGATATTTTGTATGAAGGAGTCCATGTCTGAGCAGGTAATGAAAAGTCTGGATGCAGGCGATCAATTCAACCATTCAACGGCAAGAAAATTCACTTTGTTATTAAAGAATGAATGATCTAAATGATTCTAAGCATTTCGTAACTTAGAATCGGATATCCAACAAATATCTGTGAAAAACATTAGCAAAGAAGAGGCAATATACTCACGTAAAGTGGTTCCTGTTTGAATGGGTACACAATCCTCTGTATCCATATATTTGGAGTCAGACAACCAATATGCTATTTATAAGACATGGCAAATCTTTACACATTTCATCATTGATACTTATAGGCGTCCTTATATTAAAGCAAAGTGATATTTTAAACTCATTTGTCGACAGCGTTAGACCACAGGAAGTTGTATCATTCAAAGTAATGTTTCAGTCCAAAGAGTTCAACTCATTGTATTCTTAAGTAAATCTCGGAATTTCATTCAAAAATGTTTTGGATGCTCATAAGAATCATATTCTCATTCATTTTTTTTGAGGGGGGGGGGGTCATGTTTTTATCAAGCTTACAGCAGCTTAGCAAGAACATAGCTCTCTCTGTTAATATACTCAGAGATATCACATGGCAATTCACAAGCAGTTTGGAAAGATCACACTCCACACTGTACTGAGTAATTGTCTGTACAGTGTGTACAGTACTAATTAACGATTTATGAGAATTCCAGTTTCTAAAAGACTGTAACTGTTTCGGCGGCTTCATGTCATTTTGTTTCGTAGTATGCGATAAATACTTTATCTCAGTTTCAATAAAATCAGCCCATAGATTTTGAAATTGAGATTGCTAATCTAACTGTCCTTTATTCATGGAAATGTCCTTTTAATACTAACTGTCCTTTATTTTTATACAGGGACGTTAAATTTCATTTAGCTTAATTTTGTTTATTTATATTAATACATAGTTTAGAAATTATAAGAAGGCTATTATAGGAAATGTCTTGTAACTTTAAAACCATGGTGAAATATTTTAAACCAATATTCCGAACTCCTATAGTTATCTAACATGAAGACTTCTGATCCGTGATGACAGATTCAATGACCACCAATGATATGTATGGTAAAACCGAAACTAAAACTGAATCTCACATCCCAAAACCAATAATTACAACCAAATTCGAAAAGTAATGCAAAAAATATATCATAATACTTTTTTTCTTTTAATATATGTGCCGATTTAACATTCCATTGTTAAAGAGAGTATTTATTACATAAATAAAGTGCTCTGAGTTTGAGTCCTGTGAAATAATGACTTATTCAAATGCATTATAGAAAGTTCGAATTTAATTTTTTAGATTAAAAAAAATCTGAATAAAAAGTTAGAATTCTGTCGTAGGAAATTGAGAAATGCAAATTTTAATTAAAAGTAAAAAAATTATTGTATCAGTAAAAAGTTTTTAATAAAAATGATCGTTTAAAAATTTTTAATAAGGGAACTTCCCTATTCAAGAAGGGGGGGGGGGGCAATGAAATACTCTAACAACACAAAGCCAACTATTCCACACACACCCTTCTTTTATGATGATTCATGAAGATTTCATAAAATAAAAATCGTTTGCATTAAAAATGTTTTCAATTCCTATGAAATAAGCTTTAAAATGAATATAATTAGCTCTTGCCATTATAATTAGAAAGTAGTACCCTAAAAAAATGTGCCTTACAAAAAGCGGATGATGAAATATCAAAAATAAAAATTTCTCTTGTGAAACCAAAACCTTCCGTAAACTTCTACTTGATTGAATAAATCAATACTAATAGAATTTTAAGCTCTACTGTATCATAACATTATTTATTTTTATTTTCGTTTACTCATTAACATGTTAAACACAGAATTTTTTTTTATAAATCTGGAGATTAATTTCAATTAGTTCGCATTCGTTGTAACACCACTAATTAGTAAGGACTGGCTTTTGATGCTAAAAATAAGTATCGTTTTTAAAAGTAAAATTTTTATTTCATTTCGAGTTTTTTTTTTTCTAAACTTGATGAGATCGGCTAAATAATCATCTTTGTTATTTTAACAATTATATCAGTTTCTAAAAATGCTGAGATGATCTTTGTTGCAAGGAATATATTTTTAGAATAACTTTTAGAAGTGATTTTTTGTTCGATTTTTAAAATAAAACTGCTTAGCATGAATGCTATTAATTACATAATACATTAGTTTTCAAAAATAAATAATTTTTAATTAAAAAAATGAATGAAATTTTGATGACGTGTAATAAATTAGTAGTGTTTTGCGATATTAGGCTATTCTGAAATATTTAAAAAAGAAACTGAACTCTCAACAATGAACTCAGTGTCGAGTTTAGGCTTACCTTGCAAAAGTAGTTTTTGTTCGTTTGAATTCATCTTATAGTCTTTTATTTATCTTTCATTAACATTAGAAATTTCGGTAAATTTAATGAAAGATTTCATATTGTTGATGATCATTAATAAATTTAACAGTTTAATTATATATAATTTTCAAAAATCGAATAAATTAGAATTTTGATCATTTATCAGAACAGATATCACTTTTAAATAATGTGTCGACATGTACTAAGTATGATAAATTAATCCTTTCATTTTGTATATAAAATAGAATGTGTTGGCCATAGGGGAAATTCTAGCTACAATCATTGCATAACCTAGTAAAAAAGCTGTAGCCACAACTGTGATGAAGTGTGTGGTGATACTATCAGACCATAATTAAAAAGTCAGAAAAATAATAACTTCTTTGAATATTATTTAATGATTTAAATTATTAGAAATATTTTAAGAATATTGAAAAAAAATTATTTTAAAACTTTGATGTCGCTGATTTGTATTTGGATAATAATTTGCAATATTTTGAGTTGGTTACAGTCAAGTAGTAAAGAACGGTTTAAAAATAATTTTGAAATTACGATTCTTCTGGAGAAATATTTAATAATAATCTAATAATTTATATTTTTTTAAATTAATTGTTACAATTTTTAACCTTTTAAGTAACAGAATCGGTGCTTTTTATGTTTGATTCAAAGAAGATAGCTTTTGTTTATATGTATTTTTTTTGTTGGTTCGTGCAAGAAATGTTTCAGATAAGCTTATAACGGAGGCTTTTTTTACAGTAATATGCATGGATACATACAAGCTTTTAAAAAATTAATTAAAATGTCTGTTGATTCTCTGTTGCACAACTGCTTCCAATAATCTAATTTTTTCCGAGTTTCTTAAAACTGAACGGAAGAAAAAGACTTTCTCCGTGAAAAATAATTCTGTCCCAAATAGCATGAACAAAATCCAGCTTTCGGCTTTTTAAAAAATGGAATAACCCATTCTTATTTTGGACTTGAATATTTTACAAAACTTTTCAGTAGCAAAAACGAAAGAGAATAAAAGGCAACAAGATTTTTGTTATTTTTTTTTTCAGCGATGAAATTCGAATACCAAGCAGCTGCGAAGTGTTATTACAGCTTCAATGGGCATATCCGAAAAAAGTAATTTTATAAAATGCAGCTGCAGCGGCAACTCTCTTCACTTTTCGTGTTCTACTCCACTTTATTCAGATTGTCAACCCTGCAGGAAATGCCCTGTCTTCCATTCTGACACGGTGCTTCTGTTCTGTCCTGAAGAAGTCATTCATACCATCTAGAACGAAATCAAAACAAACCATGTACGAAGAAACGGAAGTGACGCTTGTCGGATCGCCGGATATGACGCCGTTTCGAGACGACAGTGCGATTCGTAACAGCAAAAAGAATTCGCTAAGCAAAGCTCTTTTCCAAAAATCTTTTGTTCCATTTGGTTTGTTTTGGGGCTGCATTTTTTTGGACGGTATTGAGTGAGTGAGTAGCGAGTGTTTTAATCCGTCTGTCTATACAAGAGAAAGTCAGAACAATGCAGTTTCGCTAGCATGTTCATGTTTATGCATGATCCTTTGTTAAAGTAATTGCTACTTGGAGAATAAAAGATTTTTTTTCCTGTTCTCCTTTTTCTTGTCCATTTGGAAAGTTGTTCCTTTTCTTGGAGAAAAGAAAGAAAGTAAAAGAAAAAAAGAATTCTACTTTTCTAAAGACTGGACAAGTGTTTCCTGCTCTAAATGACCGAAAATGTTTTCTACGAATGAATACTTCCCGCCTTTTTTTTATATGCTTATGTGCTAATTAATTCGTGTTTTTGTTTATGTTTTGCATGCTCGATTAAACTACATTAAACATTTTTTTTAATTTTGAAATAAAGCTTTGATTTCCCCCTTTTTTTTACCTTTTTAAAGTTTTTTTTATCATTTTTCCTTGAAATGTAAAGATTTTTGCGAAAAAATTCTCATTTTCTTAAAATTTATCGATGTTGCATTGTTACAAAAACAAATTAAAAACTATAGTGCGTGTGTTGTGATTTTCTAATGAACTGCCCGGTTTTAAATAAACTAGTTTTAATTTCCACAAACACAACTACACTACAAAATTTTACAAACACACATAGACAATTAGTTTAAAGAAAACAGTATGGTGGAGGGATTCCACCGTTTCCAACATTCGGCGTTAGAGCAAGGGTTGCGCATAGGGAAAAAGTCCACCTCAGGATGCAGGTCTGCCGCTCAACTACTTATCTTCTGTAAAGCGCCACAAGGAGGCGCTCTCTGCTCAAGGGGGAAAAGAGTGCTACAAAACTATATTTTTACTATAGATCAGATTTGCCTACTAAAAAGATGTCATTGTGTCTCCTTTTATTTTTATTCACTGATATTTTCTCATTAGTTTTTTAAAAATGAATATTTAGTATTGATTTTTTGCTTATCATACTTTAGATTTAAATTAATTAAAAAGAACACCACACATCTAACATTTAATGTATTAAAAGATGAATGTTCGTAAATATATTCGCACCCTGTACAAATTCTAATATATATGAGCATTTTTTTTAATTAGTTATTTTTCTGACAATTTAAAATCAGATTTAAAAAAAAAAAGAAGTTGCACAGATTTTTCATGGCCTTACGTATTTAATAACTGTAACTTTAACTATTTCTAAATCAATTCTTTTATTTCACTTCATTCACTTTCAAAACGATAATTTTTCCCGATGTTAAAAGTTGCCAGCTTTTTTTTTTTTTTTTTTTTCCTTTTCTTTTTTTTGTAGCGACCTGCCTCCAATAGCATATATATATATAGGTAGGTGTTCTGTGCTGGTCATTAGGTCAGAGCATTGGATCTAGACAAACCAAATTCGTCCAGAAATATAATTTGGAAGATGAGAATTGTATTTCCAGAGATTTTTTGAAGTTTTCATTTGAAATTTTTGAAATTCAAAACTAAGTGAAATTTAGGAGTTTTTAACGTGGTTGTTTCTATAAATTTTTTGAACAAAAATATTTTTATACCATATTGCAATGGAAAAATTTTATCATTTCAATAATATCAATTTATTGTCGCATATTCTTGGACTTAATCTTTTTTTCCTAAGTATCTTTATCATAATTCCAAACAATTCCTTTCTTTCTTGCAATGAAATTCAAGCTGTTTCCACTGGCCAGTAAATATTAAGTAATGTGTTCTTCCTTCATTGCTAAAAGCTAAACATGAAGATTAATTGATTATATAAATAAATGTTAAATAATTTATTTTCATAAACCTGTGACATGGCTCCATCAGGAATGTCCTTGTAGTCAATGAATGAAACATGTGTGAAGCTATTAAAAGAACACTACTTAAATGTATATCAAAATTTGAAGTTTAAAAATGGCTTTATTAAGAGAAGCATTTCTATTAATGCATAAGAGATTTAATTGGAACTAAGCACAATTAGTATAGCCCGAGGACAAGCTTATTGCTGAAGACACCTTTTTCATTGATTTTCCACTTCATTTGCTGATATCCAGTAATACTACTTGAAAATCATAAATTATTTGTGCTAAATTGTCTGGAATTAGCTTTAATCCAATTTCGTATGATTTTCCTTTTTAAATTATCGTCTGCTTTATATTAATAATCAAATGTTTTTATTTTTTCTAAAAATCGTTGAACGGATTATTTTAATCGAGATAATGATGTACGAAGGTTTAATATTATAAGGAAACTTAATGAAATTTTTCACTTTTTATAAAATGTTTTATTTGGCGCTTTATTATTTAAAAAAGGCTGTGAAGAGGTAACTGCCAAAAATTTTGATTCATTCTCTAAATGTCTTTATAATTAGATATTGAAAACAATGTCTAATCCGTTGCACTTACAATACAAGTTAATAATTTTAATCCCCAGATTATGTGTATGTGTGTGTGCTTTTTTTTTTTTTTTTTTGTCATTTACTTTTTTAATTTAAATTGGATTAATATTGCGAAACGTTTTAGGAATATGTTATTACTTACTCTCTTTAATTTGTCTTATTTACAAATGAATTTTCTGTTACGCTTGCCTAATTAGTCTTTTGCCAAAATTATTTTCATCGTAATTTCTCGAATCCACCAGTGGCTTTTTTGTACAATATTTAACTTGAAACTGAATGGAATAGACAAACATAAGCTTTCAAAATCGCCAAATAGTGCTATTTTTATCGTTCTTTTCGCAATTATTTTTTCATCTGATGATTGAATTTGAAAATCCATAATTGTATTATTTCTGCTTTGATTCTTAGAGCACGTTAATTATAAAGTTTCCCTGTCTTAAACTTGGCGCATTTTAATGAAATGGAATAAATTAGAAATCTTATTTCCCATTCTTAAGCTAGTTTAATACATTGTATTACTGCAAGAAAAAAATACAGATAAATAAATTAGAAAAAAAAAATCGGTAGGATGATGATAAATTCTCCCTTGTTAGTTTCAACGTAACAAGCTGCATTTCAGCACCTTTTTTTCTTCCCCTTACACCCCACTTCCGGCCCCTTTCATGCACCGGAAGTAGTAATTCGCCTCCTCACTTTCGAACGTCGTAAATTTATCATTCTTCTATTTCTTCTTTCCAATTAGCATAGAAATTTATTCGAGATGTGCATTCGAGAAGACCCCCTTAACTTTTTTTATAACAGTTTCATTCGTTAATCCAATTAAGCGAACACCCCCTCCTGATAACAACGGGATCTTTTAGAGCAAACGAACCACTTGTCAAAAATCGACTGCTTCTAAAATCACAGGGATATCTTTTTTTTTTTTTTTTTTTCTTTCTTTTTACGACTCGAACGATTCGTTTTGAAATAAACTTTGGAAATAATAAGTTTCTGATTAGTTGTCGATGCTCATTTTACAAGCGTAAGAATACAATTCTTGTTCGTTTAGAATTTAGAACATTTTTTTTTGTATGTGTTTATTTTTTCTCTGAAGAAAAACAAGCGTTACTTTTGGTGTGATAGAATTCTACTTTAAAGGATAAGTTGTTTTTTTACCATTCACAACATCTTCTATTGATAGAATTTATAACAGCGCCAAAAAATTTTGGACTCATTACAAAGTCATGATAAAGTATGAAGGAATCTTGCATAGAAGTAAAATTTCCATTCTGACTTTTTAACTATCTATGAATATCAATAAACTCCATTGTAAGATTTCTTAATTATTTAGAGCATGCTTCTTCTGGAAATAAATAGAAGTTTAATCAAAGGCTCACTAACAAACTCTGAATTTTGTATTCAAATAAATACAAATTTTAATTTCAAGCAAATGCAAGTTTTGTGGATACTTAATTATTTTATTCATTTGATCAAAAACTGTAGTTAATCGCTTTCTCATTAATTCTGGAGGTTATGGCACAAGGGACAGCGAACAAGAAGCCAAAGATAATTTCGTTAAGCCAAGGGCGGCTTGACAGAATACTAGTGGAACTTATGCTTGCTTGCAAGTAAAATAGAAAAAAAAGAAGAAGAAAAAGTCTACCTCGCAAATTAAAGATGAGATGCAATAACTTTGGTCCAGCCAACCAATAAGATATGTACTACATAGTATCTCTAATGCTATGAACAAGAAGTTGAAAAGAAATCTCCAGTTTCTCAGCAGATATTGATTCAAACTTACATTTTGCCAGGAAACGTTTAAAGTCTGGCATGATGTGGTGTTTGGAGGCGAAAGAAAGTTAAATTTCAAATGAATTTAAATTTACCGGTATGATTTACATAAATAACATCATCTTTTTTCAAAACACCAATTCAGAGGAAGATCTCTTATAGTTTAGTCCACTTTTTCAACCGATAGTGCAATAAATAGTTTTTTTTTAATTGAAACAAAATGAATTCGGAATTATATCAGAACATACTAACAAGTAGTTTGTTGTCGGTTGTTTCTTTGATGACATCAAGAAATTGGGCACTTTAATAAGGGAATACATGCGTACATATTTCCTGCTTTATAAAATTCTGAATGATGACGAACGAGGAAAAAGTTTTCAACGGCCCGATAGAGTCCGGATCACCATCTATTGGAAAATCTTTGGAGCATTCTTATGTATTTTTATGACGATGCACTATTTTGAACAGTTGTGGATATTTTAACAGAGTACCCAGTTTTTAACCTCCAACGTCAATCATTTTTTAATACAACGATTTTATCTCTGAACGATCTTGTGGGAGAAAATCCTCACTCTAATATCTTCCTTTTTTTACAATCGATAGGCTATTTACATCATATATGATTAGCTTTATAGCGTGCCACTTGCTTTTAAGTTCTTAACTATTTTTTAAAACAAATCATGTGTATTTTAGAACTTTTTTCACTGTAATTTTATATGTTTATATATTCACCATGCGTTTGGCGCAGCATAGCCATGTCTCGCTTTTGCGCCATTAAAATCCAACCAATCAATCAATCAGTATTATCTTCAAAAGCTGTATTGAATTCTAATAATAACTGTTTTAAAACATACAAATTTTAAAAGTTCATTATTAATAATTTTTATTCTTCCACGATTTTTCTTCCACTCAAAAATACACTTGTTTGTTCCAGGTCGAAGAACCGTTCTAAGGGGAATAGTTATTTTACTTACGTGTCTAATTATTCTCAGATATACCCTATGTCTTACTATCATTAATTCAGTATTGTATAAATTACTTACTTAACCTACTGTCTGATTGATTTGCTTTAGAAGTGCTGAACCATCTGCAAAATAAGAATTTTCACCACTTTACATAAGTATTGTGTACATTAATGGATTCTGAATCCTTTTAGTGAAATAGTTTTTTACTTTCTTTTATTTTTCCTATTATCCTCTTCTACGCAATGTTGAATTGATTCTTTGTATTCTACTTTATTCATTGGTTGAATCTTCCAAGTAGTGTATTTATTGACTGATTCTGCCAACTACGTTATCGATTGATTGATTGATTCTTTAGACATATATTCTTAGACATGTGAAAAATTTGCCAGTTATATGATTTCAGTACTTAAACGGTAACATAGACAAATTTATATGCAGTGTGGCCACTCATATCATGGACCAATATCGAATTTTTAAACCTGCAGAGATAAGTATATAGTTCCAATTAATTAAATAATAGGAATAACTATGTTTTATGTTTGTCAATAAATACATTTCTCAAAAAGTTGCGAATTGTACCTTTTATGCTCTCAGTGATCCTATTGGTCATTTTATTAACACTCTAAAGCAAGCGATAAAAAAATTCGTCATTTTTTCACTAAAATACACAAGTTATAGGTATTTAAATAGTGACCGTATACAAATTCATTTTTAGGAACAATTTTAAAAAGTACTTCAATGATGCATGATTTCAATTTGTAAATAATCCCTTAAGATCTCTCTGGAGATTCAGAATTTATCTATAAAATTCTTTTAAATTAGTGACTTTCTACATTTCTTACGTTGATCAATTTTAGTCGCAGAAGAATAGAGTTTTTGTTTATTTAAATTGTTACATTGTCAGGAATATTTTATCAGGAGAGTTTTGTCAGAAAGGTAAATGTATAAAAAATAAGATTTCGTAATTTTTTCAGAAATATATTTATTTATTTAACAACCATAAAATATAATTCTTCTGGCATTCAAAGCGTTTTTCCAACTGGAATTATATGTAATGATATTTTAAACTCTTAATTTAGCCCATAGTAAAATATTGTCTTATTTCTTGGTCCACTTGAATTCCACTTTCGGTTTAATTCCGTTGTAAAAACTAATGCGCCATCAGATCTACGTATCAAATGAAAATGATACTCCCGTTGCCCTTGCCAAAGGTCAACACATGTATTCCATCGGCACGTGGTCGGAAATCCTATGTTATATAATACTAGTGATCATTTGTCTCGCCCTTCTCCCTTCTTTCTTACGTCTGCCTTTGTGCCGCGCTGCGCCTTCTTGTAAATAATCATGTTTGCCTCCAGAGGGAGATTAAAACGAAATTAAAAATACAATAGTTTCTTCAATGTCTTCCAACCTGCATTCTGCTTCAACCAAAATAATGTTACATATATATCTAAAAATTTTGAAATTAGATATTGAGGCATGATAAAAGTAGTCACCTTGTATATTACTAACGTGCAAGGCAAGAGAAAGGACACAGTCAAGTTTCCAAAATCCAAAAATTAATTAAAATATAAGTAGGTTAAAAGTTAAGCAAATATTTTGTGTTTTTATTGCTATATCTTCAGAAACTGTTATCACACAAAGAAGACTTTTAATATACCTTAAACTTCAAAAAAATTATCCTTTTAATGATATCAAATTCATTTTTGTATAGTTTTATTTCTAGCTTTAATCATTTTTTTTAATTTAACTTCATGCATAATCTTAAACACTGTTTTATTGATATGTTGAAATTCAGGCTAATTTTATTGTTCTATCAAGCCATTCAATCGTTTGCTTTTACTAGTGTTAAAACTAAGAATTTTTAAAAAAAATACTTTTTTAATTGATTACTTAGACTAATTTTCACTATCGCTTTTATTTCGTAATATATCCCCTTTTTAATATGCAAATGTAGTTATCTGTAATAAATATTCTATTAAATTACTGTTTACTACCTTATCAAATAACGACGTGAAATTTTTATATAGATGCATAAATATTGATAGTTTAATAATCAAGAAAGCAGTTATTCTGGATAAGCTAATTGCCAAAGGTTACTTATCTTTTTCTTTACTTATAATAAAGATAGATATGTGTTTAGGTGGATGTGTTGGCGCTCTACAATTTCGACCGTTTGACCTGAAGTTACCAAATGTGGTACAGATAATCTTTGAAGGATAAAAGTGTGCACCTCTGTGCAATATTTTGAAATTTAATTTACAAATGACTCAAAATTTTAGTTTTTCCAAAATAACTTTCGAGAATTTTATCGTACAAAACTTATTTTTGCATCGTCACAAAAATCAAAAGATTATCTTTTCAATAATAATAATAATTTATTATGTTTTATAAATTATTTAAATTATAATAATATGTTGCCCAATTTTTACATACTAAGAACTTGACCTATTAATAAAAGGAAAAATCGTAATGATTAAGTATTTAAATACATTATGTCTCATAGATGAAAACTACGGCAACGAATAAATAGAATAATCGAAATTAACAAAAACAATACAAGTCTGTAAAATAACAAGTCTGTAAAAACAATAATAATTTTATACACACTTACATTTTTTTTACATTTATATTCACAGAAAAACTTCTCTAAACGCGTTTTTATTTCCAAAAATTTAAAATTATAATTAATTATTAAATAATTAATAATTTTCAAAATTTTAATAATTATTTAATATGGTATTGAGTTATTAAATTATTTTAAAATATACATTTTAGATGCACTATTACAGGTACAACGATTTAAACATATAACAAAAAAAAATCTTGTTCAGACAAAACTGAAAAAACAATAAATTCTTTCAAATATTCTTAAAAAAAGAAATCTAAATTCGAAATGAATATTGCTTTACTAGAAATTTAATTTCAAATACTTCCGAAAAGAGAACCAAATGTTAGACTTGAAACAAGTTATTTCATTGTGTGGCAATGTCTGAATTTTCTTCTTAGACAACGAACAAATGTAAGAATTGCTTTTCAGAAGCCGACTCAAACAGAACACTGTTAATTGTTCTTAATGAAAAATCGTCTGCGCTTCGATAGGATTTGGACTTGGGCTCCTAAATTAATTGAATTTGCCAGCGCCCCTTATACCTGAAGGTCCTAATCTATTCAGGGAATTCCATGAGTACGAAGTTACGGCCCGAAGTGGCAACACTGAATCGTTAAGTCACGTTGGGTGGCAATTTCGTTAAAACATTTTGGCAATTAGTCGAGATCGGTATGCCAAAAGGAATCAATGCTTATTTATTCTGGAAATGTGAGAAATGCTTTGCAAACAACCAGGCATTTAATTTAAGCTCTGGGTTAATACTTATTGACTCTAATTTTAGCACATGCAACGGATGTAATATATGAGTTTGTAGGCATTGTTTTGATCCTAATAATATTAAATGTAAATAATTTAATGTTACCACGTCTCAAATCCATATACAACAATTGTTTTTTTGTAAAAGAACGAAAAATTTTAAGTTTGTAACCGAATATAAAAATTTATGTAAACTTCAATAAAGTTTTTATTTAAATTATAAGCTCTGATGCTTTCATCAATGAGTCAGGTGAATTCACCTTATTTTTACCTTATATCACCTTATATTACCTTAGAACAACATTATAAATTCATGAATTATTCAAGAATTAAATTGAAATCTATTGGTGGTCTTAGTTCACTTTTTAAACATATAAACAACTTAATTTAACTTCCGCTCAGTGATTAAGTTTTATAAAGTTTCCTGGATTTCACCAGCTACATACAACGAAACTCCACTCTATTTGCTAAGTCAACTGGGAATTGGATACCCCAGCTACGTTGGGCATTCAAGACAGAGAACCAAATCTATCTCTGATATCAAACAAATTCCTATTTATCGAAACATCGACCGCGACATGCCTTCTTAATCCTTTGCAAAGCACTCTTTCCCATACTTTGGTTTGGCGCAATTTAATCCTGCCTTGGTGTAGCCAGTCGCCCATCGCCTAATCCTCATACGAATGAATGCAAATTCCTGCCGTTTTCTGTTAGCCGGTAGAGTTTGGCGTGGTAAATTTATAATCATGCCTTGGCGACTGTTATTGTAGGAATTAACAGGCCACTTATGATAACGACTTCTTAGAATCTTCAGAGATTTGCTGTAGGATTTGGCAGGAAAGATTAGAAGGCACCGGTGAAAGATTTGCAGTTCTTAGTCCACAGAGTGTTTGGTTTAGTAGAATCGATGAGCCCTTTTCGGAAGAAGGTAGATTTTTGGATTTATTATTGTATTGATCATAAAGGTATTTTTGATTAATATTCCTGAAATGCAGTTGCCATAGATAGATTCTATTTTGATATTTCTGATTTGAAGATAGATTCTATTTTGATATTTCTGATTTGAAGATAGATTCTATTTTGATATTTCTGATTTGAAGATAGATTCTATTTTGATATTTCTGATTTGAACATAGATTCTATTTTGATATTTCTGATTTGAACATAGATTCTATTTTGTATCGTAGTGCTTGATTTGCAGACAACAATGGTCTGAAGATTTTTTTTTTTTTTTTGTTGCAGTTGGCAAATTATGTTTGAGATTTACTTTAATTCATCTATGCATATTTTTGATAAATTGCAATAACCCTTTTACTTTTTGATGCAATTAGAGGTTTACTTTAATTCATCAATGAATACTATTACCCATTTGCAATATATATATATATATATATATTTATGCAAAAACGGATTTGAAAATTATATCTGCTTTTCGTTTTTATATTGCAATAATCAAAAAAAGCTCGTCAAAATAATTCTTTTTATGTGGTTTGTAGATCAAAATTGTAGATATATAATAAATTTTAGAAAAAATTCATTGGATAAGTCTGTTTCTATTGTCTGCCCGACCGTATACATACAAATGATAGATGCTTCAAAGACAAAATGAGCTATATAATTCTATTTGATTTGTATCACATTTTGCATCAAATCTATATATTAGCATAGTAATACTTTAGAAACACTGTGAAGTAGGTAACTGAAATTTGATATACGTTCTTCATATTTAAATTGTCGATCAGTGGGCAATTATTGACTCATTTGATCAAACGGAAGACATTTTTCAAAAGGGTTCCAAAGGTTCAAGGTTCAAAATATTTTATTCAAGCTACATATTCGTTTATCTTTCTTATTCTACGAAATTAAATACAAAACAAATAATTTTGTATTCCGCGGAAACAACAGGGAAGAATACTCCAAATTATTTTAAAAGATGATGTACTTAGTATTTTTATAATGTTAACTTCAATTTTTGCTTTTCTGCAAATAATTATGATTCTTGATCGATGCTATTAAGATAGGTGGAAAGGTGGTGAACTCTTTTATAAATTCGAAGTCAAAAGTCGGTGAACTGTTAACATAGTATCTTTATATCCGTATTTGACTATGCAGTATGGTACCGCGTGTCTTAAATGTATGTACCGATTTTTGACTAATCAGGCATTTTTTATAGATTGAAAAAATGTCTTAAATTTATTAATATTGATCTTGTTAAAAGTAGATTAAAAATGGTGGACTAATTATGTGAGTAAAGGGAGTTCAAATAACAAAATTTTATTCAAAAGAACAATTCTAAAGTCTAAATAAATTAAAAAGCTAATTATTTTAATTAGTCGTGATATCTTGTGTTATGTTGCTTACCATTTTTAAAGCTATAATTTGTATTTATGTAATATTACGCTGAATTTTCATTTAATTTGCAAGTACATAATTATGGTTCTCAAATGATTCTATTATCAGGGGATCCAGATATTCTTAAAGGTAAACTAATCTCTTTATAAATCTGAAGCCAATGACTATAAACACAACAGTGTTATATGCATATTTGATAATGCAGCTTAGTTATAACATTTTTATTGTCGTAAAAAATTAATTATTCTAATTAACCCACTCAAAGGATTATAGTCACAAAGTAAAAACAAATATTTCTTTTACTTCAAGAACTTAATAATGATGAAAAGAAAAAAAAAATTGAAAAGAAAGTCCAACTATAAAAGTCTGAAAAGGGCAAGTTGTTCATTTTCGAAAATACTGAAGGGTAAAAAAAAAATATGACTCCGAAAAGATTAAAAAGCTGTAATGAGCATTAATTGGATCAATTTGTACCAGACCACGGGTTTCTCATTAAAACGAGGAAAACAAGGTTTAGCCAAGGGAAAAATGGCGGTGTGTTATTACTTTTTGATGCTTGCGGGCTCAAGAAAATCATTTGTTGATTCATTTTCCGGCAAAAATAATATGTCGCGACAAAAATGTCTGATCATCATTATTGCTTCCGTCAAAAATATCGGGGAATTACTATTTTTTTTCTCTGAAATTTGGTCTTAAAATGAAACCTTAATCTAGAACTGCTTATTAAAATCTTCTCAAGTAACGTTTTTCGCTAATGAGAACGTGAGATCTTTGTAACTATTGAAACATGTACAGGCTCTGTTTTTTAAAATTTATTTCTCAAAAAATAATTGGATGAAATCTGAAAGATATGAGTAAATTCGTTTAATTAATGTTTTTGAATGGTTTGAATCATGAAATTTCTCCATTTTTCATTTAAATATATCTATATTAAGCACTTTTTTTTGAAGCTAGAAAGTAAGGAAACATTCATTTTTTTTTTGTATCAAAAAGTTATTTAAAAGTGTTAACAATTTTGGAGAAATTTAATCTTGTTATAGCTTCGAAATTTTATATTGACATTTTATTACAAATTTATTTAAAAAATGAAATTATCGCAGCATACTGTTTTGGTACTCTATATGAATAATTAATCATCAAAATTCGGATAATTATTCTTTTTCCTTTTCACTAAAAAGTCGGGTGCATATTAAATGTTATTTAGGCAAAAAAGAAAAAAAAAATGCTTGCAGATATGTCCAAGATTTGAACTGTAATGAAGTAAATTATTATTTATATGCAACATACATTATAATTGTGCATAATGTTTCATTTAAGTAGCAGCATTGTATGCAATTAGCAAAAAATAACATCAGTATATAAATAGCTATGTTGCATATAAATAACTAAATAACGTTGCATATAAATAACAACATTATATGCATATAAATAACAACATTATATGCATATAAATAACAACATTATATGCATATAAATAACAAAATTATATGCATATAAATAACAACCTTATTATGTTTTCCTTAGCAGAATGCTTAAGTTGTACATTTCGATTCTGGGTTATCATCTTCATAATTCATATTTCATCAAGTGCGATGTGAGCGAATTTTAATTATTACTGAACATAAGATCTCCATTATGAAAACCAGTTCTACAATTTGATGAATAACATCTATATTCAAGTGCCTAAAGATAAAATTTTGCAATAATCAAAAATTCGATTGCCAGAATCATAATAATAATGAGCCATGATTTAGATTTGCCTAATTCCGAAAAAATGATTTATTAGCTAGTTCTGGTCTGTCATTCGCTCAGAAACTGAGTAAAGTAAACGAATGAAGAGTCGTATGTGATCTTATTGTCAAAATTATATATTTCTGGCAAATTTTGAGCCTAATTCATCAGCATGAATATTGTCTGCCTATTTATTCGTCTATATATGAAGATGATAACCCAGAATCGAAATAAGCTATATTGATGAAGTTTGTAATGTAGGTTTGTAACCAGAATTGTAGTCCAAATCCATTATCGGATTTGTTTATCTGTTAGCGCGTTTCTCTCGGCTTTATTTATCTTCAAACAATTTTGATGTAAAATTGCTCTTTACAAAAAATTTATCATGCAACTAATGGTTAAAAGTGAATTGCCCATTTTGCTCTTTATTTACTTATATATTTATTGGTTGTTATTTACCATGATCTGAGCCGAATTTAATTCATGTTATCTCAGTGGCGGATTTAGGTTTGTTGAGTCTATAGGCCCTCTTTTAATAAGATGATCGATTTAAATTCACGTTACAGCACATTTTTAACATGCTGTTGGTTTATTTTAGTCTAATATGTTTTTTATTTTATTAACTTTGGAAATATTTATTGGTTATTATTATCTGTTATAAATTCAACCAGACCAGCATTCACGGTTCGGTTTTATAAAAATTCTAATAATTAAGTGAAAGCAATAAAACCTATAGATTTTTACCAATTATACTTGATAAATTGCTAATATTACTTATTCTAATATTTAATCATTATAGAATATGTATTTCTTTCGCTCTTATTTATTTGATAAATAGAAATATAAAGTTTTTTAATCGACCTTCTTGTGGTCTCCTCTTAGCTTAATGGCTCTAGGCAGTTGCCTATTTTGCCTTGTTGGAAATCTGCCTTGGGTAATCTCATACAGTGTACGGATACTTAAAATTCAGTATGGTTGGGGGATAAGTGTGCTTTACAATACACAAATAGACAAATCAACGTACTATTGATTTGTCTATCTGTGCATTTATAATTTAAAATTAAACAGCACTGACTGATCTAAAGATAATATATCAAAATCAGCTTTATGTTTTCCTTTTTTTTTTATCATAGATAAGGAAAAATGATAAGCAGTTGGCACAATCACGGATTTGGTTTAAAATTTGATACAAATCTAATATCAAATTAATGTACTAAATTTCATCTATTCATTTCATTTCTAAATTATGTGAAGTTTATATTCACAGGACATGTGGATGGATGGACGGATTTCGAACAAAATTTGTAAGAAAACTTTAGTTTTATTGCAAAGACCATATACCGTGCATCACCAGATTATTTTTGCGCTTAATTCCAAAAATGGAGAGGGGGGAGCGGTCGAATTTTGTGAAGCGTATAAATTCAGTGGAATTTGAAAAAGGAGTTTTTGAATAATTACTATTTATATATTCCGCACACGAGAAATTAAAAAAAAATTTTTCAAATAAAATTATTTTAAATACTAAAAGTATTCCAAAGGTTTCTTTTTTCTTTATTTATAATGGCATTTCTAAAGCAAGTATGGAATTAAAACTTTTCAGCGTTATTACCATTACTATATATCTATACAGAATAAAAGATGTAGTGTTTGGAAAATAAATGAAAATATATCGATGCCTCTATTATTTTAAAAGTAGCTTTACACTATTAAAGGTCTCTTAAAAGATTTATTTCCCAATTATTTTTATAAAGTTAAAGCAGCAACGAACATAAATCTATATAATGAAGCACAGTGATTTATCTATTCTAAAGTTTCAGGGAAAAGAATAAAACTCCTTTTTTTTTTTTTTTTTTTTTTCATAATATTTTGAGACAAAACACTTAAAAAAAAACAAGCACGCTAATAAGAAAGAATGCTTCAAACAAATGCAAGCGACGTTGTAAGACATTTAATTGTCCTAAAAAAACGTTCAATGGGTATAGTTGTCTAAAAACTATAATTAGAAGATATACGATAACTCTTCAGATTCAACAAGCCATTCATCTGTGTTAATCATTTGTGACTTGTGCGACACAGGTCTTACAACAGGAGGACCACCCCACCAAGTTGTGGCCCACACCAAACGACATTGCCTTTCCCTTAATCTACTTAACGCGGAGTCCCAATAAGTAGTCACCACTACCCAACATAAACCCCGGCTCGATAAGCCTTCGGACTTTATTGCCAGTTGGGGCCATGTGTTGAAAGTGGGAAAATGTTTTATGAACGCTCATTATGGCCAATCCCAAATTATCTTCGCGGGCTTACTAAAGTAATGAAGAGCTAATGATGGAGAAGTATCGGGTAATGTCTGCAGAAGCCACTGGCCATAAATTTGGACTGCTTTCTTGCGTTATTCTTTTTGGTTCTGATCTTGAAACTTATCTGCTCGGATGACGAGAGAGAGAGTTTTTGTGTTTTGTTTTAGTTTTTTTCCTCCGGAGACTGTCTTCGTCTTGTCATCAGACAGCAAAAGCGTTAATTTGCGTATGTGTGTGTTGATGTTTTAGTGTCTGTGACAGTGTCACCAAGTTTTGATTGGAATGGCATCTTCGATTACTTTTTTTTCCCTCTCTTGTATTTTGTTTTATTTTGATAACATCGTTATTTGGTAAGAACCAAAATCAATTTACGAAGCTTGTTCTCTGGATATCTTTTTATATCGAAATCGGCATGGATGGAAATTCGTTTCTAGATTATAAGTGGTGGAAAGGAAGATCGAAAAAAACGTTGTTGAACTTTTGACGTAATGTGTATTGATAAACAAAATTATCATGTTGTTAATCATTATGGTAATCATTATTGTTAAATAATTTCCATCGAAAATTTTTTCGAAAAGGGGATCAATTATAATGAATAACTCGAGTCTGATTCAACATACTGCGAAATTGTAGTAGAGCTCTTAAGTTTAACATCTGATCATTTTCTTACGTTTTCACTGTTACCTTCAGAAGGATTTTAATTCAACAAAACAGGATCTTTGAATTTCAGAGAGCTTAACTTTTTAACCGTTTAGTTTACTCCGTAGTCTGATTAAACCGTTATCATTATTGAGTCAGCTAGGAGTTCATGGAATACATAATATAAAAATGGATTCCAGGTATGTAACGAACTATAATATCTGTGAATGATATTACTTGAAAAACAAAGTTAATCAATACTCGATTCATGCTCGGACATAATAAATTTTTAAAAAGCAATTTCAGATACTTAAGACAATTTAATGTTCCTTTCCGAAGCTCCACAGAGTATATATCGGGGCGGTCCTTGTAATTTCGAACTGTGGTTCAACGATGAAGACAACAACTAGCGCCCCACTCATCACGTTTTCAATATCACACCAGTAAGACGGCATCGAATGTAGTAGATTTGACTGGTACCATTCCCAGATCGATAAACTAATTACTAATAGGATTTCATTACAAACCCAGTATAAGGTAAAGTTATGATATTTCAAAATTGCAATAAGAACTGAAAAGTAGTATCTTCATATATCAATGCATGCCAGAGTTTCTGAACACCCACATCAAAATCAGAATATAATCAGAGGTAGTTGTCTCTCCAAATTGTCTAGTATTTTTCTAATAATCTTGTAATGCCATAGAATTCCTTATCTAGTATTAGCGTACAATAGTTACGAAATATTAATTTTTGACGTGAATTTAGAATTTTTGCTGAATCCGTCGGGCCATCCTTGGCGATTAATTTCTGTCATGCAGTTAATAGTATCTAAGCATTTAATTTGTGTTTTAGACATGTTTCTCATAATCGATTGGAAAAAAAGTTAATACAAAACTACATTTGTGGTCACAAAAAATCGTACCAAATTTGAAGTATTTCAGTCATTGCGTATAGAGTTTCCTTATTTTTTTACTTATTTCTGAAAGTAGAGACCAACAGACACTAATCCATAGTTGTATTTGGTTCAAAATTTGACAGGTGTCTCACTATAGATCTTAAATTTGTGTGCCGAATTTTATCTATCTAGCTCTCAGAGTTTTGTAATTATCATGTTAACTTATATTCGAACAATAGGACAGATGAATTTTCTCTTATGAAATTTTACTCAGTGTTTGTTAGAAATCTTCTAATTTGGTGTAAAGACCGTATACCAAATTTCAAACGTCTAGCTCAAAGTATTTTTGAGTTATCTTTGTCACAGACTAACAGACGGACGGAAATTTTTCAAAAATGTTTTTTTTTTTTTCGAATTCAGAGAGCTCTAAAATGAGCAGATCATCAAAATCTGAAGTTCGTATGTTTGATACTATGCTTTATCTATACTACGTATACAAGAAAGAAAAGATAAAAGAAGTCTCCCTCCTATAATATCCTTTAGTTATTAATGCAATTAATAACTAAAGCAATGACGATTAATGCAACAAATCTTTTACATAACAGATTGATTGGTTGGATTTTAAGGGCGCAAAAGCTAGACATGGCTATGCTGCGCCTTTACATAACAGAGAATATTTAATATCAGTACAGTATCTGCTTAATATCAGTACAGTATCCTTTTTGAATTCATGTTTTGTATTTGTCCTGTAAAAGTGTGCGTGTTTTACATAACAGAGAATATTTATTAAATACCTAACACGCACACTTATACAGGACAAATACAAAAAATGAATTCAAAAAGGATACTGTACTGATATTAAGCAATACGCAGAAGACATTGTTCTGGAGATGATCAGACACTGCTGTAGCACAAAGGAAATAGAAACTATTTTTATTGGTGATTATTTGTTACAGTTTCTTCGAATGTACAGCATATGTCAATACCACAAAGGTCGTTAAAAGGAAGTAAATGCAATCACTTCAATTATTGTAATTACTATATTATAAAAATAACTAATATGTTTCTAGCTCTTTTTGATGGACCACAGTTTTGAGTCGAAATTGTTTGAAAGCCCTAAAGACACTTCGAAACGGGACATTATACATTTATAATGGAAAATATCTTAAAAATCGCAACAAAAAGTTTTACCTTCCGAGATATCCAAGAGAAATTGCTACATTAGTGAAAGCACACTTTCCTTTGCTCAAAAACTAAAATCTATTTCCATTACACTTCTCTCAATTGCCTTCACCATTTGCAAAAATTTCTACATCTCATAACAAATGGATGGAGATATATATATATAGATAAAAAAGATGGAGAATGTTTCGTATCATCATTAAAATGGATGACTTGCCTTAATAATTAAACTTGGAAAGAAGAAAATTCATTGAATATCGAAAGTCAGCTTTTGGGCTTTCGTCTGTAATACTCCTCCATGTTTTTACTTCTTGGGGAAGAAAGAATCGCCAATACGTTACTTGAAACACACACACACAAAACAATAAACCTCCCAAAATAGCCATCATTAATCTTGCCCCAAAGTTGGGGGGAAAATCTCTAGAAAGAATCATTTAGATTTTCCATTAATACCTGTTTCGGAAACAAGGGAAGGAAATGGATAAAAATAAAAAACATTCCAAGAAAAGCGACAATATCGACAAGAAAAATAAGCTCTGAGAAAACCTGGCAACAAAAATGATATGTGGCAGCTGACTTGGCGTGAAAAAATATATATATATATTCTCGAAGAGAGTTCGAAGAGTTGATTTTTGAATTTTCTGAAACTTTCTGCAACAAAAAGTAATTGGTATCTTTTTATTTAACTTCTACCTGACAATCTCAATCAGGTGCAGAAATATAAGTATTTACATATGTAACTTATTTATGGCAGTCTACATTTGAAAAACATGGTAAATTCTGGCATTTTTCCTGTAAGAAAACGACTTCCAATTGTATGCTTAAAGTATCTGAAAATTTCTCAAATGATCTGAAATTCATAAATATACGAAAATTTTGGAGAGATAAACTGGCAAAAATACCAGTTTAAAATTTAAACTGTTTACTCGCTTTTTATATGAAAACCAAAGCTTTACATAATTCCTAACAAAAAGTACTTTAGAATATTTCATTATAACGTCAAAGGGTAGCAAACCCATTAAAGAAGTAATCAGAGGCTTGTTAATAAAATGAAAGAAGATCTAATCTTCAAAAACTACTCTATATAAAAAATAGCTCAGTTAACTTGCTCCAAAACTAAAAGATCCACGCCTTTATTTCAAACTGTTATGCCAAGCAAGGAAAAAAATAAAATTATTTTTGGATTTGAAAATCTGTAGTATCCTAAATTAAAAGTTGAAAGATTTCAACATCAAACTGGTACTATTCAAGTTGTTTGAATTGCAACTTATTTCACTACGGTTTGGGTGTGAGTTTCATATAAACAAGATGCCTTAAATACTCTGAAGGACACATTAACAGGTAATTATTTTATTTTATTTTCCAGAAAATGTCATACTAACGTGCATTAACAGCGGTAAATCTGAATATATCGCCTCTTAGAGAGGATATGAAAACGTTCCAAAAATTAAATTGAATTCTGAAAACCCAAATACATCACTGGAAAATTTTACTCCAGATTTTCAAAAGGTTCCTTTACCAACTGGAAATAATCTTTTCATTTTTTATGATACAGAAAATATGTAAAATATCTTTTATGTCTTTTCAGAAATGAAAAGATTGTTCAGCAACCAAAATTTTCTCTTGCAAAAAACTCTCTAAGAAGTCAAAAATGATGTCCAACGCCTATATCTTTTAATTGAAGCTATGAGTAAATATAAATCTTCCCACATGGCATTTTAATGTTCCATTGGAACAGTCAGATAAGCATTTCGCTTACATTTACTAGGAAAAAGCCTTCTTTTACCTTTTAAAACGAATTCAATTTACTGTTTTAACTTCTAATTTCATTTTTCTCTCTTTTTTTTTTATTTATTTAGCCTAAAATTTTCCCTCCTCTTTATGGATCTCCTATTTGAACAGCAATTATTCCCTAAATTGCGGTTGACGGCCCTGGTGCTGAACTGTGCACCGTAATAACCTTTCTTACTTTGCCAATATATCCTCTCGTCTCCCCAATGACCCATCTATGACCTCAGCCAGGATTTCCCCTTTCCTTTAATAAATTCCTCGTCAATTCAAATGTTATCAAAATTACTCTAATTATCGTGCTGACAAGATATAATGGGTAATTGTTGTAACCTATTTATCATGTGAGAACATAGTGTTGTTTTGGTTTCAGGTTTTTGAAGCCAAAAAAATATAAGGGCAGAAAATTGGCGATTTATCACTTTTGTGGCATTAATTTTTCGCTTTTAGGGTTATTAGAAAATGATAAAGAAGTTTGTCAGATTTGGCGACTTATCACCAACAAAAAGTTACAATTGGTGCAAATGTCCGCTATATACCCAATTCTCCTGTCTGTCTAGTAAAAGGCAGGGTTGTAAGAAATCATCGCGCAAAGAAGCACAGGGAAGAAAATGGAAATGAACGCAAAACAGCGAGGTGGGGTTCGGTAGTTGGTTAAGTTTTTTGGCACGAAAGCCAAATCTGGCCTTGCTGCGCCTATCAAATGGTAAGCGAGGTGAGGTATTGAAATTATGTATACATATATTTTATATATATATATATATATAATTTTAAATTTTTCTAGATGGCAAAAAGTTTTGGAGCTCGAAGGATTTTGAGACGGGAAAAAAAAATCATCGCTTTTCTAAAAGGTTACGATTACCCAATAGAATAGTCACGTGATAGTTTCAAACCGGTTTAAACTGGTCAATGATTTAATTAAGACAAAAAAGGACTTAATAATGTTATCACGTGATAACATGAAATTAGCGATAGCAGATTACAATTTCTTTAAATTTGTTTTGTTTTGTATTCTGGAGATCATGATCAGAGAAGAACATGCAAAAAATTTCTGAATATCGTGTCATGAAAATCCTTTCAATAGATACACTTCCTAACTGGAATCTAACTAAAACATTTAAAAAATGTACTTTCATATACCAGACGGCAATCGAATTTAAAAACGTTCATTCAGAAGCGAATAGGAGTTCACATTCATTAAACAATGAATTACCGCTTTGAAATCACCAATGCCATTGATTTCTAGGAAAGACTAATTATCAGAACAACTTTTCAATGCACCAAAATTTGCTAAGATCTTCCGTGGAAAAATCGAAGCTTTTGATTTGTTGAGAAAAGCAAAAGTGATAATGAAGCGAAACGCATCCATTATTTTCTGTCTTCGGAACTTTCTGCATGCGTGGTTTCATGACAGTTTTGATAGATGACGGTCATTCAACGACGAATTTTGATTCCTCTAGCGATGATGAATCGCCGCAAGATTTGAATATTTGTCACAAAGACATTTCTGTGTTAGACTGTCATTTAAATGAGACAAGTAAGACTGCTGCCGTCTTCAAGGACGGCAAGTGTTGATCAATTTGTCAATGTTTATCCAGCTCTTCCGATTTTTTATTTCTTTAACGCGATAGCTTGACAAGAAAATGAATAAATTGTAATATTTGTACATGCTTCATTTAGCTTAACTTCTAGTCTAGTTTGTGAAATTGATACCAGTGTGATATGCGCTGAGTAAAAGCAGTGCTTGAACTCAAAGATTCTTTAAATCTGGTGATTGGTATTGGGAGAAAATGATATTGCAAATACAGACTGTATTATAAATTAAGAAGTAACATAAGGAAATTGTTGGATTGAATCCTAATATTATCTCTTTAAACAAATAATTCTTGGTCCAACACATTGGTTGGTTGAGAGGTTTTTATTGGCACAAGAGCCATGTTTCGCCATGCTGCTTGTATATAGTATATAAATTTATTTCGTGTATCTCGGAAACGGCTCGAACGATTTGGATAAAGTTTTGCTTTTTTAAGTTTATTTATATAGGAGTATCCCCTGAAAAAACCCAATATTACATCAAAAAAGAACATGTTTTTAATTAAATATTGACATGGGGCAATACATGACCTATATAATCGAATCAGAAATGGAGTGGTGATGGGATCTCGGACTCCCTTGCATTTTTCCCATGTTCGATAAAGCGTTTGCAATTCAATTAGATTTCACTTATAACTTTAAACGAGCTATAGGATAGGATTTTACAAAAGAAAAAAAAATGCAGAGTGAAGCTTTATCTCACTAGTACTAAATTAATAAGAAGTTAAAAATAAAATAAAATGAATAGGAATTAAATTCAAAGCAGAATTATTTTTTACACTGCGTTTTGTTTGGATGGAAAATTCTCAAGTGAGTTTTCTATCATTGTCTGATGTACTACAGCAGGAATTTTCCCAAACGTTTAAAAATGTACACATATAAATAAAAATAAAAGATATATGTATTATTATAAATATATTTTTCCAAATAATTATCAATGCTTCTTAAATGGAATGTTTCTAATCAACGAATAAGACATTTTAAATATCCACATACAAATTCAATGTACAAAATATAATTGTGTATTGTATAATGTACAATTATATTTGTACGTTGGATTTGTAAATGAAACAATCATAATAAAATACAACATACTACACATACATCATAATAAAATGTAAATATTACGCATTGCATTTTATTATGATCATAATAAAATACAAATATTACGCATCGTATCTTATTATGATCATAATAATACAAATATTACGCATTGCATTTTGTTATGATCATAATAAAATACAAATATGCATCATAATAAAATAAAAATATTACACATTGCATTTTATTATGATCATAATAAAATAAAAATATACATCATAATAAAATAAAAATATTACTCATTGCATTTTATTATGATCATAATAAAATGCAAATATACATCATAATAAAATATAAATATACTACACATTGCATTAATGTAATTGGTAATAATACATTAAAACAAATATCAAGTTTATTATTAGAATGGAGGTTTACAATGACCGAGTCTGTTTCATTGTAACCCATTTCTATATATTCGGCTTTATATTTAAGAATTTTAAATTTAAATCAGGTTCAAGCTGCAATCGTGTGCTAGATTTATTTTTAATTAATATTATGACTGAAGATTTAGTTTCACATAATCAAATACGTTAAAATGTATTCAAAACTTCATGATGACATATGATTCCTTTGTTTAGTTAAACCCATCGGGGCGAGGTATTTTGAAGCATAACATTATTCATTAGTTAGAACTTCTATAGAGGTTGTTTTAGATTTTGATGTACGATTTGTCAACCAGAGAAACTTTGCTGAATTCCCAATAAGCACGTGGATTTAATTTTAATAAAAGCTCTAAATTGGAATAAAAATCTTTGGGGAAAATGCTTACATTTCTTTATAATTTTGCGATTCCTTGATTATAACTGCATTATTATTTTTAAATATTCATTCATAATATCAAAAATATGCAAACCATATTTTTGAGAAAAAATATGGTTTGCATATATCAAAAATCAAAAAAAAAAAAAAAAATTCATTATGCACAGCAGTGGCATTTTCTGTACTATTTTCACTACTATACAGAATCTAAAATAGATCCTTTGTAAAATCCTTTAAAAAGATTTTCTTATGAGATAGAATTTAAAAATGATTTGTTTTTGTACAATGATTACTGAACTAAGCATTAACAAATCGTGAAAGTACTCACCTTTTTATAAGACTGAGCTGAAGTATAAGATGATATTTCTTCTTCAGTGATCAATACTGTAAGAAATCTAAAACCGAGCTATCAAATTTAGAAAATATGTTTTTGTACATTATCCAGCGGTTTTGTACATTATCCAGCTCTTATCCATTTGTACATTAACTCCAGCTTATTTATTTGTAGATATTATAAAAATAAGCTTCTTGTGAAATTGAATTTGAGCATATACACGATATATTCTTATAAATATGACGAACATTTGATAATTTATAAGATAATTTAAATTTTTAAAAAAACGAATAAAAAGGAAGGTGTAACTTTTATACAAATCTTAAACTAATATTTTCTTAAGATGCATAGCTGAGGTGATATTGCACAGTTATCCTTACCTTCATCAGAAATCACCAGAGCTTTTTATAATACGTCGAACTTGATAGGACAAAAAAAAATTGTTGATACTGTGTCGGCATTGTCTATAAAAGGAAGAAAACGAATTTTTATCCCACCATAGAAAGGGGAAAAAAATTTCGTGTGGTTTTTAACTCAACATTAAAGAGGGACCTACACGAGATTAACTGAACATCCTATTTTATAGACGAGCAAAAACCTCGTTTAGTTGACGCATGGAACATTTTTCGTCAGCAAAGACAGCTTCGCGTTCCATGCGTGCCTTTTTTTTTTTTTTCCTTCGTCCCCTACCAGCAGCAACAGCATATTCTTCTTTCTTTGCCTCGTCAAATATATATTGAGTTTTGGAAGCTGACAGGTAATCAGGTCTTAGAATAATGATGGGAAATTTTCTTCGGTAATCGGCGGGCCCGTGTGACACACTGTCTTTTATTTAGTTTTTTTCACCAGATTTTTTTCCCTCCTTTCCTGCTTCTTTCTGGAATCCCCTGTGCGTTGGGCTGACTGCAGGATCCGAAAAGGTTTGGAAAGAAAAGGGGTATATCCATATTTAAAGAGATGGGATTTCTTTCTTTTTTTTTTCTTTTGCCACGCTTGTATTGGGGTAACACTTCCTGATAGAAATGCGTTGATTGTGTGATCTTCATAGTGGATGTGTAATATACGATGCTGGATTCCACAAATATACAGGGTTAGAACTTTATTTTATTAGATAAACTTTGAGTACATGGATATAATTGAAAAAGTGTATCAATATTGCTACCGTATTAGATAAATTTTGAGTACATGGATATAATTGTAAAAGTGTATCAACATTGCTACCGTATTAGATAAACTTTGAGTACATGGATATAATTGTAAAAGTGTATCAACATTGCTACCGTATTAGATAAACTTTGAGTACATGGATATAATTGTAAAAGTGTATCAACATTGCCACCGTATTAGATAAACTTTGAGTACATGGATATAATTGTAAAAGTGTATCAACATTGCCACCGTATTAGATAAACTTTGAGTACATGGATATAATTGTAAAAGTGTATCAACATTGCTACCGTATTAGATAAACTTTGAGTACATGGATATAATTGTAAAAGTGCATCAACATTGCCACCGTATTAGATAAACTTTGAGTACATGGATATAATTGTAAAAGTGTATCAACATTGCTACCGTATTAGATAAACTTTGAGTACATGGATATAATTGTAAAAGTGTATCAACATTGCTACCGTATTAGATAAACTTTGAGTACATGGATATAATTGTGAAAGTGTATCAATATTGTTACCGTATATCTTCATAGTGAAATGTGATATAAAATGTTAGATTCCTCATATATACAAGATTAGAATTTTATTTTACTAAATGATCATTGAGTATTTGGATATAGTCGTAAAAATTTATCATTAATATTATCAATAGTTGTTTAATTTATTGTGTACATGAACCTTTATAATGGAGTCGAGTCCCATGATATCATGCCTTATTACTTGATAAGGATGTTCAATATGAATGGCCAAACTCATTTGCTTTCAATTGCTAATACTTGAATTTATTAAACATCCGTTGACTATTTTTGGTGACGAAATTGATACCATTTACATGTTGTTCCGATATGTTTTTTCAGTTAGTTCAGCCTCAAATGGGGATTTGATTCCATTGCAAAACACCTAAAAGCTATTGTCTTAGTGAAACAAAAAGTTTATATTATTTTTTAAAATTTTAACTATGAGTCAGTTTATAATCTTTTTTAAAATACTAGTAGGGTTAATCTCGCTTGTTTGGGACATGGAAATTGAGAGAAATTTTTATCTTAATTTTTTACTAGCTGCTTTTGGTGACGAGCTTACTCGCTGGTAATAATGTTTCTGTTTAATTTCTGTAAAATCTGTGATGAATAACTTAATGACCCCATTTGAGGATATTGATTTCCGATGCTAAGTATTTAAAATATGATCTGTAATGGATATTAAAGACATTTTAATAATCGGGCACCTGTTTTATTTATTGTATAGGTGAACCTTTATAATTAAGTCGAGTCCCATGACATTATAGCACTATTAAAAGCTTAAGTGACAGAATAATCGTTCTAAATGCACGTTGTCTTTCAGTTTTGGAACTTCACTTTCTCATTCCACATGTAAACGATGCACTTAATAAACAGAATCTTTCTTTAATTATCAACAGTGAGAAAAAAAAATCATGCGTTTAAAAATTTGATGAAACGATGAGAATGGTTACAATTCCAATGAAATATGTAGTTGAAAATTATACAAAAAATATAATAATGATAAAAAATAAATAAATAGTCAAACTTCAGGAAAAAATGTCAACATATTAAAAAGACAATTCTTAATGTTGTCTAAATCGCTTCTCTACAATAATGTTGTGGGGTATTATCCGGGAAAAGGGCTAAAATCTCGCTTAAATTTTTAATTAATTTAAATTTTAAAAATGTATTTCGGAAGTACACACATCCATCCATCAAAGTGTATATGTACCAGATTTCAAAATCAAATAGTCTTTTAGTAAATGAAATATTTTGTCTTATGAAGATAATAAAAGGTCGAAAATTATCATTGCAAAATTAAAATGCTTCCAGAAACCTTTTTTTACACACACATTTTGTCTAGTGTTTCGTATACAATAACTAATTTTACATCAGAATTTAATTCTATTACATCCTTTTGTTTATAAAAATTTGTCATGTGGATTTATTTCTGTCTGACAGCTGAAAAATAAAGCATCTTTATTAAAGAAGAAAAAAATGAATAAATGAATGAAAGAAAGAAAAAAAAGTATGGTCACAAAAGCAAGAAATGGCGGAAGAGAAAAGGCCAGAGATATAGATGAACAAGAAAAATTGTGACAAATAATCAATTCATTAGCAGAAAAGAACACAGCGGTATCACTAGTCGAAGCTTTTGAAAAAGAACAAAAAAAAAATGAAAGGAAAAAGAGAAAAAATATCCAGAGAAAAGGCTTCAACGATTGTTTCCTACATTTTTCTCTCTCATAAGAGCGAAGACAAAATGAAAAAGGCTACTACATCATTAGTTTTTCATTTTCGATGATATGATCTGGCGAAGAAAAGTCCCCGGACTTGGAGTAGGATTCTTTTTCGTGCCACTGGGAGACAAGATGTCATTCAGTAAAAGAAAAGAAAAATCGCCAAAGATGATTTTGGTGAATCCCAAATGCAGAAAGTATTTTCATTTGGCGGTTTTTTTTTTCTGTAGCAAAAGAAAAATCCAACTTCCATCAGCTCTGTACTTCTTGGTGGGTAAAAATAAAAAGTTATTGCCTGAAGCGTTGATGAGCCCTAATTTATTGAAACGTTAGATCAAAAAATTGGTTTTTTTTTCATCATCAGATGAAATGAATTGTGGAAATGTTCATTATTTCTTATAATACTCCCTTTTGGATCTCTTTATCTCTGCGAATCGATATATCTAATGGCAGTTGCTAAACCCTTTATTTCTTTCTTCTGTATCTTATGGGATCAAATTAATTCTTTGTGGAATTTCCTAAGTTTTTATCTCGCGTATAATATATATAGATAGAGAGAGAGAGAGGTTAGGTGAGAGTTTTAATGGCACAAGAGCCAACCTTGGCTAAACTGCGCCAATATATATATATAAAGAGAGAGAGAGGTCTTAAAAAATTAGTTAATCCTCGAGTCTGTGTTTATATAAGCAATTATCTTAGTCTTATTAACATCTTACTCTGAAGTTGAATATGAATTACGGTAAAACCTTAATCTCTGGATCCGTAATCACCAGATATATAGAAATTAAATTGTTAGAAATTAATGGAAATTAAAATGGGTTTTTTTAATTTATCAGCTCGAATGTCCGGCTGATGGGAATTAAATTTTGAATTAATATATCTTTTCTTTCGAAAAAGATTTCCAAAATAATTTATTTGAAATTATAAAAATGAGTTCCCAAGTATTGCCAAGTATTAAAATTTTAGCAAGCACTTCTTTTTGCTAGTTATCTAGTTCCGTATAGGAAGGACAATATGCAAGTTTTGCATTTCTTTTGTATTGCCTTTTCGGAATTATTTTAAAGGAAGCTTTCAAAATCTTATTGTTTCGGAAATCTGTTCGGCATCTGTTTGTGCGGTGAAAGTCCAAGACTGTCTTTAACGAAGAAAAACGCATTATTCTATAAGACTCATGTAACACATACATAATCGGATTGTACAAAAAGAACTAACTTATTGCCATTTACAACGCAAACAAGCAGCTAATTGTTAAACAGCTGAGCGTAAAAAAATTATACAACTATCTGGACGATCAACATGCCAAAGAGGAGTTTAATAGACTGACTCACTTTCTTCCTTCATTGTATGAGTTCTTTGATAGAGCACTTGGAGAAAGCTCGGAATCATGATTTCTAATAGAGATATTGCCATAATTCTTGTATATTCTGAAACTTTATTTTTGTCGCCAAATATTATTAAGATAGGAAAATCATTGACTTGGCATCCATTCAGCATCCAATAAGAAATCTGTAAATCTCTCTCCCTTAGTATGAGAATAACTGTACAGGAAAGTTACGCTTTTGTAAATAGGCTTGAAATTTTCTGGCGCGTTTACAATCATTTTTTCACGAACATTTATGGAATTTGCTACCTATTATCTATGGATATGCCTTCGATGCTGAATTTTTACAAGGCGTAGTCTGCTGAAAATTGCTTCCAACATTAATTTTTACACCTTTTTCTAAAAAAAATTCATTTATTTTATTTTTTTTAAATTGAAAAATATAATTCGATTTATGGTCGGCTTGGGTAACTGAGACTTGAGTTTGGTAATCGTGAGCTCACTGTTATTTAAGAACAGATTTAAACACAATGACCAGTGAACTAGGATGATTCAAATGTCACAAAATAAATTACGTAAAAAAAGAAATATGCGATTTACAAATTTTGATTACAAAAGAGTTTTTTTTTTTTTTTTTTTTTTGTACTTTAGAATATTTATTGTTTTCATATTGAATGCTACGTTTTTAACATGATAATATTTTTATGCAATTGTCATAGTTTAAGTAAATTGCGAAAGGTAAAGGTGCATGTTAGGACGGAAATCAAAAATTGTAGGATAAACCATTGAAGCTACCAATATCAAAGCGAATAAAACGCAATGTCTGCATAAAAAAATTATATAATAGAAAGATAATTATATTTCTTTCGTTAGAAAAATGTACATACATAAATTTTATTGTGTATTAATTGGCTGTTAATTAATTAAACCTTCATTTAGACACTATTTTTATCAAACCAGTATTGGAAGCTTTCATTATTAAATTTGCCATCCATGATTTTTTTCTCAACGACTAATTTTGAATTGCCTTTTCTTAAGAGCTAAAATTCAATGGTCTGCTTTCATTGTAACGAATTTCTATCTAAAAACTTTCGATCTAAATCTAATATGAAATCACTTTAAAAATATACGTTCTTTCCTTTCCTGAAGTTTGAAGGTATATCAGATTGAATTTTGACTTTGAGCGATTACTGTGACTAAAAAGAAGCAAGCAGACGATGTCTTTCGTTCCATCGGCCGCCATATTTGTTTTTCCCGTTGACGTCAGCCATAATCTGGAACCCAAATTACTCGGCGGGAAAAGAAAAAAAAATAGTCGATTAATGTTGCCGATTAATGAGATTTCGTCCCCGTCATCATAATAAAAGAGTAATCCGATGGAGTCAAGTTTCTTCCTTGAAAGAATACGAAAAGATGGGGTTGGAAATAATAATAAAAAAGGAGGAAAGTTTATAATAAACTCAGTGGCCGAGTTTTGAAATTAATTTTTCGAAAACATCATTACGTTCTGCCATTGGTTAATTAATCATGGAATGACTGAAAAACCAATAGCTATTTTCTGATGTATTCTAAAAATTTTGTAATTAAAAAGAGAACGGAGAAAATCATAAATAATGTCGATTATCAACTGCTCGATAAACGCATTTAGAATAATGGAATATTTTAAATTGAATATCATTACTATTTTTCCGAAATCGAATAATCTCAGAATTGGCTTGAAATTTTCATCAATATACTATTCATGGGCAGATAAATGAAGTTTCAGTTAATCATTTTTCTTAAAAATAAAACTCTAAATTCTACAATGACTTTTAGCTATAATGAAAAGATTAATCATGATCTAAGAGTTACATATCATTCATTTTAATGCTATGTTTACACTCGGCCAGTTATAAGACGGCCAGTAGGCGACGCATGCGTAGAAGGGCTCAAAATTGCTCGGCCAGTGGTGAGTAATTGCTCCGACAGGACACGGTATTCTATTTTTTTCTTAATGCGCATGCTTTTGTAGAATTTGGAGGGGCTTTTTTTTGACGTCAAAAAAATTGATCACTTATTATAGATTAATTTCGACATTTTTTGCTCTATGTTCTTTCTGATTTGAGTGTGTGTGTGTGTCCTTTTATATGCCATTTATTTTCTGTAGTTTTCCAAATTTAGATATGTTGGCATTTTTTTTTTTACCTTGTTTCTTTGTATCTATCATTTTAATACGACACTCAGTGAAAAAAAAAAAAACACCTCAGGAACGCCAAAACGGCAATTTATAACCAAGCATGGAATGCTTGAATCTATCTTATGAAATCGCGGCAAACATTAATCAATCCCTTTCTGCGCATGCGCTGTCTACTTCCTGACTTATAACTGGCCTAGTAAAAACCCAGCATAAGTTAATATTATCAGCATCACAACTCAACTCAAATGAAACTATTTTCTAATAAAAAACAAAAACTTAAAAAAAATTCGCGTTTTGAACTAAAGTTTATTCGAATTATTGTTTGCCCAAATTTACCTATATTTTTTATTAAATGATTCTTCTATTTCATTCTGAATTTCATTTCGAATTTTATTATTATTTTTATCACTTAGAAGTAAATAATAATTGATTTAAATAATTATGTTCTATTTGACATAATTTTAATTCTTTTCTGTTGCCGTACTATTAAACTTTTTAAAATTTTAACCCTGAAATAGGCATAGAACAAAATAAGCTTCATACTATTGCAACTACCTAAAATGTGCACTAAATAATCAAAATATAACTTTTAATATAAATGTTGATGTTAATTAGAGTATCTTTTATTATGGAAATTATTCCCATAAAAAAAACAGCAATTTATTTTTGGGCTAAATCCTAGGGACGGGTACCGCCAAATTTTAAAGATAAAGTCGCCAGCGTCTCTTGAAAATAGTCATTATATTGAGAAATAAAATTCTGAAGATTTCAGCGTCCGCGGGGCTTGGCGAGAAAAATTTGGCGGAAAATCGCCAAATGATACCCGTCTCTAGAATTGTACCTATTTTTGTATTAAAGTTGTAAAATTGATAACATAACAAGCTCTTAATCTATCATGCCAAAAAAATTTATTTGAAAAATTATTATTTTCATTTATTACCTTTAAAATGAAAATAATAAAAAGAGTAGTAAGGTACTTTATTTTTACGATTCTGGAGTTTACTTCATGATTTTCAGATTACGCCAAGATCGCCACTTTCTTATACAGAAAGTAACCAACCGTCTTGGCGATATATCTCGGTTGCCTGGCGATAAAACTCGAGGGTCGTAAAAATAAACATACCAATAATAAAAATGAAAGCCCATCGCATATTCATCGCTCATATTTTTAATACAAATATCAATAAAAAAATTCAGCTGGTGGTAAATCTTTAGAGAATTGTTATTTTTAATGAAAAATTCTGATTTATTTGAATACTATATTGTCTTTTTTAGAATTTGATAGATCGCTACAAGTATGACATCTTTTAGCCAAATTTTTTTTAAATAAAATGATAATATAAAGGAGATAAAACAAAGCCCATACACTAATAAAACGAAATCATATGAATAATTTGAATTCAACTATAGCTTATTTTGATTTCCAAATGTAAAATTTGAAATTTCATGTACTGATAACTTGAAAATCTAATTTGTTTGTTTGTTTGTTTCTTATGGCACTTGCCACTTACAAGCCCGCTGTTACGAAGACAGCGATTTAAGCCTGAGGGGGAACGTCTCTTATTTTTTTATAGCAGCGCCAACTAGGGCCAAGAGTACGACTTTGCCACTCACGCATCATTCATTCGCTTGCACAACCCCTTTTTAAAGGAGGGCACATTCACACATCTCACAGATAGAACAACAGAAGAACAACCCTGCCCAAACCGGGACTCGAACCCGGGACGCCCAGATCACGGGGAAGACGCGCTACCCCTATGCCAGGACGCCGGCTGAAAATCTAATAATTAATCAAACTTACCATTAAGCTTCTTTTACAAAAAAAAAGTAGAAACTAAAAATATTTTATCAAAAGTAGGGCATGGCACATGTAAACTTTCACATTACACAATTTTTTCCATCATTGTTTTGTGTTCATTTTTCAAAATATTATATTCAATCAATCTCTTCATAAATTAATCAATTAATCCATCATAATCTTGATACAGGTACACTTTCTTACTACAGCAATATTCAGATGTTGGTTACGTAAAATACTTGGTTGCGTGTAATACTGCATTCAGTGAATAGTGCAATGAACTTATCAATTAATCCATCCAAGTATAAACAACATACTATACAGTTGCAATCGAATGCATTACAATTGCATTACAATGAGTTGCATTACAATGAGTTAATCAATCAATTCGCCTCAGTCATGGTACATGTAAACTTTCACAACACCAATATCTTGACTAACTTCAAAATATTCCGTTCGATTAAATATGCAGTGAGTCAATCAATCAATCCCCTTTTAATTAATTAAAAAAAGAAAAGAAACATTTATCGTTGCTTTTCAAAATGCATTTGGACTATGTAGTTTAAAGAAAGAGCTTTTTTTTTTAAATCAAAAAATCGTAAATTCGGGATCCGATTTTTATGACACCTTGAATTATGTTAAATCTTATGTCTCAGGCCAAACGTTTTTATTTGCTGTGATTTATTTGATTAACGTCCCGTTTCAAATATGTAGATAGGTATAAATAAAGCGTCAAACAAGAGTAGAAGATAGCGTTTAGCATCGCTTTTTCGTCAGCGGGAAAATGTTTGATTCTCGACATTGGATTTAGTTTCCCCCAGGTTTACGTATGTAATGGATATTTGTTGAAATAGGATCTTGAAACTAGAATCAAAAAGTCTGGAAGCAGAAATTATACCAATTGGCAGTCTTGGTCCCTTATCAATCAGTTAAAAATTTATTTTGGTGAACCTTAAGTTGATTGTGGAATCCCTTTCTTTCGTATTATTTCTCATTTGTTTTCTTAACTTTAATTTATATCAATATGACAAAGTTTTTCTTCAGTTTCAGCATAAGAAAAGAATTCTGTCATTAAGAAAAAATAAATTTCTCTCTATAGTCTTATCTTTTAAAAAGAATAAAGAATAAGAAAACTGTTTTCACTTTCGGATTTTCTCAAAATGAAGATGAATCATTCTGTGTCGCTGGCAAAAAGCCGGGTCGTTCGCTTCATTTTCAGAATTTTGCCCCCCCCCTCCCTTTTTTTTTGTTTACTTTTTCGCTGTCATTCAACTCGTTTGAGAAAAATAAATCCTAATTTTCCTTTTTTTCTGCTGCATAGGGATTTCTTCATCATCACTTATTTCTGATATGAAATTAATGTACCGTAAGAAAAGTCTGCTCAAAAAGGAAATTTTATTTCGTAAGATGGTTTTTATTAGTGATTTCTGCTGTTTCTAAGAAATCACTCCAATGTTTGATTACTAGAAATGCATTTATGAATAACATTATTTTAACTGCTGGCAGTAAGACTTCTGGGACTTATTTTCAAATTAAGCGTAATTGAAATTCTACGGACATTAAATACGGAAGTTGCTTTCAATTTCGAAACGAATTTAGGATGTCAAATCTGGAGTTTATTTTCAGTTTGTTTAAATAAATGTCCTTAGTTTGTTTATTTATTTATTTTTGTAATAAATACATTCTGTATTTATATATATATATAAAATGAAGAAAAGGGTAAAGGGTTTTATAGCTAAAATGTTTTTTCATTTTATTTCGAAAAATTAGTGAAGTATGGATTATAAAATATAATCTGGGAGAAAAAGTTTCCATAAATTTATTTTGTTAAAATTATTAATTAGGGTTTTTAATTTCTAGATGTTTTCCTGTGCTCTGATAAACCTGGTTTTAAATTTTTAAAAATTTCAAAGTAATATTTTTTATTAGAGTACTAAAAAGCAGAAAATATTTTTTTATTAAAAATATAAATGTCAAAACAAAATTATTGGAGTGACACGCGCGGATAGAAAAACTCTAATTAAATTGAAAATTAAATCACAGTCATTCTTGTATTAATTCTTAACTTCGTATTAATTGTAATTGTTAACTTGTATAAATGTAACTTCTGTATTAATTTTTTCATAAATGCTCATTTTTAAGAGATAAAGTTTCTTAGTTTCTTTTTAATATTGTTTCCAGTCCCCATACATTTTAAAAAAATTCCCTGCGTTTTTATTTCTGCCTTTTCCTCATTTTTTTTTATCTTGAAAATATTTCATAATTATTATGAATAGTACATTATGTTACTATTAATTTTTTCTCGATTCTCTACCAGATGGCACCACGCAAATGGAATCAAATTTTGCTTAGAATTAAGTCATTAATTAATTAATTAAGTTAAGAATATTTGGAAATATTGTTGCTCAAGTTTTTTATTCCCTATATAATTAGCTATATTTATGCTTTTAAATACTTATTGACAACTTTATGTAAAATTAACTATTTTAGAAAATACCACATGCTTCTCCATGATGTTAAATGTGAGCCCACATTTCAGTTCTCTTAAATACATTTTATTATGATCTTTATCTTCGAATATGCTTGAGAATATGCGTTTTATTTTTCCCTCCCTTCTGTTTACTTTACATTTTGAAATAAGTAAAATTGTTTTCTAGAATAGATTTTTTGTGACAATATTTCAGTGCCAAATTTATCTTTCGTGACCTATATTTTTACATAATACCTTCATTTTCTTGCTATGTGCGTTTTTACGATGGATTGATATTATTTTTTCGAAAAAATAGTTAATCATCTCAGATTTTTTTATTCATATGTATTTTTATTTTATATTCAATGTGAGCTTTGCTTTTTAAATCAAAAACTCATATACAATTTTATTCACTCGATTGCGTAACAGTAGATTTTATTTAAACATGTGAATTATTTTTTTCTTATTTAACAAATACTCCACACAGCTAGCAGATTGAAATAAAAATACCCATTTGAAACATGATTTTCAGTAGTACGATTTTCGTAGCAATATATATAAATATATTGAAAAAATTCTCAACTTATAATATTTTTACTATTCATTAAATTGGGAAATTAAGGTAATGCGCTGATATAAGATTAATATGTTGATGAACTTGGCAGTTCTTTTGAAATGTAATAAATTGTTTCATTTTTCACCATACTTTATTTGTCTGATGTTTGCACATTAATTAATACACACTCATAAAAAAAGTGAACATAAAGGCTTCCCTCAACCAATAGTAATGTTTTTGTACACTAATATTAGATCCAAAAAAAATCTATAATAACCATAGCTGACAAACAAGATTGAATAAAAGCGGAAATATTCGCCGCCGACAAATATTAGAAATATATATACCCCGAAACAAAACGCTGGCAACACAGTATTTATAAAGTAAAAGGACGAAGAGAAAGAAACAAAAAGAAATAAACATTTGTAAAATAGCACTCTAAAATACATTATGTGCAGTTATCTTTAAAAAAAAGTGCAAAAAACCAAATTTGTTAATGACTCCGCATTTTAGTTAAATAAATCAGGAAATCTGCAGATTAACTGGATGATGTGTTTGATCATAGACATCGTGATGATATGCCTCAAGTGAAGATTAAGCCTCAAGCCTTTGAAGAATCAATAAAATATATTGTGCTAAAATTTTATCTGTGATACCAAATAAGTACAGCTGATATCAATATGTGGAACTTAAATCCTCAGATATTATCAGTAATATAGGTGCAAACTACAACCATACACGCACACAAGAAAAAATAAAAACACATCCTGCTTAAGTATAATCAAAAGAAAAATGCCATTCCTCTGGTTGATGAAATATAAAATATAATCAACTGAAAAACTCGATTCCATGTAAAATTATTAACCAACTACTTCACCCTACCTATTTTCCTATCACATAACTCAGCTCCCGTGTCCACCTCCAAGTATCCAGAGCTTGATTAAGATAACCACAGAAAATAATTGCTCGCTTCAACAGAAACATGGTCCGTAATAAAAATGGGAGGCAACCTTGTAGAGGTCCACCACTCCTTCACTTTGATGCATGTAGTACCTATCTTGCTTGAACTCCGGATTACTTTATACTGCTGCTGCTTCTACTGGCGGAAATAACATCGGGTCTTACAGGTATTTAAATGCTTATAAACCTCTAACCTCAATCCAATAAATCATGAATTAATTGCTTTTCGATCCAAAGTTCAGTGGGTTTGAATGGATTCGTAGAAAGGAAAAGTTACAAATTACTTGCGTTAAGGGACGTTTTTCTTTTTTTTTTTTTTTCTTTTATGTAGTCATACGTCAGATTGTCTACTTAAAGACTTTGTGGTAAAGAGGAAAAAAATTTAAGCAGCGGTGGTCTGAATGAAATAACCACAAATGGTGCAATTAAACCTTTCTTTTATTGCTTTTATATATCTTGTTGTTAAAGTTTATAATGAGAAAAGTCTTCCGGGATAGTAATTTCGTAGTTTTTCCCGGATAGAAATATTATTATATGCTGCAAGCATAAAGCACTTTGATATGTAAGGGCATTGCTGACTGTTTAGACAGCAAATGTACGCTGTTGCCAACAACATTTATAGAAAATTTAGTTTTTAAATACTTTCAACCATCTTTTATTTTTTACTTTCTATCTAAATTTTATTTTCTCGTATTGAAGTATTAGTATAGGAATCATCAAACAATTCGAATTCAAATCTCCTCTTTTTAGACCTCCAACAAATTTTCAGAAAACGGATCAAAGCATTTTAGAAAATGTCCATCCATCTGTCTATCTGTGACAAAGATAATTCAAAAACGATTTGAACTAGACATTTGAAATTCAGCACATGATCACTAATCCGAATTTGCAGATTTCTATAAAATTTTGAGTAAAATCTGTTCAGAGGAAGTCCGTCTGTTAGAATATAAGTTAACACGATCATTGAAAAACGAAGAGAGATAAATAGATAAAATATGGTGCACAGATTTGACATCTATAGTGTAGACATCTAATTCTGGGTGAAATCCAACAGGAGGTTGATCGTCTGTCTATTTCTAATTCCAGAAACATGTAAACGCAATGACTTAAATATATCCAATTTGGTAAGTAATTTTGTGACTTTGTGTAGTTTTATGTCAAATTTTTGTTTTAATCAGTTGGGAAGAATGCGTCTGAAACCCAAATTCGATTTGCGGAAAATATTTACAGTATGCCAGGGCTTAATCGCCAAAACACTCGCCAACGATCATGCGATAGATTCAGTAAAAATGCCAAAGGTTAATATTTCGTAACTGTTGTACGCCAATACCGTTGCAAGGCGTTCACTAAGAAAACTTTGCGGAAACCACTCCCGCTGGTTTCTTATTTTTTTTTGTTTTTAATTAATGCAAAAACAAAAAATGTCGCAAGAAAGTAGAAACAAAACATTAGTGCATTCGCTCCCTTTTTAAATATAAATAGGATGAAGAAGCACAAAAATAATATTATGCCTCGAGTGCCATTAACTCTTATTAAGTGTCTAATGGCTGGTGGTAGGGGGAGTGAAAAAACATATTTTGCCTTGGAGACATCACTTAGTCTAGCTACGCTACTGCTCCATTGGTCATTAAATTCTCAGCGAGGAAAAATAGGAAAATAAGCTTAAAGGCAAAAAGTTTTTGAAAATATTTAAAAGGGTACTGCAGCTTTCTTCTGAGCGAATCACACTCCTAAGGCAGTCATATCGATGTAAGATATCTCATCACAGCTTTACAAATAAATTCATTTTATGGATTGCAACTCGTTATCCTCTAGTCTTCAGAACATCAATCCTTTAATACAACAGGAAAAAATCAACTTCAAATTACAACATTACAAGTATGAAACAAATTAACAAAGCAATACAAATAGAATCTGCGACATTTTACGGAAAAACGGAAAAATCTGGAAAAAATGTTTAACAAAAACAAACAAAATATTTAAAATGAGCCGGCGTCCTGGCATAGGGGTAGCGCGTCTTCCCCGTGATTTGGGCGTCCTGGGTTCGAGTCCTGGTTTGGGCATGGTTGTTCTTCTGTTGTTCTATCTGTGAGATGAGTGAATGTACCCTCCTGTAAAAAGGGGATGTGCAAGCGAATGAGTCATGCGTGAGTAGCAAAGTCGTACTCTTGGCCCTAGTTGGCGTTACTAAAAAAACAAGAGACGCTCCCCCTCCGGCGTAAATAGCTGTCTTCGCAACAGCGGGCTTGTTCATAGCAAGTGCCATAAGAAACAACAACAATAATATATTTAAAATGAACAAAAATTGAATAAAATATATAACTAACCTATTTAAAATGAACAAAAATTGAATAAAATATATAAACAAAATATTTAAAATGAACAAAAATGGAATAAAATATATAACCAGCATATTTAAAATGAACAAAAATAGAATAAAATATATAAACAACATATTGAAAATGAACAAAAATTGAATAAAATATATAAACCAAATATTTAAACTCTTTAATGGTTAGATAATCCGGGATATATGCTTTTTTGATCAAGGACACTAAATTACCAGGAGTCTATTCATAATGGAAAGTCATAACATACAAAAAAAATCAGCATCTACTAATCCTTTTTTCTAATTACTAAAATAAAATACCATATTCTATGTATAGTAAAAAAAAATTGAAAAGAATTTGCTTGGTGCTTCCTTTTCTTCTAGAATTGAATTTAGTTAATTGAGCTAGTTGAATTTAGCTAAGCTTTGTAAATATTAATTTTCTATGAATTAAAAAAAATGAAAAGGATGATCGCCACATATTATTCAAAACCGAAACAGATCCGAAATATTTTTCAAGTAAATAGAAGATATAAAATATCTGGAATGATATGGTTATTGTAGGATGCTTGATCACTTTTCGAATTCGAATACTTCAGATGTAAATTACTCTGTTAGATTCTGAGTTACTCAGAAATTTATTTAATGGAGCGACTTCAATATCTGATGTCATTTTTACCAATTGGATGACTGCCATCCTTAAAAATGAATCATCTGAATGGCCCAATTGATTATTTAAATAGAGATCAAGTGGACACTTTAATATTTAAGATACAATGCTTTTTACGTGGTTATTCCCATATTTAGATAGGTTTTCCAATCCTGGCCTGGATATTTTGCTCTTTTGTTGGATTTCCCCCTGAAATTATCTGAATCCAAATTTATGCTATATATATATATAATATTAAAATCCTATTTTTATTAGTACTTTGTTTTTGTTGTTTTTATATTTGCATTTGTTCTTTATTCTACGATTGTTTTGCTTTTGTCCATTGCTTTTTTATTCTATTTTTTATAACTATTTAAACCCCAATTTTAATTCTCAGTTCATTCTATAACCAAGATTTGCCCTTTAGCTTTTTATATATGATATCTCTGAATATAATTGAAGTCCTAATTAATTTTGAAAATTTTACCTTAATTTAACCCATATTAACTTCATTCTAAAATGTTCTCTTGTTTCCTGATCAAATTCCCACTTTTTTAATTTAATTAATTCTACAAGCACTTTGAAAAATTGATGAATTCAGAATGTTCTTACGCTCTGAAGTAAGGGATAAAAAATCCCTAATGTTTACGACATTCTTTTGAAGATACCTAAGATTTCCTTTCCTAAATCGACACGTGTCAAAGAAATCCTTATCAAAATTCCGGAGTAAACCCAAAGGGGAAAAAATGATGGAAAAAATTTCGCCTGTACAAATTATGTTTCTCGGATAAAATAAATCGAAGTTAAAATTTCAAAAGTTTTTTTTTTATTCCGTAAAGGAACGACTAAAATTTTTTTACTCTCTCTCTCTCTCTCTCTCTCACACACACACACACACACACACACGCGCGCGCGCGCGTGCGATTCGAAACTCCAATGCACGGTGTCGTACTTTCTTGCTTTTATGTGTCTACAGTTGCAGATATCTTCTAAAAAAACAGAATTCTCGTTTTCCTACCACTCCAGCAATGAGATAAAACATTCAGTGACTTAGCGACCCGAGGTCAAGGGGAGAGGGGGGGGGGTGCATATCTCGGGCGCAGTCTTAGGGGACGGCATGGAAAGAAAATGTTAGCTTCATTATACTAATTTTTAAAAAATGCAATGGGAGACGAAAAAATCATAACATGCCTCGTGCGCCATTTATCTTCAATACGCTACTGAAATTATTATTGCGCGTTTATGTCACCTTTAAGATTCAAATGTGAAAGGCAAAAAACATTGGCGGAAAAAAAGATGCATCAAGAGCATTTATCTTTATTAGACAGCGACGACTAAAGCCCACCTTTAGCGACGACTAAAGGTGGGGGAATCATGCTCAAGTCACCACTTACTGTCAATGCCGTTTTTTATTATTATTTAAAGATGAATTACATCACTTGCAATTTCCATCTATTACCACGCCGCTTTCAAAACAGAATATAATGCATAGATATTTATTTATGTTGACCTTGAATTTAACCCTATGGAACCGGCTTTTTAGAAATCATTACAAAAAGTTCAATATCCATAACCAAAATTATGTTTGTTCGAGGAACCTAACCGCAATGAGTAATGCAGTTTTTTTTATCCTTTCATTGTTTTGATTCTGCATTTCCCTTCCTTTACGAGTTATCAAAAAACTTCTATCCCCCCACACCTTTTTCCTTCTAGCACCGTGAGAGCAATCGCGAAAACATTCATTAACATACCTCTACTGCATCCTCTTATGGAAGATCAAGAAACACAAACCTAAAAGGATCTTCAGGGAGGGAAAAAAAACTCATTTGTGACTCATGATAATCGCCAACCGCACCTTCGCATTCGACACCACCCTCTTAAGCTCACCCCCCCCCCTCCTCCAGACAATGGAGTGTGAGTACCCAACCCAGACTTTCCGCCCTAGATATTATAAAGTTGCCATCAGAAGATCCTCGAAGAATGCACCTTGAAAACGCCCCGAACGGAACTATACTATGTTACAGGTGCTATTTGGTAGCGATAAAAGGTTACTACATTTTGGCAAGTTATCGCCTATCTTGGCTGATTGAAATTGAGCAGCATAGATTCCATAATTTTTTTTTCATGGTGAAACCAATTTGTTGGGCAAATCTGTAGACACATAAAAATACCAAGAAGGTCAAAGATTTAACTACAGATAGAGTTTTTTACATTGTGGAGAAAAGATCACTAATTTTTCTGCTTTCAGAATTCATGCGTATGCATGCTACTGTCTATTTCTTTATAATTTTAAAAGAAAATATTTGAGTAAACTCTATGTGATTAAACTCTTTCAACATATAGAATGTACCGGGTGATACAAAAGTCCGTTAATATTTGAAAATTTAATAATTTTCGGAATTATGTAGGTATAAAAAGCTAAAAATTGACATACATGCTTGAAATGACGTGGGGTTTTATTGAAAGCAAAGAAAAGTGCAAAAAAAGATCAATAGACGGCTCTTCCTGTGATAACAAAAGCAATAATTAGTATAACAATTGATTTTTAGCAAGAACTGTTCTTTATAACAAATGCTATTACAATATTATTACGTCATTCGCCAACAATACCTGCAGTCGAGGAACAATTATGTAAACAACAATGTACAGCATATCAAGAGATGTGGTGAGAAACTGTTGTCGAATGTTGTCTTTTAGCATCCCTAGTGAGGTTGGACGATCGTGGTAAAATCGCGACTTCCGGTAACCTCACAATCAACGGCATGCAGTGGGGTTACCACGACAGTTCCAGGATTTTCGGTATCCGAAATTCTGTAGCTGTGTGAGCTGACAAACCTTAGGAATGTGTAATGGACTTCGTCGGTCCACAGCATGTTAGACAAACAATCGTCCTCTTCCCCCATTTTTTGGTTAATTTTTAAATAAAAATCTATTTAAGATTGTGTGGGGAAAAAAAGTTAATGAAAATTTGCCACGTAAAACATAACTACCTGAAAAATTTGATAGCTCTATTTTAACTATTTACTATAAAACTTTTTGTAAAATTTTTAATCCTGTATGTCGCTTAATTTATATTATACTGCACTAGCCTGTAAACATTATCATAATAAAATGTAAGAATCCCTAGACCATATTATGAAATGCAGAATGAATTATTATTTTTTTTTATTATTACATATATTATTAATCATAGTTTCTTAATTTTGTCTTTATGTTTCAAATTTTCATTTTCATCATTCTATTAAAATTTTTAAAAACGAAACATTTGCAAGCAACGATGAAAGATTACAAAATAATTATATTTATTCCGCAATTTTGACTTTGTTTGAAAATATGTAATTAAAGAGATAAAACATAGTAATTAAATATACAATTCTGAAATACAAAGGAAATTGCGAAAAAATATTTGATAGATTATCTCTAAAAATAAAATTATTACTATTAACATGTCAAGTGTACTATGTGCTAACACAGTAATTTTTATCTTTCAAACGCACGATGTTAAAATAGAGACTGGAAGCTAGTGGAACAATGCCAAAAATAGCGGGTGATATTGGTAGGCAAGTGGTAATTATTTTTAAAAAGATTAACGTGTAATTTAGTCTTAAAACTAAAATTAGAAATTTGTCTGCATAAAATTGAATTCGTAATAAAAATTGGTTATGCAAAAAGTCACTTTTCTGAGTCATTTGCTAATACATTGTTTATGGCTTTTATATTATTCTTTTTATTCCTGAAAAAGTATTAAAAAAACAAAATGATTTCAATGATATGACACCGAAATGAGCAATTTGGTTTATATCTACTTGGCCCCGAGGTGGCAAAATATATTGCATTTATTGTTTCTTATTGCATATAAGATATGGGCTAAGGGAATGAAAATAATTATTATGTTCGAATTGGATTTGATTTTCCTTCTGGAACAGAATTTTTAACCTTAAATCTTGACTTAAATTATCATAGCATAAATTTGTTCAACGCGCTTTATAAAAAGTTAGCGGCAGTGTCAAGACTAGCAAAATATCAGGGGCTCACTGCTTTAGAATTCCCCAATCGAGGTGTTGGGAATTATATAGGTGCATTGACACTTATACTAATTGGCCCTCTAGGACTAAAAAATGAGCCCGAATCTAAATACTTGGATACGATGGTATCTAATTCCACCATTGGTATAAATAATAAAAAATAATTTAACAAAACATTTTAATAACATATTTTATTGTCAGATTTTCCAAGGCTTTAATATAAGAATTCAAAAATATTTTAAGACAGCTGTTTGGAAAGGTAATGGTTTCATCGATATTATTATTCATTAAATATAATTCATCATAAATATTTTAAGAAAAGTATTTGATTAAGGCGTTTCTTTATCAATTTGTACGATACTTCAATGTATATAATCAAAAATATTTTTTTTTAAGTTTTATCAAAATAATTTATTAATATGCATCAGCCAATCGCTGTATTAAATTTGTATGGTTAATTAATGCTGTATTCATTTCTTTTTAACGATGGAAGTTATATAATAAGGATTGAAAAAATCCTACAAAAAAATGGAGTCTCTAGTTTTTTTGTTTGTTTTTTTTTGGGGGGGGGGGAAGGACGAAGATCGAGCGCGAGTAGTATAAAAAGAATTATTACACTATGTTGTAAAAGCAACTATTGGCGAAAGGACGAACGTTTTAATCGAATTAACTTTCCCATTTATTCGCCAAGCAAAAAATCCCAGCAAACCTTGCTGCAATGATACGGAAACCGAAAACGTTAGAAGGCGGATCAGAAACTGAAAGAGAATCCACCTTCGCCTTCGGGGGGGTGGGGAGAAAAAAGGCAGGGGGAAGGGAAATCATGCGCAAGATGGGAAAATGAAGAACGCGACTCACCCTTGCTGCTGCTTCTTCCTTCACTTCACTTTCCTCCCTTTTCAGCACCCCCCCCCCTTCCCTTCTAGTAAACACAGTGCTCTATAATTTTCCGTTTAAGAAGCGAGCAAAAATACTGTGCTCGATTATTATAATTATCGAAGGCGTGTGTGTACGCCACTAAATTATCGTTCTGCTTCGCGAGAACGCGAATAATTGATTGTCGTCTCCGCAGCAACTTCTAATCGTCTGCAGGATTTGTTTTTCAACAATGCTTATCGTTTGGCGGAAATAGACGAAAGCAAGTAATGAAAAAAAAATTAAGCTCTTGTGATCGATTTTCGTGAGCATAATACTTAGAAGAATTTTGTGTTTATTTATTTTTCAAAAGGGGAGAATCATTGCAAATGGGGACGACCTTTGTTCCATATTTAAATGATTCAAAAAAAAAAAAAAAAGATGGTGAGGAATTTCTGAATTTTATTGTTCGTGATTCAGGATGTTTCGGCGGAAATCAAATTTTCAATGGGCGGTTGTTCGTTGAAATTATAATTTGAAATATTATGGGTTTGTTTTTAAATATTCCGCATTTTGATGAGATTTTTTATGTGATGTGTTATTATGAACATGTTATTTAGAATGACGAAGATTTTGGTCCCGGATCTGAATTACTGAGTGTTTCACTGAATTTTACCATAAAATTATCTGCTTTCATATAATTGACGTTAAATTTTAATTAATATTCAAACGTATTGTGATTTTCTTATAACGAATCTATTTCAGATTCAAAAATGGGTAAGTAGATCAAAAACAGGACGTACTAGTTCTATAAAAAAATTGTGTTCAGATGTCTGTTCCCTAATCTACGAGTATATAATCTACTATATCTGGCTGAAAGCTTATGCTAAAATATGTTACTGGACATTGATCGATTTGACAGACAGAGACAGTGTTTTTTTTTCAGTTATTTCCATTTCTTGTTAGTTTTTTTATAAATATTCCATCGAAACTCAAACCTTTTGTGTTACTTTTATGTTCTATTGTATAGAATGCCTAAATACAACATCTAAAAGTCTTGATTTCAATGTGTTGTAGTTTCTTTGTCAAAATTTATAGGAATAATCTCAAAAATTATATTTTTTTCTTCCTCAATATAAATAAAGCAAAGAATAACAGCAAATATAATTCGTATCACATTAGAAAAAATATTAACTACCTGTGATTGTCTACACAGATGTGAAGAATATCCAGAATTTCTTTTCTTGGTAAAAATGAAACAAAATATCACAACAAACATGTTATTCTGTAATGCTTTTAGAAGAATCTGAATATCTATAACTGCTTATGCAGATGTGAAGAATATCCAGAAAATATTTTCCTTGATGTAAATTAAACAAAATGTCACAACAAATATATAATGTCATATAACATCAAGAAGAATCTGTAGTATCTGTGGTTATCTTCGAAGATGTAAAGAATATTTGGAAATTATTTGTGTATGTGATTGTGAACTTTCAACTTAATTCGCACACAAAAAAAAATTATCAGTAAATCATTGCGATTGGCTCAATCAGAACTGTACAGAACAAAGACTGAGAGCACTGAATAAGAAAAAAATATTATGATGAGCTCACAATATAAAGCTATAAGCGACAGCATTTCTATTTAATGATCGAGATTTGGCGATTATGGAGCACCCGCCTCGCGTAGCGAGGCTATCTCCTTCCTTACAAAAGATAAGACCTGGCAGCATTTCTATTTCTATTGAATGATCCTGCTTTTAAATCCTTTTCATGCAAGCCTAATAATGTTTACATTAGAAGCAATGTAATTCTAACAAAATCTCAATCTAGTTCTAGCAATCGGTCACCACAAATCCTGTTTATACAACTCTGTTCTAAGGTAACGGTGTGACTGGCTGTAAGCAGATGTTCTTGTGAAAATCGGATCTTACTGTAATAGAAACAGTTTCATGAATCTAGAGAATTTTCACATTAATTATAAATTTAGCATCCACATCAATTCATCATATTGAAATATATCAAGGAATATCACTTAATTTTCAATATATAAGAATCATATACTGTACTATTTAATAAAGAATAATAATGCATCATAATTTAATAATAAATAATAATACATAAATTAATAAAGAAGAAGAAGAACTTGAGTTTGATGTAATTTTAGTTATTATTGATTATGGACATTAAATAAAACTTTACAAAAGAAAATAAAACATTTCGAAAAAATGATTAAATATTAAATGCATTACTATGAAACTAATTTTTTCCCCACACAACGTTTTTACATCATGCTAGAGTTATCAAGAGAAGGGACAAAAAATTATCCAATTTCGTGCAATTATCCCTAATTTTTAATTTACCAAAATTCTTTCATAAGCAAATCTAAAATTCAATTTATTTCGTATAATTGCTTATTATTTTTAATAAGATGGAAAAAAATGAAATGAATGCAAATAATTTTGATGAAACCTAGGTTCTAAATCTCAATAATTAGAGATTAAAATTTCTCCGTCTTTTTTTCCCTTATTTTTCTTAAACTTTTATTATGACTTTTTATAACAGAATGTTATATACATCCTATTTTTTAATGAATTAAGATGTTCTTGCAATCATAATGACTTTTACTGGCAATAATTTTATTCCGGCCATTATTATTATTATTATTCAGGTTGATTGCTATTATATAATCTCAGAAATATATTAATTAATTTTAATGATTTACTCAATTAATGAGCTCTGCTCGATGGAAAAAACATAAAATTATGGTAAATTTTTAAAATTAGTTTTGATTGAATTACACTGATTAATTTATTATATTTAAATCTAATAACAATCTTTATTTTAATCAGCTGTTTTGATTTGATTAGTAAATCAATTGATTTTCATAAAAACATTTTCCTGATTAAAACTAGAATATAACAGTCTTAATTTAAATTAATTATTGACGATGGGCAATTCAATAGGTTGTCTATATAGTAACGGGATTTCATGCTAACATATTGTAGATTTTGATAGCCCTTTCAAAGAATATCTTTTGATATTTAAAATCTTTAAATTTATGCAATTTAATTAGGTATTTAAAAAAAGATTAAAGCATCTTTAAAAATGAACAGATTTTAAATTATCTTTGTTTTATTTCTGAATTCCAAGCTGTCTTTTAAGAAGCTCTAAATATTTTTTATGGCATTTTAGGACTACTATTATAATGATGTTATGATTTCTAATTAGTCATCATTATCTAGACTTTAATTACACGATGTGATTATTTTTTAATTATTTATAAAGGAATTCTCAAGGAAGACGATAATTATATCAAAAGAGATTTAAATAAGAGGAGAACGAAATAATAATAATAATAAAAATAAAAAATATATACCTGACGCTACTAAGCGCACTGCGAAATGAGTTGATTCAAAATCGTCTGACACCATTGATCAGAACTGAATAGAATGTAACTTTTGAAAATTTTTCTATGACTCATCTTGTGTTTTAATGAGGAAATAAATAATTCCCCATGCTAACAAGTTCTTTTTTTAAAATGCAAATACAGATTTATGAAAACATACTTAAACGTAATGAGGTCTGCGCGTTAAAAAGATATTTATATTAATTATCTTTTAGTTTGGTGCAATTAGAGAGATTTTCTTAATTATTTGGATGCCAATTACTGAAAAGAAGATTGAAAATATTTTTTATCGGAAAAAAAAATCAGGGTAATTTTCTTTTCCTGTTAATTCTTCCTTTATTGTTTTTTAAGATTGTTTTTTACCTCTTACTTATACATGAATAGATACTTTTATGTTATTATCTTTTTTAAATACGTACCGACATTAATTCCAGTTCACTTATAATTGGAGTATTAATTACGATTCTTTATTCGGAATCATTTGTAAAATTGTAAAAACCCAGTCTTTACTTGCATCCTGAGAAAACAGCATGTGCTAAGCATTTTTACTTCTCTTTATTTTAAAATCATCAAGCGATGTGTTTTCAAGATTATTTCATACAATTTAGTTTTAACGGCGACTAAGAAGCGCCAATAAAAAATTTCGCCAAATTATAAAAGTATACTAATTATTTGTTATGAAAAAGTTTGAGCATGCGAATCACATGATATATAGTTTGGCGATTGAAATCATAAAGCAACTTTAACAACGTATGAGTTCTAAATTCTCAACGATTATGGATGAAATTCAAATTATAAGTATTTATATATGCAATTGCCACTGAAAATGAAAACCAAGCTCTCACAGTTACAGTTTTAGAGACAAAATTTTGAATAATTTAAACGGCAACACATAATTTCTGAATATCCAGAGACTGATACAAAATTCAGATATTTTAATTAGTTTCGCTAACGCTTCTCATGCTTGCCGTAATTCACGATTTATACTTTCCATTTGGGAGATAATGGACAGCTATTTAACATTATGAACTTGGATTCTGCACATCGTATCTAGCATAAAAGGTGCCATCAGATATAATAATATAATATTCAACAGATTTTTGTACTTCATTGTACTTGTATTGTTTGTACTTCATTAGTATATCTATCTACATATTATTTATATCTACATATATCTATCTACATCTACAGAGCCGGATTATCAAATAGACAAAGCAGCAAGTTATTAGGGGCTTGAACACTATGAAATTTCGATAAATATATATATATATAACTATCAATTTTATACTTTTATAATAGACTCTATCTGTTAATCTGAATGTCTATCGAATTATTGAGAGTGTATGGACTATAGAAATTTCATATAAACACCACTTTATTCTCTCTCTCACACTCACTCTCTTTCTTTGTATATAATATAATATAATACATAATACGAATGTATTTATTTGTGTATAGATAGATACAGATCATATAAACATCAATGATATATTTGTCTAAGTATGGGGAACAGACTAACAATAAGTAAGGGAGAACATACTATGGCGAGATGTTGAATAAGATCACGTTAAACAAATAAATCAGTTATTGGAAGAAGTAAGGTTTCAAATTTTAACAGGAAAGAATGATTCGTTATCATGCAATATGTTACTCTATTGGATTTAATTTAGTGATTACATATAAAATCACGTATTTTCAAAAGTTAAAAATTCCAAAAAAATGTTCTGCTTAAGAATTCTAATGTATATATATATATATATATATATATATATATATATATATATATATATATTCGATTCTGTAATTAAATATTATTTAGACTCCGTTCAAAAGCTTTTGCTTTTTTATTATTTTATTTAAAACTGCTTTTAAATTCGTATATTAATTTTTTATGTGCTAAAATCAACTGTTTTGAAAGGGACTCGAAGTTAATTACTTTGCCAGTTTATTAGAATTATTTATATAAAAATTGCTTGAATAGAAAATTAATATTAATAAAATATATCTCCTGTAGTGTGCTAGAAAGGGGAAAAGTGGGCACTTACTACTTGCTTTTCCCGAGGGCTCCTAGAGTGCTTGATCTGGCTCTTATTAGAGCGTAAGCATGTTTAGGACGCTAACAAGTGTGTCTTTACATATATTTATTATTTAATTATTTGAAAATGATTTCTTAAAGTCAATGGGCTTATCTAGGACAAGAGCCATTAGAAACAACAACAACAACAATTATTTAAAAAGCTTTGGAATTTAAATTTGATTATTTTTTTTTTTTCTTTATTTCATAATCTTAAGATAAATAAAAGTCATTGTAGCTAGAACATTTAGGACAAGAAAAAGAATATCAATAACTTTTCAAAATGAAAAAATAAATTAAATATTAAATTAATTAGAAATTAAACGAGATTTACCGTTTTCCTGCATTAACTTCGGAGCAAGTTATTTTGCAAAAAATATTTTAATCCCATCTTAAAATTAAAAACTTTACTTTTTCACAGATACCATATTTCTTATTTGAGCAATTTTCTCTTCAGTTTTTATTGATTCTTTTAAAATTTAAAGCGGATGATTTTGAAATATAGTAACAATAAGACTTTAATCTTACTCTAGTACTATTTTTTGAAATTCCTGTGTCATATCTTTTGAATTTTCATCGGTTTAAAGCAGATATTTAACGGTCTTAAAAGAACTGAAAGAGTTACCTGATATATTCTTCATTTACAAATAACCAAGGCCCACGAACAGTCAATCAAGAGATGTGATATAATAAAAACATTGTGTGATTTACAATAATTTATTAGTTTTTATATTAAAAAAATTATTTATCACACTGTTTGTTTTTACGTTAATATTAATTTTTACATTAGAAAAATGATTTATTACATTATTTATTAGTTTTTATGTAAGCATTAGTTTTTATATTAGAAATATTATGCATGAAAGTATTTAAATTCTGAGCAACGTTGAATATATCAAAAAATTTAGTTTTAAAAATATTTATTGAAAATTTCAAACCCGTGTGGATACAAATTTAATATCAGAAGATATCCCATTTAGCATAATATGATCAAAAAAGAGATAGGTTGTTGCCATTCTGGGAATGTTTAAAAATGTATTCCATAATGATGATTTTAACTCTGTGCTCTCATATGTGAGTTTAACTCTCCGAATAATGGCATTGCTTACTTATTCTTTTAAGATGTAATTATTATGAAATCCATATCCTAATAAAAAATTTCAGATTAATTTTTTTTAGGATTTAAAGCAAATTAACAACTATATTTTTAAGCATCCTAAGCTTTAAAATGAATCCTTATGTACACATATGTATAATAAAGAATATCTTGTTAATTTTTCATATGCAAATAGGTAAAATATTTGTATTCTTATTGTCCAATCTTTGATGATGTTTTTGCTTAAGATAAAAAAACAGACTCTGGGAATGCAATTAAAACGAGTTGTCTTTCAAGGAAAATAACAAATTTAAATATTATTATGGAGTGAAGTTAAGCTTAAATTGCTGCAAGAAAAATTTGACCGGCATGTAACCAGAATCATTAAACAAAGCAGTTACATTTCATTTTTAATGGAATGTAGTCATGATACTGCATACTTGTAGGATAAATGCTCAGAAAAAAAAAAGTAATTTTTCAAAAGTTTTTGTTATCACAAAAAGTGTAATAAAGAACCTTAAAAAAAATTATGCGTTTGTTAATTAAGCAGAGGAAAAAGTAGCTGCTTTTTTAAAGCAATTTATTTTACTTTGTCTTTCCCAAGCTTCTATCCAGTGTAAACATAGAACGAAATTTATGCATGCAATTCGTTTTGAATATTCCATTAATATTATCCAGTAAGCAGATGTTTTATTTCAACTCTGTTAAATTTCTGCAGACGATATCCAGACATTCCATCAGCCTTTCTTTGTTTCTAGTAATAAAGAAAAAAAATGCTAACGATTTAAAAAAAAAAAAAAGAGAGAACATCTTGGCATTTTTACATGCGATAAATGATGTTTTAAATTTTGTTATTTCCGATTAGAAGCTTAAATTTATAACATTCGAAATTCTAACTGGCTGCCTAGTTACGCATTCTTTGATAAATACGACTAAATAAATGGAATATTCCATAAGAAAATAAAAAAATAAAAAATAAAACAATACTTTGAACTTACTTAAAAAAAATTCCAAAAAGCTTTTTCTCCGAAATTTTTCCCGTTTTCCGTTCCATTTCTGCTATTATTGTTGAGAGATTTTGGAATTTTCTCGAAATGCATCGAATACGAAATTCCCAATCGAAATTCAAACTTTATTTCAGTTACTTATTTGCTAGAGACGAAATGAAGGGAAGAAATCAAAATAGACAATTCAACTCAGTAACTGGAGATCTGCGCATTGATTTTTTTCTTTTTCTTTTCATTTTTCCCCCAGCTTTTCGGAATATTTCCTTTAAATTCAATCAGCGTTTTTTATTTTCTTTTTTTGAAAATAAATATCATGCTTGTGTGGAGAAAAGGCCGTTTTTTTATTGGTCGAATGTTTCGAAATTTCCAATAGGAGTTTTGAGTTACGTGACCATAATTGATTCATTATACATACATAGACTAATCATAAAAAAATAATCTTTTTATTATTTATTTTGAGATTTCAAACTACTGTAGTAATTTATGAGTTGAATTGAAATTTGAAGTTCAAATTTTAAAAAATCTTTTGCATGTGATAAAACTTTTCTTCTGAATTTTGCATTTTATAGTTTCATGATTGAAAAATGTTTTACTGTTTTATTTCGAAAGTGGTTTAGTAACATGAGATTTATCGATGCTAAAAAATAACACAGAGATAAATTTTAGAAACTGCGAGTTCTTGAAGTATATTTATTTTGCACTCATTAGCCGTGTTTCGAAACTTAAAAATCAGATTTTTGTTCTGATATAGTTTCGAAATTTGTATCTTCCATCGTTTTGCATCTAAGTTATTTTAGGTAACGTTGTTTATTTTTGTATGTTATTGGAAACCAGGAAATCATTATTTGTGATGATAAGAAAAATGACGAAATGAAATCAATTGAAAATTTTCAAAACATTATTTACAAAAACAGAAAAAAATTATGAATCTTAAAATCCTCTTATTTTCATTGCTAAAATGCATTCATAATACTGACCAAATATATTCGTTTTAACTTAATTTATTCGTTTGAATTTAATTAATAATTTCCTTGTTTTCGATCTGACTCCATGTCTGCGAAAAGCAATTGACTCGAAAACACAAAGAGCTAGAAAAATGTTATTTGATTATGATCTTGAAAAAATTATATAGATCTAGGCAAGAAAAAATTATATAGATTTGAAAAAATTATAAGATCTAGGCAAGCTCTTATATAGATCTTTTAGAAAACAAAGAGAAATACCAAAAATGCGTTTACATGATTCCTTTATTCAAAACCATGGCAGGAATCCATTTTCTTTGTAATTTTTTTTTTTTTTTTCGAGAAGCTCACACTGGTGATGGTTACATTTAAGTTCATCTTTCTAAAAACTATAATTATAAGTAAATTAAATAATAACACCTTTTAAAAAGGTATTTTTGCCTTAATAATTTTCAGTTTTTAATCTATAATTATATCTATAATGCAAAATTATTTAGAAAATTAAAAAAAAAATTAAGAATTTACTACTAGTATCTGATACCTGTACCAGATGTAGAAAGAGATAATTATAAAATTTGATTTACTAATACTAAATTCTGAAAATATGGAAATAGTGCATTGTCATCGAAAATATACGAATATCCAAAAAAATCCTTTCAAAATTTTAAGACATCAAAATGTGAATGAAAAATTGATTAATAAATTTCGTCCTAAAAAGCATGAAACGAATAGTTTTTTTTTAAATGTTTAATCCTTAAATGCATGAATTTTTATTTTTAATAAATAAAATTTGAAATTAACGGGTGTAGTTAATGGAAAAAAAAAAAAAAACATGTAAAAATTTTTTCACAAAAAAAAAATTTTTTTTTGAAGACATGTTGATGAATTTTTGCATCAAAAACAATCACTCCTTTAGTTCTATAAATCTAATGCGTACAATAATATAATATTTCAAATATAAATAATACCTCTCATTACATTACAAAACATGAAAATTTACAAAACAATTATTTTTAGCATTTGAATATAAAGAAACATTGCATTTGCTACATGTCACTGTGTGGTAGGTACTGTAATGATTCAGCTTCTTCCCTGGGTGACCACTGTGACATTCCTTTTTCCCACACTCGATAATTTACATTCCAGGCCATTCTTCATCAACGAAACTCCCACAGTGTTAAGTGCCTCCAGATAGCCAAATGGAAGACCTTCCTTTTAAGTACGGTCGTCTGGCCAATTAGTGCTAATCCAGATAAGGAACCACACGTGCGTTTCCCAGGGAAATAAATCGTGTCTTCGAAAGGCGAGAGTGTCAAACACTCCAGATGTCCTTCATTTTTCCCATTGTGGAGGGTGGATCATCAATGGACATTTCCCACGGGCGACCAGAGACGATTCAGGTTGTTCTGAACGGTGATTGGGTAACAGGGAGTGGACAGGAAAGGTGGAGTCTGAGAGAAAGATAAAAGGTGAGATTTTTCGGAAGAAGAGGGAGAGAGGAGCTTGGTATGAAGTGGACTTCTGAGAAAAATTCAACCCGAAGGAAATTCGGTGGATTCCTAGAGCTAACCCTGCAGTAGCCTGAGACGCCAACCGCCTGTTAGCTGTTCTTGTGAAGGCGTTTTCTCTAAATTTGTTCGAGGAACTATTCTTGTTTAAATTTCGTGCTATAAATAGCATCATTCATTTAACCTAGATGAGAAAGAGTTGTTTTTATGTAATAAAGCTGTAAATAAAGAATTTGATCATAACGCTACCTGTTATTGGATCGAGACTTTACAGTACCCTTACATAGTAGAATTTTAAACCTCAGTCTGTTTGAAAATATAGACCAGTGATCAACGCCTCTTTTCGTACTTTCATAAACGGCAAAGGATGAGATGACCTTCTAAGTTTACTGAATTTATGTATGTTATTATTATTTTGCATATTGATGTATTTTTTTTCATTAAAAAAAATGCAAAAATAAAAATATCATTCATTGCCCTTACCTTTTTTTCTATCCGAAAACAATTTTTCCTGCATATTTTTATTACTATTCATATAAATAATCGTAATTTATATAAATTCGTAAAATCCGCCGATATAAATTGTACTCAGATAAGTGCGCCAACAATAAAGATTGTTGCAGATAAAGAAATAAACTGTCAAAGACTCTAATGCGTTCGGAAATGATAAAATAGTGTGGGTGAACTTAAAATTAAAAAAAAAAAACTGCAAAAGTTGCTACATGAAGGAGATAAGAGGTTTTAAACATACCATGCAGATCTACATCGCTACGCATTTAAGGGTTAAATATGAAGTAAGATTAGTCAAAGTGAATTTTTAATAATATGTAATTGGAAATAAGTCTTCAAAAACATAACTGTGTTGCAAAAAACCTAGCATATGCCTTATTTTTGATCTCCTAATTTTTTTCCCCCTGGGGGTTAGGAATGTGGCTGTCTTTCTGTCTTCGTCGATCAGCAAGCACAACTTACTCATCTCACCCCTCAATCTATCTCCAACTTTTTTCCCACAGGATATCCGCTCGTATCATTTCTAATTTGCGTCACAACCTCGCCTGTTTCTGACATCTGACGACACAACAAGATAACAGAATTAGAAGAAAAAAAGTCCACTTTGTATATCCCACGTATTCCACAACCCCCTGCGCAATCCCTTTAAAATCGTTTGCTGCAGAAATTTAAAGTAACGCGATATCCGAGAACATGCTGAAGCAATTCTACAATTTCGGTTTACGGTTACTCCGGTGTCAACCTTTAACTCTTATTAGTCGCAATTGAGGGAGAATGGTTTCACGGGGCACGTTTCTGCGGTTTTCTGCGGGGGGTGGGCAGACGAGAACTCATATCCGGTTACTGGTGCGTCTGGGGGAGGGTTACTGCAAGAACTTGCGGGGGTGGATGATGGAATGGTAGTCGATTTTCTTGCCAACTGCCCGAGCTATCTTCGAGCTAGATAGCTGAGTGCCGGCTTTGTATCAAATATCAATCATTGTTTAATACAGTTTCTGCATAAAGTCCGTGATCCATATTGGGGACTGCAAAGTTTTGAAGAAATTGCATCTGTTTATGAAAGCATATTTAACTGGTCATTTTTTAAACAAATATGGATTTTAGAGAATCTGATACAATTTTATTAAATTTATATAAATTAAATAAAACTTTCCAATAAGCTGATTTTGTTAACTTCGTACGTAATTTATTTGCAAAAGATAAACACTGGATTAAAATCTTCCAAAGAAGCCGAAAATCTTCTTTCTTTAATTTTTTACAGTTAATAAGTATAAATTTTCTTTGAATGAGTGCATTTATTTCTAGGACAAAATATCGCATCTGTTTTCCAGGCTATAAAAATATTTTCTTTTATATATTTAAATCAAATTTAATTCTTTATGAAGTAATATTTCAGCATAAATACAGCATGATCAACATCGTATTCGCATAACTGACCCCCGCAAGTTCTTCAACATGAGTCTTATTAAAAGAAAAACTGCATAATTGAGGGAAGTACAGCAAACCATCCATTTGTACCTAAAGCATACTATATCTACATCTACACTAAAATGTATAATTCCTGTAATATAATAAGTAAAATGCAAAAATCATCCTTCATCAACTTATTCTGATAAATATATTTTTCCACGTTTGAAAAACGTTTCTTTTCTTTTTAATAATTCTTTCTTTTTGTTTAGTGTCTCTAAATTAAACGCAGTAAAAATATTTGCCATTTCATCAATAACTGAATTCTAGTACTCTCCTTAATATCTGCAGAACCTATTCAATGATTTTCCGAAAATAATACAGGGATAATACTTTAAATATGGTTTTTGAGTATTCATTTGTAAGAATTGTACGATCTTAACTTAGTGATTTATAAAAATTATTTTTTAAAAAATTATTAGGGGCCTAGATACAAAACGATTCATTGTCATATAATGCACCTTAAACTCTTGACAAATATGTACAAGAGAACAATCATTTTATGTCATGAATATATTAAACAATTAAAAAACTTTTCAGAAAAATGAACTCAAAATTGAGAAGGTGAAACCTAACGATGAATAACAAATAAAACAATATTATAACTTTGCAATAAACATTTCTTTTTTATGTCAATATTTTTAAAAGAAACTGAATTCATCTTTTATGGTATTTGAGTACGATTGTGCATAAGCATTTAAACTTAATAGTACTGTAAAAACAGTTTTCTGCTTTTTTTTTTTTTTTTTTTTTTTTTCAAAATTTATAAAGCTACATCTTCTATATATATAAATAAAATGCTAAGACACATAACTCACAGAAATAACTTTTATTACTTTGTGTCGAATGACTGCTGTAAATGTATACAAATATGCTTTTGTATTTGCAGTTATTCATCACTTTGCTAATTAATGAAGCTGCAAAATATTATTAGAAATGCTATAAAGATCCATGTTACCAAAAACTCCATTCAGTCAGAGGAAAGATGCAAAGAAATTAAGAAATAAGCATCAAATAGAAAGTATAAACAGGCACGAAAATAGATTTAACTGTCATTAGAGGTTAATCGCTATGACTTACCTACGGAAATGAATGAACATATCTACCAAAACTATTATCTGACAAAAATGACTTTTATATTATTTTAAATCTCAGAAAAAAATTCTTTAATAATATCAGTTTCATTTCTGCACACTTTTTTTAAATAAAATTTCTAAATGCAATACACAGTCTGCCACTATAAACTTAAATGTAAACAGTGCGGGATATAGCGACAAAGGCTGTTGCCCCCGGGTGCAGCAAGGTTACATTTAGTGGATATCAAAATATTTGAAAGCTTGAATAAAGCTGCATTATTTCGAGAGCTTGAGACAAAAGAAAGGTGAATGAGATGTCAGCTTCTTCAAATTTAAGTTTTTTTCCCAAAGCGCAACTCTATAAGTACCTGCAACTGTAATAAATTGATAAACTGAAGCTAAATTTTCTGTCTTAAGCTTATGACAAAACAAGGCTTTGCCAGTGATCCTTTTAACATAGTAAAAAGTCCATTATTCAGTTTATTCGCCTGTAAGTACGTTAATTTTCAGGAAACGCCAAACATGGTGGTCAAGACCATCTATATCTCTGTATCCATCTTAACATCCATGCATTCGTCAATGTCAATTTTTAAAAAATTGCTTTCTTTTGGGCATAGGATTTTCCAGACAAAAATAGGATTTTCACTTCCACTTTCATTTCATTTTTAATTTGCGCACTCAGTATTTAATAACACAATGATCCAATGAAACTCATTATTACAGTCTATCAAATAACAAGGTGAAATTAAAAAAAAATGCATTCCATATTCAAGGTTTAATAGCCTAAAAATCCAATAATCTTGGCGACCAAGCTTTTTGCCAAAGGCAACTAGTTAATCATAATGTTCCTAAGTGCAGTGTTTCTCAAGCTGTTTGTATACGTTACTTATTTTGTAAGGGGTGGAAGATTTATCACTGCTGATTTAGATTCAATAAATGATTTGTTGTTACTAACACATATTTGGAAATATTTCTCACCATAAAGCATTAATCTCTTATGTGTCTGAACGATTTTGAAAACAGATTGCGTATTTACTGACAGTATGGTCTTTTAACAGACATGTCAACGTCATTGTCCATCCCAATGGAACGATAACGATCAAAATATGTGCTCTCTTCAGTTTTTTTCTATCTTCTTGAGTCAGGGGTCAAGCAGGCGATAGACGGCACAGTTGCCTCTCATAAATCAGCTGAGGGGAGGGGATTCTTCCCACCTCTCTTTCTCCTCTCTCCAGGGAATAAGGGGGAAGTGGCCACCCACCGTATATTCCAGAGGGAGAGTGGAAAAGGTGGTAGCTATCGAACTGCTACCATTCAAAACCATCCCAACATGGTGCCGCAAAATATGTCGATGGAAGTGTATGATGCCATAGGAGGACTTACCAAAGAAGTTCTGGTGGGGGGAATGATTATTAGTTTTTGTCATGAAAACGTCGGGGACGCTTTTAGGTGAAACTTTTCCGCAAGACCCCTTGTTGAGCTTTTGCCAAAGAGGATTTGAGAAGGATGAGAATGGGTGGCTGAGAATTCTTACTGGAAAGGCGTTCGATAGACCCCCGATGATGTCCGAATGAAGAGATTTTAGAGAGCTTATATTTGGTTTGAGAAACGAGTCGGAAGATTATTGCCTTTCTGATTCTTACACCGTGCTGATTTTTAAGAATCCTTATACAAGCGGATATCTTTTTTTAAATACAGAAAGGTTATAGAAATAAGTGGAAAGGTGTTTTGTGAAGGGAGAGGCTTGAACTTTGGGAATTCACAGTATGGGGTCTAGTGTAAAATTCTTTCTTTGCGTGCAGAAAAAAAGTTTCAAATGTGAAATTTTTATGTATTTATTTATTGTTTTTATTTGTTATCTGCTTTATAATTGAGAATGATAATCATAATTTATTATTTACGCCAAAATTAAGGTCAATAAATTAATAAAAATCAGCACAAAAAATCATAAAATTTTTTCATTATTTTAGTTATCTTGTTGTTCTTAATGTTATCATAATAATGCAATTGCAATGCCATAGTTGATTCAAATGGGATAACAAATATAAAAACAAATAATTAAAAAAATCTATTATCTTGCTCAATTGAAAAATGAATGATTGTTTTCCGATTTCAAACATATGATTTCATATTTCACCTCAATGAATGGCAGATTATAGCTACTTATGCATACATTAAGTAAAACTGTGAAAGGATATAAACTTTCAGAATTGTTCATAAATTTTTCACAAAATATTCTTTACTCAATAATGGTGGAATTTTTCTATAAGGTGCCACCAAACTTCGAGACACTAATACTTGACCTGTGCATTATAATTTAGCACTTGTCTCAATACTAAAACGATTTTTTTTAACATTTGACAACTAAAACGAAATTCTTTTTTAAAAAAGAATTTTTTGTGAGCAATAATTTTCTAATATGAACACATACTATAAACGTAAATTGAAGTCTAGTTCTAATGACATATTGGAATCTTGCTTTAGGTTAAAAAACGATTTATTATAAACCAAACAAAAATCTTTCTCTGAAAATATAAATTCAATTCTCAATGCTAATTAAATTCATACATGCAATTTTTGTTATTTTACAGAGATTAAATCTGCTATTTCCAGCTGTTCTTTAGCTTTAAATTATTTGTAAAAATCCATTTATGAATCTTCGAATAATCTGTAAATTGTTGTAAATCGTTTTGCATTTACAACTTAGAAATTAATCAACGCTTACTACACCATATGCATTTGATATCAAAATACAATTAAATTAGCCTTCAACTTTTTTTTTTTCATTAAATAAACTAAATAAAATTTTGATTGACTGCCAAAATGGTAATTGAATAAAGTAAGATTCTTTTTTAAAACTTTATTTATTTAACCATATATGATTGGACATCACAAGGTTAAACGTGTTCTCCTTAAATGGTTATCTATCAGTTGCCATCAATGGCTATGTCAGACTATAAATATAAAGTTATTACAGATAAAAAAAAAGTTATTACAAATGATAAAGCCTATAATTATATTGCTATTACAGAAGGTATATCCTATATCTTATTATTTACGTCGTTTTGAGAAGTTTCTCTTTATTAACAGTATGTAAAAATAATATATTTCCAAAGATTAACAAACTCCCGCTAATACATTTGAAAGAATCAGTATCGCCTTTATATATGTTTTAAAATATAAATATAAACATTCCTTTATGAGGAGTTTGAAATCAGGAAACTAATTTATAACAACGTGGATTTTATAATTTCACTAATGATTTTTTTTTCTTCCTTATCTAACGTTTTATATTCGAAGATACTGTTTTCCAAGGTAAAATGTTCACAAAAATCCCCACGTTATATTTCAAAATGTTACCATAAATCGTTTTTCGGGGTGTTGGGGGGGGGAAGCAGAAATGGAAAAGAAACGTTTGACCAGAGAAAAGGTCGAACAGAAACTTCCCACCGCAATTTTTCTTTTTCCATTTCAAACAACAAGCAGAGCATAGATATTTTTTGTTAGCCACTCAAACTATATGACATATTCAATAAAAACCATTATCCCAAAAAACATCATTTTTATTTTCTGCCTTTCTTGTTTTTAGGCCCTGCAAAAGAGCATGCCATCCAAAAGTCAAAAGAAGCCACCCCGGATGTCATTCGTTACTCTTCCACCCCAGCAGACGATAATATGGGTGGCAATTTCAACCCCCCTGCCAAGTTCGGATCTTGGGGACAACTCCTCAGTTCCAACGGCAAGCGACAATATTCGTCCCTCCAACCTAGCAATCCGCAACCCCCCACTTCAGCGGCCATGTCGACTCTCCCTCGTGTTGCTGGGCAACGGCGTCAGCAACAGTTGTATCCGGCGGGATTGAGCTCCGAATCCGAATCCTCTGGCGCATCTCCTTCATCCTCCGATGAAGATGGAGATGAAGATGAGGAAGATGACGATGAAGATAATGACGTGGAGAATCATTCCGATGCCACGACATGCACGGGATCGGAAATGGCACTGGCAGCATCAAAGAATGAACAGCAGAAAGAAAAAAGTAAGAATAAATCTTGCAAGCGTGCAGTTATGAAATAAGTGCGTATCTAAATTAAGAAGTTTCATTAGGTATTAAAATTAAACCAGCGGGTTGGGGATTTTTCAGACAAACTACTAATTTCGCATCTCAACATTTGAAATCATAAATGTATTTAATAAAATAAACTATTTTATTAAATAATTAATAAAATAGTTTATTTTATTAAATACATTCAAAAATACTTAGATACTTAAAATACCTAATACTTAATAAAAAGCTTTTAGAAGATATAGGGACAACGCAGTTACTAAAACAATGAAAGATATTATTGTTAAATTTACTTGAAATTATTTAGAAAAAATTATTAAAATTAGAGAAATATAGCACAGGCAATCGATGTTGCTGAAAAATAATTTTTTTAAACAATTTTTAAAATGATATGAAACTGGGTTTTGTGAAATAAAATTTATTAAATTAACATGTTATCTTTCCAATTAATGTTTAATTTTAAAACTTAACTGAAATTTTGGAAAATCTTTTCTAGTAAAGTACCTCTTATCTGAGAAGTAACTATATGCCAAATTTTGGTCTCTTTGTAGGCACCAATCTGCCCTGTAGAACATTTTGAACACTTTTGTATTATGCAGTTTATTGAAAATATGCCAACCTTAATTTTTAAAAAATTGCAATGCTAAAAGACAACAAAAAATTACAACCTCCAGATAAGTAAATAAGCATGCGAAGTCGATTTAAAAGCCAGTAATTTAAATTTTGCTGTGTTTTGGTTACTTAGTATAAGATCCTAAAACTACAATTGGATTTATCTTAAAGTTAATTTGAATGCATTAGAAGGAAAAAAGAGAAAAGAAAAGAAAAAAGGAAAGAAAATTGGGAAAAATGCATACTGTATTGGATTTTTTTTTCCCATCGTAGCCACACCATTTGCAATTTTCACCAAATCGTGAAATGAATGAAGATTTGCTTACCATATTAGTGATTCTATGCGTAGGAGTCCTTTTAAATTAAAACGTATATGTTCGAAAATAAAAGGAAAAAATTATCAAAATCCTTTTTTTCCAAACGTATCAACTTAAACAATTTTTTTTCTTCTTTTTTGTATGCTAATTAAAATCTTCTAGTTGAAATATGATGTGCTTAAACAAACTGTTTGATATAAATTAGAAGGGCATTTAATAATTTATTTTTTATTAAATTTTCATAAGCAAGTTAGAAAAAAAAATTCGTTAATTAACTAATCAAACATCCAAGCTATAATTAATGTTACTGCATAATAACTCTTTTTTTTTTTTTTTTTGCATCGTAAAATTTATGGTGGTAAAAAATGTCTTGTTTAAATTCATAGATTTAACATGGAAATTTATTAAAGCCTTAATGCAAGCTATAGAAGCTCTTAACGATTTTTTGAAACTCCGATTGATATGGAGATTCATGCCAAAGAAACTAGTTATTAGATTTAAATACTACTTATAGGAAGTTAAAGGAAAACATTTCATACATTCCTTCCCTAATTTACACCTACAGTACACTTCTGACTATCCATTTCGCGATTATCCGTGTTCTGTACTATCCGGCTTCGTTTTCTTTTATTGGAATTAAAGGCAGGAACTAGGAAGATAAGGCAGCATTGGCAACATTGCCAAGGCATTAGAAGCGGGCGTCTGCTACGATCGTCCGACATGTCATGTGCAAAATTCAAGTTTTGACATGAAAAGAGCAGCGTTCTGCTCGTTGTTCTTTGTTTCGTATGTAATGGACCTGAATTATTGCCGCTGTTCCTGATTATAACTACTCAGTACGTACAGTATTCGTAAATTTTTCTTAGGATGTGCTAAATGCTTTTTCAAGTGTACCAAGTAAAGATGTCAAAAATGGGTGAAGAACGAAAAAAAGTTGGAGTGAGTATGGAGGAGAAATTACGCGCTATACAGCGATTAGATTCTAGTATAACCGCAAAAAAATACAGCTTCGTAGTTAGGAGTTATATAAGCTAAGAAATAGAAAGCTTTCTATTTCAACTCGACACGTTACCAGCAATTGCTTTTATGATTCACCGGGCCGCGTTCACATTCTATGTAACTTGTAGGGCTCAGTACGAAATAAGTGAAAAAATACGCATTTAAAACAATGAATTTTGGTATAAAAATTTTATCTTCTGGTATTGGTGGGCAAAGAAATGAGTTCATAAAACTCCGTCTTATCCGAATTTTTTCTTATCCGGCCGTTCTTTCCTCCACATTAGGCCGGATACTCGGAAATGTTCTATACTTTGATCTGAATGGTTCATCTATAAACTCAGTCGCGATTGAGCCGAAGTCTATTGAAAACGAACCAAAAAATACTTTTATTTTGTATTTGGAGTATTTTTAAATCGATGACATAATAATTTAAAATCTTTAAATTTTTACTTCATGTCATATCCATTACGAAAATATTTCGCTTAAAGTGACGCAGATCAATGAAAAGTAGGAAAGTGTCAAACGTAGAAAGAGGAAGCTGAAAGAGTTTTTGGTTTTTATAATTTTGAAACGGGGGATTCCCGGACAAAAGTTCACGAGCACTTTTGTGAGATTCTCATTATTGATGGGTATTCTAAGCTAGCCTCTAATAGGGAAAATTGCAGAAATTAGATTTTACGAGACGTGGAATACTAAGGACCCACATAACTCTTAAGTTAAAGTAGTTTATTTCTGAATTAATATACAAAGAAATGATTTATCACACGCACACATAAACGCACGCACATCCAAGAGAGTTCTACTAATTATATTTTTTTAATTACTCTGAGTTCTATTATTACAATTTTCTAATTACTCTAAGTTTTACTAATTATATTTTTCTAATTACTCTAAGTTCTCTAATTATATTTATACAATTATATAAAGGTATTCTCTTTCCAATAGCAAAAATAGTCAAATAATAATTAAGTGGACTGTGGACTTAGAAATTAGCAAAATGGTCAAAAACATGATATATTATTTTTATCATTTCATCACCAAAATATATGTATAATTCAACTGTAGTTCAGCAACGGATTGTAAAACCCACCGCGCTTTTGCGCATGCGTTAGGATGGGTTTAATTCGTCAAAATAGGGGTGAAAGGAAAGATGAAAGGAGGAAATGTTTATATTTACTAGTATCTAATAGGGGAAATCCAAGGTCAAAGGACGGGAAGCTACGCGGAAATGCACTCATCGTTCCGCGTTTCACCCCTTAATGAGATGGAATCGTCGAAATGCGGTCGTCTCAGAATCTGTTGACGAACTATAAAATCGTGTTATTAAACGTATTGTTTCATAACATAAATATTTGAAGTTAATAAAATAAAGGTAAAATAAATATTTGAAAAATAAATTTTAATGACTTTTCTCAAAATGATGTTGTAATTAGATTTAAATTTCTTTGAAATGTTCCAGGTGTCTTAACTCATGAAGAAATTAATTAGATTTTAATAATAAATATTTCGATTAAATATCAAAAGGAAATAGGGTATGTATTTTATATTTGGATTTTTTTTTAAATAGCTAAAAGTCAATTTTAGTTCAGAAAAGCATAAAATTCTCATAAAAATTCACTATGTGTACATAAAAATATTTTTTTAAAAATTAGCACTTAATTTTTATTCCAAATAAATTTGCATAAGGTAGTAAGGAAAAAGTGATAGAAAAAATTAAAAATTAAATCTTCTGGGATATTTTGAAATTTTTAAAAATGATCTATTTTTTAATTTTTTAAAAATAGATATTTTCCTTTAAAAAGTTTTTTAAAAAGAAATTTGGCGTATTTATATTTTAATATGTATGCATAAATTTTTTTACCCAAAGTGAATAATTCGCAAAAGTACCTAAAAGAGTCCACTGTTCCCTTAATCTCAAAATTATTAATAGGGAAAAAAAAAAAAAAAAATGTGCAAAAATGAAGTTAAAAAAAAAAGTTTTTTAATTTTCTTTCATATTTCTTGTATACTTTCACATTTCTTTTAAGCTCAAGTTATATATATCGTCTGCTGCTTTAGATGCCGCCTTGCGAGCATAGCAGTTGATGTATTTCGGTAATTACATAGTTCTATAGCCTATTTTTGTGCCAGAGTTTTCCGAGTTATCAAATTCACAATGGCCATAGACAGAAATCTATAAGCGGATTTCGATCAAAATCTATACACATAAAATGATAACGTACGTACCACAGAAATCATGCTTATTACTTACGCAAAATGGCAACACTCAAATATTAACAAAACATCGTATGAATTTCAGACTGCTTCATTCATTGAATATTTTTATAGGTACATTAAATACTACGCTTCGTTCAGTTAATTAATTTAGCTGCAAATTATTATTAGAAATATTCTGGAGATGTTTCGCCATCGCACCAAAAAGTACATTCAATCAGGGAAAAGAAGATATAAATGAAATAAAGAAACAGACTTCAAACAAAAAGTTTAATCTAACACAAAAATAGGCTCAACCATCTCGAGATAAATAATCACGGCAAGGTTTCAGATTAATTAATGGTTCCTTGACAAGCACATGAAAATTGTGTCCAATTGTTCAGCAATTAGCCTAATTACTTCTATTCTGGATGGATATCAGAAATGGTAACAAAAGGCTTTTAGAGTTTGCAAAATATTGGCGACAAATCGCCTCAAAATATTTCAATTTTAGCGACCGTACATTAATTTTAAGTCTAGCAGTATTAAGTAGAAAGCTACTATTTTGGGATAGAATTCTAATAAGCGAATAATTTCATCAAATTGTTGAGATCGAATTTTTTGACGATGCAAAAAAAAAAAAAAAAAAAAAAAAAAAAGTATCATTTCTTCTTACTGCCACATTTAAAATCCAAGCATAAATGTTTAAAAATTAACAAAATAATTAATTTAACTGACCCATTGTTTTGCAGATAACCCTAAGTGCTTCAATTACCCCTGGCACTAGTGATTTAAGAAATCTTTTAAAAAGCAATAACCCTGCCAACAATCCCCGGCACTTTCTTACCATTAACTTATTAAATCTCAACCCTACTTTCTTTAACTTAATAACTCTCAGCAACATTAACTTATTAACTCGCGCTAATCTTCTCAAGTTGCTCTATCCGTACATCACTGCTACGATGTTTCTTTAAAATTAAAGCTCTACTCCCTCAGAAAGAGCTTAAAGCTCGTTTCTCCCGACCGAAACGGATGATAAAGAAGAAGGCTCTCTTCTAGTGTAGGAATTTAATTTCTAGAGCGAAAATACATGAGCAATTAAAGGTTATTCATAGGGACAGACGAGAGAAAGAGTCGCAAAACTTTAAGAAGCTTTCAAAAGCTTTTGCCTGGGTTTGTCTTGGGGACTATGTTAACGATGTTTACATTCGTATAATGAAGTTGTAAATCTTGGCAAAAGTCCGTATTTTAGTTTGGATTTAAAAATTCGCGATGGGACATTCAATTAGTTTTCTGCTTCTGCTGCTGCTGCTACGTTTTATTTTGCGAAGATTCGGTTTGTTGAAGGTGTGCTCTTGCCGAATTAGGAAGTCGTGAAAATAAACAAGAAGATGGCGCGAAGAAATCATCTTCTGTGTAAACTATGAAGGAATTAATTCAGTGAAAGAAATTATTTAGAGAATTATATAAATTAGTCTGGATGCCTTAAAATTGTGAACACTGTATATATATATATATATATATATATATATATATATATATATATATATATATATATATATATATATAAAGTCTCTAATTCACTTCGTAAAGATTGTTTTTGTCTGGCATTTAACGTGAAAATATTGGCAAAGAACGGATCTCAAACGTAGTTACTAAAATTTATTTGAGAACTAGTTAAAAAGATATAATGAAAATAAGAAGGAATTAAAGGAGATTCTAACTTTTATTCTGAAACAAGGTAACATGGTAATGTTTACAGCTTGATTTATCCAACTTTAATTACTTTTTAAAATTATTTTTAATTATATAGCTGTGATTACGTTAGCATAGTAAATGTATTTAAAATCGTCCTAGCATGCGAGTGCATAAACGTAATTATTAAAGCAATGAAAATTATTATTATAAAATGTAATTGAATATATATTTGCACATTTATTAAAATTTGAGAAAAAATGATATTACTGGAAAGTTAATTTTTTTTATTTTTAAAGTGATTTTAAATAGTTTTCAGGCATTAATATATTCTGATGTTATTGAGGAATTAAATTATATTTTAAACTCTTTATAAATAATTAATTGTTTACTTTAACTTTTAACCGAAGTCACAACATGCTAAATTTTGTAAACACTATAGAGCGTTCCTATAGAGCGTTTTGAACGACTTTTACACTACAACTACCGCAGTTAACAGGTAGCGTGCCATTCTATAAACATTACAATAGTGAAAAGATAAAATATATGTTTTTATTCGTCTCATAAAACCAACAATCAATACTTTCTCTTAGATCAAGCATATAAAGTAAAAAAAAAATTCTATAATCGCTAAAGATTTCGATGTCATGTCTTTGATGAATCTTTATATTTAAAAAAAAAAAGATTTTTTTAAAAAAAAAAGGCGAATTCTGCAAAATATTTTTAGATTCATATCTGTTTGTGAAGATGTTAATTTAGGTACGGAATGAGCTAAATTCAGTATGTGCTATTTAAACCATACTTTTTCAACAATTATCAAATCTTCGAAGAAGTTCTAAAGTGGAGGATTTATCTCTAAGTCCATCTGTTTGCATGTGAAAATCATAATAAAAACAAAACATAATGAATTTGAAAGAAAAAATGCAGCTAATAACTTCATTCCCTAAATTGTAGATTTCTAATGAATTTTAGATAGAATTTAGATAGAATCCATCAAACGAAATGAAATCAAAATTTAATTGATCTATTAACTGTTAATTATGATTTGAAAATATTAAAATGTATTGACATCTGTAATATATTTTAAAAGATATAGTAGAAAGGTAATTTCAGTAGACAATTTTAGAATCTTGGTACATTGGGAAGGAATTTATTAGAAAATAATATCTTAACCTACTTAAAAAATATTTACCTTTTGTAAATGAATAAATTATTTAAACAATTTATACAGATTGTAAGAAATAGCCTGAAATGTTAAAATTCTAAAATGGTGATACTCATAATTTGATGGCATTTTATATGAACGACCAAATATAAATCAGGAAATTTTTATCGATGCATAAACAGTCAATAAACTTAATAGGCTATGAAATGAAAAGAGGGAGAGAGAACTAACTGTTCATGCTTAATTTTCTTCGCGAAGCCAATATTTTTCATTCAGCACATATTAGCTATTTACCCTTTTAATGCTTTGAAATCTTAGGAGATGAAACTGTTAGTTAAAATGTCAAAGTGTAAGCAGAAGAGTCGAGGCAATGGTGCTTTCATTACTAAAGTCAGAACAGTTGCCGACACACCTAAAATAATGACAGTCATTAGTTTACATCTACGGAACGCAAACATTCTCCCATTAAGGCGCAAGGGATATAATAATAACCATACCTTAAAAGCCGTTGGATTATAAAAATTAAGTACTCTTGATTCGTATTGTCTATTTACTTTTAATATTTTTCAGTCAGAAATTAAATACAGTTTTATCTGGCTTTTTCGTAGCATTTTTTTGTTGTTGTTGGCTTCAGTTAGATTTCCTATATTCAAACTATATATCATGATTCTCAAGTTTACGTCAGGAAATTTTATATTTCTAGCATTTATATTATATCAGACAATTCCATCGAGGAGATGTGTGGTGAAATATCTATGAAAAATCTTTTCATGATTAATTAATAATGATTAGGAAGAATTGTACGTTGGGGCAGAAGGTGAATAAAATTTCCATATTTTTTATGAACTTGTTCTGAAAATCAAACATCATTTTTCACATTACAGTTTACAGTTTACATTACAGTTACAGTTATTTTTACATTAAATTCGCGATGTCACCAAATTTTTGCATTAAGACTTAAAACTTTTATTAGTTTTAGTCTTCAGATTATGAGATAAATCACATAACGATGTAAAATTGTTCCAAAACAGGTTGATAATCTGATTCAAATCTGCTTTCATATTTCAGATTAATAGATTAGTGATTAAATCTTGGGCAATCAACGAAGAATTGTGATCGACTATTCAGATTTTTTTTTCACTTATTGAAACCATATTAAGATTTGAATGAGGTCAGAACCACGTTTGATAATTTTAAAATAAAATATAAAGTTTTAGTATTTTTGTATTATGTAGGCTTTAGTCATGCAGAAATAACTTTTATTCACATACAACAAGGATTTCAAAAAATACAGTTTAAAGGATATTCGAATTTGTAATCAGATAAAAAAAATGTAACATAATAATACTTTGTTTTTTATACTTCAAACTATAATTTATTTTGATGCTTGTCGAGTTTACCGACAACTCGGTAAATTCGGAACAAGACTTTACATGAAACAAGGAACAAGACTTTTGACAAGACAAGACAAGGAAAATAGGAACAAGACTTTACATGGCAATAGTTACAAAATATTAACCTATGTTGTGAATTTAGCATTTTTACCGAATCTATCATGTTATCTTTGGCGAGGTATTTGGTGATTTATACCTGGCATGGGTTAATAGTATCCAAAAATTGAATTTGTATTTTAAACACGTTTTCCGCAACCGATTGAAACAAAAATTTAACACAAAATCCCACATAAAATTTAATATATTTAAGGCATTGCGTTTTTGAATTATCGCATTTTACTTGTTTCTGAAAGTATAGACAAATCTCTCGATAGACAGTCAATCTATAGAGAGATTTGACCCAAAATGTGACAGGTGTCTACATTATAGATGTTAATTCTTTGTATCAAATTTTATCTACTGAGCTCCCTTTGTTTTGAAATTATTGTGCAAATTTATATTCGAACAGGCGAACTATCGGACTTCCTCTGAACAGATTTTACTCAAAATTTGACAGATAGCAAATTTGGCGTAAAGATGGAATAAAAAATTTTAACTGTCTAGTTCAAAGTGTTTTTGAGATATCTTTGTCACAGACAGACAGAGTGACATTTTCCAAAAATGTGTTTTTCGAACTCAGGTAGGTTTAAAATATTGAGCTGAGCTCGACATAGAATAAATGAATCAGGCGGTATTCAGTGCCAAATGCAAAAATTGCCAGAAAAAAATGATTAAAAAAGGAAAATTATTAAAAGCTGAGGAGGAAGAAGATATAACCTATAAATGTGGTGAATTTTAAGTATGTACGCACATAATTTATTATTAAAACATGTTACTGTATACTTTAAATGCATTTTTCTCAAAACTGATTTGATAATTCATCATTTTTTGCTCACTTCAAATCGAATAATTCAAAATATAATTATCATATTACTATGAAATTTGGTGGACTTTGTCTTCATACTATTTTCTAGGAAATGAACTAAAAAATCTAGATTGGGTGAATATTTTTTTTAATTTACAGCCTATTTTTTGAATAATAATGTCATAAATTTGTTAAAAATTTCATGATAAATTTTCGATTGCCTCTAAATTTTTTATTTATTATTATAACTATATGCTTGTAGTTTATTCAATAGAGAAAACTATATAGTTTATTTTGGTATAAGTTTTGTTCGGACGAGAGTAATAGTTTTTGTTGTAGCCAATTTGAAGTTTTTTAAGAATTTGCTTAAATTTATGCTATTAAATGCCAATTTAAAAAAAGTAATAATGCTTATTTCAAATATTGACATCCTATTACTAATTTTGAATAGACCTAAACCCAGAAATATGGTTAAAGTATGTCTACACCATGTTTTTCTAAAAAAAGTGCTCCGAACGTGTTCGGATACCTTAAAAAGAGATTTTTATCTATTATCTCTATTATATGTCTATTTTTTTTTTAACCATCTCACATATTTTTCGTCATATTTATTATATTAATTTGACAAATAGATGTTGTAAAAGAAATTAATTCCATACTTATAATATGCAAGAATTATCTTATGTAATTTTGAAAAAGCGCCAGGATTGCATGTTAAGGGCGTGGATTTCTTCTATTACATATTACTTTTAAATAATTAGGAGTCCTTGGAAAAATGGGCTGACAATGGCATTTTCATATTCAAATAATATGATTTTTTTTTTTTTGCTGTGTAATATGAGATTCTAAATGAAAAAAAAATTAAGTTAATCAACGGAGATTTTATTTAAGACCAATCATATACTAACGAAGTATTTATATTTATATTTTATTTTATTATTATTTAAATAATTATGATTGTTTTATTACATTGATTATTATTCAAATCACCAAGAATGAACTTTTTGAGACTTTCTTCCGCATTCTCTAGTGAAGGTATCACCTTCCCTCTTCTTGCAGGAAATTATGCACCTTGGGCAAGGCCGTGAACGTCACTTGGGCTCAGATTTTTATTTTCAAAGCCCCGCGCGTGCTTTGTAGTATAGAAAAAAAAACCCCATCAATACATACTTTAACGCCTTTTTTTTTCGGCTGATTGAAATCAATAAATCCAAATTTTACACAGAACTATAATTATTGTCCCAAAATTGCGTACCATATATCATTTATTTATTGCTTTTATGAGTTATCGCGGTTGCATGCATTCAAAAGTACAGACGGACAGACGGTCAACTCTTTGATAGATTAATTTAACAAGAATTTACATTTTAAATACTAAAACCGCAGACACACAGATATAATTCCAAAAATGTGTTTTATGGAATTCAGGGACAAAACGTGAAAATTCTTCAAAAGCTCAAAATCTTTTTTTTTTTTTTTTTTTTTTTTTTACGATTTATAATTTTTTTTAATGTAAAAAAATTCTCAAACTATGGGAAAATAATTCTCGTTAATATAACAAAATTTGATAAAGATATAAATTATTAATATTTAAATGGACGAGGGATTATAAATGCCCGTAAAGTAAGTAGTCTGAGAACAAAATACTCATGTGCGTACGTCATATTTAAAGTGAAAAAAAAAAATGTTAAGATCTAGGATTCATTTAAACTTGCTGAACTATTAATGGTGAATAGAAGTAGAAAAATCATGGGGGTCAGTTATCATCTCTACGCCACTGATGACGCTGTCATGATCGATAGTTTATCATGTATTTTTCAAAAGTAGCTGTTTTCACGAATGATTTGAAATCACGATGAATGATTTATTTATTCCAATTTTTTGTACTTAAAGTTTCACGAGAAAAATTTTTTAATGTTATTGAAAATAAACTTATTATGAATAGGTTAAGTCAAATGATTTTACTTCGATTTCATTAGATATTAAAATTTTTCTTTGGTTCTTTGAATTTTCTTATTGACATAATTAAAATTTTATTTATAATTGTAATTTATTTTAGTTATATTCTTATTATATTATTATATCTAAAAATTGTGAAAAACGAACTGCTTTTGCTTTTAAATTCCTTCTGTTAGTTAACCCTTTAAAGGGCCATTTTTTTTAGTCATATTATGTTAAAATATTTTTAGGCTTGAAATTAGAATAAGAAAAGGTATTCATTTAGATTATTAGATAAACTTAATTTATTTAATTAATTAATTTGGTTAATTATTAATTAAGTAATAAATCAAGACACATCATTTTGTGTAAGATAAAGAACTGAAGCATGTAAGTTTCTATCTTTCTAAAAAAAAATTTTCAGAACTTATGCCAACCTACAAAATTTCATACAACAATTGATAAATTTGGTGGAAAGCATACTTCCCACGGCCCTAGAAAGGGTTAAATACAATCATACTTCGTGTTTTAAATAAAAGTTAAGACAAATTTTAAGGCCCTGGAATTTCTCGGTTACGGTTATTGCGACTTTACGATTAAATAATAGATTCAATCACGAAAAAATTGTAAAAAAATTCTCTTTTTTTAAAAAAAAAAGCTTTGAAGTTGAGAGCTGTAAATTATAGTAGATTCAATCAAAAAGAATTATATATAAATATAAAAAAATTCTCACCATTTAAAAAAAGAAAAACTTTGAAGTCGTGAGCTGTGAATTGCATTCAAAATGACGTTTTCTGTTCTTTTATTAAAATATTTATTTATTAAATTATTAAAAATTAAATTCTAATTATTATCACTTTATAAATTAAAATACGCACTCTTTACTTAACAATTATATATAATATAAATTGAAAAAATAGTAAGTGATTTAAAACAAACTTGCCGTTACCAATCATGCATTAAAATTTGTCGCTTCTGATTTGAAACCCAGTTTTTCTTGTAGTTCTAATTGAAATTTTGGAAATAATCGATATGTTATCGTTGTCCCGTCAACTTTGAAGGAATCAAGTTCCTCCGTGTATATAAATAGCTTTCTCAAGTTAATGATTTGTTTCTTTATTTCAATTACTAAATGGCCTGCCTTATCATGTTTATATCCAGCTCTCCCAGAAGTTCACCAAGGAGTTAGAGTAAACACTAACTCCTTTATCTGATCGTTCGATTAAGAAAGAGCAATCCACCATTTTTGAGCGGGTAGCTGGCTATACAGTCCCCTAAGGAGCATTCATTTCCTCTTCCAAATTCACGTGAAAAAAACTCGAAGCGGTAGTAACGCCGCCTATCCGTGAAACCGCCGAACTAAATTGCCGCTCGTTTCTAAAATCAGTCCCGATCCAGTCACAGATCTGGACGCGTCGAATTTATCCTCTCGTCGCTCTTCATAGTCGTTCAAGGATATCTTCTGCTCCTGCGGTGTTCAAGGAATGGAAGTCGATTTGTTTCTCTTTTAAAAGGGGAAAAATTGTTTGCGCGCCGGTGTTTGTAGCATTGTTTGTCATAGTGATATTTTAAAAATTCGAATTTAGGAACAATATTTTTTTGGTTGTTTATATTAAAATTTTATCAGTATAATTCGTGGATCAATTTAAAAGTGTTTTATCCAAGCTGCCGTTGATTTATTTGGGTGTCCGTTTTTTTAAAAAAGATGTTTAAGGTAAGTTTTTTTTATTATATTTTTAGTTTTAATAAATTTAGTTCGTAAATAAAATTTTTGGTCTGTGTAATTTTTAGAATAGGGAATTTTTTGGCTGAATTTTTTTATGCATTAATATTAAACTATTTTTACTTGTAGATATCAAGTTAGATTTTTCTTATTTAGTCGGTTATCTTTACTACAAATAAGAAAAGATGTAACATAATTTCTCTATGTTTAATTCAGTTTGCTTAAACATTTTTCTTTATCCACATTGTCCAAGATCGCAAGAATTTTTCCTCTCGCATTTCAAAAATTTTTCATCAAGTTTAAACAGAGTACAAATTACATTGACACAGAGTTATTCCAATTTTTTAAATCTAAGTTTTAAAATTAGTTGTACATACACTACAGTTATAGTTAACCAAAGAAATTGGGATCGGACCGATTCGGACATTTTGAATTCCGATTGATTAGATAAATGTCAAAAATTAATAAGATGTCAGGTATAGAAAAACATAAAGGGGTGATGAACCGTTTTAGATATGCAGAAATTCTAATTACTATATAAATATCAGAAATTAAATAAATTAAGACGGCAATCATTGAAAATCTTAATTTCAATTTATAAAATTAGCTTAATCATAGGGTTCTAAAAACTGAGTTTATAACAAGATTTACATTAAAAAAAGAGACTACAAATTAAATTAAGCATGAAATTTCATTTATGTATATATGAATTAAAATTATATATGAGTAATTTAATATTATGTATTCTATTTTAGATGGAACAATTTTTCCAAATTTTTTCTAACTTTAACATTTTATTTCACTTCATTTTTTATTTTACCAAAATCGGTTTGATTAAATAAAAAATTCATATAATCGAGCTTCAGATAATCGAATCTAATCTATAATATAATGTTTTAGACGCAATCCCTTATTTGTATAACAGTATAAATATTATAACTTTTAAAATATCTTTTACATGAATTTTTAACATATGTCTATTTGTAAAACAAGACTTGAAATTTTTAAAAATAAATAATGGAATGCAAAATTGTTGTTAATTCTTGACACAATAATAAAAAAAATCGTTTGCATCATATTTTTTTTAGCTACTCGTTGTAATACAGTTCTTGCTCGGCATTCCATTTTGATAACGTTCAAGTCTATATAAAAAAAAATGGTACCTTTTTGTGGATTGAAATTTATTTAATGCTACGATCTATACAATTTTATTTAAATTTGAGCAAAACTAGATATTTACAATTCTGCTCTGAATTCAGTGTCGTTTTATATGTATTTTATTTCAGAGAGGTGATTCTTTATTTCACTTCCATTCATAGTTCGCGTTTCCGCATTTTCTTCTTGAAAATAGTGGATCGATATTTCACCGGACTCAAAAGTCGTTACATAAATCGTCTCTCCGAAAGTACGGTCACGGTTACTTGTAGCACTTAGCCAATATATTATATTAAATGAATAAAGGGTGTTTTAAACTATGGTTTCCATAAGTCCGGGCAAGATCACGGAAATCCTGACGGCACAGATACTTGTCATGTTTAATATGCAATATGCATAAATCGTATTCCTGAAAGCACAGTCACGGTTACTTGTAGCACTTAGCTAATACATAATATTAAATGAATAAAAGGCGTTGTAAACTATGGATTTCATGAGTCCGGACAAGATAACGAGAATCCTGATAGCACAGATATTTGCCATGTTTAATACGCAATATGCATAAATCGTATTCCTGAAAGCACAGTCACGGTTACTTGTAGCACTTAGCTAATACATAATATTAAATGAATAAAGGATGTTTTAAACTATGGATTCTATTAGTCCGGACAAGATCACGGAAATCCTGACGGCACACATACTTGTCATATTTAATATGCAATATGCATAAATCCTATTCCTGAAAGCACAGTCACGGTTACTTATAGCACTTAGCTAATACATAATATTAAATGAATAAAAGGCGTTTTAAACTTTGGATTTCATGAGTTCGGACAAGATAACGAAAATCCTGATAGCATAGATATTTGTCATGTTTAATACGCAATATGCATAAATCGTATCCCTGAAAGTACAGTCACGGTTACTTGTAGCACTTACTTAATACATAATATTAAATGAATAAAAATGTTTTATTTGAACAATGGATTCCATAAGTCCGAACAAGATCACAGAAATCCTGACAGAACAGATATTTACCATGTTTAATATGCAAGGTTATTCAAAACAATTACATTTGTTACAAATGGCGATTCTTGTAAGCGATGACAGGAAAAAAAAGTTTGAATGCAATACAAAAGGGAGCTTTAAATTTTGTTTGGGTGCGTAGTAAATGTCTTATGTTACTTCCCTCGTCAGATGGGCAACATGTGGTGATTTGTTTCACGTCAGACGTTCTGAAACATGTTCGTAGCCACTGATGCACATTCGATACTCAAATGCGTGTTCCTCACGTTGCGGTCTGAATCTTTTGAAATGACTTCTTGTGTTTTCATTTCTTTGGCAGATGTCATAGACTTTTTTGTCTTAAAGCCTCCTTTGAATTGAGCTGAGAATGAACTAAAGTTGCCCAAAAAGATTGTTCATGTGGTAGTGAAATGAACCACCACATGAATGTCTTTCCGGTTACATTGGAAAATTACATAAAACAAGCATTATGCATTTAAAGAAGGTTATAAGCTCCCTTCCATATCTTATTCAGATTTTTTTTTCCTAGTTAGTGAAAGTTAATCCCATTTGATGAAATTAGTTTGGATATCTCTCTATTGGTATGAAAAAAAAAACAACTTTTTACTATTTGTTAATTTTTTCTAAAGTGATTTAAACAATCTTACTCTTTAGACATTAATGTCTGATGTATCATTTTTTTTAATTAATTCCATTATTTTTCAGTACACAAAAAGTGGCTGAAAGTTTGTCACTTGAAAATTAAGCCATGGGTCGAAAAATATGAAAATCCTCTTGCTATATATTAGATTTTGTGTGAGTTCTAATTTGTTATTAGAATGAGTAGAGAAAAAAGCACAAGCACCGTAGCGGAAAATTCCAGATCAACCTTATAGAATTTTTAAATCCAATGTAGACAGACATTCATGCAATTTTTTAATCGCAACCTAATTTTGGGTAAAAAAGAAAGACTTTCGCCGCTTCTTATAATGCCCTCCACCAAAATTTAGCCATGATTCCAAAATCGGAAGACGAATCATTAGATGAAGGATTAGTATTGAAGATTTTATTTAATATTTGATGAAAATAAAAGATTAATTTTTAGCGTGGAAGAAATTTTTTATTATTTTGATAAAAAGTTATTCATCTTAAAATAATTCTGTATTAACTTTAATTGAAATTCTTCCTGTTAAAATTCTTCACTTAACGATGCGAATTGATTGATATTAAAGAACTAGAAACCTAAAAATGCTATGTAATTTTTAGGGTTTTTAATATCGTTCTATATTGCCTTTCTAATGATAGCTAGCTTTTCAATTAATATAAACCCGATATAAAATATTTCTCATCATATTTTTTTGTAGTGATCTTATAGACTAAGGCAATTAAATTGAGTAATTTGTCTATTCTTTTGCGTTGCTATGAAATTAATTTTCATGAATTATACAAATATTTCAAAAATTAAAACATCCGTGGTTTTTTTTTTTTTTTTTTTTTTTTTGCATTTATTAAAAGAAAAGTAATAGATTGTTGTGCGCTTAACTTTAAACCCCTGGGACCTGCAGTTTCGAAATGAGCTATGTTGATAATTCCTGTTTCGGAATGTAGCGCCCAACTAATGAAAACAACAGAATATTTCTTTGTGGATTATGAATAATTTTTTTTTTTTAAATTTCCAGCTAAGTTTTTTTTTGAATAGTTTAATTTCACCTTCTAAGTTTGAGAACAGACAATTCATTAACATATGATTCACAGAAGCAAATATTAAAGGGTTAAAGTAGGCTTTTTAAACTTTTATAGCAAATGTTTATGATATGGTATTAGATTATACTTTTACAGCTATCTTCTTCTATTATAACAATATAAATTAAATTATTTCTTTAAAAAACTATCCATAATATAACAACACAAAATGTTCCCTTGACTTTATTTTAATTTTTTAGACTTTTATATTGAATTTGAAATCGCCATTACGAATATCACAATTTAGTAGACCACAGAATTTAATTAAAGTTTTTTTAAAACAAATGTAAGTACAACCAAGTTTCAACTCCCAAAACTTAAAAAAACATTCGACAGTCACCCCCGAATAATGCTTGTAATTATGGTTTTGGGTGCAAAGGTTAATATTTTGTGAGAATTCATTCTGTTCTCGGAAGAATATTTTCAATTATGCGCAATGGGAAAAAAGAAAGGAAAAAAAAAAAATATCCCTTTCATATGCAGATTAACTGGAACTGGTTGACAAAATTCTGCATGCTGTGGTTTCCCATTCTATTAGTCATATTCCAACACAAAATGAAAACGATAATTTTTTTAAAACTAATTCTTACGTGATTTTTTTCTCTTTGCATAAACACAGTAAATAAAACAGATTTACCATTAATTTTATTTCTGTTGTGAATAATGAATTTATATAACATTCGTTGCATTCAGTTATATACCTGACGATATCAGTTATTTTCCAAATATTCCATGGAATGATTATTATGCTATTTATCGAATTAAATGTAATTGAATAAATATTCTGTTTTATTTTAAAATATAATCATATTTGATCGAAAAAGTACTGTTTTATCCAAACTGTGTTTTATTTAACAGGCATTTGTTTAATAATTGACTTAAATTCAATCGAACTGATTTCACAAATAGGAAAAATTACTGTAAATATTATTTGTAACCGATTAAGTCTAAGAAAAGCTTAAACGAGTGGGAATGGTCTTGCAAAACTTTCTAGCATATTTTATAATAAAAATATTATTCTCATTTCCTACCTACTCATAAAAATTGTGAATACTGGGCAAGCTTCATTACTCAAATTTTTATTTTCAGAATCCCTTTTAATGAAACTTTGTGTTTCAATGTGTAGCGAAAAAAACTCGAAATGCGTTTAGGACGATTTTTTATGATAGATTTAAATCTAAATTTAATACAAAACTAAAATTTTAATTACAAGATTACATACCAAATTTTATTTAAGTTATTGTGTATTTAGTTATCGCTTTCATGTACAGATAGGTAGATTGTCAACTCGTTGACGGATTAGATTCAAAATTTCATATAGATCGACATTTTAGATTCTAAAACTATGTACCAAATTTTATCCATCTAGCTCTTTTTGCTTTGCAGAGGCTACGTCCGCCTGCATTCCGATAGGCAGATAGACAAACTTCCACCGAATGTATTTTATTGAAATTTTGATAGAAATCTACAAAGTTGGCACAATTGCCACATACCAAATTTCATCTATTTAACACAAAGGGTTTGTGAATTTTATTCAAACACAGACAGACTGAATTTCATAAATGTGCTTTTCGGATTCACGGAGGTCTAAAACACGGACATTTCGTTAAAATCTCAAAGTCTAATTTTTGAATATTGCAATACTTTCTCTTTGTATACTTTGTATCTGAGAAAATTAAAAGCCTTAAAAATATGGCTAATCTTAAATTTTTGGTTCTTTTAATGTTCTAGATCATAAAAACGGTAACAAAAATCGATAGTATCCAAAGTAATTACGATACTGTAAAAGTAATGTAGTGACTATATTCCATGGTTAGTTACAGTGAATAAGAATTTTCCAAACTATTTTTAAAAATTAAATTTAATTAATATAAAAATGTAATATGAACTGCTTGTCTACGATTAAAATAATAAAAATAGCAGAATCAAACATTTAATATATATATATATATATATCGCTTAAAAGCTGGATAACGTTGAAGAGTTTGGAATTAAGCTGGCCAACTGGTAAAATCTCAGCTAGGGACTGGAGGGCTGTAAGTTCGAAACATAATTCTACCAAAAGTCTGTAGTGGATCTGGTGAACGTTAATTAAAGTGCAATATCATTTGAATGCGTTTCAATTGTCGTTACTACTTGGTATTGATTAATTATTCTTATTAATTTGAAATCCTATGATATTTATGAGGGTGAAGAATTGAAAAAAAAAAAAAAAAAACATCGGGTGATTTAAAAAGGCATCGAATGGGGTCCCCCCCCCTTATTTATTTCTGGAGGGAAAAGAAAATTTTGTTGAATTAAGACTTACATTTCTTTTCTTTTTTTTTCTGCATTCATAGCAAATATCGATTATAGCCGTCATTTGCCTACATATCGCCAAAAATCGGACATTTATAACCGTCATTTGCAGCAACTTGTTAAGGATTAATACCTCAACCCACCCCAATCCATTCTGACTCTTTTTTCTTTAAAAATCAGATTGTGAAAAAAAGATTTCAGTTTATTTTTAACTATTTTATATACCAGGCGTTGCTCGGAGTTAAAATCCTTTCACCTTTAATACTTTTAACTACTTTTGCATGAAATATTATGATATATAAAATCCTATTACCGTCTGAAGTGTTTTTTAAAATTAAAAGTAGAATATAAATTGAACTAATGCTGATAAAAAATTTGCATTATAAGTTATTAATATTTGTTATACTAATAATGAATTTTATTTATATTAATTTTCAAAGGCTTCTAAAACCTTTTGTTATATTTCATAATATTAATTTTTTTTTCGTCATGTTAAATTTTCTTGTTTAATATCACATGATTATGGATTAAAACTATTTATATCTCTTCTGATTTCACTCTTCTGAAAATTCTTTGAACCACCATCTAATTATTTCATTCCTTCATTATTACTTTCTTAAAACTCTACCTTAATTGAAACGTCTGTTTTACTCTTTCGAAGATTCCGAACGATGTTATGTAATGAAAATTGTTCGCCCTGGGTACACAGAAGAGCAATAAAAGAATTAGTCTGTACCCATGTACCTTGGAACAAAATATCTTATCGAATCATTTGTTTGAGCATCGTCTGCGCTGCTAAGAATATATTTGCTTTAACCGTTTGGCAGCGCAGGAAAGTAATCATTCCAAAAGGAACATTTTTCCCACGTTCCCTCCGTTCGATAAAGGATGGAAGCAAACGATCGAAGTTTTCCCTAATGTTTATTTAGGGCTTTATTCCATCCCTCCCTCGCGACCTTGGGGTGATTGGCCGCCCTTGCCGTCTTGGTGTCACAAGGGTTGTTATTGTTGGTCAATTGCCTCTTGTGGCTACTATCTCAAAGTGCAATCGCAAATAAATAGTGCAGAAACAGAAACAAAATATGAGGAATGCTGTGCATTGTTTTTGTTAATCACGTGTAACGTAACACATGCTGCTGAAGAACAAAATGCATAGTGGCCGGTTTCGCAAGGGAGTGGGTACGGATGTCCCAGCCACAGTCTTGAGGGGCGCAATATGAGCAAAATCTTAGAGTATTTATGGTTGTTTTTAAATTAAAATATTCCGAAAGGAGGAAGTAATGCCATGTCCCCTATATCATGTACTCTTTCTAAGCTGTATCACGACGGAGGGAGATGAAAAATTCATATCATGCCCGGGCAATTGCTACCCTTACTAAGCCAATGGTGCCGATATAAAGAAAGTTTATTCTTGGAGTTAGTTACTTAAAAAATCCTAGAGGGAGTATCTCTCCTCTACATTTTCCCCAAATTTCAGAATCTGGTGATCAGTGACGTACCGAAGGTAAATGGCACCAGGTGCTTGATAGTGGTTTTTCGTCGCCTTCTGATTTTCCTCTTTAAAAAAAAGTGCCATTAATGGATTGCCAACCTGATGTCCTCTAAGACTAGCGCTCGGGCTTCTATACTGCCTTTTGTTCCCCGGTCATTATACCACTGCAGATGCTAAAGTCTCGCTTTCGGGACCAGAGTTCTAGGTTCGGAATCCTGTTTCACCGGAGAACAGCCATATAAATGAGCCTAGCATGCGTTAAATCCATCAGGATCAAATGTCCTCCCGCTGGCGTGGCGCGACAGTTTGGAAATGAGTGTGTCTTTTTGGATGTTGCCCTCGTCATCCGATCTGAATTCTATTTCTCATACTTTTATCCATAATGTATATATATTTAGATCTGTAAAGTAGTAAGAAGAATCTTCTCGTGTGTCCATGTGATCTAAAATTTAATTTAGATCTACAAATGTGATCATAAAAGCCACATACCAAACTTCATTCATCCAGCTTGTTCACATGTAGATGGAGAGACGAGCGAATTGGCAGGTTGATTGACTTAGTTCAAAATTAGACACTAATATGCAATTTAAGTGCGAAGATCATTAGAATAAAAACCTCTTGTAGTAAAAAAAAAAATTATCAAATTTCATCTAATTAGAGCGTTATGTTTGTGTTATTTTCTTCACAATCGTATGGACAAACAGATAAATAAAATTTCGATTGATAGATTTCGTATAACATTTTCTTATATTCAAAAGACCTCAAAAAGTACTCTAGTCCTACAAAAAAAAAAAAAAAAAAAAAAAAAAAAAACTATTTTTCAGTAAATAAAAAGTTAAGGTTTTCAATCTAATTCGTTATAGTAACTATAATTTCTTTAATATTTTTTTTGCATGTTAATTATATCAAAACAGAAAAGTATGAAATTATATATATATATAAAAAAAAACCACTGTAAACTCTCTAAAATTATAAAAGAAAAAATGCAAATCTCATAATTAAAATTTATTACCTCTTTACAACAAAATTATTTGAATTATTCGTGTATTTATTTAAAATGATGTCTAATTAATCTCTCAATATATCACGAAAATAACACAACATGAAGAAAAATGGTGGATTAGGAAAAAAAAAAATCGTTAAAATACCTTTTTAATTGCACAACCTATAGTATATTACATAAAATATACACAATTATATTGTAAACTATGCTACATGTAGCAAATATTACAAATTGAAATTAAAAATCTGAGCAATGATTTATTGCTATCGTCGCAATAATATCAATGTTAACAATATGTAGTGACTTATTTTGCCTTTAACCCTCTCTCTAACTATAGATTTTTTAAATCATTATTTAGATTCATTGTTTGCAAATATGTTCAATTATTTTAACAGAAAATAAATTGTCATTTTGATCCAGTAATAGCAAGATATTATTGAAAACACTATTAATAAACTAATAAGCACATTAATCCACTAAATTCGCGAAACACATCAGAAAAGAAACCGACTTTTAACAAGCGGAGATAAGGCATAAACAATTGGAAATCTCTTTAATAGTGGTTGATACAGAAACCAAAGTATTTTGCATATATTTTTATATTCATCGTATAACTGAGCTTAATACATCCGAATTATGATGCAGAAAGAATGAATTATGTTAACACATTTCGATCATGGTGAGAAATAATAATTCTTCAAAAGCTTATTTGTCAGAGCGTATTAAAACACAATAACTTAAATATTCAAAAACTAGTTGGATGAAATTTGTTATATAGTTTAATCAAGAGAGATATGTCTTAAATTTTATATCAAAATCATCTAACGGTTGCTTGCTTGTCTATCCGTCCATTCATGGTATCTGAAGGCACTAATTGAAAAAATAGTATAAACTAGATAAATGAAAATTGGTTACGTCATCTTGTTATCAGAAATATAATTTTGTATTAAAATATCGACGGATCGTCCAAATAGAGAAAGTTTAAAATGCACCTTTCATTTTTTACACAATGCTTGGAAACTAAACTCGACCAGTTCGATTTTGTTTTACTGTCGCTGCCTCGTGAATCACATATGATTCACATTTGCTTTCTAATTAGATGTTCCTTTCCTTTTAGAATTAAGTGACAGCAAAGAAAGAATTAGATATATAGTTCAAATTACTGGCGCGAATCGTGGCAGCGAACGCGTTAAATGTTCGAACAAATCGTGAAGATAACACTTCTGTTAGTTATATTCTGCATTTGAATCGTATAAAAGCTGATTAATTCTTTCCAAACAAATTTGCAATCTGAAATCACAATCTGCAATCATGAAACGTAGTTTCAGTAATTGCAATCACGAAGTCCATTCATCGGTTCGTTTCTCCGTTTAATTCGAAATCGGGCTATGAAATTCTGTCTGTCCTGTTTATATCGGGACATTTAACGAGGGATGAAAAAAGTGCGGCCAGGGAACGTTATCTCCAGTTCCATCGTCACGTTCCACCAATGCGGATCATTCTCGGTTTATGGGCAAATAAAATTTTCACAGTTTGATATCGAACGCTGAGTGCAATGTATTGAGAGATTTGTGGGTGTGGGTGGGAAAAAAAGCATGCCAAATAAAACTTTTCTTGTCTTTTGATGATCATAAAAGATGCTGAATGCACAAAGGAACTTTGTCTTTAATTTAGCGTTGCATGGAAGCGATAAACACAAGGTTCATTCGACGGATGATTCTTTTTTTAAAAGTCGTTTGTCAAAATTTCTTCGTCTTTTTAATGAGATAATAAGGCATGAAATAAGATATGCAAATGAGAAAGCCTTTGATAAAGAGAATGATGCAAAACTTTGAAGACGGATTTTGTTTCGTTTGTTTCTGAAAGAACTTTTTTTAAATTCATTGCGGTTTAGACTTTTCTTATCAGACGATTTTATTTGTGTTTATGTTGATGATTCTTTGTAAATTTTATTTCATATGTAAATTTGCCGAGTTTTTTTAAATACAAGTATTTTTTTTTAAATAGAATTTTGTTATATTGTTTAAATAATTATTCTTTATATGTTAGCCTATCTTTATATTAATTATTTTTAAATCAATCTTGTGAATTCTAACCAGACGATTTTTTTTTTTTTTTTCTGTTTCTGTTGATAATTCTTCGTAAAATTTCTTTCATATGCAAAAATACCGAGGTTTTTTTTCTTACAAGTATTTTTTGAAATAAAATTTTGTTAGATTGTGTAAATTATTCTTTTTATATATTAGCTTATATTTTTATTAAATATTTTTAAATCAATCTTTTTAATTTAAATTTATGATTACACACATTAATTTTAAAATGTAAATTGTTTTGAAATCTTAATATTGCAAAGCGTTTCGCTCTAATTCCTCTTTATACACTATGAAAAAAATAAGAGATTTTGTTCTTAATAGATATTTATATTTAATAAATTAAAAGGACGTGATACATATGTTTGAAAAGTAATAAAATGTAACATCTAAAAATATAATATGTAGAAATAAAAATTTAAAATTTATAGGATTCTGCAATTATGTTGATTTGGAATGTTATATAAATGTCCTAATTATCATGAGGTTGTTAAATTGTATGAAGTAAAAATTGTTTACCAAGCAGATCGATGGACCTTGAAATTCCACATTTGTCACAAAATTATTTCTGGGGTAATAAGGATTCACATATCAAGGGCATTTTCAAAATCAATATTTGATTTTTAATAAAAAAAAATTAATCGAAATATTAACCTTTCTCCTCAATAAATTCAAACCATATCACACGAAAACCTTTTTTATGATGCCATTTAATTTTAATGATTAAAAATTATATAGCTTTTTGTGTGATATATTTTTTCTCTATATAATTTTTTCCTAATTTTTAATAATATTTTTTTTAATTAAATGTATTTTACAACAAGTAATTTCATTGTTAATATCATTTACTAATAATGAAATTAATTTCGGAAGATCTGACCACTTTAGTAGAAATCATTTAATTCTCGTACTCTGTATTTACTGATGATAAATAATATAATTGTATAATCATATTTATCTTGGGCAACGATGTTTTCTTAAAAAGAATGCACTTGAATATCAATCAAGCCTTAAAAATATTTTCTTAAAATAAGGAACCATTTATAAATTGGAATTAAAACTCGAAAATGTGGGTATAAAGCCTGGGTTGCATGAAGAAAATTTCCAAATCTTGTTTTAAAATAATACACAAAACGTAATATGTATATAAAAAAAAGCAATAAGAAGATTTTGAAATATTCATACCGCCAAATAAACGTAGTTTCCGATTCCATTCAAAATACTAAAATATTTATTTTCTAGTTCACCTTGCGCTTTTTTGAACGTTTAAATCTTAAACAAGATGACGTGCTTTAAAGTGTCTTGTTTTAGACCCATCAAAAAGTTCCTCCTCTCCCCTTTTCCTGCCTCGTAACATCCTTTTTGGGAATCAGCAAGGGAGGTGCCGGCCTTGATCAAAGGCGGACCACCCAAAAAGCTCGCTCTGCAAATCAAATAAAAAAAAGAGATAAAGAAATGGGTTCTGTAAAAGGAAGACCCCTTTTATCCAGGGTAAAATTCCAGTCATCTTTCAAAAACGAAAAGTCAAAATTGATGGTCAACGCGACAGAATTCAATTTTTCTATGATTTAAAGTATTGATGCTTGTGACGTAATAAGGGGAAATTGTGTCCGGAGTATAATATTATTTTTTCACTCCTTCTGTCGTATTTGGCTGTTGCGAGTGGTATAAATCTATAATATTCTGCCTTTGAAGTTTTCTATAAGATGTATACTTAGGTCGTATATATATATATATGTATGTATGTATACTTATAAATTGTATACTTAGGTCGTATATATGTATGTATACTTATAAATTGTATACTTAGGTCGTATATATGTATGTATACTTATAAATTGTATACGTAGGTCGTATATATTTATGTATATTTATAAATTGTATACTTAGATCATCCGTATATCTTTTTTCCTCTGTAGGTATTTCATCGTTTGTTACCATGACTTATAAATGAATGCTTGTTTCATTTATTATGAATTACATATTATTTACGGAAATTTAGAATTGAAATTAGCGATTTAGTGTGATTACCAGCATGCATTATCATCAAACGCTGTATAGTTAGAAATGGAGATAGTATAGCATCTGGTCTAATCCCCAGTTTGCACAAGCATGAAACACTGTATTGGTAGAAATGGCGCAACTTGCATAAGTATCAGAAGTTTTATTTCTACCAATAGCCTATTGGGTGAATGCACAAATTGGCTGAAAAACGAGAATGGATGGAAGAAGGTGACAGGTTCTATTCTCAACTCTTTTCTAAACCAGCATTATTCATAAACTACGCATTAGAATTGCTTGATACAGTTGGACAGGATATTAGAGGTTTTAAAATATATATGATCCAGTTGTCCTTGAAATTCTTTCACAAAGACAACCTGTTCTCATTTATTAAAGCTCTTAGGCCGATTTTCCTCTCTTAGACAGATTTTTGACGTAGGTAGGACATAAATATGTTTGACCAATTGCAGATTCCACGTTTCCCATTATTGTGAGGCCTTAACTTGTTTAACCCTTTAAAGGGCCATTTTTTTCTAGTCATATTATGTTAAAATATTTTTAGACTTGAAATTAGAATAAGAAAAGAGATTCATTTAGTTTATTAGATAAATTTAATTTGATTAATTAAATAATTTTGTTAATTAATAATTAAATATCAAATAAAGGCACATAAGTTTGTCTTAGATAAAGAACTAAAGCATCTAAGTTTCTGTCTTTCTAAAAAAATTTGTCAGAACTTATGCCAACCTACATAAATTCATACAAAGATAGATAAATTTGGTGGGAAGCATGCTTTCCACGGCCCTAGAAAGGGTTTAATATGCCGAATTTAATGTGATTAAAACCAACACCACTCACTATATATATTTTGAACGATAAAGTAGTAGGGACTTTATTTTTTAGTCTCGAGGGAGCAAAACTTTGTTTGCTAGTGACTAGAATTTAAGAGATTTAAATTCTAATCCCTAGCGAACGACCAAGGAAGAACAAAAGGACCTTCCCGTTTAAGGACGTTGTAGACGCCTTTACATTTTGTATATAATTCTACTTTTATAATAATTTATATTATTTTTCTTTAATTTCATTTTAATAATATATTAATAAAAATTTCTTCAGCTGTTTGATTTTTCTGAACTCCCTATGTTTCCTAATCTCATTCTAGAACTTGAAACCGTATTGGCATAGTGGTAATATCTCTAAAAGGGGGGTTTCAATTTTGAAACCCAAATTTAATAAAGTTTTGCCTTATATATGGGTCAGATGCATCTCAAATCTATAATATTTCGTCAAATAGTTTTCCACCGGTGTGGGGCAGGAGTTAGAAGAGGAGTATGGCAATTCAAAAATGACCTTGCCATCTGACCACACTTCAAAATCACGAAGCCCGTCTCAAAATAACTCATGTTGATTGAAAACGAGATGTCAATATAACTTATCTAAAGTAGGAGAGTTTTTCTGAAGTTTGTACGTTGGGAACATGTAGATATAATCTCCACAAAGTTTAAAAGGAGTTCTTTTCAAAGTTTCCCCCAGCATTTGTTGATGTCTTTAGATACATCCTGTTTTTACTCATAGCAAGATTATCTCATCCCCTCTAGTTGCCAAACATTTTGTTTACCTTAAGATTTTGCATTAACTGCCTTTGTAACCACCCATACACTTTGAACATCTGGATTATATTGTACCATACACCACACTACCGAAGACAACCTTCATCTTTTATGCCCATCATCAAGCTACCCAATATCCAAACACAGGCCAAAAACGAATACAAAATCGAACCGGAGAATTTGCAGGTGCGCCCGGACCCTATCTATGACTCGTTTCGATCCCATTGATGGGATTAAGCATTTTTATCCTTTTACAGACTGGCAACACAACATACCAAACGAAAAAGAAAGAAAAAAGCTATCGAACCCCCATGCTGGCTAATCTTCGTTTTAATCCGATACACACACTACCAGCAGAGCTACCCCCCCCCCCCCAATTCTCTGACGGAAAGATGTCTTTTGTGCTACCCGCATTGGAGGAGGGGGGGGGGGTGCGCTAACTCACGAAAGAAGAAGAGATTCATATTTTATTTATCTTGCTTACCCCTCAACTGGAAATGAGATTGAGATGTTTAGGTCCTGGGTCCAGAAGGTCTCATCGTGTTACCCCGGAGACACGCCGGGTGGAATTCCGCAGTGGTTTGGGGAATTCGATTTACCAGGGAAAGATGTCTTACGTGGGAAAAAATAAAGAATGTTTCTGCTCCTTGTGAGGAAAGTAAGAATTTTTGTTGGCATATAATATTTGTTGTAGTGAGAAAGATTCGAAATGCCAGCCAGGTTTGTGTTTGTAAGAAATTTCATCAATTTAATATCTGAGGTTTTAGTGAAAATAAGACGAAAAATCCATATTATGATTGAAGAATGTTTCTTATATTTGCTTATTAATTCATCAATGGTTATAAGCAATAGGATTGCCAAGAAACCAATCGTATTTGATGCATTTTTATTTTTCTTCTGCAAGCGAAGTGTCGGAATAGTTCATTTTTACCAATTTTGATCTACAGCACACAGTGACGTATTTATGTAATTTGCGATCTTATACAATACTTATCATGAGGTCCTCTGCTTAATAAGATAATCAATTTATTTTCACATATTCCATGTATTAATGATTTATTTAAGTTAATATTTTTTTTATTAAATTTATGAATAAGTTCTTGCGCCAGCGTCCAGGCATAGGGGTAGCGCGTCTTCCCCGTGATCTGGGCGTTTTGGGTTCGAGTTCCGGTTCGGGCATGGTTGTTCTTCATCTGTTCTATCTATGAGATGTGTGAATGTGCCTCCCTGTAAAAATGGGTCAAGCGAATTTGACGCGTACTAAGACGTTCTCTTGGCCCTAGTTGGCGCTACTAAAACAAAAGACGCTCCCTTGGCTTAAAATCGCTGGCTTCGTCAGCGAGCTTGTCCATGTGAAGTGCCATTATAAACAACAACAACAATATGTTCTTGCTTTAATTTATTGATTGATCCTATACTGCTGGCATCCATGTTTGTACACAATATTATTGAAGCAGGTGTTCAATTTTATAAATATTTTTATAACTAAGTGAATCTAATGAGATATATTAGATTCTGACTAATTATACTTGGTAAAGTGTTAATATTATCCTAATAAGTCTTTCTAATAGTTTCTTCTCAGCTTATGGCCCTAGAATCTGATAAGATGTTAGATTTATTAATGATCTAAAACTATTTTAAAGATTTTTTTCATTCAAAATCGCATAAAAATCTGGACTGCAATAATCTTTGTTATAGAACTGGAGTAGAAAGAAAGTTTTAATAAAGTTATTGTTATTTGAATTCATAATGAAAGGCACTGAAACATTGAATTTTTAAATGCAATCTTAAATTGGTTTATGAAAATTTGAAAAGAAAGAATCTGTTCTAGGAATCAGAGAGCGTTATGAAAAATTTGCATCCAAATTACTAATTCAAGGGATTGACATAAGATTTAAGTTGTCGAGATGACAGCTTTTTAATTGGTTGCCTTTTGTTGATAGTTCTTGGTTGTTTATTTTATGTTTCATTCTGGATTTGGTTTTATTTTTCAATTTTTATTGTAATTTAGGTTTTATTATTCTTTCCCTTCTATTTTTATACATCTTTTACCTTTTTGGGTTAACTTGAGCCTATTTAAAGTCTAGTAACTAAATAAATAATTAAAATCTTTATGTAAAATAATTTTGTTTGTACCATTAAATCTTTGAATCCCAAAACCGATAATACTTTAAATCAAGCTCCTTAAATTGTAGCCAATATTTCCAGTTACTGTGATCAAATATAAACATATGCGAAGCAAAAATTCTTTAATATCAAATTTTATAAAATTGATAGTAAAAGATTTTTCCCCCTCAAAAATACAGCATATAAACAGTTATAAAATAATTGAAAAGGATGTCATTTTTAGAAATATTTTATAAAAATTGTAGTAATGAAAATGATTCTTGAAATTTCTTTTTATTTATCAAAGATTTACATTTCATTTTTTTAAAATATATTTTTACGCGTTACGGAAAATTTTTGCAACCAAAATGGGATCTCTCAAAAATGTTTAATCCCAGTTTTAAATTATCATTTCTTTTTAAAAAGCGCGAACTCCCTGTAATACTGCGTTTCCTTATAGAGCAATAGTAATTACAGTATTGACAGATTTCGCTTTTCGGATCAAAGCTCATTTAACTAAAGTGTGTGTTTAACAGTCCCGCAAGGATATCAAAATTACAATGGTTGGAAATAAAATAATTCAATCGTTCCATTGCAAAGTAACAAAAATAATTTGCTTCAAGATTGAAAAAGGCCATTTCCCAATAATCCCTGTAGAAGAATGCAATTAAAATCTGCCCAATAACAGAAAATTGGTATTTGATTCAATAATCATTTAACTTAAGTGCTAGAAGATTCAGCAAAGGTATCAGAAAGACTGTCATTGGTAATGGCATAATTTAAAATGCTTTTAATTACAAAAGGGTCGAAATGGTTCGCTGTAAGACTGCAAAACTTAAGTACCTGATGATGTCTATATAACGAATGGTAATTCTGATTCGACTCGAGTAACCGGAAATTGCTACTCCAACCGAAGGTCATTTAATTTAAGTGCTGAAAAATCAGACATGGATGGCAAAGTGATTATCATTGGCAATTAAATACTTTAAAATGGCTTTAATACAAAATTGCCAAAATGTTTCAGCAAAAGATAAAACTCTATACCCAATGTACAGTTATGAAATCAAGTTGGTTGCTGTAGACAAGTTGCAACTTGACTTGTTTTGTATTTGATTCACTAACAAAGGGACTCATCCCCACTTTTTCCATTGCTTACGTAAACTAATGTATCACAATGTTTCAACAGAGGCTATATTTTAATCTTGAAAAATGACCTTGAGACTTCACTCTCACGTAAGGAAAGAAGGATTCATTAAGGCGTTTAACCCACTGACATTTCAAGAGGTACCTGGAAACGACCCAAGACGTCTGGGGAGATGGAAGGATTCACAGTTTCCTGGAAGAATAGGCATCATTGCACAATTAAAAAAATCCGGAAATCTTGGCGGCTTTGAAAGAATTCGGGATATTTTTACTTCCGAAATGTGTTGAAAAACCCATTTAAATACGACATGAAATACTCCTCCGGTTTAATTCATTGCCTGATCTTTTCAAATAATTCTTTAAAATCATCCATCTTTTATCTGGAAGTATACTGTTAACTTGAAATTAAATTATTAATGGAATGTCCTTGTCTTTGTTTATTCATTATTTTGGACTTACCATTATAATGACACTGTTATATCAAAATGTTCTTCGTCAAAAACTGCACATAGACCTGAATGACTGGAAATTGGGCTTTAACAGTTGGATCCATTACCAACACGGTATTTTAGGAAGATTCCTATTGGAAGACTACCTATTGTAATGGTTCTCATGACAAGACTTCGGGAAAATTTCTTTTCTTCATGGTCTTTAGAACCTAAAACAACCCTTCGTTCTAAAATTCACCCACATTATATACACGCCTCTTGTCATATTGCCCATATCTTTTGAACAGGATAACTAGAGTATGCGGTGACGTTTTATAAGCCAGATAACAGCTACGAGACATGAGAAATTTCTTTTGTCTTGTGGTCATGTTACGCGGCTACGAACCCAAAGGTTGCGAGTTCGATCCTCGCCTATAACCAATGGCAACAAGTACTTTCGTTTGGATTTTAATTGGCTTGAAATATGTTGTTAGAGAAGTTAAAATCTTGGGCGAGTTCGTAAATAGCCCATCTAGCTCAAAGGGGGTGAAAATGGTGGTGGGGGGGGGTTGAAATTTTCATTTCGATATAACTCTTAATATTGAAGATAGAAAAACAAATCCAATTTGCCAAATTAGCGCCTCATTAAGACAAATTACTTTTTTATTTAAAGTTTTTCAATAACTGCAATATCTTAGAAGTTAGGGGGCTGAAAAATGATTTTCAAGCTAATTTTAATTGTTTTTAACATCAACAGTTTATGTTGCCAGATAACAACTTAGATGTAAAGGAATAAAATGTTTGCCTTCCAGCTTGCTGAGGGTATTTTTTTGATAACATAAAATAATAGATATATCACATATCACCACATACATCAATTTGAGAGCAGATGTAGCTAGATGCGTTACCTAGGAGCTCCTACAAAGTTTAATCCGGCCTTGAGAATGGAAGGGAAGGAAATAAGCTCGGACTTACTTTACGCACTACTCTGTTATTTTTTGAAGTAATTAATTTTTTTTAAAATCCATTTGCCTCCTCTCTAAAATATTATAAACAACTATAATTTCACACTTATTTGAATTTTAAAAAATTTTACAGTAGCATTTAGCAAGTTTTAAATGAATTTAAAAAAAAAATTTAACGAGTTTTAAATGAATTTTTAAAAAATTTTTAGCAAGTTTTAAATGAATGATTTATTTTCTTTTTTTCACTAAGTATAGATTCTTCTTATTTAAAAAAGGGTAATTATGTATACTATATGCGTAGTGGATTCCAAACTCGGATCGACATTGTGTCTTTTTCTTGCATCTCTTGAGCATTGTTTATATCATCCCCCCCCCATACATTTCATTTAACACTGCAAAAGTATTTTACTTCATTAATTTATTTTATTTTTACTTTCAATTTGCAATTTTAACTCGCGAAAATTTCTTTCCTTCATTGTCTTATATTATTCTGTTATTTTTTGAAGTAATTAATTTTTTTTAAAAATCCATTTGCCTCCTCTCTAAAATATTATAAACAACTATAATTTCACACTTATTTGAATTTAAAAAAAAATTTACAGTAGCATTTAGCAAGTTTTAAATGAATTTAAAAAATTTTTTAGCAAGTTTTAAATGAATGATTTATTTTCTTTTTTTCACTAAGTATAGATTCTTCTTATTTAAAAAAGGGTAATTTTGTATACTATATGCGTAGGGGATTCCAAACTCAGATCGACACTGTGTCTTTTTCTTGCATCTCTTTAGCATTGTTTATATCATCCCCCCCCCCCTCATACATTTCATTTAACATTGCAAAAGTATTTTACTTCATTAATTTATTTTATTTTTACTTTCAATTTGCACTTTTAAAACGCGAAAAAAAAAAATGTCCTTCAATGTCTTGTATTATTTCTCAGTTTCATTTTGCATTATGTTTTGCGGAATTTTTTTCTCCCCTTATAATGGGGAGGTGATCATGAAATTCTTTGCATTTAAATAAGATTACATCTCGGATAGGACTCATGATACGATAGAGCTCGAGAAGCCCATTGTAAAAATTAATTCTTTTTTTTATTTTTTTTAAATTCTTTACGTCGTTGTGGAACGTTTCTTCTCCAATATTAGACGCCCATAATGTGCTGTTAACGTCATTAGGCTGGCGGCTCAGAGAGCACACCCAAGTTCTGAATGAATGTATTTTTAGTCCCATTCTGCTGTCTACATTCAAGCAGGTTCCGTATAAAGAGGGTGGGAATATATCTCCTAAATGCGAATATTTTGTCCGCTAAAAGAAAAGAGCGCTTGCGGGTTATGAAGAATTAAGGTGAGTTTACACTCGGCCAGTTCTAAGACGGTCAGTAGGCAGGGCAAACGTAGAAAGGCTGAAAAAGTGCTGTTCGGTCCATGGAAAGTACTTGTCCCGCTGGTTAACAACATGCCGCTGTGTTATATTTTTCCCCCCTTACTGCGCATGCGTTTTGTAGAATTTGAGGGTGTTTTTTTTTTTTTTCCCCTACAGTTTTCCAAGTATAGGTATATTGACTTTTTTATTTTATTTTACTATTCTTTATATGAATACTATTCTTTTTATGAAATTCTGGCAAACATAAATCAGTCCTTTTCTGCGCATGCGTTGTCTTATTTGCCGTCTTATAACTGGCCGAGTGTAAACCCACCTTTAACACACATTCTACATTGCCAACTTAAATACATATTATATCGTACCTATAATGAGCTAATGAACAGAATTTAATTTCAAGCGCCAGTAAATCACATTGTCTTTCTGTTTCTAAAACACTCAAGATACGTAGAAATACATACTACTCGATTCGCTGCTTATTATCGCATACAGTTTTGTATCTACAGCTTCTCACCAGAGAACACCTCAGACATGTGGATGAGACCCTTCCGGTATGATGGTTCGTTTTCACCACCCTGGTGGCTATAATAACGATGTAATATTGGCTACCATTTGCGATAACAATATGCGCCTCCTACGGAAGCGGTTGGACCGTGGTCGGCGAACTCGTCATAATTCCCACTAATGTTGTCGCAGCATCGCTCAAACTAATTCAGTGGAGATTACTGTATTGTAGTTATGATGTAGTGCAAGCTATCATAACTACATGATTTCAGATAATCGCAGCATTAGTGCATGTAGACATCATAAAATATTTAGATGTAATTCGTATATTTTTTCGTGGTAGAAAAGTATTCGTGTCGGCAATTTTGTCTATTTTTTATGTATACATACACTACGTAAAAGATGGGGAAGAGACACAATTTAGATGTTACAAGATAAGTTTGGCAAGGTGGTGCTACGAAAAATATACTTTAACATTAATTCAAACAAACATCGAAAGAGGTAAATAAAACAATAAGAAGATATTAATTAATTGTTAGTGCCAGTGCTGTTGATTCTTCTTCCGCTGGTATTCTGAAATGTAATGAAATAAAATATGCAGATTAGTTTTTAATTAAAGATAATTTAATCGATACGATATCGCATTGTTTGTTAATAATGTATTTCAAATTAGGTATCATTCGTTTAAGATGTTTCGCTTTGAGGAATTGAAAGCTCAATATTGTAAAAATTTTCAAAATGCTAAAAAAAATTTTTTCTGAGATTCCATTTGAGATTTCAATTGTCAGTTTAAGAAGTTCTGCCGTATTTATAAAGGGTATGAAAGGAATTCTGATATAGAAATGATGAACCTGAAAAACATGTGATAATAATTAATGGCCATCTGAAATTTAAAGCAGAAAAAGAAATGTCGAAAACTATATTTACAGTTAAGTATTGAATTTTCATGCTTGACATAATCAAAGTTTTTTTTTAATGAGCTTTATTAATTCATGGCTTAATCAGCTTTTTATTATTTTATAATAAAATCTTTTATATGGAATTTGCTGCTTCAAGTTATTTTGTAAATAATCCCGTATGATAAAAAAAAAATGAACATATTAACAAAAGCAAAATAAAAATTTTCAGTATTTATTGAATTAATTTCAAAGGTTTTCTAATAAATACGATATGGAATACACATTGAAGATGAAATGCGGTATATCCCCTCCGCAAACATATCGCATACGGAACCCTACCTAGACATACAATAACAACTGCTACATTTTTTATATTCCTATTTCCCTAACTTTTGTAAACATATGTAGCTTCATTTCCTATGACGAGTTTTGAACAAAAAAAATTCAAAATTAATGCCAATTCATGAAAAATATTCCCCGCCGGAAACACAATACGAGAAAAATATCCAATCAATGAATGCTTTTTCTAACTGCAACTTCAATCCCGTATAATCTCGCCCCCCTCCCCCAGTCTTTCAAAAAGCGACTCCCATCCCCCCTTCATCTTATTTATTTTTGATCATGGGTGCAGCTGACTGGAAAGTAAACACTGGGGGTCCTCCAAACGATAAAAGGGAGAGGGAGCTCGGAGGTCAGACCATCCTCACCCCAACTGGAATGGAACAGGGGTTGCTCAACACGTGCAACTGCCCTCCTCTCCACCCCTGACAGATAGGGACAAATTCTTACTTTTTCTGCTTCGGGGGTTGGTTTATGGGGGTCTTGTTATTCGCGTCGCTAACTTCCTATACCGCCTGGATGGTTACCCCCCCCCTTTCTGCATCGCCATCCCATAGAAGGAATTTTTATCGGGTGGTGACATCTTGCAAGGCTCCACTCGTTTGCAATAAGGGTTTTTGTAAGGGGGTGGTGCCATTAGGTCTGTTGGAATTCCCGACCCTGATAAAGAGAACGGCGCAGAGAGGTGCGGGGTGTTCAATTTCCGGCGCCGCGTTATCTCCTGAATACGTGAGATGAATACCTTTGCTTCATTGGACTGAAGCATCACACCCTCTCATTACGACGAAAAAAGTAGTTATCTCATTGCAGTTGCGTAAAGTACAAAAAAAAAAAAAGTCCAACTATCAAGAACCTGTCGTTGAGTTCTTAGTGCTTTTAAAAGCTTCCAAGATTAAAGAGTGGTAAATGCTGTAGAGAAGATAACCTTATTTTGTGGTTTGACACAGCTGAGAGGAAGGCTAACGTATTCGATTTTACCAAACAATTTGGAATGACTTGTGCTGAAAAGTTAACTTTTTCTTTTGCGGTTTTTGTAATCAATGTTGCTGTAAGCATTGAATGCTGTTCGTGATAGAGGAAACTGGGGGATTTAGATCTCAAAGTAAATGGTTATGGATGAGATGCAATTGCATGTTGTGTTAGAATAGGATTTTTCATTGGATGGATAGTGATGGATGATATTGGAAGCATTAAAGGATGTTAACGATAGACGAACTTAAGCATTTAGATATCAAAGAAAATGTTAATGCATGGGCAGTTCCATGTATGTTAAGGTATTTCTGTCAAATCGTAGTTTATTCATTGGTTGATTGTTCTTGTAGTGTTAAATGCTGCAGTGTAGATGACCTTATTCCTTTCTTTGACCTCACTGAGGGAAAGGTTAATGGATCCAATTTTTTAAGAGTAATTTGAATAGATTTTTTTTTTTTTTGTTAAAAACTTACCTTTTTCAAGTGCGATATTTTTATGGATGTTATTGAAAGAAAGTATCGAGTGGCATTCGCATTAGATGAAACAGAGATTATAAATGTCAAAATGAATGGCAATGTGCAATTTAATGTCAGGTTATACAGATGTGAAAGTTTTCATTATTCTGTCAAAACAATCATTCATATATTCAGTTGCGATTCGAGTGTAAGACAATAGAGCAAATACATATATTCGTTTCAATGGCATTTTGATTAGATGCCTACGCCTTAAAATCTACGACAAGGTTTCGCAAATTCTAGACCACTAACTGTACATTACATTATATTTGATAATACAAATTTTAGCCAAGATTAAAATGAATATAAAATAGCTTTGATTTTAAATTTTGTTTAATAGCTAGCAGATTTTTAGTACATATGAGGGCACATATATTTTTTGGTATATCTGTTGGTAATATTTTTAGTATATATAACGGTATACATATTTTTTTGGTAGATATATTGGTACAAATTTGTTTCATATTTTATATATTTTTGGTACATGAGATATTATAATTTTGACTCTTAATTATATGGTACAAATTAAAATAAAAAAATTGTAAACTCCTGATTTACAAAATTCCTGAAAATGTATTTCAACATGCACACTCTAAAGTGTACTTTTATATGATTGTATTCTTTCTTATTTTGTGGTTTGGTAGTTAAGTTCAGTTATATCAAAATCTCTTTTACAAGTATCATAAGGGCTATTTCGGGACAGATCTCTTTATTTCCAATCAAAATCATATGATGATGATATCTAAACCGGCACTTCTCACTCCAAATATTCTCAACATTGCAGCTAGAGGACGTTTGAATCCAGCGAATTTAACATGCACACAGCACACAAACGCTGCAGATATATGGTGCAATCGGATGTTGAACCTGTGATCCTCCTGTTAAATGCTACATTTCATTTTGGACATTTGCTATATCAATCGTTATAAGAACGGAAATGATGATTGAAGTATTTATGCATTTCCAGATGACTTTTGTCTTCTAAATGAATTGTTCCTTTAATTCAAATAAAGACTAAAATATCAAAAAATTCTATAATTCTATGCGAATATGATACGACATTTATCAAGAGAGAAAATTTCGCGGAGCAATCGCGGTTTTTTTACATTGTGGAAAAATTCCGGATTACTTTATTGTGAGATATTTGTAAAATGATTTAAAAAAAATTATACTTTCTGATTTGTCAAACAGAAATTCTGATATATTCCACTATAAGATGCGAGCAAAATATGAAACGCAGCAAATATACTTCGATAGTTAAAACAAAAACTCCGACCGGGAGAAAAAAATAACAGTTTTCTGTACATTTCTCAGATATCCTGAATTTCTATAAATATATCATTGTTATAATATTCTAGATTGCAATTTAAGCCAAGTATTGTTTCCAATTTAAATCATCAATTGATTGGTTTTGCAGTTGTCATTTCTGACTTTATAATAAACCATGAGCAACACGAATTTTTTATTACTGTGAAAAAGTCAATTATTTTTAACAGCTGAGTTCATAGATGAAGAAAGATGGTGGTGACTTAGTGGTAATGTCTCAGTTTCGAACTCGGTTGGTTCTAGATTCGAAATCCTATTCTACCAAAGATTCGGCATGTAAGTGGGTTTGATGAGCGTTAAATTTGTCAGGATCAAATGTTTTCATGAAAGGGAGTTTCGAAACGAGATGTTCTCTCATTCACCGTTCTTGTTGATCCAAAACCAACCCTCGTGTTGTTTCAAAACGAGGAATAAATTAACTAAATAAAATCTGAGTAGAAGGCTTAGAGGAGTCATTTTGGTTCATTGAATAATCTAATTAATTTAATAATTATTTATTTGGGTTATATTACATACGTACCAGTTTATAACATAAATTAAAAAAAAATATTTAAAGCATAGTTAGGAGAAATGTTCACTGACACCTTATCGGTTGCTCGCTTTGCTTTTACTGAAAATTTCGATTCCAGAGGGCACCTTTTTAACAGCTGTTACATTATTAATGGCAATGAAGCAATTGCCCCCCCCCTCCGGAACTAATCTATGATTTTCTGAACTAGGTATCGGTTGAATTGTTAGCGTTACAGGATGCTTATATTGTTCAATATAAGCGGTTACTTTGGCTATTGTGGTATCCAATCCCATAGAACCTTTGGTGATTTAAATTGTAAACTACGCTGCCAAAAAATTTACGAATTATTTACTTTAAACTAATTCTGTGCTTTTAAAATCTTTTTTTAAAGCAGAATTTAATCTAAAACCGCGATAATTCATACCATGAATGACAAATTATTTTAAAGGCTTGTTGATAATTGTTAAGAATCTTCTTTAATGAACCGAAAATGCTTAGAAATACAGATTAAATTATTCAAAATCGATACTGCCATAGCTTTGTACGTATTGTCAACATCAGTTATGTTTAACTACTGATAAATACTTATTTCCTGCGCAAACAAATCTCATCCTGTTAGCAAATTTGCATATAGGGAATCTCGCTGTCTTGTGCGGTAATCGTGACTCTTTTTACACAGAATTACCTGGAAATCAATTCTAAAACAACAGTTTATTGCGTGATCGGCGCACATTGATATAGCCTCCCTTGATGTAAGCAGTAATTGGATTTTGAAAATTTGCCCATACTATTCATTTCTCTCTCTGTTGAATAACGTTTTAGTCAAAATGAATTATTAACTGTGACCTCAAAGTGCGCTAGTTCGCTCGCATTGTTTATTAAGGTAGACTATAATTTTCTACTTCGCACTTTAGTTACCTTGGCAACGAAACGGCTTTTAAACAAACATTCGAGTAAACTAGAGTGAAAAATAAATGATCAAATTTATTTCCCGTCTTTTACTTTTTTAAAAAGGGGTATTCTGAAAATCGTTGTTAATGAGGTTTAGACCCTAATGCATTTCTAAAATTATGATTTGTCTTTAAATATTTTTATTTTGGTATGATTTTTGAAAGTTTATTGACAATATGAAATGTTTATATATATATATATATATATATATATATATATATATATATATATATATATATATAATATAAAATATACAAACGTCAATTTAATTTGTCAAAATTTGTAAACTAAAACAAATTGAAATTTTAGGTTCATTTCTGAGATTGTTTTTAATATAGTTTTAACGGTCATAAAGTTGACTACAATGCAAGTTATACTATTTTAACCTCGTTTTAAAATCTCATTTAGACCTTCAAAAAGAGAAAATAATGATTAACAAAGATTAATAAATCAAATTTTCAAAGAATATGATAGCTAATATATATATCAACCTAAGTTCCAATTTTAAATATACTCATTGACGTAAAATTATTTGGTAAATTTTTAAATTGTTCATGTAATATATAAATGGAAAATGCAAGTGAGTGATTTTATTAGTAATTTTAACTATGTATTAGTACTTTTATTTTTAGATGATAAGTTATTTTTAGTTTCAAGAAACAAAGCACTTTAGTATAATTTTCTAAATTTACATAGCAAAAATATGAACCCGTTATTTGAAGTTCTTAATAAAGTAATAGTTTTCATGTTGCAATTTCTGAGAGATAATGCTAGCTGAGTATTGAACAAGGAATGATAGTTCTGCTATGAAATTAAGTATTCAAGCTTTAGGTTTCCAAAAAGCTTTAGGTATTTCAGGCTTCTAAAACTAATTACAGAGTGAATCTGACACAATCAGATTGTTATTGTTGTATATATATAAAGAAAATCAGAAAATTTAAAATTTTTTTTAAACTATTAGTTTTTTTTTATTATTGAAGTAGATATTTAAAAATATAAAATTATCCATTATCCATTCTTTAATTTTGTATTTTATGAATCAGAAATTTGTTTTTAGTTTTATGAATCAAACTGACTCATCAAATAATTTTATATTTAATTTCAAACAGATGATTGCATAAAGACATTTCGTATAAAAATCCTAAAAATAACTGATTTAATGTTTAAAAAATAACTGAAGTAAATTTTCATGTTTAATATCACCAATTTATTTAGTATGGTGTATACCAAATTTATCATTTCGGTGTTATATAAAAAAGCTTCAATTGATTTTTTTTTTCATAATTTAATTAAATGACTTCTTGCATTTCGGGAATTTGCTATCTTAGTGATCCAATTAAAAATCCGTAGATGCAACTGGATTAGGTGTAAGACTTTAGATGTTAATGGATTATGAGTAAGACCTTAGATGCTAATAGATTATGTGTAATTTTTGTATCCAATTATAATTCAGTGATTTTATTCTATTTTATTAGTTTGAAAAGAGACAATTCGATGCCCATGTGGCGTACGGACAGCCGATTAAGAAGTTAATGTTTTTTTAAGATACAAAGCTTTTGTGCTAACATTTGTACTTAATAAAAAATGCTGAAGGAAATGAATTTCTGACATTAATTAAATATGCAACAAAGGTTTCCAATAAAGATTTTTCATAACAGTTTTTTAAATTGGATCTTTTTTTAATTGTGTGAGTGAACTCATATCAGTAAAAATAAATAATTTACACTTAAATTTAGCGTTAAAATAAAAGGGACAAAAATATTTGATGCCTCATCTGGCCATAAGCCCCTGAATCAACATCAAGAGGCATATTTTTATTGAACAAACATTTGTCAATTTCTCTGTTTGAACATCTAAAATTTTTACAAGCAATAAAACGATAAATGAACTTCCATTACGGAGATGCCGGAAAGTGGCCATTTTCTTTAAAGCTAATAATAAGTTTTAACCCTTAGATGCCTGATTTTCCAAGTTAAATTTAAAAACAAATATCAATGTTTTCATTGCTGTAGCCAGATAAAAGGGAAAATAATAATAATAAAAAAATCACTATATATATTTTATATATTTATGCTTGAAGTATCAAAATTGATACTCACTAAAATAACAAGATTTTCTTCAAACAAAACAGGCTCTTGCTGAAAATAATTGTATTATAGTAAAAATAAGATACTCACTTACCTCAAAAGTATTACTTTTTTTTCGGAAAAATGAAATACGTCAAAGATTTATTGCGCGGAACTTTTTTCTAAAAATATGTCACTCGTTCAATACGGCGGGAAAACAAAATGTCATATTATTTAAACACTTTTGACAGCTGACGGTTTATTTTTTTCAATTTTATTTAAAAGAACATTATACAATGGTAACAAACACAGTCAAATATTAAAAAAATCTAGTTGCAAGTGTACAATTCGATTTAAAAGTCCGGTATCAAATTTGAAACATTAGGCATTTAAAGGTTAAGATGCTTTTGTCATTTCAATGGGTTTCGAGGAAAGAAAAACATCCACAGTCATGGTCATGGGAAAAAAAGTGATGCCCGATACTCGACGATAGAACTGAACAAGGCTGATTGTTCTCTGCAATCTTTGCTGGAAATCTTTTTGTAAAACCTGGCGACGATGCCATCAGAGATATAAAGACTACATGACCGTCTGAAAGCAACGAGACATCTAGATCTAGCATCTGCTGAACTACCTCAGCTTATCCAAAACAATACAAACTTATAAAATTTGTAAGTCCGAGAGAATTCTCCTTTCCCTATTCCCGACAGGGCTTTTGCTTTTAACAATTACTTAGTAACTCTGACACTTTGAAATCCAAAGGCTAAGGAAGTTAAGTGTCAGTTGTTTGAACTAGAAGTAATAATAGGAAATATGTGAATGTCCACTCTCGAAATATTCAAACCATACTTTGTCTTTCAATGTTACTTACTGACTTTCTTTCTTTGAAATCCGTAGATATGACAGATGTGAGCCAATTGCTTAATCAAGGAATAGGGACGGACGTAGAGGATTATATACTTATGAAACATCCTAATGAGGCACTAATTTCAAAATATGGAATATCCAAAAAAAAAAAAAAAAAAAAAATTAAAAGATCAAACAAAAGATTAGATTTTCATATTTTCCATCGTATTTCGTAGTACAATAATTCGACTTAAAGAATTTTTAAATTCTTAAAGAATTTTATATAAAAATTACAGGAGTAAAAAATGATACTTGTAATTTGCCAATTTGTCATTAAATTGTAAATAAAAATATTCAAAAGTAACATACAAAGTGAAATGACTGTTTTTGATTCTCTTTTTATCTTTTCCTATACGCAGTATAGAGAGAGTATAGTGACCATCAAAAAATTCCAACTCGGAGATTTTGAGGAATCTCCCCATTTTAGACATCCCTAAATTTAAAAAACATTTTTTTTTTTTTTTTTTTTTTTTTTTTTTTTTTTGCATTAAGTCTGTCTATCTGTCTAAGATAAAGATGATAACTCAAAAGCGCTTTGAACTTGACAGATGAGATTTGATATGCGTTCTTTATAACAAATTTGCAGATTTCTTTCAAATTTTGAGCAAAATCCGTTTAGTGGAAGTCTGTCTGTCCAATTGTTCAAATATAAGTTAACACCATCATTACAAAACAAAGGTAGCTAGACAGATAAAATTCGGTATGAAGAATCAGCATCTAGAGTAGACATCTTTCAAATTTTCATCCAAATGCAACAAAGAGTTGACCAGCTGTCGATCTGTACTTTTAAAAACACGTAAACCTGAAATCGCAATGATCTAAATTTAGGAAATCTGGTATGTGATTTTGTGACTACAAGTATATTTCCGTGTCAAATGTTTGTTTCAATTGGTTGAGAAAACGCGTCTAAAACGCAAATTTGGTTTTCAGGTACTATTAACCGCATATCACGTATTAATCCTCAAACCGCTTGCCAAGGATCTGTCGATAAATTCAGTAAAAATACTAAATTCACGCCAAAGATTTATATTTTGTAACTATTATACACCAATGCTATACAAGACGCTCTCTGGGATAACACCTTTATTAGAGAGTGTGATGAATAGCATATAAGCCAGTTAACAACTACGCTACACGAGTAATTGCTTTTATATCGTGGTCATGTTACTGGGCTGCGAACCACAAGGTCCCAGGTTCTATCCTCACTCATCGCTAAATTCAATCCGCTACATTGATGACCTCGGACGATGAACCTTTAACCTCCGTACAGCTGTTGTGGCGCCATCTACCCACAGCAAACCAAAGTCAGACTCACTTGACGCAGCAAAGCATCAACAACCACATACGCTCGCCATAACGCTTGGCTCTACTCAAATGGGTACAGGCGCATTAAAATCAACAGCTAATACATCACCACTCAACGCCATATCGTTCCTCTCTCTTCCGACTCACTGGAGGGAGAATCTGTGATGAATAGCATATAAGCCAGTTAACAACTACGCTACCCGAGCAATTGCTTTTGTATCGTGGTCATGTTACTGGGCTGCGAACCACAAGGTCCCAGGTTCTATCCTCGCTCATCGCAAATCTGCCACAAGAGTATGCGAGAAAGCTTTGCTGAAACCACTCCGGCTGGTTTAATTTTAAAGCTGTAAAGCATAGTTTAGTTTGTTCCATTTAAAGCAACACAAAAGTTATTTTGATGTGATTTTTAATTTTGATCCATAAGCAAGTGACTTTGGCCAATTCCCGAACCAACTACTCTCTTTCAAATTTCAACATATTATTAGGATGATTATTTGATCCTCGATATCAGATTTAGTGTGTATTCTACATAATCATTGACTATTAGGTTTCGAGCCATGAATCTTTTTATTCTTGCTGACAAGATCTTGCCACTTGGCGGCCGTAAATTCTAGGAACTTTTAAAACTTTTGTTTTAGCCAATACGTAGATAATATATGTAGCCAATGCTTTGATAATTCGAATCAAAGTGCTTTTAAGCATTTTATATTTCAAAGTTCTGTTACGCTTCGCTGTTTAATTAAAAAGAGTTTTATAATTGAAGAAAAAAATTTTCTTCAAAAAGAAAATGTTTCTTTAAAGAACCGTTTGTGAAACTGTAGAACGAAGCCTTAGTTATCAATGAAGACAAATTTATCTTATTGTATTATACATCCTGTAAAAGTGAAAGAAAAAATCGCCTTGGTTATATGCGTTTGGAAATTTCAAACTTATATCCTGTTTGCTCTTTATAAGATACGTTTCATTCGTTATCAGCTAATGCTCACAGTGCTATGTCGGAAACAAAAGATCTGATGATTCATCACTTTCAGTGATTCAGTTTCCTATGATGATTAAGTTCATTTGTAGAATTATTGCTTTCACCATGAAAAAAAAAAAACTATGTAGAAAAAAAATCGATTAATTTTAATCGTATACATAATCTCTTACGTTCTAATCCAAATCTATGTATTTGTTATCTAATGTTTCTTATTTATAATATTAAATAATAGCATATCATTTACAAAAACATTGTAAAATACATATTAAAAATTCAATTTAAAAATTTCGCATTTATGATCCTTCAAATTAAAAATTTTTTAGCTGAAAGCAATCCTTAATCTAATTTTAATTTGTCTTTCTCGTAATAGTTCAAATTGATGAATCACTCAAGATAAATGCGTATATACCAATCTTTAAGAATTCAAAGCAATCCAGAATACTTGAGGCAGATGTCTAACTTTGCATAATGTTATTTTTAAGCTGTGAAGACTTGTAAGGAGCAAAAAACAGTATTTTGTGTTTCGTTTAAAGAAAAATCTTCAACAGCCAGCTTGACGATAGAGGGCAAATTATGTAGCATTCCATTTGCATTTTATATTTCATTTAAAGGAAAATCTTCGAAAGCCGACTTGACGATAAGGAGCAAATTGTATACCATTTTATTTATATTTTATATTTCGCTTAAAGAAAAAAATCTTCTACAGCCAACTTGACGATACTGAGCAAATTGTATGACATTCTATTTGTATTTTGTGTTTAGTCTAAAGGAAAATCTTCGACAGCCAATTTGACGGTAGGAAGCAAATTGTAGGACATTCTATTAATTGTAGCATAATGCGGATTAAAAATATAAGCAGAAAATATAATCGACAATTTCTTCTTATTGTTAGTATTCTTCAGCCCTTTTGGTGCAAGCTCATCGCAGCTCAAATTCTTGAGGTCTTCAAACAGTCCTCGTGTAGTTTCAAAAGGAACATATATATAATTAAACTAATAATAAACTATTCAATGGCTAAATCCATATAACAGCTGATAGACCATCTGAAATTTAAATAAGCATATTTTATTCGTTTATTTGATGTTTATTCATTAGAGGTGATGTAATTAGAAATGTTGACCCCTAGGGTAAGCAAAGGAAATCTTGACAATCATATTTTTGCATTACATTTTATAATTGAAGAGCATTTCTGCTTTCTTTGAAATATGGTGGTTCAAACCAACAGCATTACTCATGATCTCCTTCTGATATGTCACTGCTCATGACACGGTTTCTTCGAAAATCAGCAGAGATTATCGCGATTGCCGATGACTCTAAAACAAAAACAAAAAGTTAGCCATCTGTCAGGATTGAAACCTGTTGTAGCGTGGTCCTTAATAATATTATTCTATTTACATTTCACGAATTACCGTGAAGCCAAGCTAGTTAGCATCGAGATAAGTTGACAGATAGGACGGTTTAAAAAACACACAGATGCTTTCATATCAAAGTATCAATGATTGGATATCTGCCCATAATAAACAGGTGTCATATTTAATGATGGAGTATAAAAATCACTATTTTAGGGGAGGAGGAGGGATAACCTCTCATTTGCCTCCCTTTTCCCTCTTGATTCCAAATAAAGATAATCCTGTTTGGAATACTAAGTAACAGTATTTTGATGTCGATTCCTATCATGCGGGCTACAGAAACAGGTGCTTTAAAAAGATTCCCCAGGTGTTTGATAACTTAGATGCAAACGATTTTTTTTCCTCTTGCAACTTATCGAATTGTACTTCCTTAACAAATATATTAATTATAAAGCTTTTAATCCATTAAGAGGAAATTGGTTAGAAAAAAAAAACCTACGACGTTGTTTCGTTCTCTGAATTGTTTTCCTTCACATAGTTCGCGACAAAATGTAACAAGTTTTTATTATTATTTTTTAAAGTTCTTTTCCGTTGCCCCCCACGGCAATTAAGTTTTTGAAGAACCTCTGCTTTCTTCCGTTCAAATCGGGAGTACGAATCTGAAGGCAATTACCAAAGTCAAGTACTTTTTTTTTTTCAATGTTTAAAAAAGATTTCCCCCTTTTAAATTCAATTAGTGATACTCGATAAAATTTACGATGAAATTTCCCAGAAGATGGCAAACACTGTAATGCAATTCAATTAAAGAAGAGAGAAGAAATTTTAACTATTCGGCGTTAATCTAACAGTCTCTGCCGAGGAATTTAGCAGTGAAATTAAATTCTGGAGATGGAATTTAGAAAGTATCCGTCCTCTTTCTTCTAGCTAACTGTGTAATATTTATTATCTCTTAAGAATAATGCAATCTTTTTTTTTTTCTTTTGATGTCTTTGTCTTTCGAATTTATTCTTAAAGGAATGTAAGTTAATTTATTTCGTTTCGGCTTACAATGTATTTTCATTTAATAATATATAGCAAAATAGTGAAATTTAAATGCTAGTGAGGCTCAAATAAAGTCTAACTTCAGTTATCTGGTTTAAAAACTGAGTTTTTTAAATTAGTTTTTTCGTAAATATAATATAAAAAAAAGACAAACACAATGATAAAGTTTGTTTTCTTTTTAGCATTTATCTCTTCTCTGGTATTAAAATATCTTTACTACTTCAATGGATATCTTGTCCGCAGTGATTAATTTCAAAATTGAAGCAAGTTGTATGTTTAGTAATTCTAAATATGACAGACGATTTCTTTTTTGTTATATGTCAAAATAATTACTTATATCGATATATATAGCTAAGAATAAAAATTATTCCATATGACGATTTTCAAATGCTTTCAAGCCTGGCTGGTAAATATTCGTAAAATTGAGAAATCATTACAACATCAATAATCAATACAACATCATCAATTAGATACTAATAATAAGATAGATACTATTGGTTTTCTAAAATATTCCCTACAGTTTCTAGGAAAAAAAAATAGTACGTCTGTGTAACTGATTAGTATAATGTAATTAGTTATTAGCCATAGGCGAATGCTGTGGTTTGTTATTAATAATGTGTATAATTGAGAATTTTAAAGATAATCATATGAAATTTTTATAGAAAATTTTGCATGTTATTATGTTTATTGGATGCAAAAACATTTCTTTTTGCGACGAATTCGGTAGTGAATTGCAGTATAATCATTTTGAAAAAAAGAAAAAAAAAAGCACATTAATATAAGTTGACACTTTGAAAACGCTTGGAAAATTTACGAATCATTGTATATAATTGCTTTTTTATTGTTTCCTTATTCTTTTTTCACTTATTTATTAATTTCTGATTAGAACTGGCATTTTTCCTCATGAAGGCGCCTCTTTGATGCCATTTATAATTTCTTTTTTATTGCATGTATTATAATGTAATAAAAATAAGTAGAGGTTCACATTTGAAATGTTCTATATTTTATCACTTTAACCGTAACTGTAACTGCAAAAATCAACTGTTGATCTTTCCATCATTCGTGCGCACATGTCTTAAAATATCTGCATTTAAAACTTCATGGTTTTTCTTTGAATGATATAATCATCAGTAACTCAAGTGTCGGTTATTTTATATAGAAACATCCTGTAATTCTTTGACAAAGAACTTTAGTTGTTACTTTTTACATTTGCGACTCAGGCTTCTTTTGTTCAAATGATTTGTTTCTGATCTCAAAGTTTGTCGATTTAGAAGTATTTTGTGTTTTTCTTTTATAAGTATCTTGTGCTTCAACAGTATTTAAAAATATAAAATTTTTAGAACTTCGAGCCAAAGCATCCATAGTTTGTGTCTATTCCGACTGGAAATCCGCTATGCATGAATATGAGGACAAATAAATTAATGGATAATGAATTTTCTGGAAAGAAATTCTAAATTTTATTAATTAGTTTTAATTTTTGTAATCATTAAATTGAGATTTCCTTAGACAATTCAATTCAACATTTCTAAACAATTTTTTTTTCGACTTGAGTGTATTTTTTTTTTTTTTTTTAATACCTTCGCCCAACTGACGATCAGAACACCTGACCCATTGAACGGATGTATTATTCCAAGAAGTAGGAAGCATTTACCGAAAGCTGAATTCGATGAAATTCATTTTTCACAGCTTCATTTTCTTTAAAAAAGATTAAAGAGTCGTAGTTGGATTTTACTTCTTAGACTAAGAACATTTACCTGATATGGGGTTACGTAAAATGATACTGAGGTTCATAGGTCTGTTTTTTTAAAATTTGAAACTGTTTTATCTATTTTTTGAAAAAATTTGTTAACATTTGTAATAGAAGTTTGGAAATTCCTCTAAAATGTGATCCATAACTTATTAACTGATTGTTCTTTTTTGGTTATTATTAGTAAATGTTTTTATTATTTATTTTCCATTTCGGAATCGGAATTTTTAAAGGAATTCATTAATTCTTTCTATCCCAATCAGATTTTTTTTTTTAAATCTTTGTATAAAGTAGCTACTTTTGCTATCAATCTACCATATGTTGAAATAAAGTGATATATTTCGCTAGTGGTTCGAAATGCTACATAGACTGAAACCACTGATTTTCATGCTCAGGATTTTTCATGTTTTCATATGCGCAATATTTTCCATGGGGGTATGAAAATATTAAAAAATCCTTAAAATAATTGAAACAATATTTGACTTTTAATTTAATATTATCGAATATGTGTCTCTCGGAAATCAAATGGAAGCATAAAATTAGATTACCTTGAAAACATGTTCTAAAAATCCCTGGGGTGGAACGGGAGGGAGGGGGGAAGTTGCGAGACCCCCAGGCAATTGTCTATTTGATAATCCTGTTTTACAGTCACTTGAAATGCTGAGAACACATTTGCTTTGGAATGGATTGTACGAATATTATGTTCTCTTCATTTTATATTTAAATAGTTCCCAAAACTTAAAAGCGGTGTGAAAATGATACACATACTTGCTCAAATCCTTAAATCTGCTTTCGACAATGTCAACATATAAAATAATTTTACCACTGAAAGAGTATTAAATTCTAGCTTTGAATATTTATAATATTCCAACCTTTTTCTTACGTGGATTTGTTTCATCTAAAAATATTCCCCAAAGAGCGTAACATCATCAATGTACGACAAACGCAGAAAGAAACTGCTTACGCAAGTCAATAAATCACGTTTTGTGAGCTTGAATAAGTGAAGGAAAGCAGCCTCATCAATAAAACAAGAGAAGTCACTTTTCACTGATCTTTTATATAAACAATTCGCAAAAAAGGCCGAGATGGATAAAAGAGAATTTTATGTCTATCTATCCTATTTTCTGAATTTGTTTCACTCGGATTTTTAGTGAGCCTTTTTTGTGAGCCACGATACGTCAAAATCAATTCAATCCTTTTCTTAAAAATATTGCCCACTTGTGTCGCAAACTTTCCAAAATTTCACATATTAAATTTATACAAATCTTCGATATATCCCGAGGTATTTTAAACGGCAGAGGATCCCCATGGTGAACGATAATATGCCTAAATGCCCCTAAAAAGTATAAGATCTTAAGGTTCAATACATTCCTTATCGGCATGATTTAAACAAGGCAAACAACGTAGCTTTATACGTCGCATCAAATAACAAAGACCCTATAAATATTCAAGAAGGAAGCCATTGTCGACAATCATTGAAATCTTGATGACACTGTAACCATAGCAACTACCCAATTCGGGCGATTTCATACACATCCCTTGAGACGATAAAATAAACCAAAAGAAAAAAAGTGCCTTCTTTCCTTCAGAAATGTTTGAACAAAAGCTCAATGAAAAGCTACTTTTCCCTTTTGCTTGATGTGATGAATTATTATAACCAAAGAACCATTCTTAAGGGGAAGATGGAAAAAAAAAATGCCAACTGTGACATCGGTTTACAATGAAAGCATTTAAAGTGCCGCAGTAATAATGTGACAGAATTGATCGAAAAACATGCTAAGTGCCAAGCGGATAATTAAAACAGTTCTTCGCTTTTTTACGAACTGCGAAAGAAAAAAGTTAAATCGGGTAAATCAAAATGGCATGGTAATGTTTAGGGATCGCGTGTATTCTTTCCATTTTTGCTTGTTAATTGTAGATCGGAACGAAAGTTTCCTTTTGTATATATTTTTCTTTGTTTATGTTAGTGGTGGTGACGTTTTGTGCTGTCGTTTTGGTGGTTATTCGGCAACGAGCCAGACTGCTTTTGCAGCGGAGTATTTTTCACAACACGTGCAATTGAAAAAAGAAACCGTGCTGTTTCATTGCCGCGGTTTTATTAACTTGTCATTTTACCTCCGTGATTTCTTCCTTTCCTTTTCTTTTTTAACTCATCAGGAGTAAACAAGCGCACGCTTTTTTGGCTGGATGTAGACATGGTTAACTGATGTTAATTTCTCCGTCAACTTCACTTTCTTTTTTCTGCGTGCAATCCAGGGAATGTGTGGTTAAGTAACGTGAGATAATCATGTCATTCCGCGCGTGTTTCCTTTTAAAACTGTTTTAAATATTCAGTTGACATTTCTTTTTAAGTTTTTGACTTTCTTTTTCATAAGTTAAATATTTTTTCAAAGCAGATAAATTAAAATGTACTTATTTCAATAACTACATTATAAAATGTGACAATGTAAAACATTGCAAAGTGTAAATTATCTTTTTATTAACATTAATTTGGGCTACAATTAACCAGAGATTTTTTGGGCACATATAGACATGATTAATTTATGTTAATCAAGCCGTTTTTGCGAGTAATCCAGAGAATGTGAGGTTAATTAACATGAGATAATCATGCCGTTTATATTTGCTTCCTTTGGAAACTGTATAAAAAATTCAGTTGCCTCTTATATGTTTTAATTGAAAAAAAAATACATAAATATATATTATAATGATTTTTATTGACCAAATAAATTTAAAATTTGTTTAAAGACTGACTGAAGATATACATTTAAAAAAATTATATTTTCATTATAAATTTTAATTTGAAGATCACACACACACACGCGCGAGCGCTAGGCAGAAAGAACGCCAAAATAAGCTTGGCGCTTAACGTGTTGATAAAATACCAGTCAGTCTTTTCTTCGATGATCATATATAACATTTTGATAATTTTTATCTTATTAACAAAATTAATATGAACTTAAAATAATGTTTTCTTATTTAAATTTTCATTTTATTTTTTCCTTTCAAAATAAGATACTATAGACTGCAGCACAGTTTTATTATTTTTATAGGTAAATGCTATCTTTAAACTGTAAATACAAAAAATTTTGCTTGATACAAAATACAAAAATCGTTCAAAACGCTCGACAGAGGTGCGTAGATAGTTATCAAATTTATCACTGTTGTTCTTGGTTGGTTGAAGTTCACTTATAAAGGGTTTTTTACGATTTTAATTAAGAGTTTTAATTTAAAAATCAGTCGAATTGTTAAGGATTATCTGCAATAATTCTAGAATATAATATCGCGCAAAAATTTGTTTTTTCACCACTTTAATATAAAATTTTTTAAACTTTTTAATATCAATTTTAATATCGTATAGTTCTTCTTTCAATTTTTAAAATAAAATTTGCTATGTGATTTAATGACTACAATTGTAGTTCTGTGCCATTGTTTGGTTTTAATAGGTCTGAAAAAAAAAAGCATCCATAATACATAATTGATTTTCTGGTGTTTATGTAGTAACCACAGCCCAGTGATTAATTGCCAAAGATCTCATTATTATAATTTCTTTCGTGACTATTATTCGTTAAGAACATGCTGTTAATAATACTTAAGTAGATTTATTAGAGACTATGTAGTAGAAATTTCAGCGCGACCACTTCCGTTGGCTATAGAATGTGGTTACAGTTATTTTTTTCTTAAAAGCATTGAAGAATCTGAAAGATTGAAGAGTCTTTGCAATACTTTAAGGATCACAATGCTGCTTTGCTTTGGTACTTCTTAAACTCTTTGGTCCCAAATGGGATTGCGATCAGTATTTTTAGGATCTCAGAAACAGCAATAATAAAAGCTTCTGTCAATTTTTTTAGTGCTAGCAAGCCAGAAAATGCTGTGAAAAAGCATTATGATTTGAACCATTACATTAAAATCTGTAGCAAACAAATGTTACTAAATTTTATTGATTTATCATTAATCAATAGTTTATAATCTTATTTTGTCTTGTTTCTGTATACATTTCGGATGGGAAGGCAATGTTTTTGTTGATATATAAAGGCCGTGGGGTATTTTTGTGTCTGAAGTGGTGCTGTGACATAATGATGAAAAATGTTTCAATATTATTAACTTCTTTTGTTTTCTAAATTTCTAATTATAATATTTTTTTTTTTGTATTTTATCATTAATATTCCATTATACTTTTTCTTTCTTGATTATGTCTTCATTTTGTTCTAGAAATAATTTAAATAGAATTATACTTGCATCTCTTGATTTTGTTTACATTTTTCTTTCTTGATTATATCTTTGAATAATTTTTATTTGAAGATAGTGTCACGGATTATTTTATTGTTTCCGAAATGATGATGAAAGAACATTTAATATAAATTTCTTTTTTCCCTTCTAAATTTGTAATTAGAATGATTTTTATACTAACGCTTGAGACATTCAATACAAATGTAAGCAAGAAGAAAACTTAATGAAAAGGAATTAATTAATGATAATAGTATCATCATTAATTAATTCTTCTTCATTAAGTTTTCTTTTCTTGCTTACATTTGTATTGAAAGTCTCAAAGGGATTTTCATCCATAGGTTGGGTCTCGAAATACATATGTATCCGAAATGAATCCGCGAAACTAAGGCAGACCAGTTTTTTTGTCGAAACTTTCTCCGTCTATTTCCAGAGGAATCAATAGACAGCAGGACTCCGTGTCCTATTATTCTATTGCCGAAGTTCCCCAAATCCTCCCAAGCACTCTTCTCATAATTAAATCTTTCGGTCTGACACGAGTGGATGGCAAGTTTTCTGCTGAATCTTTCCCCGTCTGAGACGCACTGGATGTGCCGAAAGATACTCCTTCCGTTTGTGGGCGAAGGTTAAAAACCCCTTCGCTCGCAGAAAGAGGATGTCGTAAAGTGAAAATGAGAGAGGCGCTATGACGGGTCGGCTTCCGTTGTGTCCCACCCCACCCAAACAGATCCCCTCTCTGTTGTGTCTCATTTTTTAAATGTTGAAAACACTTTCATTGGAAAGAGGGATTGATTAATAGCATCCAAATCTACTGGCTGCGAAGGGTTGAGGCACGTTTTGGTGGAGATGGTTATCGAATTCTAACTGTGTTTTGTTACAAGGTTAGATGGAAGATAACGAGGTTTGTTTTTGTATGCTGTCCGTTGAGTGAACGTGAAAGTATGGTTCTTCAAATGTAAAAGCGGAAAATTTGACTCAACTGACCTACTGCGATGTTTTTTTTTTTTTTTTTTTCTTTTCATGTTCATTATTCGCTTTCAGTTTTGATCATCGGAATGTTGTCTGAGCAATAGTTTAACTCCACAAATAAATTATATGATCATTAAAGTTTTTTTTGTGTGCTTTTTTCCACCTTACATAAGATGGAAAATCTTATGTAATCTTCCATCTTCCCAGATACTCTCACCCTTTCCAAGTATCATGTTGAGAAATTTCTGAATTTTAAATAAGGATGTAATCATTGTAAAAAAAAAAAAAAAAAAAGAAAAGAAAAGAAAAGAAATAGCCAAATCGATTACTTCTACAACATTCAAATCTCAGAAAGTAAACGCGGATTTAAAAATATATCGAATATACAATTATTGTTTGACAGTGATTTTAAAACACTCCGCGCTTTTGCGCTTGCGTTAGGAGGAATTTAATTCATCAAAATAGGGGTGAGACGAAAGATGAAAGGAGGGAATACTTACATTTAACAATAAAATAAACTCGGATTACTCACAGACTGATTTAAAATAATATAGTCAGAATCGACACGATGTTCACGAAAATGAAATGCATAATTTGATTGTTGAGAAAAGTATTATAGAAATTTCAAATCAGTTACGTGGAAAAATGATGAAATTGAAAAAAAAAAAAAAAAAAAAGAGTGAGCAGCTAGTGTCCTCACTCTTTTTTTTCAACCAAAGATAGACTGTTGAATTCTCTTCATCATTATCTATGGTCAAGATGAGCCAAATGTATGATTTAAAATAAATCATTTTTATTAGTAATATATTAGGACTCATGAAACTATAGTTAAGTATATAATAACGTAAAAGCATAGTGAAGGGAATGAAAAGGAGATAGAGATACTTTGAGTTTCGGGAAACAAAAGATTAGTTTGTTTATGGCACTTTTTGAAATTAAATAATATGAAAGAGTAAAAATTTAATAATATACCCATTCAACTATGCTGTACCATAGAATAATAATTGTTGGATAAGAACCATCTTATAACCTTTAAGTCATTTATTCCAACAGCGCCATTTCGCTTGCAGTTACTTCTAAAAGCAGCAGGAAGGATTTGATTGATGCATTTTATGTACTGTGCAATATATTAAAAGAATTAAATATATAATTTGATTTCTTAGAGAAAATTTATAGAAATTTCAAATCAGTTACGTGTAAATATTCTAAAATTGGAAAAAAAAATGGCGAGTAGCTAGTGTCTTCACTCTTACTAGAAACAAGTGTGGTGTCGTGACTTTTCAGCTGAGAGCGATATTGGATCACCAGTTTGAGAAATCTGCTGTCAGAAATGAGTGGGCAGAATTCACTCTCTGAAAAGCAGGAGTACGAATGACTGTCTTCACCTTCAAGCTATTCATCCAAAGATAGACTCTTGAAATCTCTTCATCATTATCTATGGCCAAGATTACCCACGCACTGTAATGGGCAGCATAAAAGCCTCAGCCACACTCAAGTTGGTGAGCGCTTGTCAACAAAAGCGTATGGAACCAATCAGTTCTTGTTGACAGTTTTCGCACTGGAAGTCGCTTGAAAAATGCGACGCTCTTGATAACTGATAAACTCCTCGCATTCTTCGAAGGGGGGTGCTTCTTCTCTACAAATCGTCTGCGACAGCACGTGCTTTTTCCCCCAAATGAAAACCTTTTCTTTCTTCCCATCCCCAGGTCTATCCATCGAGTTTGCTAACCGGCTGGTTGAATGAGTGCCAGATTTGTCGGCGTCCTCAGACACACAGACATTGAGACGGTTGAACTTTTTAATCTAAAAATAGATCAGCGATGAGCATCTAAAAATATATGATTAGTTATGTAAAAGATAAGGGGGAGGCTGAATATTATTTTGGAGGGATTTCTTTTTTCCTTATGTGTTATTACTCGTCGTTGGCGGGTGCTACTCCTACATATGGATGGGTGACAACTGAAATTGCTGGACTACCATCTCTTTTCCCTTTTTGAAATTTTATTTTTGAGTGAAGGTTGTGGAAATGATAGGTTCTTCCTCTCTCAGTCTCGGCACTTTCATGGTTTGAAAACAAGCAAATGGTTTTTCTTGTGCCCTGTTTATACTGAAGTTGAATGATATATGAACAGAATTTCTCAAAAGTTCCTTCTTTTATTTTGAGCAATGGGAAAACCATGCGTATGATGTGCTGTAAATAATTTATTCCACTGTTAGTTTTTCAAGGATTATTATTTAATTTTAAATTTATTTATTTATTGAGTAAATTTGATACGAACATTGGCCAAAAAATTTATTTAAAAAATGAGTAAATTTGTCTCGAACATTAAGCAAAAGTTTTACAAGAAAATGAGTAAATTTGTTCGAACATTGAGCAGAAGTTTTACAAGAAACTGAGTAAATTTGTTCGAATATTGAGGAGAAGTTTTACAAGAAAATGAGTAAATTTGATTCCAACATTGAGCAAAAGTTTCTTTAAGAAAATAAATTGATATCGATAAATCTTTTAATGTGGGAAAAAAAAACTTTGTTTGAAAAAAATGCACATAAAGTCTATTTTTGCAATATATTTTCCGCACACATTTTTATTACATTTACTTCAATTGTTTCTATATCTTACAGCATTTAGTTACATAATCGAAATGATAAATTTTCTACGTAACTAATTAAATAAATTGACAAAATTGAATATGAAAGTTTATGCATCTTTTATTTTCAAGCGTTTTATAAAAATGTATTAATGTACGATTTAAAGTGTTTTAAACAACTAATTATGAAATCACTAAATGATTAATTTGAAAAATAAGCATACGACATTCGAAAATACAAAGTTAAGGATTTGGAGTAGGAACGAATTTATATTTGTATACAATTCATTATCCAGCTAAAAACCAGTTTATATTATTATTATTTTGCATTTTTTGTATATTATTGTACATAGTTAAAAAAAAAAAAAAACCTTCACTTTCGGAATGTTTTTTTTTCTTTCAAGAAACGTTTTTTTTTGGGGGGGGGCATTATTTTAATTTTTCTTTCATTTCAATAGTAAAAAAAAAAAAAAAAAAAATCATATGTTAATTTTATGGGTAAAGTCAGTATTTATGTTTTGTTTTTTTGTTGTTGTTTTAGCGTGGATAAGGTCCTATATTCGCGAATAATTACGCGTCTAATTATTTTTTGCAAACGAAAAGAATTAGCACGCAATTCATTGGAATTTCAAAGTGTAGTTCATAAGCAAAATGCACTTATCTTTTTGTTTCAACAAGTATATTTTTATTTTAACCGTGGATAAGATTTTATATTCCGCCAATAATTATGCATCAGTGTTTTTGTCTTTATGTTTGGAATACATCAGCTGAAAGCTAAAAATTGTTTTTTTATAATTATTTTTTATTTATTTATTTATTTTTATATATTATTATACAAGAATAAAATTTGAATGAGTCAAATAAATGCCTTTAAAAATATATATAATTTTGTCCTTCAACAAATGGCCACGTTTTTAGTTTAATAATAAACATCTGATTACCCGAACCACCATTATAAGGTTAAAAAATATATTTGCGCCCTATTTTAAATATACGCCATTTCGAAATAAGAGGAGCGATTAATTACTGAATTGAAATTCATAAAAGATGGAATTTCATAATATGGATGGACTAAAAACTATTTTTAAAACGTTAGAGAGAAAATTATTAGGATTATTATTATCTTACCATGATTGCAATATTTTTTTTTTTTTGCAATTATTTATAAACTTGTTTGGTTATTAAAAAAAATTTTTTTTGAAATTTTTTTCGTAACAAATTAAATATTTCAATTAAATGCTTTTTTTTATTACTTACTTCGACTTTAACTTATGCATTTAATAAATGAAATAATTTTGTCTTTAAATATATCAGTTAAGTAATGAAATTAAGAAAAGAAAATTTCAATATTTCATCCTTTTTCTAATGATAAATTATAAAAAAAATTTTTAAAGTAAGAATATTTTAAATAAAAAAATAATTTTCCGCTTCTAAAGAAACAAACTAGTAAAAATGCGATTTTAAAAACTATTTATATTAATTTAATTTCCTTGCATCACGAGTTTGCTTGTAATGCATACATAGAAATCGTATCATTTTGACATCTGGCCATCCTATGTTTCTGAGTGACCATAATCAAAAAAAATAAAAATAAAACGAGTACTAAAGTCAGTTTCAAAATTGATGTTACCAGTCAATGCATTACCCTCAAAGGCAATTAATACGCTACTGTAGCTGCATCTCCAGGTAAAGCAGAATCAGCTTTCTTATCCGATAGTTTCTCTTCTACATATTACAGGTGTCCACCGGAGGGATCGAATATCCATGAATCAAGAATTTGTTCAGAAGAAAAAAAATAAAGATCCAGAATATGCGAGAAATATCGTTATCTAAGAGGTATTAATAACTGAAATTAATACTCATATAGGTTTAAGCAATCAATTACCGCCCGATATGTTGCCATATTCCTTCAAGCCAAAATTCAAGATAGCGAAAATCAATATTGAAGACGAAGGTCAAACGATTTTTTTATTTTTTATTCAAATGAGGGCAAGTTATCGCCCGTATCAATGACAGACATCCTTTCATAACGCGGTTCACCACCTGTCGGAAAGTGTTACGAATATTAAATAAAATTCGATACTCAAAATAAAAAAAGAGCAATAAAAAAAGAGCGGCTTTCAATATTCTGTTAATCGAACGAGAACTCTTACTGACAGCAAGGCTCTGTTGCCAGATTTCTTTCCAAGTTCCTGCTTTTCGCTTTTTGGCAAAGGCCTCATTTACACATCGCTGAATTTTTACGCCAGCAGAACTTTCTACCTCTTTTCAAGGTACGTATTGCGACAGGAAAAAAAAAAAAAAGAGGGGGGGGGCAGAGAAGAAAAAAAAAGGGTCACTGGTCCTTCGTTTTATTCGGCAGTGTCGTCTGTTCTTTTTATTTATTTATTTATTTGTTTGTTTGTTATTTTTGTTCTTTTTATTTTACTTTTCTTTGTTACTGTGTTCTTTTTATTTGTCTTTTTTTTTCCGCTTTCGATTTTTCAGCTGGCTAAAAGAGAAGGTTTAAAAATAACGCTCTTTTTTCGCCTTCTTTTGAAGCTGTGATTTGTAACATTTTAGAAGCCAAGGGCGTGTTGGCCCTTTTTTGTTTTGACAGCTTTTAAGCTTAGAAATTTCAATTCCTGGAAGCATTTAAAAAGGTGTTATCACCTGGGTTTTGTGTGAAGTAATTTATGAGTAGCTGTAAAAAAATAAAAAATAAAATAAAAAAAATAATATAAAAAAAAACTGAAATACCAGATAGCTATTTAAAATGCTGGCTTTAATTTCAAAAAAGAATTTTAAAAAAATTTTAGAGATGAAAAACTTTTTGATTGAACATTATAGTGTTGAATTCCTCAATATTAATATGAAAAACCGTCTTGATAAAAAAATATTTTGTGGACCGATAAAATTTATTACATTAAGATTAAAAAATATTTCAGATCAGAGCCTCTAGTTGTAAACATAGTATCATGACAATGTTGTAGACTTAATTCGTCTACCACGATTTACAAAGAATGTACTAGCTTATAAATATTGTTTTTTAATAATTAAATTAATTTTCTATATGTAATTTCTTTTTGATAATGATTTATAAATTAAAAAATAGTCTTTCCAAGAAATATTTTCTAAAAAACCTCTTTAATTTTTCTAAAAAAAAACTTTTTTTTTTAAACCTCTTTAAAAAGGTAATTTCGTTTGCTTTTTTTACAAAGTAGCAAATTTGCAATGTAATTTGGAATATCAATGTAATTGAAGGATAAAAGACCTTCTAAATTGAACCTTGCAATTAAATGTTTTGAGTTCTTATGACCGTATTTTTTTTAATCAAAAACTCTTTTAATTTAAAATATTTGATGAAAAATAGAATTAATTCTTTTGCACGTTTCAGAATGCAGAATATAATGTATATTTATACTTCATGAATTCTTTTAATCTTTTAGTGAATTCGAAGCTTTATATTCTTTTTTAAAGAAATCGTTTTTAAAATTTCTAACAACAATTTATTAATTCTAAGTGAATTTAATTTAAATTGTAAGCTGTTTTCTTTTTGTTGAATTTAATTATTTCTCTCTCTCTCTCTCTCTCATTTAAAAAAAGTTTATATGCTTGTTTTTTTATATACTTTTGTAAGAAAACCTTATCTTATTTATCCATATATTTATTTATTGTGAATTACAAGATGAATCACCTGTCTCGAAAAAAAATAATAAAAATTCACATTAAAAATAAAACTCATTCAGAGCTACGATGTTAATAACTTAATTCACTCAGCGCATCTGTGTATATAATGAAAAAATGATGTTTAACTTAGCAATTTGACTTCAGTAATGCGTTAAATCATGGAAAATTGACACAAGGTGAAGAGAAAAAGCTTATATATACATAAAATCCCTTAATCCGCCCCTAATTTCCGGTCTGAGTTCAACCCCTTTTCAGCCTAAAGGAACGAGACTAAGTTAAAAAAAAGAAATTCTTCCTTAGCGGAAGTGACAAATTAGTCTTGAAAGCGGTGCGTTTACCTAAAACAAAGTTACCTTTTTTTTGTATCTCGGCGAAGAAAAAAAGAAGGCAGATTTTATCTTTTCCCTACTTTCCGAAACTCATTTAAGTTAGCGTCATCTGCTTTATGCATAGGGAAACATCATACGGAGGAATTATGAATCCACCGGGAATTTTTTCAAAATATTACCTTTTTTTTCCCCTTCTTTTTTTCCCCCTGTCGTTCCTTTTTATTTTAGCTCGGAAGGTAATACTTCGGAGTTTAAAATTAGAAACCTTCAAAAATATGCCATCTCTTGCAGCAAACTGCCCTTCTGTTCTTCGGTTGGGAAAAATATTAATAGCTGGAAATGTGGGTTTGGTAAAAGCGCGCATATCTTTCGGTTATATTTTTTTTTCTGCCAATGCTTAATATGTTTCCTTTTCCTCTAATTTTCTTTTTAAATGAACTTACTCTTAAATTGCGTTGGTTCAAAGAAAGCTTTATTTTTTAAAAAATACATTAAATCTAACGAGTGAATTTTTTGCTTTATGAAATTGCCAGAAATAGCATTTGCACCATCTCCTGTGTGTCTTATGAAGAGATAATTTCGGTAATTTCAAAAACTCATCTGACATTTATTTTTATATCTCTACCATATGATTTATCTTTCCATCTCTTGTGTCGTAGATTCATGTGAGAGCTTTATGAAAAAATTTCTCCGTAAGAAAATATGGCATTAGATTTGAGATACCAAAATTCTGGCTGTCTCGTTTAACGTTTGATTCATGTCTTCTGGAAACAAGATGGCTATGTGTGTTGGGGGTGATGTGAAGTTTCTCGTATTTTTAATCTTAAAATAAACTGCAGGGCACTAAAATCTATTTTCGTGTGTTTACGTTAAATATTTAATTTCGTTTCAAATGGAATGCATTTCGTTTGGTAACAGCTTAATTATTATCATGTGTGAACAAGATATTGTTTTCGTTTGAGGTTTGTGAAGCCACGAAATGCACGGGCGGAAAATTGACGCTTTATCGCTTTTGAAGCAACAGTTTATCTCTTTTAGGGTTATTATAAAATGATAAAGAATTTTGTCACATTTGGCGACTTATCACCGACAAAAAGTCATAACATGGCGCGTAAGTCCACCATGTACCCGATTCTCCTGTCTGGCTAATAAAGGGCATGTTCGTAAGAAGTTATCGCCCGAAGAAGCACATTTAAGAAAATGGGAATGAACGCGAAACAGCGAGAGGAGGTATCGAAAGTTATATATATTAATTTTCAATTTTTCTAGCTGACAAAAAAAATTTTAGAACTCGAACGGTTTTCAAAAAGGGGGGGGGGAAACCATCGTTTTCTAAATATCGACGCATGCGTAATCTGATAGTCACATGATTGTTTCAAACCGGTTTAAAACGGTTAATGGCTTAAATTAATTAAGATAAACAATTACTTAAAAAGTAATGTTCTCACATGATAACATGAAATTTGCGATAGCAGATTTCATTTTTTTCTTTTTTATTAATAGCTCATTTTATTCTAAGACTAATTTTCAACTGTAAAGATTCATTTCCTTGAAAAACAATATGATTCTATTTTAATCAGTAACATTTGAAATTGACAGTATACTGAAAACTAATGGGTATATAATTACGCTTGGTTAAAATAATCCTGAATTTAATACTAATATTTTTTTTGTTATATTTAAACATAATTTAGTTATGAACTCTAACTGTCTATGTTTTGTATTATGGTTATTATATTCCTCCAACGCTAATATTCCTAGGAACACGTATGGTGATATTCATCGATATGTGGTCTTCAGCACTTTTCTATGAACTGTCAAACTGTATTGTCTTAGATTTCCAGGTTTGCAATCTTTCAACACATGGAATCCAAATTTCCATATCAATTTTAGTCGAGCACGTTTCGTATTAGTTTCGCTAACTTCCGGTTTTTCAACGGAATTCTGCTTAAAAAAATAAGTGTTAGCATACTTTTTTTTTCATTTTTAGGTAAATGTTAAATTTTCATATTAATTGAATGTTAAATTTTCTATAATTAGAATTTTTTTAGTTGTTTTATTCATATAAATACATATATTTTTATGATTTTTGTTATTAGCATTTATGTATTTATTAATAAGTTTCAAATGCCCGAACTTACTGAAGAATTAATTTAAATAATACCGTCAAAATTCATTAAATTCTATTGACAAAAATATTTAACCTTCTTTAATTATCTTACTTGTTTAGTAATAGAGATAAAATTTATTTAATTTACGATTTTATTGTGTCATGTACATTAAAATATGAGTGGATTTTTTTCCCCGCCTTATTTGTTTAAAAAACACAGTTGAATCTTGGTGCTCGCGTGTGTATATAATCTTCGTTTATGCAACGCATTTTTCGGTAGGTCATATTAATATTAGAATGTCATCATTATTCTGTCTTTGTCTTTGTTGGAATTCGCTCACGTCAAAGATTATTTTACTAGTTGCTTTTAAAATTTTATTTTCTTTGAAAATAACTCTTTCCAAAGGAGCACCTCTGTGGAAAAATAAAATTATCGAGAAATGCCATTCGAACAAAATCTTTCTGGATCAAAATCTATTATTATGGATGTTGTTGCCGAAATTCAATTCATCTTTGGAAATATTTCATTCCGGAACGAGTCCATCATATAAAAAACACACCTCTGCAGAAATCAAAATGAATCCAACCCGACATTCCTTTCTGTGTATTCTCTCTATGAACCAATCGTGGTACCAGAATTTCTGAAAAGTGAGCAAGAATCTATTTCCATTACTGAAGTCCACCCCCGAAATATGCCGCTTCGGTATGAGAAGTACCAGAACACACCATTCCACCAACACTTTCTCTCCAAGAATATTAAGAAAAGGGGAAAAATCACCGCACATGCGAATCACGTAGCACATTTCTCAAGACGCGCAAACACATATGCGCGAATCGGAATGTTCGAAATTTTCTTACAGCCTCGCCAACCCACCACTCCATCCCAGGGCTTTTCCAGCAGAAAACCGGGGCTTGGAATTTCCCGTACACCGTAGAAGGAAAACAGCTCTGGGAAGGAGGCTCAATTTATATTGTGAGCTGTCGCAGTGGATACGCCTTGAGATTTGTTTCATGAAGTATTTGCCTTTTCTTGTAACCTCCAGCATCTCATGCAGTAAGTAAGGCAACATAAATCCTCTGTACCAGAGACATTTTCAAGATTAGGAAGCATTTTTTTTTATTTTTTTAAAAAGAAATAAATATATAATTCTAAATTCCAGACGAAGCTTGAGGGAAGAGGGGTGGGGGAGTGTGTAAGAGGAAAAACGGAACAGAAACCGTTAAAAAATCGATACCGAGGAACTTTGATCAAAAAGCGATTTCTCTTACACTTCGGAATGAATAATGATTTGAACTTCCGCCATTTTCCTATCAATTTTACTGATTTTTTTCTCCTTTTCTTATATAAGAAATGAAAGCAGGGGATTAGAGTGGAGGGTCAGAAAAGAAATAAAAATAATAAAAGAAAATAACAAAGGAACACACAGAGATACATGGAAAATATCAATCAATCACATCTGGAGAAATAATTCAGGAATTCTTTATATATCTATATATATATATCCTTATATATATTGTTCTTTAAAAAAAAAGCTTTTAACCTTTTGTATTTAAGCGTCAAGCTTACAGAAGATGAAGGTTCCTTTAAAAAGAAACGTAAATTTCTCATACCATTAATCGCCGTCAAACTTCCAAATCTCTGACTAACAATGCAGGAACTTTAAAAATAGAATAAAATAAAAATGGCGCGAAAAAGAAGAAGGAGGAGAAGAAATGATAATTTTTCTTTTCTGTACTTCGACTAAACGAGTCGAGAACCTGGAATAAAAAGTCTTGTAAAGGATCTCTTCTTTCACCAAAGAGGAGATGTTTAGGACAATTTGTCAACTTTGAATCCTTAAAATCATTCTGCGGAAGGAATTTTTTTTGGCAGCTGCACAAAGACATCCTTCTTTGGTGGATGTTCACACTTTTTAAATGATAAAATTAGTCAAAAGTATCCTTTCTTCCGGATGGACTCCTAGAAATGCCATTCAAAAAATATGTAATGGCGGAAGGAGTTGAGTGAAATATCATTTAAATGTCTTGGTACACAATTTCTTTCGTAATTCTTTCTGGGAAAGTAGCATTTTAATGTAAGCATCGTGACAGTTTCTTTAAACATTTTATTTAATATTGCTTAGAAGTTAATTCCCCCCCCCCCCCAGCTAATAACTGTTGCTTCATATTTCTTGCTATTTTTTTTAAGCGGCAGAAAATATATTTTCAAAGAACCTTCAATGGACCTTCCCTAGAGTGTGGAGGGGGGGGGGTGAAATTGTGATTTTTTATTCTTAAACATAATCAAAGTGACCATGTTTATTACAAGAATAAATTATTCCCTTTGTCGAATTTCTTATAAAATTTGATAAAGACTACAAAATTAATTTCATCTTCAATTTTGTTACCTTTTGTTTTTGAATCCTGTTTCTAGATAAAGAAACTTAAGCTCAAAAATGACTCGTTCAACTCAGCCCCCCCCCCTCGAAAATCCTAAAATGTGGATATTCATCAAAATATGAAAGTTGGATTTTGTGACAAGACAAGTAAAAGAAGCTTTTAAAATTTACACTTAAATAAATTGGAATTCAAAAATGAATCAAAATTTCGTTATTTGCACCAAAATGATTCAATAAAAACATGCAAGTATATCTCAGTTACACCAAGAACAAAATGGTTACAGATGCCTTGCCGTTGAATCATTTGCATTCGATTTTTTTTTCTTCCCTTGCTATATTAGCCTGTTTCACCTCTGATTATCTTCGTGTCTTATTGGATGTAAATGTTTTTAAGAAAAGAAGATAAATTTGAAAATTCCCAAGCAGTTCAGAAAGTTCTACAGAATTTGTATTCAAATTATTAAAAAGTGTAGATGTAAGTTACTCTTTTGTGAAATCTCTATTTCAGAAGTGTAATTCGACATCGACATCTTCCGAAATCTATGAATGTTTTAATATTAAATATTTGTTAAAGATTAATCAGATGGCATGAATTCTGTGGTATGCATGATTTGAGTATTTATAATATCGATACACGTGATCTGATTATATTTTGCCTTAAAAATAGCCAAATAAGCATTGTTTTCGAATGTCATGTATAATTAAGCAAGGCTTGCATCAAACCGGTATTGGCAGTCCATTAAGACCACGCTTGAGCAGAAAAATTGGACAACAGCCATTATTTCGTAGACATATAACTAACTATATGTGGTTATTTCGTTTCTGTTCATGTGTGATCTTACCATATTCACAATTCTTTTTCAATGTTAAATTCATCTTTGTATTATATATATATATATATATATATATATATATATATATATATATATATATATATATATATATATACTCAATGAAAATCATGTATACAAGTTTTAAAACTTCCTGAATTAGAAAGTATTTTCTTTCAATAAACCTGTTCCTATTCTCCAACTATCAGAATGTTTGTCCTTTGAGGGTGATATCAGAATACTATAAACTGCAAAAAATATGTAAAGTTCTCGCGTGTTTAATAATATTACTTGTTCAAATTATCGATTTTAAGCTAACTTTGAGATGATTTTGTATGTATTTCCTCTCATTCTATCGGCAAAATCAAAGAAAAGTCGTGGATAATTGATTTCAAATGGGAGGTTTCAGCTAACCTAGAAAACCACGCCCTGGAACCACCAATGTTGTTTCTTGAGAAACGACTAATGTACCATCACCCCACGCCGGGAAACAACAAACACTTCAAAAGATAACGCGACGTCAGCTAATCCATCACCTTGACGTCTACAATGAACTTTTTCTTTGCAGGACTTTTCGAATCGGATACCCATGTGACGAGCACGACGACAACCACGGCCACCCCTTCCGTGAGGTCGATACCCCTGGCAGTCGGCAGGTCCCTCAGCTACCAAGCGGACAGCATGGATCATAGGGACTTCCGGTCATCTTGTCTGGCCAGGACGCCGTCCGGCTCTCTCTTCATCCCCAGCGGTAAGTTATCTCCCGCTGTTCTTTTGCAAGAATTATTGGCCCACCCTTACCTGCTCTCTTTGATACTACCGATGTCTTTATTATCATGTCATGATAATAGAGGCCGACAACAATGCATGCAAACGTGAAGGTTAGATAAAAGTGCGATATTGAAAAATTTAGGACCTCCCACACTGACACAGATTAGTGTTAAAGATAACAGTGGTATACATATTAGTTAAAAGATGATCTACATCTTCTTCACAAATTCTTTTTATTGCCCAATATTTTTTTAAATTTATTCATCTTTTGTGAAAAATAAGGCGAAGAAAAATTATGTCAAATGGTACGTAGGGAAAAAAAAAAGTTTTATCATTGCATATGATCCGTTTTTGGATCAAGAATTTTCCATAACTCCATCTACAAAAGAAAACTTAATTCGCTGTCCCAAATAGTCAAATTAGAAGAAACACCTAACAGGAAAAACAGAAGAAAATTATTAATTTGTACCAAATAAAGAGGAATTAATCGAAGTACGTGATTTGTTATGATGACATATCCAGCCCTTTTAAGTAACATCGGCAGTTAAATTTTCATATAAAGCACTGCCAGTGGTAAAACTATTATTTTTACTAATGCTTCACATAATGAGGATTGAGGTATTGCACTATTTTATTGCTTAATTATGACACTGATACCTAATACTTTTTTAAATCAAACCATATTAATCATAGAATAGAAAAATTAATAGTTGATTTTGAATTTCATTTAAAATAGTTTGTTGTGATTGTTAAGAATTACTATTTCTTTTTGTTGAATTTACTGGGGGTTTTTTTGCACTTATTATCATTAGCATGTAGTTTATATTTTGAATAACAGATGGCAGCACGTAACAACATGCACCATATTTGATAAATTTTCAACATGAGAACAGTATAGAAATTATACTGAAAATTGGAAAATGTTCTTATGTTAATTAAAAGTTAAGTTAATTTATAGCATTGCATTAAATAACAGTGATTTGATCTACCATATTTTTCTTAGCTTTGAATAAAAGTCATATTCTTAATTCTCATTTCTCAGTAAAATAAAAATTATTTTTATCTTGACAATGATAAGGGTTTTTTATTTTTCCGCAGTTCATTTTACAAATGATATAAAAATCAATGTCCATAATAATTTTCAAATCAGTATTAAAATATTAATATTTTAAATATTTAATTCTGAAATCTTTTTTATTCTTACTTTTGAAAAATTTATAATCACATATGCATTTAAAATAAAAATAAAAGAAGCATGAATTACTATTTATTTCATTATTTTCTTCAAATAAGTAATAAAATATTAATGTCTTATCCATTTAATTCTGTAATCTTTCTTTATCTTACTTTTCAAAATTTTGTAATCACATACATGCTTAAAATAAAAATAGAAGAATGTTGAATTACTTTTTATTTCGTTTATTTTCTTAAAATATATATGTACTTCTGTATATTCTATTTTCTTTTTATTCTAATAACTGTTAATTTTTAATTTTGATGAATTCATTCTCCTTAGAATGCAAAGTTCCAGCATCGCCTCTGAACTGTCATCTGTCCAGTCAACTCTCAAAAACTGTTAATGAAAGCAAGGCAAACCCAGAAAGGTAAAATCAAATCTCATCTTCTTTCTACAAATGCCATTATTCTGTGCTACATGCTCATAGATTTTCTACAAATACCATTATTCCGTGCTACATGCTCATAGATATATAGATTTTCTACAAATACCATTATTCCGTGCTACATGCTCATAGATATATAGATTTTCTACAAATACCATTATTCCGTGCTACATGCTCATAGATATATAGATTTTCTACAAATACCATTATTCCGTGTTACATGCTCATAGATATATAGATTTTCTACAAATACCATTATTCCGTGCTACATGCTCATAGATATATAGATTTTCTACAAATACCATTATTCCGTGCTACATGCTCATAGATATATAGATTTTCTACAAATACCATTATTCCGTGTTACATGTTCATAGATATATAGATTTTCTACAAATACCATTATTCCGTGCTACATGCTCATAGATATATAGATTTTCTACAAATACCATTATTCCGTGCTACATGCTCATAGATATATAGATTTTCTACAAATACCATTATTCTGTGCTACATGCTCATAGATTTTCTACAAATACCATTATTCCGTGCTACATGCTCATAGATATATAGATTTTCTACAAATACCATTATTCCGTGCTACATGCTCATAGATATATAGATTTTCTACAAATACCATTATTCTGTGCTACATGCTCATAGATATATAGATTTTCTACAATACCATTATTCCGTGCTACATGCTCATAGATATATAGATTTTCTACAAATACCATTATTCCGTGCTACATGCTCATAGATATATATATTTTCTACAAATACCATTATTCTGTGCTACATGCTCATAGATATATCTAACTTTGAAAACATGTTTTCTGTTGATAATTATTTTCTCTAGTTTCCTTTATACTTCCTTCGAGGAAATGACAAGTAGTAATAAAAAACTTTGCATATTTCCAATTAATACTTTTAAAATAATTTTAAAACAGTAAGTTATAACAATAAGTGTCAATTTAGATATTACTACAAAATATATTGAAAACAATAATTTAAATTTAAAAATTTTAATTATTATCATAAAGGTGAGAAAATCATACCTTTATTGAATATTAATCATAATTTTATTTTTGAACATTTAATATGTATGCAAGTATTTGTTAAATTTAAAAAAATTCTTTAATATTGTCTGACATGCTAATTTTCTGTGAATATTAGAAACAACATTAAAAATCGAACTGAATTCATTAGATTATATTACAATTCAGTCCATTCAATTTTTTTTCCACTAATATTTTGACAAGCAAAATATATTTGTAGTTTTTGAATGGAATCGGTTGCATCTATAAAAGGAAATGGAATAAATTCTCCATATTAGCTTTCATCTTCATTCAAATTATCACATAATGATTTTTAATTAATTTATCAGTTTTGAATAATTCCGAAGTTATATTATCGATATCACAGTTCGTATACTCCCCGAAAGTGATGTCTCTGTTTTCAGCATATTTCAGTCTTCTGTAACGAAAACGATGTAAAACCGAATCTTTGTGTCGTATGAATGACGTACTTTATTATTATGATGATTGTGAATGAATCAAAACTGTGATGAAAGATGTATAGGAGAAACGTATAAATGGTGTTTTATTCATTAAAAATGATTGAATAGGTTATTTCGAAATTTTATTAAATTAAAAAAAAATAGAGATTGGAACTTGTCCGAAACATTATAGCAAGATATTTTAGACTCAATTTTTCTAGCTTAAATGGATTAAATATTGAATTCTGTAAGCAACGATTTTCAAATCTATCAATTTGTAGAAATAAAGCAATATGACCAATAATGACAAGACCATTAGAATTACCGCATTGTGACATCCCTTGAAATTATTTTCAAAGCATGTATTTTCATGTTAAATATTATGCAAAAAAAAAAAAAAAAAACCCGAAGTAAGAACAGCATGATATATATAATATTTGTAATTGATGGTTTGCATTATAGAAATATTTTTCCTAATGTAATCGATATTTTGTAAATAACTAAAATTATTTCAAAATATTAGAAAAATTTATGTTGCAAAGAAAGATTTCTCTAAGCATTGTTTTATCCTTGTGTTTCATGGATAAATCTGATCTGATAGTCACATGGTGAGTGGATCTCGCTACCCTGGAGGGTACACTAATAGGTGGGGGATCTGACTCCTCCCATCGATGACGGGACGTACTTCCTTCGGGGATGGTTGTACCTTGGCCGGTGATGGCCCTTAGGACTCAACCACAGTTCCCGCCAATGTTACTGTTGCGGCGGTCCGGTCATTCAGTTTCATGGTTTAAATCCGTGTGCCTTCGGGCGGGTCGGAGAGTTAGATGGTTGACTTATCCTTGTATTTCTTTCAGGAACATAATATAATTTGCAAATTTCGAAAGAGATATTTCAAATCAAGTAGAATTAATCGTTAATAGCTTTTTATGAATAGATATTTATTTTATAAAAATTTAAATAAATGGCAATATATTTCTTATCATAAAAACCGAGTGAGGAATATCGCAACTCTGGTAAATAACAAGATTAGAAGCATCGCATTAACTGATAATTAACAGTTCTTCCTCAGGAATTAAAATGATTTTATCACTTTCCAAATTGAAGTATGAATGAATCTTTAAACTACATACTTGTAGAGGAATTAAGATTTAAAGTATTGATATAAGAGTCGTCACATTTTACAAGTTGTTGAATGAGGCTTTTGATCCTCTGAGACTTAAAGCTTTTGATATTTGGAGAAGGGCATACTTAGTCTTAATATTCTTTTTCAAGGCATGTTTGAAAGCAAAGGTCGTATTTGGTGTTGACATTGGAGAGACCATGTGGCGAATTGGTATGAGCGAGGATAAAACCTGGGACTTTGAGGTTCGCAGCCGAGTAACATGACCACAATACAAAAGCAATTGCTCTGGTGTTTTGCTCATGTTACTGGGATGCGAACCACAAAGTCCCAGGTTCTATCCTCGCTCATTCCAAATCGCCACATTGGTGATCTTGGACGATGAACCTTCAACCTTCGTACCACTGTTGTGGCGCCATCTGCCCGCAGCAACCCAAAGTCGTCAGACTCACTTGTCACAACAGCAACCACTCACCCTCGCCATAACGCTTGCCGCTACTCGAATGGGTACAGGCACATTAAACTCAACAGCTAATAAATAATACATCCCCGCTCAACAGCCATATCTTTCGTCTCGCCTCCGACTCACTGGAGGGAGAGTCTGTGGTGAAAGCTTATAAGCCAGTTAAAAGCTATACTACACGAGCAATTGCTTTTGTATTGTGGTCATGTTACTGGGCTGCGAACCACAAGACCCCAGGTTCTATCCTCGCTCATTCCAAATCGCCACAACCAATTATTTAAGACTTAGCGCTCCAGTTTCTGAATTCAGTACGCTATAATAGTGATGAGTGGATACCGAATCGTCTGTAGACGCTTTAGATACTGATCTGGATGTTGTAAACGGCAGAACAGTCACTTACTGAGGTATATTTAAATTCATCCTCTGATTGGTGGTAATAATAGATGTTTATTCCCATTTCAGTTTTTCTTGTTGAAGATCGAAAAACAACAACAACATCCTGTCTTTACTATAGTTAAAACTTTTTCATTAAGTAAAATCACAGAAAAGTATTTAAATGAACGAATATAATTTCGTTAAAAGTTGGAAACGATATCGGAGATTACAAATTACTCCATTTTCCTGAATAAATATTCCGACCATTTATTCTAAGTTATATTTCGAGAAGATAATATCCTGTCTTTCAACTATTTTAGTAATATTCTATTTTCCCCCGACAGGTGTCACCTGAGCTACAGTTCGGGCGTTCCGGTTCCTGTATGCAACAATGTCCGTCGGTCCAGTCCCGGCCACTACTCCCGGTTCCAGTTCCGGAAGTCTTTCTCTTCTCGATGCACCTGGAAGTGCACGGCTATCGTCTGCCTCTTCATATCTCTCGCTATTCTCTCCGCCCTTGCGTATTTCGTAGGTAAGTCGATGCCTGGATTTGATAGATTATGTATTAAAATCTAGTTTCTAATGAACAATTACTGAATTCAATAATTTGAATCATTTATTTATAAGCTCGTATAAAATATGTTTAAGACAAAGATCCATTACAGTCATTGATTTGAGATTTCAGACGACTTAACATTGTATCTAGTTTTACTGCTTACAGTTGGAAAGATTTAATCATGTACATGAACGTTTAGTGCATTTTTGGTGCAGAATAGTCAAATTTGACTCCTCTGCCTTTAAATCTAATCTTATCCTGGAAGGCATTTAAGGACAAAGCAAAGGCATTAAGGACTATTGAAATGATAATGTTCATCATCAATTATCTTCTGATGTTTTGTTTTTTTCCCTGATTATTCCTCCTTGCTACTTGCTTCTGAATTTGAAATATTGTGTAATGAATGTGCAACTATGTTAAAATTTTGCAATAATGATGTTGCAATGGTGATGTTGCTCGAATGTGATGGTTATAGCTGTCAATCTTACTCGAGTTTCTTTTGTTTTGAGGGCAGGAATTTATGGAATCGGCTCCAAAGAACGTTTCTCAGAAACATAGGCAATTTATTAGGATCGTTGTGTGTTTTAAATATGCGTATTTCATTGGTATAAATAGAGGGATGATGAATTACTGATGATAGATGTATGCGAAGATTTCTGTCAGGAATGTCGACATATTATTCACAGATGACTTGTAGTCTCCAGCTGCTTTTACAAAACTTATGTGTCCGTAGTGAAACCATCAATATGATAGGTCATTAATGATCCAAAACCTGCGTCTCTGTCGATTAAGGTAGAATTTTGTTATTTGTTAAGAATATTAGAATTCTGAATACTTGTGGATGTTTATGCCTTAGGATTTAATCGCCAAGGAAATGAGAAATACCACTAAAAGGATTGTATTAGCTGAGCGGTCTTGGCATAGTCTAAAAATCGCTTGGTAAACCAGGACCTGTAAGTATCCACTAGTATCGAATTTTGGTACGGATTACTCAATATGAGCCCAAAAACCAGTAAAACTCGCTGAAATGTACATTAAGTATTCATAATTAATCGTAATTGTGAAATATTAAAAACAGTGGGTTAAGAAAGAGAAATAACATTTGAAGCATTGTATTCGTCCTATCTTGTACAATTTTCCTTAAAAATGTCAAGCAGAACCAAAAATATATGTGTTTATGGCGTCTCTTAAGCATTCGAGAATTCAAGCAGTATAATTAAATAATTTTCATTCTAAAATACAATGTTTTATTATACAGAATATTGATTGTTAATGCCTAAATCCAGCCATTGTTCAACTATGTCATTCACAATTAAATACCATTTCGACAATTCATCCAGTGGGTCTAAGGTGAAAGAAAGGCAATACTTTAGATAATAGATACAACAAGAGCTGAACACAAAGAATAGAACTAGTAGAAACTCTTAACTCAGCAGTAGGCCTCAATGTGCAGCTAGAAAGCTGGTTTTTGGGTCATTATCCCAAAAAAAAGAAATAATGCTCTTGTGGGAGTCTCCACTTATATAGTCGCAACGACAGAATATGGCATTTTAAAGAAGTATTTGTGGATTTCGTCTCCTTTCAGAGATATTGGCATAATTATGTATTTTCCATAACCTTCATTTTTTTTAAATGTTTTTTGTCAAATCAATGGTCACCGACCTGGCATCCATTGAAAGTATTTGTAAATCTATTTTAATTACCATGCGATTAACAATGCAGAGAATCAATATTATAGATTCGTAACAATATGTTACTACAGAACAATTCGGGGCAATTCAATGAGTTGTAAAGATGTAAAATTTCCATTTATTATAGGGAGCGTTGATAATGCAGATATTTCAAATTTTCTTCGTTGAAGGAAAATCAATAAAGAAGATGAACTCTGTTGAAATAAACTCTGTCCCAAGATATAAAACAATTACATTCTTCCTTACAAGAATATTGCATTCATTTACAAATTCCTCGAAATTTTACCTCCAAACACTTTTCAAAAGATTTACTTCATTAAGCACGTTTTCAATAAGTCCTTCCTTAACATATTTAAAACAGATCCAGTAATTCTTGAGGGATTTACTTTAATAGCATATGGCTTGGTTCGGAATCTGGGGAATTCTTGTTCGTTTCTCCAAGTCTTTTACGTCGTTTGTTAAATATTTTCCGGATTTAGAAAATGGATATTTAGCAAACTTTTCAGTTACGCTTTATTTGGCACTTTTCATTTTAATCTATCCAGTAATTATCAATTTGAAAGGAATTTAAAACTTCTCTGTCTCTTGAAAATACATATTCTGCAAATGCAAAACAAAATATTCTTTATTCCAATTTACTCACCTTCTCTGTCTCGAACATTTATTTATTCAAAGATTAGAGTATATTTTTATCAGTTCTATATCTCTAGCGAACCAAGCTTATATATATAGTATAATAACATTTTGCAAATGAAATTGAAAAAGATTTAAGGTTTCTAGGGAATGTTTTTGAATGTCTGTTGTATCATGTAGTGTTGTCTAGCACTTGTCTGAATACTCCTTCCAAGTATCAACTTCCAATCCTCCAAAGAATGAATAAATAATTGTCCCTAAAAATAGTGTAGTAATTTTTCTAAAAAGCAGAATAAACGTTAACTGCATAGGTTGCTCGAAAAATATATGGGTTTATTAAAATTCATTTTTGCCACCATAATTTTTAATCGCCAACATTCAAAACATTAGAATAGCATGATGTTATTTGATGAGAACATTTTGAACGACATCTAGTGGCAAAACAAAGACGTTAACGTGCAAATTTCAAAAACTATATGTTATTCTGGAAAATTGCTGCATTGAGTTGATGCGAAAAAAATTCCTCTCGGCAAGCTGGAAGGCAAACATATTATTCCTTTACAACTAAGTTACCATCTGGCAACATAAATTGGTAATTTTAGAAACAGTCAAAATTAATAATCTATAAAAACCCTTTTCAGCCCCTAACTTCTAAGATATAGCTGTTATAGAAAAACTTTAACTTGTAAAAGTTGTTCGTCTTAATTAGGCGCTAATTTGGCTAGTGGGATTTATTTTTCTATCTTCAATATTAAGAAAGTTAAAACGAAATGGCAACTTCAATCCCCCCACACACACCACCACCATTTCCGCCCCTTTTGAGTTAGATGGGCCATTTAGGAATTCGTCCGAGATTTTTGCATTTCTAACAACATATTCTAAGCCATTTAAAATCCAAACAAAATTACTCTTATTTTATTTACAAAATAACATGGGCAAAGCGTTATACACATATACATATAAATAATATAACTTTTGAACAAAGGGTGATTTGGGGTTCTAGGGTCCATGATCGATATAGAACTGAAGAAATTTTCCCGAAGTCTTGTCATGAGAACCCTTTCAATAGGGAATCTTCTTATAGGAATCTACCTAAAACAGCACATAAAAATTAATATTTAAAACAAATGTTTACAAAGTTATCCACAAAGTTTATTACTTCCAGAAATGAGCAATTGAATGTGATTACTAGAGCACAGTCTTTCTATCAAACTGTGAAATGAAGTCATCGATGTATATTTGCAAACAACGAATCTTCTTCTTGGTTTAAACTAGATTAAAAGTTAATCATCTGATGGGTCACTTTATTTTCAAACAACGATTTTATTCAATTGGATTTCTCTCTTTTGAGTTATTTGCCGATTTGAAGGATGGGGCACGGAATTCTTGAACTCAAAGTTCTTAACCTCCGGACATAACATATGGCATGGGTATCGAAATGGCTGATTACTTACCTCCTATTGAAGTATCTTAAAGAATAGGTATACGAAATTCTTAAGACATAATTAATTATTAGATCTCCGACGCATGGTTGATGCCAGTCACTTCGAAATGCTGTAAAATATGCAACAAGCAATTAAATTGATATGCAACAAGCAAATTAAGCAAATAAAATATGCAACCAGCAATTAAACTGATTTGAATTGTGTGTGTTTCTTAGAGCCAGTTTTTAACCATACTGCTCATTTCATAGTTAAATTTTGTATTTATCTTATTTATATAATTGTACCAAATGGTCAAAAGCTATGAAAAATTGATAAAATTTTTCGAGTTTTATGAGTATCTACAGTAAAATCAAGGCAAAAGTGGGAATTTGGAATGTCTTGGTATTATTTACGTCGTTTTATTTTGTTACTAAATTTGCTCGATCCTCTTCAAAGTTTTTGGCTTTATAGACTTGCTTTAAAAAAAAAAAATAAATAAAAATCGGAAAAACAACAAAAATTTTAACTGGGGAATATCTTGAAACTTATTTTATTTATTATTGTTTTCCGAAATTCAATACTTTCGGTTCAAATTTGTAAAAAAAGTTTCCAGCTTATGAAACAAAGCGTCCCAAATAGTTTCGCCTGCTGTCGAATTTTCATCAGTTTCATAAGTCGGAACTTTCTCTCTCTTTCTATCATGGTATCGTCTCATTTTTCATTCAGGACGGCAGTTTTATTTCTTTCTAATGATTTCTTTTTGAGAAGGAAAGGTCAGCGTCAGAAGCATCAGTTTCCATGTCAGGAAGTCGGCGCTGACCGCGCGTGCCAGAAACTTTAGTAGCAAAAAAAAAAAAAAAAAAAAAAAAAAAAAATGGAAACACCGGAATGAATAATGGCGACCGGAATTTGAATTCTTCTTCTAGCCTGGAATAAATTTATATCTGATGCTTTGCCATTGACGTTGAAAGAGAAATATCTTCGTTCTTCTGTATTTCTTTAAGCGATTTCTAGTTTTGTCTCTAGTTCGAAGTTTTCTGCTTACAAACCAAGTTTTTGCATAGAAAGGGAAAATAGTGAAATTTCTGATCTTCTTTCTAATTCTCCAAGTTTCTAACTGTTTTCTTTCAAATATGAATACTTTCTTCATTTTAGTCATACTAGCATAAGAACATATAGGTAGGTAGGTACCCAGACTTCAATTTTAGGTGTCGCCAAGGAGATAAAACGTTACTGCGTTTATGCTACTTTTCAAAGACATATTCAAGAACACTTAAAAAAATGTCATGCCGGCGTCCTGGCATAGGGGTAGTGCGTCTTCCCCGTGATCTGGGCGTCCCGGGTTCGAGTCCCGGCTTGGGCATGATTGTTCTATCTGTGAGATGTGTGAATGTGCCCTCCTATAAAAAGGGGGTTGTGCAAGAGAATGAGTGATACGTGAATAGCAAAGTCGTACTCTTGACCCTAGTTGGCGCTACTATAAAAACAAGAGACGCCCCCTCTCCGGCTTAAAATCGCTGTCTTCGTAACAGCGGGCTTGCCCGTGGTAAGTGCCATAAGAAACAACAATAACAACAAAAAATGTCATACCCCGGACGCCTTTATTCTTGCAAAAACCACTGATAAAACGTAAAGTCGAAAAAAATCGCATTGTATCCCAAGCGCCACTTACTCTCGCTACGTGACTGATTATTAGCACGTTCTTGCATTTTTAAGGGACCAGAGGAATGTAAGTGACCGGAAAGTGAAATCACGCAAAAGCCACTTACATAAGTAAAAAAAGTGCAGGAAATCAGCGGGAAGTTTTTCCTTCGACTTTATCGTATACTTCGACTATCAACTCTTCATTTTCTATTATCCTAACCTCTTCTGAAGCCCTTAAACATATTGCGAAAATGAAATTCAGAGACGGAGGGCGGGCACCCTTCGACGACCATGGCAGTTCGTAAACATGAGTGCTTCATCCCCGACCACCATATAACTAAATTTATTTATTTTTATGGGCCAAATATCATTGTCGTTGCAGTATAAATGAATGAACTAGGACAAATCTATACTATCATTGCTTCATCCATCGATTGTTACGGCATTGCCAGCCCAGAATAGCTCTCTTATTGCTTCAAAATCGAACATTCATATAGTTAAATTCATTTATTTTTATGAGCCAAATAGCATTGTCATTGTGGTATAAATGAATGAACTAGGACAAATCTATACTATCATTGCTTCATCCATCGATTGCTATGCCACTGCCAGAACAGAATAACTTTCTTATTGCTTTAAAATCGAACATTCATATAACTAAATTCATTTGTTTTTATGAGCCAAATATCATTGCCGTTGCAGTATAAATGAATGAACTAGGACAAATCTATACTATCATTGCTTCATCCATCGATTGCTATGCCACTGCCAGACCAGAATAACTTTCTTATTGCTTTAAAATCGAACATTCATATAACTAAATTCATTTATTTTCATGGGCCAAATAGCATTGTTGTCGTGGTATAAAAGAATGGACTAGGGTTTTCTCGATCCTTTTTGACCTTGAGCACTGTTTGAGATATGAAGCCTAACTTTGATAACTCTCCTTAGCTTTAATGTAACAAAGCCAACTCGCCCATATACCAAAAATCAAAACATCTAAGTCAGAATGACTAGATGTTTTGTTTATATAAAAGCGTGAAAATAGTAGGATTTATCTAACCTTTAGAATACGGAAATCATTAAAAGCGATTTCCAATTATTCTTTTCAATGGAAATTCCGAAACAATTAACTGATTTCTGTATCCATTCGCCATCTATTAGCATGGCGCAGCAACGTATTGCTCTGGGCTTATTGCTCGATATTAATTAATTGCATTTGCGGAAGCCACTTGATCGGATGGAACACTCCGTAGCTTCATTAAACGTTCTAAAGGAATGGCATGACAAGGAATTAATTTATTTCGGATCAATTTGCCTTTCATGACGGGTTAATTGTATCGAGGGATATGTATCACCCATTTTCTGCTCGGAGCGATAGGATTTGGCAGGGATTTAACGTTTTACAATGAAATTCCTGGTATGTAGTTTCTGATAAGGATTCACCAAAGTTTTGAAGAAAGCGATGCTTTATAGAGGGTTCGATTGTTCGAAAACGGGACATTCATTCGACATGATTAATTTTGTTGCCATGACAATATATTTTAAATAAAAACAAAATAAAACGCACAAATAAATAAATAAACAATATTTGCTTAAAGAAGAGAATAATTTTGAGATAGTTTGAATTAAGTTTTCAGAAAAACTTTTGAAGAAATTTTTTTATTTATTAATCGTTTGGTATTAAATAAAAATAATAGTTTAAATTGTTTCGCAAATTTTCAAAATAAATAATAATTATTACTAGATGACTTAAGCGACTAACTCTTCATCTACCTATTAACCTGTTGCACTCGGATGGGGCATCTTATTCACCATTCAAAACAGTGCATCATTTTGACAATTTATTAATTTATTTATTCAATTTTGATTGTTAAAAATGCCTACAGTATGGTAAAAAGATGTAGATTGAATTTTTCGGGGAAATCCAACGTAAAACTTATTTTACTTATGTTATTTATTACTTGTGTTATTATTTTACTTATGTTAGATATGTGTATGTATATACTTATTTTTTGGTGTAATAAACAAGACCAAGTATTAAGAGAATAATTATGCATTGAATTACTTTTTCGAATGCAAAAAGTCAATAACGAAATTGCCTTTCATCAAAGTTGCTTACATGATTATCAAAACAAAAGAAAACACTATATTAAATTACACTTTCATGATAAACATTCAGCATGCAAATGAAATGGCGAAATAATGTTCAATTGTTAAGGATGGAATCTTGTCAAAGTTTAATTTTTCGACATGTCTGTAAAACAGAGAGATTAGGGACTGTTGATAACGTATTTCTAGTGATAATGATCTTATTGGTGACATAGATTTGTGGTTGGAGTTGGCATTATTATCAAAACAAAAGAAAGCACTATATTAAATTGCACTTGGTTCTTTGGTTTGTGGTGAACTTGCTTTTATCAATTAGAGGCCGCGGTTTAAGATGCGCGCTCGTGCCAGTGGATTAATCGTGCGATGCACGAGCCATTTGTATTTTTTTGTGTTCACAATATATTCCATTAACAAAGACTTTCTTTTAAAAAATGACATTTTTATTAAAAAAAGCATTAAGAAAAAAGCTATACCAAAAGTTAAAATTAATTTAAAAGTTAGTTTAAAAATGCTTTTTTAAAAAAGTTGTTTTTTAATGGAATATATAGCAAATCTATGTAAATCTCGTGAACACAGAAATGAAATACAGTTGGCTGGTGCATTGCATGATTAATCCGCTGGCATGAGCACGTAGCTTAAACCTCGGCATCTTCTTGATGAAAACAGGTTCACCAAAGGTTTTTATAAGCACTTTATAATCAGTTAACACTTTCTAGGGCCGTGGGAAGTATGCTTCCCACCAAATTTATCAATCTTTGTATGAAATTATGTAGGTTAGCATAACTTCTGACAAATTTTTTTAGTAAGTCAGAAACTTAGATGCTTCAGTTCTTTATCTCAGACAAAATGATGAGTCTTGATTTGTTACTTAATTATTAATTAACCAAATTAATTAATGAATCAAATTAAATTTATCTAATAAGCTAAATGAATCCCTTTTCTTATTCTAATTTCAAGCCTAAAAATATTTTAACATAATATGACTAGAAAAAAATGGCCCTTTAAAGGATTAAGATGTTAAACGAATTGGAACCGATTTCGGACATAACCTTAGAAAAGCCACAAATAGAAGAAGCTGAGGATTTGAGATTTTGCAATAAACAGTGTGGCATGTGCTTAAAACCTTTGCTTGCTACTCTTCAGGAACTGCAAGATCGAATTGTAACAGAAGTGAGTTCAGTTATCAAGGACCTTGTGGCGAAATAAGATTCGCCGATTTTTCACTGGAAGAAATGGCTATCGCTGTGAATAGAATTGCCTATAGCAACGCGATTTTTACCTGAAAAGAACATTCTAAGACGAAAATATATCTTATAAATAAACTCTTATTCTTTTACCATCGTTATATAGACTGCGTTGTAAATCAAGGAAACATAAAACACGTTTGATACTCAATATATTGGTGCCGAAATTCTCAATTACATTCAATTTTACATTCAAAACGATGGTGGAAGAGAATATTAAGGCTCCTACGCAAAAAAAGAACATTTTTATAGATGAAATTCGATACCGTTTCTTCCATCTTGCAAATAAATTTTCTCTTTCTTCCGCTCGTTTTATAGTGTATATTGAGTGTCAAAGAGGCATATATACGTTTAATAACTAAACAGTACAATTATTTCACGTGTGGCAAAAAATGGACTCTGCACTTTGGACTTTCATATTTGTCCTATAACAAATAGAAGTGATCTTGAATGTGTAAAATAAACTTAGAAAATTATTTACCAGAGATTTTATGTGTGTATCTTTATCTACCAGAAATAAATATTTTAAATATGATCTTAAGTTTTGAATCTCCCTGTATAAAGGAGTAAATGGTTAAACCATTTAAAATAGTTGTTAATATCTGTATGTTATACATATTTAATGCGAACTAATGTTTCTGTTTCAGCCCTTATGTTCCCTTATTGGCACCATGCCAGCTCCCATCCATGTCCCGTTATGGTAGACGATATGGAGCAAGAAATAGGAAGAATAAACTCTGGTAAGTTATATTTTAAATATTTTTCAGTTACTAACAATTCTTAAGAATGAAATTACGCCAAAGATCTAAATCATTCATAAATTTCTGTCATGTGATATATCAATCGTTTTGAAATTAAATCGTCCCAATTCTGTATTTCCTGAAATAGATACATTTTCTGTTATTCGTGTATTTCTTATTAAAAATTAATTATTGACATATAGCCCACGTTTATTTACGAAGCTGAGCATCAAAGAAATAGAGTTTAATTAGCATTAGCATTATCCTCAGTTGAGGAATTTGATTCATAGAATTTAATTAGCATTAGCATTATCCTCAGTGGCAGATTTTTGATTAAGCAGACGAGGCAGCTGAAGTGAACAGGGCCGCAGCTTGGAAGATTTAAAAAAAATTATTAGCCTAACTGCGAAATAAATCTACAAATTCTAAAAGCTACAATTTTTTTTTTGAATTATAAAACGTTAGGGCTATTCTGCATGTACACATTAAAATTTTTGAAATCCATAATCAAAAAAAATATTTTTTTGTATAAAATATTGCAATTTAAATCAGCCGTTAACTAATTATGTTATTCCTTTTGACAAGTGCCGTAAAATAATAACTTTTAATGTTATGTTCATTATGAAATTTATTATTTCTTTATAATCTTTCATAATAATGCTTATAAAAAACCATTAAATGTTCATTTTTTTTTTTTTTACTTTAGTTACTTTTACCAATTATATACGTATTAATAAATAAATAAAAACATACCTATTTTCTGAAGGTTATTTAAATACAAAAATTAAGTAAAGTATTAACATATTGATTAAATAAGAAAGATTTTTGTTTTAACTAAATTGACCAATTGCGGAAAAAAAAAAAAAAAAAAAAAAAAAACGATCTCATAATGTGCACTGCTTAAACTGCAAAATGTTTACATTTTTTTAGTGGTTATCGCACGTATCGGGAAAACTAAGCTTCTTCCGGCAGTGCTCTTTATTTATATTTTTTTAATAGTCATTTATATATATAGCTAAAAGTTAGTTACAAACGTTTTGTGTGTGTGTGTATGTGTGTGTGTGTGTGTAAAATCGTGTTGTTTTCGGAAAGACACTTATATAGTTAAACTTGGAAAGCAAAAATGTTAAATATAAATACATAAGTAAAAAAAACAAAGCAAAAAACTGAACTCGAACCGAGAACTTGTAACAAACGCGTCATTTATGTTTTTCCAACCACTATACGGGGCCGCGGTGCCCTGGTAGTAAGGTCTCGGCCTCGGAACCGGAGGGTTTCAGTTTCGAGACCCGATTCCACCGAAGAACCGTCGTGTAAAGGGGTCTGCTGCACGTTAAATCCGTCATGACCAAACGTCCTTCTACTGGTGTGGTGTGGAGTGGAGAGGGGGGTGCCAGCTCAGGTGTCGTCTTCGTCATCTGACCGTGGTCCAAAATTACGAGGTCCGTCCCAAAATAGCCCTAGTGTTGCTTCAAACGGGACGTTAATATAACTAAACTAAACTAAACCGACCACTATACTCCAGTCCCCACAATGCGAAGCTAAAATTGAATATACTTATTCTAATAGTTAGTTATTAAAAAAAATTCAGGTAAGACACCTATATAGATAAACTTAAAAAGCAAAACTTTATCTAAATATAAAACTTGAACCAAATCGTTAAAACCGTTTCCAAGATACACTATATATATATATAATACGTACATACACACAAGAATTTCTCTTTTAAAGTTTTAAGATATGGTGCATGATCCCTGAAAGAATGTATAAATGACGTTGATAAGGGTGGAAAACACGGCATAACGGGTTAAAAAATGAAGAAAAAAAAAGGGGAGGGGGAGGCGATAGAAGTTTGTTTTCTCTAGTTAAAAGCAAAGCAAGCCCAGAACATTATTGGATACTAGTATACAGAAATGAACTAATTAAAGGGAGAGGGAGGATGAAAAATATTTGAAAGAAAACGAGGCGTTTCATTCAAAGTTAAAAGCAATTTATAATTTCTTTCAAATTAAGAAACGTAAATATTCGTAATGAATTTCCATCTTAATTTTAAATCCCTGATCTCGATAAAATAATTGGCTGAAAATGTTTGAACTAAAAATGCGTGAAAGGATTGAAAAGACTGGATGACTTAATGATTTTATTAATGTCAAAAAGAAATAACGAATCTAATTAGCAGCTTCTTTACAAAAATGCATTTCAAATGATTATTGAAAGTTATATTGAGTTTGATTTCATTAGTAATCTGATTGACAATTTTCGTTAATTGCAAAAGGAGTATTCCACGAATTTTAATCATCCCATCTTTTTAATTACGATCAATTTGCATTCATTAATTTCTTTTCTTTCAATTCAATTATAATTCAGAGCTTTTGATTATTGAATAATTCAGCGAATCCATTAAAATAAGTATTTATTAATATTATTTTCAGATCAAATGATTATCCGGTTTCAATTTACACCAGCAAATAAATTTTTTATTTAGGTAAAATAGACTGATATTGCGTACAATGTTTGTTTTCCTCCAGATGAATTGATCCAGATTTTGACTGTTAATAAACAAACTTAATAAATAAATTCTTAGTTTATTAAATTATTTATTAACATTAAAAAAAAGAAGTTAGAAAATATATTTTAATTATAATCCAAAGATTAAGATAAATTGGTATATTCTGTCAAGTCAGCTTCTTTGTAGCTATTGTAAATCGTTTATTCTCAGATGATTCCTGATTTAAAAAATAAATAAATACAAAACCAAATTGGAATACTTGAAATGAAACTCCAGGTTCAAGTACTTGAAATGAAACACCAGGTTCAAATACTTGTAATCAAACTCCAGGTTCAAATACTTGAAATCAAACTCCAGGTTCAAATACTTCAAATCAAACTCCAGGTTCAAATACTTCAAATCAAACTCCAGGTTCAAATACTTCAAATCCAATTCCAGATTCAAATAATTCTATGCAACAATTACAGATTTAAATAAATTTAAATTCCATAATATGGTATCAATATGTTGTAAATACATTTCTATAAGCATTTTTTTTTCATTTTAAAATATCATTTTTTTATCAAATTGAATGTAATCAATACCCTTTTATTAAATTCAGTTATTTAATTATTAAGTTAGGCTCGGTTTGATTCCCCCCCCCCGGCTAACTTGAAAGCAGATAAATGATAAATAGATAAACTCCATTTCAACTTAGTACTCCCAGGGGTTTTTTTTCGCGTACATAAAAAAATTAACTATATTATTATAAACTTATTAACTATAGTATAAACACAATAGTTAATAAGTTTCATGCAATAAAACCCGAGAAATAGATTTTTAATAGGATAGTAAAAAATGAATGCATCATATAAAAATAAATAATAATACAAATACAGAAAACATGCTATATTAGCATAACTATTTGAAAATGTAAAATGTAGAGTGTAAAAGAAAAATTTCTTTTCATACTTTTACATTTCGAAACAGAATAAAGTAAGTTATCACATGCGGAATAATTCGTTCGTAAGCGGATCATTCCGTTTAATTTAATTCCGTTAGAGTGTAAATTTTTCTTTTACACTCTACATTTTACGTTTTCAAATACTTATGCTTATATAACATATATGAGTTAAATTCACTGATAAAATTTTCAAGGAGTTACCGAAGAATTGTAAATCTTGAGTTAAATATGAAAAGTAATGCGAATGTATTTTTAAATATGCTATGTGTTATGTGTCGTATACATTTTACTTTTTTATATTATGTCGTTTATTAGTGACGTCAAATGACCCTAAACGGTGAATTCTTTATTACTTGTAGCTAATATTCCTAAGAAGACGCCTCCACCAAGGAGTGAGACTTTCTCTGAAATTCAGCTGGGCAAATCGACGTCCGTCAAGATTGGCGTGTTCGGCTACTGGAACTATCAATTCCACCTTCGAAATCCTTCTCTAGTCAAGTTCAACTACACTTTGAGCCACGGAGCCAGCCTAGGGGTGTACGGAAGACGAGACGGTGTCCCCACCCACACAAGATACGACTTTTTCGAGATTCTCAAACCACGCAGCAGGAGGACGAAGAGATCCGAAAAAGTATGTAAAATGCTACAGAAATCTTTGTATATCTTTTTTATATTCAGAAAACACATGAAGATTAATTTCATTTTTAAATATAATGTAAAAAATAAAAGGGTTTCGAATCTCTCTACCGAAATGTCGTGTTATGCTTTAGACGCATTAAGATTAATTTCATTTAAAAATAGAATGAAAGAAAAAATTTAAAAAGGATTCGAACCTCTATTCCAAAACGTCGTACTCTGATGATATTTTGGGCGTAATTCGTCTACTTTATTTTAAAAATTTGTTCTTATGATATATGGCAAGGAATATATATGCACAAAAAGGATGTATTTAGGTATTATATCGTCGTACTTACGTGAATATAAATCTGAAAACCAGAACATTGGAAAAGTACTGTAAAATTTGCTGAAAAATATTTATAAAAAATTATTGAAAGACAATTGCACGAAAATAAAACAGGCATCATGAATACGTATTTTTAAAAATGATGTGAAATCGGCTTTTTTTACTAAAATATGCTCCCACATTATTGAGGAAAGGAACATTAAAATTTTAATTGATTTTTTTGAATTAAAACTTGACCAATATAGGTTATAGAAGAATAAATTAAAAAAAAATGTTAATACAAAAATCAGTAAACTGTATAAAAGTTTAAACATCTTAAATTTTTCAACTATATATTCATTGATTCAAACAACTTAAAATATAATTCTTTACTTCAATAAAAAAAAATTTCAACTGAAAATGTTACATGTTTTTGTGAGGACTTTAAAATTAGCTGTTGGGCCACAATTAGACTGCCATTCTGTATAATCAACCTCAGACTCAGAAATTTTTAGCATTGAAAATGAAAAAATATTCTGCTAATTTATTATCTAATTTTACAAATTAAAATGAAATGTTAAAGTAATTATTTATTATTTACAGGAGACATTTAGTGTCGAATTTGTACAGTTTCTGGATCGAGGTTTGTGGTACATATCTGTTTACAATGATGGTGACCAGGCTCACGATATTATATTCACTTCTACATTTACAGGTTAGTCTGAAACAATCTTACACGGTACATTTGATATTTTCAGTTTCTTTTATACAAAATATTCAAGATCAAACTTATAACGATGCTTTTTTCTCCAGATGATTCAAGTCTACCTTGCCCATATGACTGTCATGGTCATGGTGCCTGTGTTATGGGTAGATGTGTGTGCAATCCTGATTATGCTGGTGACGCATGTGCATATCGTAAGTTTAGTATTTTAATTCCGTGAGACTTGTTATTTTTAATATTGTTGAATTTTAAAGTGGTATTTTTATTTTCTAAAAAGGGAAGATTACTCCAGAGATTTAACGTTTTCCAAAAGATTAAGATTTTAAAAATATCTAGTAAATATTTTTTTTTCTGAAAACATCAGTCATAGAACGAATCTAAAAGATTTTCCAATAATACAGAATAATTTCCAATAATTCAAGGTCTGTCATCAAGTCTATCTAAAATAGTCCGCGGTCTCAAATTATATTTGTCCATTTTAATCAAATTTTAACTTTTGCCCATACATACGCGCACACACACACACACTAAAAAAAAAAAAAAAAACTTTCAATAAATCAGTTCATGTCTACTGTGCTGCATATTTTTCTAGCCAGTTTTTCGCATTGTGAAGCATTTTAAGGAACGCAGGAATCATTTGAAAAGGTAAAGAAATGTTTCAGCACTGATTTATTGCTGATATCATAGCAAATTCAATTCATCAATGTTCATGTTTAAAAACAAAAATCCAAGTTTGACCTTAAAAAAAAACAGAGCAAACTGAGAGTCTGTCGTTCCTATGATAATTTACGAATAGATATATTCATTAGTCTACTCTTGTTTTTGTCAGGTGTATGTCCAGTTCTGTGTAGTGGAAGGGGTCAATATGTGAACGGTGCTTGCGTCTGTAGCTCGGGCTGGAAAGGCAAAGAATGCCATCTGAGAGACGATGAATGTGAAACGGCTGACTGTAATGGACATGGAGACTGCTTAGATGGACTCTGCAGATGTTTCCCTGGTTACAAAGGACCACATTGTGAAGAAGGTAGACATTTGACTTTTCATTAGTTATAGTGAAGTTCTAAACACTTTTATAATTCTATTTAACAATAACATCGATATATTTACATTTTTCGAATTCTTTTTGCAGTGGACTGTTTGGATCCAGAATGCTCTGATCATGGCATTTGTGTGAGTGGAATGTGTGTTTGCAGGAAAGGTTGGAAGGGCGCGGATTGCAGCGAACCCGATTCCGACGCTCTGCGCTGCCTACCCGATTGCTCTGGTCATGGCCAGTTTAATTTGAAATTACAAAAGTGCGCGTGCGATGAGCAGTGGACGGGAACGGATTGTTCCCAAGGTAATCATAAAAGTCTTATTTATAAAAAAATTGTCTTAACATTTTGGTCCTTCATTATTGCTTGATGCCACGCAACTTAACACATAAATCAACATACTTAATCTTAAGAATTTTTTTAAAAATAGAAATTATGATTGATTCTTTGTAACATATTTCTTTACTGATTGATTCGTTGTAACAAATTTCTTTGCTGATTGATTCTTTGTAGCATATTTCTTTACTGATTGATTATTCGTAACAAATTTCTTTACTGATTGATATTTCTCTCCATTCGACAGAGAAATGCGATCTGGATTGTGGGAAGCAAGGTCATTGTGAAGGTGGTCAGTGTGTATGCAGCGAAGGTTGGACGGGCACAAAATGTAACGAACGGTTGTGCGACCCGCGGTGTACAGAAAATGGTCAGTGCCGAAATGGAACATGCCTGTGCATTCAAGGATGGAATGGAAAACACTGCACTCTGGGTTCGTACTTAACGATTTGAGTTATTCTTCTGGAAAGCTACGAAAAATGGTTTTTGAGATGTGTTTGTTTCGTTTGTTCATTTTAAATTACTTTTTCAGAGGGTTGTCCTAAGAACTGCAATAACCATGGTGAATGTGTCGTGAATGATGAAAATGAATGGACTTGTCACTGTCAACATGACTGGGATGGCCCTGCCTGTGCAATACCGCTGGAAAGGAACTGTAACGATGGAACAGATAATGATAAAGGTAGGTTTGAGTATCTGATTCATTTAAAGACTTTTTTTTAAATTATAGATTAAATAATTTCATAAAGGCAATGCTTTTTATAAGGCTTTTTATAATTTAGCTTCACTATAGCATGCACCACGCCATAGCTGGAGATATTTTTCTGAAGATATTTTAAAGATGGATTCCATTTCTATGTTTCCTATATTGCTGAAACAGTAAAGCATTTCAATCAACAAGTTTCCTTTTTAAGGATGATTATTCAAACATTAGTGGATATGTCCCTACTATTTAGAACCTACTTTTAATGAAGATTTTAAATTCATTTCAGATGGATTAGTGGACTGTGCAGATAGTGAATGTTGCCTGGATAAAGCATGCGAAAACAACCCCCTCTGTTTTTCTGCAGTCGACCCCTTGGACATACTTTTGAGGAAACAACCACCAGCTGTTACAGCTTCTTTCTTCCAACGAATGCAGTTTCTCATCGAAGAAGGTTCTGTTCAAAGTTATGCACATAAAAGTGTTTTCAATGACAGGTAGAGAAAATTATTTCTTTAAAAATATATTTCTTAATTATAACACTATTTCAAAATGTATTGAATGAACTTTGTTATTAAATTGTTTTAAATTTTTAATCTGTGCTGCGTAGTATGCTTGGAATTCTGTTTAATACCAGGTATGTATAAATGGTACATGAAAATATTCAGTTTTGTAGTTTTATAGAATTTATTTTTTTATATTCCAATACATTAATTAAAAATACTTAATATCTTAAACTAACAATTATATTTATGTGTAAATAACTGAATATAAAATACTGCCTTTAAGCATTTTAAACTAAATGAATAATATATGTATCAAAATTAATTACTCATTTAATTATCTAGTTTTTAGAGTTACAAATTTATCTTGTAAATCTTTTGATTTTGCATATTTTTAAAAATGTTTTTAAATACAAACTAAGCTAAACATTTTATTAAACAACAAATGGCATTTTTCACATAATAATAAATAGTGAAATTGTAAATTAAAAACAAGGAGACATATTTTATTAGGTGTGAAACATACATCAATAAGAACAATTGCATGTAAATCAATGTCTTTAAATATATAAATTAATCATGTGCTGAACTTATTAATCAAGTCTTAATAGATACAAGTTTATTTTTTCAATCCGTTAATTTTGAAAATTTTAAAAAACTTGTTTCATGTAAATCTAAACCTGATGGAAGTAAATTCGAACGAAGCATTGTTTGATTCTTTGTATTAATTAAACTGCAACTAAATAACATTTTTGGTAAGCAGATAAACAAAAGTACGCTTTAATAATAAACAATAAAATGAATAACATTAATATATGGAATGATTAAGTGTTAAATACGTATTGTTAGGCTTAACTGTTTGCTTCCAAAATCAATAGAATTTAGTGTCAAAAAGCATTTTTAAGAGTGAAAATAAATAAATAAGCTATTAAATAAAACTTGACATTGAAAAAATTAATTTATTAACTCTTCATAATAAATGAAATAAATTATTTATCTGCATTTCACTTAAGCTGCAAAAGGTCCTATGTTAATTTCATATAATATACGACTTTTTGCATATTGAATGATGATATAAATTAAATGCTATATACAGTAGGTTATATATAGAATTCTAATGAGATGAATTTACAGGGGCCGAATTTAATCCAGATAACTGAAGGAAAAAAAGCAAATTCTCTTCAATATATTAATTAAATTACTACAAAAACAATGCTGCTCACATTTAGTGATCGCATTCTATACTAATCGTTGTAACAAAAAATATTTTTTGAACTTGCTGGACCATAGGAAACAACTTGATTCATAACACGCAAGTACGTGAAGCATATGTGATTCATATGGTCCGAACTGTGGGATATAGTTGCTCCCATTGTGATTAGGATGCTAAAATATCACTGCCGGTATGCATCAATCAAAGTTAATTATTTCGCTGCCTTTCCCTGAAAAGATTTTGTTTACGATTTTCTCCACCTCGTCCCCTTCTAAATAATTACAATTTAGATAATTGGAACACTACTGTATTTTTATCAAAACATTTCACTCATTCTAAGTATACATTTTATATACAGTAACAAAATGTTCTGACAGTAATTAAAGCTAAAATCATGCCATATTATCACACTGAAAAATCTCCTTTTTCCTTTAAGTCGAGCATCTGTGATCCGAGGCCAAGTCGTGAGCACAGCAGGCAGTGGTGTAATGGGAGTTCGAGTTGGTTTAGCTGGTAGTGCACAACCGGGATTTACTGTTACTAGAGAATCAGGATGGTAAGTTATTATCATGAATCTTAACATAAATTGTTAGAATAAAACTTTTTTTTATATATATGATGTACTTCCCTAATAAGCTGCCACTGTCACATGGCCAACATAACTGTAAATATGTATCAAATACCATATACTGTGGTGAATTGCATATAAGCCAGTAACAGCGCTTCTACCCGAACAGCTGTTTTGGCATAATCGAATCGTTACTGGACTGCTAATCAAAAGGTCCCAGGTTCTATCCTAGCGCGTCCCTTACCTCTTTAATACTGTGGACATGTTTATCAATTTAGCGCAACCTTTTTGAGTAAAGGAAAAAATGAGTTGTAGTTCGACCCACTGCTGTTTGATAAAGGATGATAAAGGAAAAGACAGTTACCGCCCATTTTTGCAAGGTTTAATAATTGCTTGCTTCATACATGTCAGGTGCGCTTTTATTTTGGAATTTTATCACAGAATTTACAGGAAGTACAATGGATGTCACATCATATTAATATAGAATTGAATAGCACTCATGGTTGCTTTTGCTATACACCTATCACTAGCGACATAGTATATAGCAGTGGTATATTGGTGGCAAATGGACCAATATATTTTAACAAATGAAAATGGCAACGGAGGGAAGTATGGTACTTATTTTTACTTTCTCGTATACGTAGTATAAAGTATAGTAAACGTCAAAAAATTAGAACTCGAAATTTTGATAAATCTCCACGTTTTAGATCTCCCTTAATTCGGAAAACATCCGTCTGTCTTTGAAAAATATAACTAAAAACTCTTTGATTTAGACAATTGAAATTTGGTATATGGTCTTTATACCATAGATTTCTATCAAATTTTAAATAAAATCCACTCGCAGGAAATCTGTCTGTTCGAATAGAGTTTAAAGATATAACTACAATACGAATAGAACTAGATAAATAAAATTCGATATACAGAATTAACATCTTTAGTCTAAACATCTATCCAATATTATCTATATTGGCTATATTATTTCTATCTATATTATTATCTATATTGACTCAAATATTATCTATATTTGGGCCAAATCCAACAAAGGATTGACCTTCTGTTGGTCTGTACTTTCAGAAATCTGTAACATCATTAAAAAACGCAATGGCATAAATATATCAAATTTAGAATGTGATTTTGTGACTACAAGTGTAATTCTGTGTCAAATTTTTGTTTCAGCCGGTTGGGAGAAACGCATCTAAAACACAAACTTGATTTTTGGATACTATTAACAGCATGCCAGAGATTAACCGTCAAATAGCTCGACATGGATGACACGATAAATTCAATAAAAATGCTAAATTCACGATAAAAGTTAATATTTTGTAACTATTGTATGCCAATGTCATACAAGGCTTTCCTCTGGGACTTTAACTATAGTGTAGGTGAGAAATTTTTTCTGGGGGACCATTCCAAAATTGGTTTAAACGCTCTAACGTGTCGTATACATGGCGCCTCTTAGAATATGGCATTCCCCCTGTAGATAAGCCATTCCCACAACGATATGCGAATTGACTCAGTTGAAATTATTCATAGAAATTTTTTACAATAGTCCTTCGAAATTAGATGCATTCGTTATAAACGATTAGCTATAAACGATTTTGTGATTCATTTTCCATAGGTTTGATATTCTGGTAAATGGTGGGGGTGCCGTCAAGTTACATTTCCAGAGAGATCCTTTCCGCCCCCGGGATGTCACTGTCGTTGTCCCGTGGAATGAGATCGTTGTCATCGATAAGGTGATCTTGAGTCTGGAAGATGAGAAACCGCAAGAGTACAAATCATTACTATGCTTGGATCATGATTATGACAATATGAAGCCAGTTGTTCTAGCCACATGGAAACATGGTTTTCAAGGAGCATGTCCAGAGAAAAGTTCGATTCTTGCTGAACCCCAGGTAATTATGCCTCTGTATTTTTGTTTTATAAAATTGAAATTTTACGAATATTTGAAATTGCTGAAATCTTTTGTTCTTGATATACACGATAATGACTCAGCTTTTCATTAAAAAAAATCTTGGTCTGCAGGCAGATTCCTTTTTACCTATGTTTATTTTATATATAGATTGTTTATTATACACCACGGATCTTTTATAGATTGAAGTTTCGAATCCATAACTTTCCGATCTCGAAGCAAAGACCTTGAAACCATTATGCATTTAGTGAATAAGAAAAAACTTAAACGTATATTGCAATCCTTTTTCTGGACTCATAACTTCTAAGTGGTGACAACTATAAAAACTTTTTGTGCAAACATTGTTTATTAACCCTTTCTAAGGCCGTGGGAAGTATGCTTCCCACCAAATTTATCAATCTTTGTATGAATTTATGTAGGTTGGCGTCAGTTCTGACAAATATTTTTAGAAAGACAGAAACTTAGAGGCTTCAGTTCTTTATCTTACACAAAATGATGTGTCTTGATTTATTACTTAATTATTAATTAACCAAATTAATTAATGAATCAAATTAAATTTATCTAATACGCTAAGTGAATCCCTTTTCTTATTCTAATTTCAAGCCTAAAAATATTTTAACATAATATGACTGGAGAAAAATGGCCCTTTAATGGGTTAAGACGAGACAATTTACTACCCTAATTTGAATAATCTTACCATTTTCATTTAAAGGAAAGTGAAAACCCCTCCCTCCACTTCCATTTGTTTTCAGCTGGATGACCTATCTACGCTTTTGGTCATGGTTTTCATACTACTTTTTTATTTTTTATTTTCCACCCATTCAAATCCGATTAAAACACTCCATTTGTCTTGTGCTTAGGTCAAAAAGAAATCTTTGTAAAATATTTCTTTTGAACTTCAACATCGAACTAGAGATTTGGTATTAGTATATATATCAATATATCTGTTTATTTTTACTATGGTTCCAAAAAACCATTCTCAAAGACAAAGAATGCAAAAAAGTACACTCATCAGTGCGCGAATTTGAATTCCATATAGTCAAATTCACACTCTTGTCTTTCGATTGAAATTCTAACATAGTCATTTAACTAATATTTTATAAATAGATAATATTTACTGTTCTTATTAATGTGTGAAGAGTGGAAGTATCTTGGCTCGTCCAAAGAGTTTCTGTGAAAGACAAAAAGAATCAACAATTGATCAACCAGAAAAATTACTCCAGTAGACCAGGATACAGGAAACATGCATTCCGATCTTTTTATTTCTTCACCTGGATTTTCGACTTAATGCAAAAATGTGGTCTAATTTCTCCCGAAAATTCCCCAGGAAAGTAACACCCTCATTAATTGGTGTTAAATCGGATTTTTACTGTAGATGTTATCAAAGTACTTTGATAACAAATGATGCAACACTGTTCCCTTTAGCTTATGATTTAGGCAAGCTATATTAGATTCAGCCAGGATAAGAATGCATTTGCATGAGTTGTGACAATTTTGTATTAAATGGCAAAAATCAAGTCATATATAATTGCTTTAGCCAGCTTCAAAAAGTTGTATAGTTTTTGAAACACTTCAACTCTTTGAAATTTATAATCTGATTAAATTAGATATAAATGTGAAAGAGATTTTGTTAAAGATGAATATTGAAAGAAAATTCTTGATTACATTATAACTAATTCTTAATATTAAATTTCTGTATTTTTCAGGTGATTCAAGAAAGCCTCCCCATTCCTGGGACCGATCTTCACCTTGTCTACCACAGCAGCAGAGCTGGTGGATATCTATCGACCATCCAGTTGCAGCTGACTCCAGATTCGGTTCCTTCTACCTTACGTTTGATTCATTTGAGGATTTCTATCGAAGGAATACTCTTTGAGAAGAAGTTTGAAGCTGATCCAGCTATCAAATATACCTATGCATGGAATCGAAGAAATGTTTATCGACAGAAAGTCTACGGCATCGCATCGGCAACAGGTTGGTTGAGTGAAACTTTTTAATTTATTCATCACCTGTTTTGCTCTTTTCATAAGCTAATTATATGACACTTTTCATTTCTGAAATATGCTCTCCTACTGATTCAATTAAAACCCTATACAATTGTTGATATATTTGTGGATTATGTGTAATTTTTGTGTCGAGTTGTACGTTTTTGAATTATTCAATTTCGACTTAAGTTGAAAAGCGATAATTCGATGTCTATATGACGTAGGGGCTTGAAAATTAAGGGATTAAAGTATTATTGTTCTTATTTTTTACTATCGAAAAGGAATTTAATTTTTTCGCTAAAGGAAAACGAAATAATCGGCAATATACTAATGATTCATTAACATAACAAATAACATATAAAAGGCTAATCATAGAATTCAAAACATTGTCTAAACTCAATCATTATTAAAAACTTCGCTTTTAATGAACAGCTTATTACTAAACTGAACCAAACTTTTCAGTTTTTTAAAAATATTAGAAATCTATTTTTTTTAATATTCGAGAATTAATGCTGAAGTGTTAGTCAGGAAAAAAATTGCAAAAGATTCTCAAGAATTATTTTAATATAAATTTATATTTCAAGCAGATAATCTGTTTGGGAAAAAAATACATCTGAGATTTTCTTTTGTCTAGTATCTGTTGGATACGAATACAGTTCTTGCCAGCATATCATCTGGGAAATACAGACAACACAAGTAAGCGGCCATGACATGAGCGTGTCTGACATAGGAGGTTGGAATCTGGATATACATCATAAATACAACTTTCACGAAGGTAAAACACATCTTTATTCTAAACTTGTACATTTTCTATAAATATTTCCATAGATTACACTTGAAAGTAAAAATCTATTTTTATTATCCCCCCCCCCTCCCGGATTTTGCTCTCCTACTGTTTCAAGTTTCTCCAAAAATAAGACAAAATCTTAATCTAGCTTGTGAATTAAAAGAAGTGTTACGGCTTATTTTCAGGAGTTGCCTTACTTTTCTTATGCAAAACTTACATTTATCTGTGTGAGAAAAATCCCTTTGTATAGCTGAAGAGAATTATCCATCCAGTATTTTGATGCTGTGAATTTTTATGGTGATGTGTGTGTGTGTGTGGTTAAATGCATATGATAGAATATTAGTTCTGCGGACAACCAGACACTTGGCTCTTTTAGTAACAATCCATTCACAGATTATGTCTTCCAACTATGGAAAAAATAGCTGTCTATTTGATGCAGACTTGCTCTTCCTCTACATTTATTTACACTCATCCACCTGTTAATTAATTCTGCTATTTTTGGACTACTCGAGGAATCAACTTTTTCTCTTTGCAGAAACTTGAAGATTCCTCACTCAGGAATCACTTGCGTGTCCTCTCTTGTATTCGACGGAATTGCTCCTTTTACCGTAATTCTATCAGAATAAATCCATTAAATACTGAAAATTCTAATTTGTCGCAGCCACGTATGTTATTTATCAAATGTGCACGTGTGTTGTATTTGCACTTACTGTATAGTGACTAGGCCCAACTTTGCGATCATTTTGTCGAATTCATGCTAAGGTTTATTTTTGGATTAAGTCTTTTTGGAGAAATAAAAACTCCTCCTTCTTATAAAATGACCAGAAGTTCCGGATTGACTATTCCAGACTTTTACTTATTAGTAAACAATTCGTATTATATAAAAAATGATTAGGTTTAATTCTTCAAAAATTTAGAAGGGAAAAAGAATTCTTCAGAAGTTTTTACACAGTAATGAAGTTAGGCATTTTATGGCCCTAGGTAATGCAAATTTTGACTCTCCTTTGAATAAGTTCATCAAGTTTATTTTTCAATTCACAACCTTTTTAACGCATTAATGATTTATTTTATATTTATCATTTTTTTTATTTTATTACTTTTGTGAAAAAATAATTGTTTCTACTTATCTATTATGACTCCAGACTGCTCGTCATCTAGGTTTGTATTCAATATTATTATAGCAGACATTTGTATAAATATTCCAACTAAGTGAATTTAATGAAACATGTACGAATACGACCAATTATATGCCATAAAGTAACTATTTATCATTCATAGATTTTTTTTTTTTTTTGCAAACTTATTTATTTAGCGAATATGGAAATGAAAACTTTTTAACCGCCTCACTTACAACAATTTCCCAGCCTTGCGGCCCTAATCAGCCACTGACTATACGTACCGTAATGACCTGTTTGGATAAATCAACAGTTCACTTCTATAAGCATTTACCGTGTGTCACATCTATTTTCTAATTGTACCGAACCATCTGCCTAAATTAGATTATCTCATCTTTATTATAATTAATAGATAATAAAGAAGAGATTGTTTAAATAAATAGGCAGTCCAAATATCAGGTTTGAACCGAGGCACTGAATATCTTAACCTGAGGGGGGCAATAAAATTTCTTTCTTTATCTTTTCTTCTTTAATAATTAGTAACTATTTTATTGTTTCTGAATTAATTATTTTCATTACATATTTTCTGAATTTTGTCCAATATTACTTGTACTTTCTCGACCAGTAATACGGATTCTAGAGCGTCTGGGATTCCATTAAAAAAAACCTGGTCACTTTAGTCGCCTTTTGACTTCTTCTGAATTTTAGAAATGTCGCAATTGCAAAGAGTTCTAAAATTTTTTCTTTCAACAGGTATATTACAGAAGGGTGACGGCAGTAATATTTACCTGAAGACAAAGCCTAAACTTTTGCTTACAACAATGGGTAACGGCATACGCAGACCACTGGATTGTGACAACTGCAATGGATCCGCAAAACATCAGATGCTTCTGGCACCAGTGGCACTGGCAAGTGCACCCGATGGAAGCATCTACGTAGGAGATTTCAATCTCATAAGGAAAATAACTCCTGAAGGAATGGTTTCTACTGTTGTACAATTGAGGTAATTAAAATTATGTTATTTCAATTTACTGCCTGACCACTCGCCATTTAACTCGTGTTTTCGGGACTTCTGGCATCAAATTGTTGACAAATAATGTGGTAACAACTAATATTGTATTTCTTTTTACAAACCAAATAAATATAAAATATCTATTGAACATAGAAGAATGCCATGAAAACACTCAGACAGCAATGCCATAGCAGATCAACACTTGAAAACTTGGATTTGCTCTAGACATGTCTGATAAAAATCGATAGCAAGCATCGCCTCTGGTTTGTGGTTGTATTTTGAGGCCTTAAGGAAATTTCTGGAGAAATCCTGGAGATGTTGACTTCCGACTATCTGCGATTTTGAATTATTCCGTATTTCGGTTCACGAAGTTTTTTGGAAAGAAATCTTCAAGTATCAATTTTTGCTGGAAACTTCTGCATGAAGCAAGGTTTCTTGTTTACCAAAAGAATTCTTCCTCTGAAAAAAAAATAATTTTAACCTTCTCAAAAACATGTATTACCCATGCTCATACTTTTACACTCTAAAAAAACCGCGTTTCGAAAAAATCTTATCGATATAGGATATTTTTGGTAACTACATGACATCTAAAAAGATACACTAATGTTATACTTTTTATAAAAAGCGGTAAATAAATGCTATCTATTTTAGACAGGTGATAGTAACGTAAAATTTGCTAAGCCTATACCAATTCTTTTTTCGTTGTTAATAGTAGTACATGATTAAATGTACGTAAATATATATATATATATACTAGCCGCCTTTGGCGACCAGCCGGTTCGCCAATCTTAGTGTTCGTTAAAATTTTAATAATTAAATATTTTATGCAATTCCAACTTCTTCAGCAAAATATTTTAAAACTTCAAATTTTGATAGTCATATAATTCACTCATAATATTATAAAGGCCTTCAGTCATAACGTGATATGTATCTCTCTAATTTTCTGTTACCCCTCGTAGAATTTATGCTTTAAATTAAAGTGTAAATGATTCATCTGCAATTAATATAATAATATTTTTTACAGAAACAAAGCATTTTTTTTAATAATATGATTACTGATAACAGAGTCACTGAGCGTTTAAACTTTATGGGCACTAAAGAATATCTTTCTTAATTTATGTAATATCTCAAGCATTTGTCAACAAAATTTTCTCAGATTCATCATGAATGGATCGATTCATTAACAATGTTTCATTTTAAATGCATCAAACACTCAGAAAATAAAATGAATCGTTTAAAATAATCTGTCGAAAACAGGTTTAAAAAAACTACTTAAAAAACGATGTACTTAAAACTATAAGCATATATAAAAATATATATATAACTAACATAAATACAATTTAATTACAAAAGCATGCAACTAACCTAAAAATAATTTAAATCATTGTAAACAGGTTAAAAAAAACTACTTAAAAAACGACGTACTTAAAACTATAAGCATATATAAAAAATATATAACATAAATACAATTTACTTACAAAAGCATACAACTAACCTAAAAGTAATTTAAATCGTCCGTTGATAATGGTTGCCATGCCAACGATCAGAACACAGTGCGCATGCGTGAATTTTCTTCGCCTTTTACGTAACGCAAATGCGTGAATTTTTCTACGCCAGTTGGGGTAACGCTATGAAGATTAGACATTTTTAATTTCCTTTATTCTGTGCTATTTTAATTCAAAAGTACTTCAGAATGAATCTGAAACATGGATTAATTAACAATGTTTAATTTTAAATGCATAAAACATTAAGAAAATAAACAGAATCGTTTGAAATAATCCGCCGAAAAATCTTAACCCTAGCCTCATTACTGTTGGGAGAAAAAAAGAACTAAAGCCTAAATCATTTGGCGTTGGGGAAAATTGAAGATTTTTTGGCGGAAAAGTTGGCGGTGGGAAAATGGAAGATTTTTTTGGCGGGAAAGTTAGTTTTTAATTAATAATTGACTACCCCTAACATTTAGGGGGATGAAAAATAGATGTTGGCCGATTCTCATAGATACCGGATAAGCACAAAAAATTTCATCAAAATCGGTCAAGCCGTTTCGGAGGAGTATGGCAACGAAAACTGTGACACGAGAATTTTATATATTAGATACAAATTAAACATCCCTTCTAATAACAAAGACAGGCCCGCCTGTTAGAGCTACCAAACGTGGACAAATATTCTTTAGATGTGAAAATGTATACCCCTGAGAGATTTTTTGAAATTTAATTAATTAAAAATTAAGCAAAATTTTGACGTTTTTCCGTGATAACTTAAAAAAATATTAAAGCACAAAATTGTATTTACATCGTTTTAAGATTCAAAATATCTTTTTAATGATACCATTTTTTCTGTATAATTTTTATTTTTAAGTAACTTTTAAAAAAATGTCTAAAACTTATTTTAAAATGGCATTGTTGAAGCGAAACTTTAATCGTTTTTATTATTGCTACTAATATTTCATTCTGGGGATTTCCCTCCATTATTGTAATCAAAGCATGAAGCATTCAGTATTTTGATGTAAAATTTTTGGAATATTGTTATTCTTATAATTATGAATTAGCTTTAAATCAAGGAAGGGTGAGTGTTACATTTCCCCGCGATATAATCACCGGATGTTTAAAGATACAGGACAGAAAATAAGTGAAATGCATAATACAATAAATAAAACAGTGTATGAATATAATAAACAGAACGGACTTATAAATTAGTACGAGTTATATGATTATCAAAATTTGAATTAAAAAAAATAGTCTGCTAAGGAATTCATTAAGACCAAAAATTAAGTTGAAATTATTAACAACCGTTAATTCCGGTTGGTCGCCAAAGGCGTCTAATTATAAAAATAACAGACAATTTAAAGAAAAAAAATGAGGCTAGAAAATCGCACATTAAATAGTGGCGAATAACTAAAAAATTTAATTCAGTACCAATATTTGTTGCATTTTAAGCAAGTATCTTAAGTCTTTTAATTATTTTTGTATAATAATATTGAAAAAATCTATTAGCACAAATACCATTAAATCTTTCATGGTCACAAATTTCAATCACCACGGGTCCATTTTACAGAAGACTGTTTAATTTAAGAAACCCAAGAATTAATCATCCACTATATACTGCTTCAGTCATTGCAATATTGATGATGAGGCAGAGTGCAATTAAAATTTCGGAACCGTAATTACTGAAACCGCTATTCCATTTCAGCACTGCTCAGGTTGCGTACAGATATCATTTAGCAGTGGGTCCGGTCGATGGGCGACTCTACATATCCGACCCCGAGAAGCACCAAATCCTGCGGATGAGGCTGCCGGAAGAGACGACCAACATTCAGGACAATCTCGAAATCGTCGTGGGAAGCGGAGAAAAGTGCTTACCTGGAGACAAGTTTTCGTGTGGCGACGGAAGATTGGCCAAATTGGCGAGACTTGCTTATCCCAAAGGTATGATTGGATAGGGCTTATATTTAAAATATCCGAATTATCGTTTTGCAAATGGCGAAGTATATTGTTTTAAATCTATGTACAAAGCAGAAATTTTTCAGTAGACAACTTACTGACTTTTTTTATTATTATATTTAAAAAAAAAATCCTTTTTATGAAATTCATTATTTTATCTAACAGTTCGAATTGAAAACTCTGCGGTAATTTCGCTTTAAAGGATTTGAGATGAAATTTATATAATATAAAATACCATTTAGGACCCCCCCCCCCCAATTGATCGAACTTCCATCAATCGAAAACCTCTCTATATTGGATATTCAATAGAACAGTTTTGTAAATGGAATAAAATTTCTATATTTTTAATAAAAATTCTTGCATTTTCTTATGCAATAATTTGCAATATAATTATTACAGTGAAAAAAGTGACCATCGATTATTTTTTCATAGAAAAACATATACATATTTTTAAAAAGCCGTCTACCCATTTATATAGCCATAAAATATTCACGACTCGCAAAAAGTCGTTTACGAAAAATAAATAAATAAAACTTGTTCATAGCTTCTGTTCTTCTAATCCTTTTCCTAAAAAGCAATTTTTAATATAAAGTAAGCAAAACTTTATATACATATTTGTATATCTTTTTTAAAAATTTATTGCATAGTTTACTTTTTTAAAGATTTCTTTAATCTAAACAATCTTAACTATGCAGAAATTTTTTCACTAATAAATAAAATAAACAAAATTTACAACATGTATTTCAGTGTGTTGAAATTTCTCTTGATCAAACTTACTCAGGGGCCTTCAAATTCCATAAAGCAGAAATTCGACTTTTTTTTTCTTTCAAAAAGTAACGTGGAAATTATTTTAAAAATAGTTCATTTATATATTTGCATGAATTAAAAATAAAAATGGAGAAGTAAATAAATTATACATTTTGCTTAAAAATCAGTGTTTGGGAAGTGTATGATCTTTTAATTGTAAAGAGGAAAGTCAATCCATTTAAAGGAAGAGATTCCAAAAATGTGTTTCATATTTAAAATACTTTATTATTATTATTACGCTGCAGTTTCCACTTCTTTTACTAATCTTGATATAATTTTCCTGTTACATTTTGATGATAGTACAGCATTTTTGAACAATCTGATTTCTGGAAGAATGAACTAGATTTTATTTTGAATCTTTAATTGCATTTTGCAGTTTATCATTGCCATTTAAATTCATGCAGTTTTTAATCCAAATTTCTTAATATGATATACTATTATTTAGATTGCTGAAGCTTTGCAATGAAATACATAAATATTTAATAATACCTTTCTCTGCATTTAGGTATTGCAGTATCAGCACAAAATGAAATCTATGTCGCTGATGGAACTAATATAAGAATGGTGGATAAAAATGGAATCATTCATACCATTATTGGAGATTATTACCATAAAAGCCATTGGAAGCCAGTTCCTTGTGGGAGAACAGTCAGCTTATCACAGGTAAGTAACAACTTTTCTTTCATGTGGTTTCGTTTTTTATTTGGTATTGGATCTTGTTGCATCAATTTCTACTGCAAATGTTGTTCAAATAGTAAATGTTGAAATATACCAGAAAAAGAAAACCCAATGTCAAAGTAAGGTGTTAAATTATTTTTCGGATAACCCTCATTAAAAATAAAATCATAGAGAGTTAATAATAGGCCACGTTCTTCATTTACAGATTATTTGTTAAATCTGAATTTTTTTTCTAGATATTCTAAGGATTCGAGTAATGATCACATGATATTCTTTACGTGCGCCGTACAATTTTGAAACAAGATACAGTTAGATATTACATGACATGGGCATTTACATATCAGTCATATACTGTGTTGTTACTTGAATTATGCATTCATTAGTGCATAATCATTGCATAAATAATACAAAATACAGTATTAATATATCTGAAACAGGATATGATTTTTCATTATTATTTTATTACGATTTATTATGATTTATTTATTTAATTGAAGATTGATAGATTGCCGATTGATCAATGCCGATTAATACTGCATGGAAGTTGTTTGAAACAATGAAAAGGAAATTCAAATCTCCGAAAAATCCTTGCATTATAATATTTTCGAAAAAAGTCTCTTTAACAAAATTTTATATAGCAATATAGCAAAGTTAATGTGTTTTCAAAAAATACATTATCACTGCAATGCACATGTGCATAAACAAAACTAATTAAACAATGAAAAATATTGATGTAAAATGCACTTAAAAACTTTTTAGATCTTTTAATCTAAATCGGAAAAAATTTATACGGAAGTGATATTGGTATTATTGAAATGCTAATGTTTTAAAATTTTAGTCCCGTAAAAATTCACAAATTTTTGTGAAATAATATATTCCGGAGTTTAGATTTATATATAAAAGGTTATGAACCCTAATTTACCTCTTCCCTACTTATGTTAATTAAAGTTTTTCTGGTTTTTATGCGAAGTGATTAGAAGTAAAAGATAATGAAAGTCTAAAGACATTAGAAACATTTTTATTATGACAAAGTTTTAAACTTACTTTTAATATACAATTTCTCTTCACAGGTGAACTTACGATGGCCAACATCCCTTGCTATCAACCCTCTTGATAGCTCACTTCACATCCTGGATGACCACATGGTCTTGCGAGTAACACCCGACCGACGCCTCAAGGTCGTCGCCGGTCGCCCCCTTCAATGTGCTTCACAGATGGCAAAGGACAAAGTGGAAATTTCTCCAGAAATCTACTTGGAATCGCCCCAAAGTATTGCCTTTGCACCCAATGGGGATCTTTACATAGCTGAGAGTGATTCCCAAATGATAAACCGAGTTCGAGTTATTGGAAGCGATGGCCGGATCCAACACTTCGCTGGAGCAGAATCGGATTGCAACTGTATGGACCAGAACTGCGAATGCTTCGACGAAGAACATTTCCTTGCTTACAACTCGAAGCTTAACAGCATATCAGCCATTGCTGTGACCCCAGATGGCAATCTTCATATCAGTGATCAAGGCAACTTGAGAATACGATCCATTACAGCATCCCTTCCAGTTCCGAATGAAGGTCACGAGTATGAAATTTATGCGCCGGAAGTCCAGGAGGTTTATGTCTTCAATCGACATGGGCAGCATATATTGACGAAGAACTTGATAACTGGAAAGCCTATTTATACCTTTTCGTATAACGTTAACACTAGTTTTGGGAAGTTGAGTACAGTTACTGATGCAGCTGGGAACAAGATATACATTTTGAGAGATTACAGCAACCAAGTAAGTGATTGTGTAAATAGTTATTATTATGTAACTTTTCATATTCTTCTTAAAAAAAGAAATTCGATTAAGGTTGTTGGAATGAATAAAATTTCATTTCAATTTTATATGAATTAATGCATAATAACTGCAAACGATATATAACAAAATCAGCATGCCAAAGGGCATTTTGTTTTAAACTATTATCACAAATTTGATCTTAAAATGGTGTAACGGATAAGCGATTTTTAAAAAATTTTTTTTTTAATTTTTAGGTTTGTTGTATCAAGTTTTGAAGCAAGTATAAAATTATGTTAAAGATTTGCAAATTTAATAATTATTTGCTGTTGAAATTATAAATGTGAGAAATATTTTTGAATATCATATATTCTGGAAAGTATATGTTCATGTACTAATTCTACGAACTTTTACTTTCTGAAAAATTACTTCTATAAGTAACATTAAAACATATTTTCATTTTTTATATGCATTAAAATCCAAACATGTAAGTTTGAATATTTTTTTTCTATAGAAAAGTTGATTGCGATCCTAAACTGCACTATTTTCAAAAGGAAAAGTAAACATCATTTAACTTAAACCCACTAAATACACGAGAAAAAACTTTCATCTTTCCGGAAGTAAACTGACCAAAAGCCAGCCATGACTATCAAGACAGAATTTGCCTCTAAAGACTACTGAATTTAATACATAAATAATGATTTTGTAGTCAAAATTAAAATTTCATTGCTTTGCTTTTTTCCCCCCAGGTAAATACCATCGAAAACACCCAAGGTGGCAAGTGCAGACTTGAAATGTCTCGAATGGGCATGTTGCAAAGTTTTACTACGCCATCCAATTTCAAAACTCAGTTTGATTATCACGGCAGCAACGGCCTGCTGCGAAGCAAATCGGACAGCACTGGAAAATCTTATGTGTATGGATATGATGAGTACGGACGACTGATTGAAGGCATTACACCAAGCGGGCAAATAATTCGTCTTTCTTACAACCTCAGCATCAAAGGCGCTTCGGTGACAGTGACTCGTGATGACAAAGAATCTGTTGTGCTTCTCATCAAAGGATCAGATGTTACAACCAAAATAGGTAATATATTAGGCTATTACTAATTTTATGTTAGAAATGTGTGTTGTAAGTCTAGCGCTGATGAATTGGCGGAGAATGTAACAATCAAACAAGGCTATTTTGAGAAATCGGAGAGCTTTCCCATTCTTCGAAACACTACATTCACTATTAGTGCTCCACAGTGCGAAATAAAGAATTAAAAATGCACTGCGTGCATCACAATCATATTTATTATAATATTTCTACTATTTTCCCATGACCTCTCTTTCTACTTTTCCTCCTTTCATCATAAGCACTCGACTGTCAGATCAAAGGTCAACCAAGGTCAAGATCAGAGTCAAGCTATATAGTAACATATAAATGAAGTGCAATATTCCATTTAATCACAATAATGCATTAGTAAATTCTTTGCATACACTTGTAAATGAATACACGAATGTTGCTCAGTAACAGGAAAATGATTTTATTCTTGATATATCAATAAAATATTTATTTAGATAAGTTATTAAATTTGATTTGGCATAAAATCTTTGATTTTGAGAGGATAGGTATTCGGACGTTATTTTTAACACTAAATTTCTACCTGTTGATCCAATTTTGGAAAAGAAATATAAAAATTTTGCATACATGAATACATTGTGAATTTTATTTGCGAAACGAAAAATATTTTCGTAAAAAAAAATTAAAATTAAAAAATAAAAAGCGCTTTTTTATAAATTCAAGAAAATATCCAAGAATTAATGTTTATAATTTATTGGAAAAAATCCCTGTTATTTATATTATTTGATAGCTTTCATAGTTATTATTTTTATCTTCAAAATGATTCATAGAAGCCGTGTTATTTTTTTGGTAAGATTTTTTTTTCTTATATAATGAAATATACATATTATCTTGATAGATGTATATTTAATTATAAGAAATTATATACATAGTTAAAAAAAATTTGCAGTATTTTAAAGCGTAATGCATTAACAATTCTATCTAATAATGCTATTAAGAACTATTTAAAGATGCATTTTATTCTTAATGATCGTTAATATTGCAGACGTTGCAGTAAAAGTTTGTAATAACGATAATGCATAGTTGAAGTAAAAATTTTCTTTTCAAGTGTCTTTTCTACATAAAGGAATTTAATAAGGTAAAATGCAATAAAAATGCTGAATATAAAACAGGTATATTTACCCAGTTTTTTTTTTAATTTCATTTAAAAACACATTTGCAGAAAATTACTTTTGTCTACATATGTATATAATTATCGACCGGATAACGCACTCTTTATAGAATGCAAATTTAAATTATAAAAATGCCCAAAAATATTCTGTGCTTTTCTCATACCTTAATACTTTATTTCGTCTTCAAAAGAGTATGAATTTTCTCAAACACCTAGCTATAGCAAAAGCTTGTTTGATTTTTACTCCACTAAATTGCAACTCCCTGTATCTTTGATATAAAAGTTACAATAAAGATTTATATTAGCTCACCAACGGCGAATTGTAAATCACTCGTTACAAACAGCACTCATCATATCGGACTGTATTTTTTACATATGCATACAGTATTTCAATAATTATCATCTCCTTATTTGAAACTTATTCTGAAATATTTTTTTTCCCCAGGAGGTGCAGAAAAGAGAGTAACCCAGTTCCCAGATGGCAGCCTGATTATGACTTCGGCCGATTCCAGTACCATCGAAGTCGATACAACGGCAAGTCCCATCCTGAATGATGTGAACCCCTTGATTGCTGAAATTTATCCTCTACCATCGAAACTCAAGGCGACTGTCAGCGAAGACAATGTGCAGAACTTGGAATGGAAATACAATGTTAAGAAATCTGGTAAAGGACCAGCAAGACAGATAACACATATTGGAAAGATGTTGAAGGTATTCATCTTTTATTCTTAAAATAGTTTGAAAACATTTTGAAACTTTAATAACGAAAAGTTTTACACTGTATTGTGTGGACAGAATCAACACATTACCTTAATTAAAATACAATATATTTTACGTAACTGTAGAAAGTAATGTAATAAATAACTATTAAATAAATTAGAATTAAAACAGTTTCTACATAATACTTTGAGAAAATGCTGATTGTTCTCTAAGGTTAATTTCTGATAACGTGGTTTTCATATAACATTGTGCAAGGTTAATGATAGCACTCCTCTGATACACTATTTATGATAATGCAATTATCTTACTTCATGATTTAAATTGATCAGTAACTTTACCATCACTCTTTTTTTGATTGGCTAAGGATGTTAGTTTCATCGAGTGCGATTTCTATAGCGTAAAACTAGTTACCATTCTTTTAGTTAATTCGTATATATTAAACATCATAAAAAACAAACTCTTTAAAATTATAATTTCAATTTTAGTACCAGGATTGTAACATTGATAAGTATAGCTATATACCACATGTTCAATGTTTTACAATTCAAAATTCAATGAAACTCGCTAATATCACCATTTGTGGATTATTTTAAAAACGGATATGTGATTTTCCCACACATAATGTTTCGTTGATATTTTGAAACCTTTTCTGTCTAAATCTTTTTACAGCCGTAAACATCCGCGAGTTCAAATTTGTGTATATATTTATATAAAATATGCAAAGATAAAATATAAGGTGAAATTTAATTTAGGGTCATTATTTTTAACGAATATTCCAATTAAAAATGATTCTCAAAATTATGGCGGCTTTCGAATACAAGAGATTCAGTTAAACATACCCCTTCTCCAAAATTATTGCACTCTCTATATAATGTCCTTAGTATGTCCAATGCCTTGTTTACTTTTACTTTAAAAATCAAAGGACCAACATGAATCCTTATCTTATATTTACAGGTAAACGGCGAAGTGTTATTTTCAGTGGAATTTGACAGAGAAGAACACAGTGAAACTGTGTTTGATCGAAACCAAGTACCGTTGCTGACTGCCCACTATGACGTTCTTGGACAACCAATGCAGTGGAAACCGGCACATAACTTCACAGCTGTTCGCTTGGACTATGACAGATATGGAAGACTTTCTCAGTGGGAACGAGGTTATCTTTTTGAACGTTATACATTTGACATGCAAGGAAGACTAGCGGAGATCAGACATGCCGATAATACTGGAATCATGTATAAATATGATGAAGGGGCCATTAGCATGGTAAGTAATTTAAAAAAAATTACATAATCCACCATTTTTTGCAGATGCCTTTCAGTTAGTTATTAAATGGATATTTTTCTGTTATTATAAAAAAAATGTAAATTATTGCGAAGTATAAGAATTTCGTTGTCTTAAATATGTGACTTGTTTTTGACTAACTTTTAGCTTCTGGATCCAAAAATAACCGCAATTTTTTGAGCTATAGAATATCCTCTCTCCTTATCAAAAATCATATAAAATGTGCATATAAAAGAAAATCGTGGAAAAACTTACCAAATATACTGTTTACAAATAATAAAGGTTTTCTTACCAAACGGTAAATTTGCATGTTAAGGTAAAAATTTTAGATAACAGCTTTTTCTGAAGTATTTAATCTGTGGACATTCTCGCTTGATGCCCCTACAATAGTCAACCATATTATATGTACATCTCATTTACCTTGGTACCATCTCTCCATGACCTTTAAATCTTGGCGGAGTTATTCTTCTTGCCCATCAATGACTGCATCAAACTTTTTCGGAAAGTTAGCAATATGGCTTAAAAGATTGCAATTTTTGATGCTCATGTTGCAACTAATAATGTTGTAGCTCTCCAAGAGTTTCTGGACAGTTTCGGTGCAATTCTGTGCTCGTGTATTTCCAAGAAAGTATTTGACAGTGTTTTTGGATGCTAAACAAGCATTCATTTCAAGTTCTGTCATTGTCCCAATGAAATGTTCATTTTTAGCGAGCTGCCGAATCTGTGGACCATTAAATACCCAGGCCAGAAAATACCGAAATGAGATATAAAAACAATCTTTTTCAATTAACAAATAAATTTAATAAATTTCTTTATGAGATCAGTTTTATGTGCAGAAATGGAAATATAAATATTCTTTCAGGCTACAAATAGCCGAAGTAGGATATTTGGACTACATGGTTTCAGGTTAAATCTTGGCAGCCAATTTGACTGCGCCTAATGCTTCTCACAGGCTTTGCTGCAAAAAATAAAATACTCAACCTCTAAACTTATAATGGCGAGTCTCTCATGTGCATTGAATTACTTAATTTTTAGTTTAAAATATGCAATTAAAGTATTAGTAATTTAAAATTCAAAAATCACTTTAAAACATTCAATATCACAAATGCCCCTTTTTATTAAAAGAATTAAAAGAACAATAAATGCCCCCAAAAATGTGCTATTTAATTATGAAGCTAAGTCATAGGTCAAGAGATTAAGAAAATACTCAAGTCACTTATTGCAATATGTTAGCTCTGATTTGATATCTATGTAAAAGGAAGGATGTAAAACTTATCTTCGGTCTGAAATGCAGCGTTTTCACACGATTTATAGGATAAAATAAGTATTCTTTGTTAAACAAGCAGTTTGAAAAATTTATGTTGATATAAATTGTTTCAATTTAAAAGCATTAAACATTTTTTTTATTTATTTTTTATTTTATTTTCAGCCAAATGAAATTATAGTTCCAAGTGGTAGCAGATATCTATTGCAATATGATTCATCTGAAGGACTTCAAGCAATCATAACACCTAATGGGCATAAACATGAGCTTGCCTTCCAAACATCTCTAGGATTCTACAAGCTACTTTATCTAAGTCCTGGTGTGCGTTATCCATTTGTCACACATTATGGGGACAATGGCCAAATTCTTGCCAAATTTTTCCCAGAAAACAGTGGCAGAGTTGTGTACCTTTACAATGAAAATGGTAACATTCAGACAGTTTTCTGTGGCCCAGAAAGAACGGATTTCTCTTACGTCGAGCAAAAGACTTTAGTTAGATCTTGGACTAAAACAGTGCCAGAATTAGAATTAAGAACAGATTTCAAATACCATGGCGTTCTTGTTCAAGAAGAAAGATTCAGAGTTAGCAGCCGAAGTGCACTAAGCAACGCCAAGTTCCGATACCAATACGAAGGCCATCTGACCATTGTTGAAATTGAAATAGGAGCCAAAGTGGTAGGAGAAACAAGATATCGATACAGTGTCCAGTCTGGCATGCTAGAGCAAGTTCAACAATTCCTTATTCATAGACCAAAAATCAACAACGTTTTCATTCAAGACGATCAACGTCACTTTTCGAAAACGATAGCTCATGATTCTTACGGTAGGATCTCCCTATTAGCTATAAGTTTATGGAATAGGGAAGTATTCTCTTTAAATATTCGATATGATAATAGGGGACGTTTAAGACAAATGAGTACAAAAGCTGGATATGATGTTGGTGTGGAAACGGTCAACTGTACTTACACACCAGATGGTTACCTTAGTGAAGTTGCCGGTCGCCGCAATTACAGATTTTTGTACGATGTGAATGGAAATATGAAGACTTTCTGGGAAGATGAACATCAGAGTACTTTGAAATACGATGATGGTGATAGACTTGTCGGATATAATGACATGGATCTTTATGAAGTTGATGTTAGAGGATTTCTTGTTCGTAAAGGCGAAGAAAAGTTCACGTTTAATGCTAAATCACAATTAATCCACGCCACTCAACATGGACTGTATGAGGTTCATTATTATTATGATGCGATGGATAGACCAATAGCTTGGAGAGACCACAAAGGAAATATTACTCAATTTTTCTACACGAATCCTAAAAATAAATTCCAAGTCACCCATGTTCACACTACTCAAGATAAGAAAACATTTGCGTTAGTGTATGACACAAGCGGGCATTTGATGTATATAGAAGATACGGCATCCAATAAATACTTCGTGGCAACCGACCACTTAGGATCGCCATTATTGGTGTTTAATTCTGAAGGCAAAATCGTGAAGGAAGTCAAGAGAACACCATTCGGCAAGCTCGTATTTGATTCCAATCCAGCATTTATGATATTTGTAGACTTTCGCAATGGCTTGCGAGATCCATACACAGGCTTAATATTCTTCAAGAGCCGTGCTTTTGATCCAACAGGTGCACAATGGCTGACACCAAACTGGGAAGATGTGCCAAAGTATATATCAAAACCATATATGATACATTTGTACAGATTTCATGGAAATAATCCTATCAATGAAGATGAAGAAGATTATCATTTAGACGGTAAGATTTCTTTTTGTTTGACAATATATGTTTCGTATGCATCCTTATATTACATGAAATCCTGACCTAATACTTAATGAGTCAAATTATCAAGCGGTATTCTTTATGATATTCTATTTCTTTCTTAATCTGTAGTGGCCAAATCAAAAATTTCAAATGAATTTAGGAGCAATAAAGTTTAAACAATTAAAGTTTTTTTTTTAAAGTTCATTATAAAGGGTCCATAAATTTTTGAAATTAAAAATAGTATATAAAGATTTAAAAAAAATCATTTGACATGATATTTTTATTTTTTTAATGCCAGGTAATGATAGGCTAAGCCATTAATGTCGAATCATATATCTAGATATGGGAATAAGTTCAAACTGAAGATTTTAAATTTTGCACATAATATCGATTTATTCAAATGCTTATCTACCAATTTTATATTTTATCGACAGTTCATTTATTTCGATCAAGCTAGTTTCTGAAAGTCAATTATAGAAGAATTTGGCATTTCATTTAATAAAATTGTCATAATTTTAAAATATTTTTCGTTTTATTTCTGAAAATTAACACCTACTTTGAAATTATAAATTAGTAATAACTGCAATAATCAATAGTTTGCGATATCAACTATCTAAGCACATAATTAAATATTAGTTATGATTTTTTTGGATACTCACATTTCTCAGAGAAATGAATGAGGTCATATAAAGAAACGCGGTTAATTTTAGGCAATAATTTTACCTTTAACTTGATTGTTTAACATTTTATTTAAAATAAATTTAAATTTTTGCAAATCCAAAAATATTAAATCAGTCTTTAAATTAATTCTATAGATTAAAAACTTCTCTTGACTTGTTAAATAACGTCTGAATTTTTATTTATTCCGTTGCAGATTTAAGCAAATGGATCTCGGCATTCGGATTGGGAAAATTCAATGCACCTCTCACTCAGAGTTTCAATACCAAACCAGAATCAACTTTCAGCGTGAAGCAAAGTCTTCCTGTAATATCTGGCCTAAGTTGTACTGCTGACGTTGTATCTCGAGAATTCTTCCGTCTAACGACAGTCCCACGTACAGAAATTCGTGGTCATATCTCTGGAAGTGTCATCCAACCTCAACTCGCCAATCTACCATCAGTTCTTGGTGACGGTCTACTTCTTTCTAGAAGCAAAAACCAAGCCATAGTTCATGTCCTTAGCGATGCCAGCCCTATTTTACGAGATGTCATTACTAGTGTCCTCAATGATACACAGTATGTGAACCTGCACTTCTCTCTTCACGGTCAGGATTCGTTCTTCTTAGTCCAGCCAGACCAGAAACGGGTACAAGAGGATTGGGACCAACTTCAACGTTTAGGGACAATGTTTAATGTGACTATGCATGCAGGGGAAGGTCATGTGGACCTAAGATTGCGAAGTCCTGCTATTTTGCTCAATATACGTTATGGTGGCGATTTCGAAGAAGAGAGACAGCGGCTATTAAGCCATGCTAGACGCAAAGCGGTGAAGGATGCATGGCAGAGAGAAGTGAAGTTGGCTCAAAAAGGACTAAGGGGCAGTAGAGAGTGGACCAAGTTGGAGCTGGAAGACTTGCTAATGAAAGGACAAGTTTCTGACTATTATGGTACAGATATACATGATGTTGAAAACTTTCCTCAGCTGGCAGATGATCCCACAAATATTGTCTTTCGAAAATGTAAGTACGATTATTTATTATTTCTGTAACTTTTGCTTCATGAAACATTTTGCTGCCTATTTTTAATGTTTCATTTTGAGATTTTAACTCTGGAATAGAAGCATGATCCTTTAATAGAAAATCTTTTAATAGATCAATTGACTTCAGCTCTGAATTTAATCATTTTGAATGTATCTGAGAATTTTATGAACACTAACACTAAATAAAAACAATTTATATTATACAACTAAAAAAATACTTAGTTGTATAAAAATTATAATTTATCATTTATAAGCTGCTACATGAGTGAGACATTCATTAACTGTCACATATTTTGTTACTTCTTAATTCCAAGGAATTTAGGAGAGAGGGAAAAATCACATTTGGACCACTGAACCCTTTCCTTTAATTCAATTCGAGTTTTACAAGGGCATTGCAATTCCTGTAGTATAGAAACAACTACTGAATTGGAGAAAACAAATCTTACTCAGACCAAACTTAGCTATAATTTTACTCAAGGTCTACAAGATGGAAAAATCATTACTTCCCAATTTTTCTTTCCTCAGCAGAACCTGAACAAGAAGATGCGGTAAAATCACACATTTTAATTTTTGAGTTAAATATATTAATTGACATACAAACATATAATAACTAATATTTGACTTTCTTAATTAAAAATATTTTCATTATGTTTGAAACACTCAATATTTAAATACCTCATTTGAAATTTCTATTCTTTATATATATATATAATGATATTTTAAAATTTAATTTAATCTAAATTAATTTCCTAATTTTTAATTTGGCCCATATTAACTTCATTCTAAAATGCTCTTATTTCCTGATCCAATTCCACCTTTTTTTTATTTAATTCAACAGAAGCTCTGCAAAACTGCTTAAGGCATTTCCCACGTTCCGAAAATCCCTCTTACCTAAATCGGCATGTGTAAAGAAATCCCTATCTGGATATCACAGTATATAATCGTCAGGATAAATATTTTCTGCCTTTTTTTAGCGCTCTTTTTACTCTTGTGTTGTTCTGTATTGATGTACCTCGCCGCTCTTGCTTGTACATAAGTTATGCCTCTCGGGATGGAATAAAGTGAAGTTTAAAATGCAAAAGTCTCTTCTCTCTCTGGTCATGATTCTGCTTCCCAAAATTATGTGTGTTACATATTATATATAAATAATTTACAATTTGCATATTCTTTAATTTTCTTAATGTCAAAAATTAGTTCTGTAATTTTTAAAATTAATTTCCAAGCATTGCTTATTCATTTATATTTCATTTTACAGAAACCATAAAATTTTCCTCATCCAAGTTTATCTGTGATCTGTGTATAAAATAAACTGAACTACAGGGATGAAAGTAATGAACTGAATTAAAACTAGAAAAAGATAAAGTCAACATTTACAAGATTTATTGCCATACAATGGATTTCCATGAATCAAATATGCTACTCTACTATTAGGTAAGAAAGTTTTTACAAATTTTAGATAAAATTTCTATGAATAATTTAAGATAATAAGATTACTCATTAAGTTTTAAATTTTATTATAGTGACCAATATTTTCTGTGTTTGAAACCTACCAACAAAAATTGCTAATTTATTATTAAAAAAAAAAATTAACTAGATTTTGACTTCAAAATGCAATTCTTATCTTATAGCTTAAGAGACAGAAAAACTATAGCAATATAAAAAATTTATTTCTTTATGAATATCTAACATCAGGGCTGAAATTAAAGGTAGGCAACATTTTTAGGCCTACTTTCCCCACATCAAATTTTACAATTAATTATTCTACAACTATGACTTTAATTTTATATAGTGTTTAAATAACAAATATTTTGTTACGGGGTACCTTAAAGTGGTTTTTTCAGTTGGCAATAAGAATTCATCCTTTCGAATAAAATCTAAATATTCTAATAATAATTTTGTTAAGGTTGTCTTGAGATAGTCAACCTAGTCTCTCAAAATAACTGAACCATGTTGATATACTATTGAATTTTGAAACATAATAAAAAATCTTAAGGATAATGTTTTGAAATTTAATTTAATGAACAGCGAAATCGGAAGTACAAAATGAAATAAAAAAACATTGCAAGGAGGAAAAATAAAAATAAAAAGTGACAATTTCCAAAACTGCAGGGCGCGTAGACAATTGCTAAGTTTGGCTCTTTGATAAAGCTTTCTTTAAAACTTCTGATAAAAAAACATTCAAAGAAAAAATATTTTGATATAATAAATATTTCATTTTTGAATGCCATTAAAATATATTTCTTTTAATTTCAGATGCAGCATAAACTATCCCTGTAGCTTCAGAGACATTTTAATTTATCTCTTGTAAAATAAATGTGTTTCGCTATGCTTGTTTTAAGATACATGATTCCCTACTTCAGTTGTTTTGAGATGTGGTGCACCAGATAACTTCATGTTACTGCAAGAATATCCCAATGAAAACCTTTTGATTCACATCTGAAATATGAAATCGTGTACTATGATGTCTAAATTATATGAAAAGTATGCTGAAATATTATTGTTTTGATTGTATGTATGATTTGCTGAACAAACGTCCAGTTTTTCTATCTGCCTTACATCTAAGATTTTGATTTTTCATGAACTGTATATAAATCCCTTTTGAATTTATTATGGAGCAAAAGCAGGGTATTATCTAGGAAAATTACACTATTGATCAAAAAAAATCAAAATATACATCTATGATAGCAAAATGTCGAAAAATATGTAAAATTTATCAACTGGAAACGTTTATTTTGTATCTATATTAGGATATGTCATGATCATAAGTTTAAAAAAAATTACTATTAACAGAATCAAATGAATGACGAATTATGTACAATATCATGAATGCATGTTTTGAAATTATTCAGTGTTTTATGACTTCAAATATAAGCTGTATTATAACTATGATCTCACTTTTAGTGATATTTTCAAAGCAAGTTAAAATTATGAATATGAGATTGGTTAAATATAAAATGAAACAAAATGAAATATAAAAACATACCTTCTTAAAAACGTGTTGCCACTGTTTTCTTGCGTGAATAAATAGACTTCTATCAAAATTGTATTCAGCTTTGAAAACATTGTTTCTTTTCAAAAGTCTGAAACAGAAATAAAACTTTTTGTTATATACATTTTTAATTATATTTCAGTTTGGCAATCTGATGAGAAATATTTGAGTAGTGAACAAACATATTGATGAAAATAAAAACCAATCTCATACACATAATCTGTGTGTTAATTTTTTTGTGTGTGTGCATTATCTACAAAAGGTAGTAACTTTTAGAAAAATTACTAAAGGAACTAAAAATATAAAATAATGCTATATATCAAACCATTAGAAGAAAACTGCAGAATTATTACTAGTGTTAAATATTAAAATATAAACTTCTGTCAAAATAAAAATATTCAACAAAAATTCCTTTGGTAATTTAAATACAAGTTGCACTTTTTACTAACATTTTTAATAAATATCTTGCTGGATAAAAATGAATTTGTTATTTATTAAATTTCATTCAAGACGGGTTTCGAATAACCTCTGCTTCAACTTATTTAATGAAAATTTGAGGATACCTAGCTCAATTTTTTAAATTTCTTGACACTTTTACCATTGCAGCTAGACTGGAGAGAAAGTTACTGAAGAGGAGGTTTTCTAACATAACTGTGATTTATACGATTCTTTTGTTATATATATATATAAGATGTGTATCCAAGATTATATGTGTGAAAATGTATTGTGCAACTACAAAAAGGACAAAAAAAAAAGAGGACAATCATTTGCTTCAGAAGTCAGAATGACAGTGCTGGACACTTTAATCTTTCAACTTCTATTTAATCTGTGTTGTCCTGCTGTGTGTGTTTGTGGCCGTTGTAGGTCACTTGAAACTTACTCGAGTCAAGAATTTGGTGTTTTTATCTAATGCAACAAGAAGCTTGACGAGTAAGGAATTTCCGTCGAAATACAATGCCGAATTGTTTTAATTTATACCACAGACCTAGCTGTGGGCATTCTGTACATAATGTTCATAGCCAATTGCCTTGTAAATATTTGCCTATATATATAAACTATTACAAAAAGTTTGTACTTAATTGCTGTGTCTGTCTGAATTATTATCATATTTGTAAATACTCTACATTAACGAGCACAACAGCAAGAAACAGTACTTTAATGTCATGTTGCTATATGGATATCTAAAAATTAAAGGACATATTGCAAAATTAGGTTTAAAAAAAAGATATGGAAACAAAACATTTTTAACAATATACATAAAGTTAATATATCTAAATGTGGTTGCATGTAGTATGTACAAGTAGTACTTGATTTGATGACTGTAGCTGCAAGCATCTTAGGAGTTCAGAATTTAATAGCAAATGTGATAGGCTGCTACAGTTCCTGCAAATTATTACAAGACACCTAATGCAATCTCTCACATAACCACAAAGATAAAATCCAAATAAGTAAAACCTGGAGATCAGATGTGACGCATGATTACTGATTGAAATTTCTTCAGATAATCCTCAGTAGATCACAATTAACAAAATCTACTAGATTCAAGGAAATAGCAATGCTTTGAAACAAAACTTTATGATATACAACATAAAAAAAAGCGATTGTTCTAATTTCTTTTTTACATAATTACTAAGCATCTAATAGCTGTGAGATGTGCTTTGAAAGGTAAAATAAACATATAGATACTGTCTTGTATCACAATCCCCTCCCCTCTCCTCAAGTGATTACAATTTAACTCTTATCAAATGTAAATTTTTGATTCAATATTATCTATAATTGTCATAAATGTTAAATTAGTCTTGGGGGCAGGCAAAACATCAGACAAATTGTCAAGATTAACGACTGGATTTTTTTTAGCTAGTATGCATGTATAAAATATTTCAAAAAATATATCAACAATTATTATTAGATATATATACCTGAAAAGCTCACAAAGTGGTATAACTAGGATGGGGCTGCCTGTGCAAGTGCTTTGGGTACCATAGCTAAGGAACTTTTAATCACATTAAAGGGAGGGGCTATCCTCCCATTTTGTTTTATGTCCAGAACAGTATTAACAAAACAGCATGACAGAAATTGAAACTTAAATAAAATAGCATAACAGAATTTTTATTTTTACATTTATTCATTTCTCAAATTTAAACAATTAAAGCTTTGTGTACTAATTTCATTTCTGGCATTCACAATCAAATCATGAACACTTTGAAATATTTTTATTTGATGAATAAGCAAAGGCAATATATCACCACAATATAAATTAGTCATGAAAGTAGTATTTGATAAAAAAAATTAACATTAAATCCTGCTAAGCTCAGAAAATCATATTTCTATTCAGGCAAAGCTTGTATCAATTAGTAAAATAGAGATAAATGCTTTTGAAATATCTAGTAGGTTGTTTAGAATTAATTAGAAGAATGGAAATAAATTTCATTAATAATAAAAGTGTCCAAGTGCAGAAATTTTAAGCAGTAAAAATTTTAAGATTATTAAAGATGACATGGATAGGATAACAAATTATTAATCTGATAGTTTTGCTAATTTCTGAGTGGAAAGATTTTTTTTTTTTTTGTAAATTTTTGAGTTTTTAGCCTTATAACATAGCAACGCTTAAAAGCAAATTGTTCACTGGAGTTACAACTTTGATTTACCAACTGATTCAATTTGAAAAGTTCTTAATAATCATTTAATTTCCATACAGTATTTTGCATTGAATAATTAATGTAATTAATTACTCTACACAATTTCATTAAACTTCAATATTGTATAAAAACTCAAAATATTTTCAGATAAAATTTAGTATCAAATTCTCCGTTTCATTTTCAAAAATTGCAGAATGTCTCATTTTTATTTAATTTCAAAGTAATATTCCTGAATTTAAAAAAAATCAATTTAAGCTCAGTTTTTAAGCAGTATCTTTTTTTAATGATTCCCCACCCACCACCCTTTTTTTTATTTCACTGACGTTTATTCAGTGCTAGTTTTTTTCAATGATAGTACTATCGATTGTTAAATTTCTTTAAATTTAATTTGATGAAAAAAAAATTCTGAATTCTTGAAATACATTGTTATATAACAGCATTTCTTCCTGTGAAAACTTCAACTCAATATTAAAATAAAAAGAATTTAACATTATTTTTAAAGATATGTTCTTGAACTGGGTTTCTTCATTCTTCAAGTTTTAAACATTGCATCATTTAAAAAATTAAATTCAGATCTATCTCTTGTGTTGTACTAAATAGATTTTCTCAATTTTGGTTTGCAACAAATATATTTTTATTTAAATTTTAGTATCTAGGATTAAATTGTACATATCTGTTTACAAAATTCATTTAAGTAAATATGCCATAATATTAAAAGAAAATTTAAAAATTGATCATAGAATTGTAAATCCATGAAATATAGTTTAGTAATTATTGTTTTAATTATTTATTAATGGTTTGAAAAAAAATGCAGGTGAAACAAACACACACAGATTACAAAATAAAGTATCCTACAATGTAAACAGGAATGTTCTTTCATTACTCTAATATATATAGTATTGTATAACATACAGTTTATACTAAATTGTATAACATATAGTTTATACTAAATTGTATTGTATAATATACAGTTTACATAAATATTTATAAACACAAATTGTATATACAAATTTAAAATCACTGTTGCTTCACTCATCAAGTTTAAATGCATTAATTTCATAATGAGACAATGAAATAAGTCTCATTGAAATTTCAACAAAGAAAACTATAGTTTGAAATGACATTTAGAAATATGCTTAAAAATGTGCTAAATTTAGAGAAAAATTGCTCAACTATATATATATATCATTAAAGTGTTTTTTTTTTAAATTTTAAGATAGTATAACAAGTATTTTTGCATAATAATATTTTTAAAGTTATCATTAAAACAAGTGAAATTTTATTCAATTTATGATTAAATTTCAATTCAATTTTTGATTCAAATTTTAAAAATAATTTAAGTTTTGAAAAATTGCTTTGACTTGCAAGTTCCAACCATCCAAAGCATATTTAAATCGAATTTGATAAAATTAACTCAAATAATTTCGCCTGCAATACCTCCCAATGGACATACAAATCTCAGACATATGAAGTTCCATTTTTAGTGTTAGTAAAGATAGCTGCATAACATAAATTATGGATAGCTCTTTCATCTGTGAAATGTTTTTAATTTCAAAAATTTTTAATGAAATTTTGTGAAACTTGCTCAGGAAATGTGTGATGTATTAATTGTTTAAGCTACTTAAAATACAGGCTTGTATGGGAAATTTGAACTTTTATTACCACGGAAATTTTAAATTGATAACTTTAGAGGCTTTCTCTGAAAGAATCCTATATAATGTACATTTCAATTTATCCAGCCACAACATTTTAAAACATAATTTCAAATGCTTCAACACATTTTAACTATGTTTTTGTTAACAAATACCTTTATAATGGCTAAATTACTTAATTATTAATATAGTTTTATTAAATTTGTTGAGTAATTGCCCAATTTATATATATTGATTGATTAATAGACTGTATTATTCAAAAATATTTTATATATTATTTAAGTTTAATTGCAAATCTCCCTCCTCATATAAACATTTTTGGGGGTGCAAGAAAGAGGAGAATAGAGAAAAAGTTTGCAATTTAAAAAAAGGGAAAAAGAGTGCTGCTTTAATATTTGCCATGGATGCCATTTTATGCAGGTATACCTTTGAATGAGCTAAATAAACTTATATAATGATTCCAATTCATTAAAAAAAAAAAAAAAAAAAAACATTTATTCACTGTGTAAAAAAAAAGAAAAGAAAAAGATACTTCTCAATTTACATTTCAATGTAATATTATTTATAATATGCAAAATTCATTGTGCTTTTGTATTCTGTGAGCAAATTTTAATTGATATCAAAAATATTATGAAGACATCTAAAACTTCTTTTTCAACTTTTTAATTATTATTTTATAATTTTGAAGTCTTTTGGCAATCTTTAGAAATTACCATCTACTAGACACTTTTAACAATATAAAATTCTTCAAACTATTTATATAGTGATGGCAGCAGAATCATCAATAATTTTAACAACTTTAAACTGAGAACAAATGCAAGATACTAATGACTCGATATTTAATACAAATTTGGATATCTATTTAAATTTTAAATATATGTTTTAAAGTGAATAAGTATTTAAAAAATGTTCATGTTCATATTTGATCATAATTCTGCTTTGATTTCTAAATCAGAATATATGAAATATATGTATTTTACTTTATCCTTCCAAAACACAATTGCTAATCTTCAATTTTACTTAACAATAAATCGAGCATTTTCTTAGAAACATTTGAACAAAGGGGAAATAATGAAACAAGATAATCTGATTACTAAAAATTTGTTTACTCTGCTCTCAAAGAAAGCAAGCCAGGATTTTTTTTTTTTTAAGCATTTAAAATAATCCACAGAAACCTAAATAGACTTATCTTATTCAATTAACATGCTCTTTTACATTTAAAAACTTTTTTTTACGAAGTCACATTATATCATAAGTTGCAAATAAATAAAATTAAATGCATAGTTTTCAACTTTTCATTCTGGAGAATTAGATTTATACTCTACTGAATAGTTAATTTATATTTAAATAAATAAATTGGCTTTTTAAAACTTAGGATATTTCTAATTAATAAAAAATAAATTTAATGCTAATTTTAAAATTTACTATTAATTTTAAATAAATTTTAAATTTAGCATTAAATTTTATTATTAAATTTATTGCTCTTCAGTTGCTTCACTTTAGCAGCACATTCAAAAAATTGTATAAAAAGATATACCAATTAAGAAAATTAAAAGATTGCTATGCCTTAACAAATAGGCAATGGTGGATTTAAATATATTGTGGCCCTAGGCAGTGTGCATAATGAGGCTCAATTTTTAATATCTGGTCAATTTAGTTTAAATTTTTAAGTTAAGCTAAATGAAATCATTAAGACACTAATTAATTTTTTAAAAAATAACTTTGTAAAATGTATGTTTTTTAAATTTACATATTTTGAAAAACAACTAAGGCAATAAAATTATTAAAAATTTAACTATTATTATTAGTCAGTTATTTCTATATTATACATACAGACTTGCAATTACTTCTTATGATAGATTATAAAGGAATAATAAACTCCAAACAACTATAATTTTTTTTATTAATCAGCACCTGTCAAGTTAAAATATATAATATAATCAGTTAAATAAATAATTAATATTCCAATACATTATAAAAAAATTATTTGGAAACGATTTTAATAAATCAATGAAAACACACATTATATAAAGCTAATATTCTTTTAATTATAGAGTTTGTCTTTTTTACAAATTTACATTTTAAATAGTCTACTAACATTTTTTATTCGTAATGCCTGCGACCCCCCCCCCATTTCTCCTCAGCATAATTGTAGTTTAGCCTGAAATCTGGAAATAGAAATATAAATGAATCCGATATGAAAATTTTATTTAAAGGTTATCTTCAAGCAGGAATTTCAAACCACAGAATTTTTTTGTGAGGTGGTGAACTTTCAACCAAAAATTTACCCATCGCGATTCGAACATTCCATGAAAATGAGGTTCCGGTGAAACAAATACTAATATGAAAATAAATGTAGAAATATACTTAAAAAAATTCAAATATAGTAACACAAACAGCAAATTTAAGTAAACAAGTTTAAATTGTGATCAAAACCAATAATCAGAAAAGATCGATGCTGTATTAAAGTATTCGAATTAAATTTAAAAAAAAAACCATAGCTTACCCTTAAATAAAGGTGAAAAAATAAGAGTATTTTAAAATTGCCGCGTAAAAGATGGAAACGCCCACAAAGTTCGGAAAGAGCATATCGCCATCGCATAGTTCGAGCATGAAAAGCCATAACGCCCTCTATTGAGTTAAAATAAAACAAAATGAAAAAAAAAAAAATGACTAAACAAAAGCAAAGAAAGCTGACTTTATTTAGGGAGAAAGAAAATGTTACAATAGAGATGAGCCCTTCTACATTACAATATTTTTTTTTTGAAATTTATTAATATATAAATTCACAAGGAGATTGCTTGCTGCCTTAATATAAAAATCTTTACTATTACAAATTTCTTCCTCTTTAATGGCAAGAACATTGTTTTGAAAAATTTTAGAATTTAAAATTGGCTGGCAATTATTTAATTTAATAACTATGCAATCAAGCTCTTCTCTTTTATTATAAATGCTTACATTTTTTTTCGTTAGAATTTTAATACTTAAATAAGTTCTTTTTCCATTAGTCTCAGTTATTCAATTCTTTAGAATAACAGTTAATAATAAAATTAGAATTATCCACGTTCAAAAGATGTAAGGCGTTGATATACAATAAATCCGTCCATTAATTTATATTTAATAATTCTACTTTCATTGAAAAAAATGTGAGAAAATAACCACAGCAATAGAAGCAGTTTTCCTTAATATTCTTTCATTTATTAATAAAAATTGATTTAATTAAAAAGAAAGTTTCCCCAAATATTAAATTTACATAATTCAGTCTAATTATTTTTTCAAAAATATCCCTATTTAAATAATCACTATAAATTATGGTACAAAATTCTATTGATTTTTGTCAGTTAAATTAGTGAATAGTTTTCAAAATCGAAAGTATTGAAATTTATTGTTTTAGAAATTCTATAAATTCTTTGCTGCTGTTAAATGCACATTATTGTGAGCTGTCTTTATATTTATTAAATGAGGTCATCATTTCATCCCTTCTTATTATAAATTTTCTTTGTTTTTTTATTTTATACACAACAATTTCCAGAACTTAAAAAAAAAAAATCTTCTATGTAGTAATTATAACCATCAGTGCTACATGTCACGAATTAAACTTGTTTGTTGGGAACAAATATGAAAAAAAGTCAACATTCTACATATTCAATTCCCTTCTCTTACATTAAAAACATGATATATTAGAATTATATTCACTAACTCATAGTTCTTTATAGTAACATTTACAGATTAAACAGAAATTACTTATAGTTTATTTCCAAAAGCACTAACAAATTTCTTTCATTAATAACTTCCTAATGAAAATACCCCTTTCCTTAAATTCATTCTTTTTAAAGACAATTTTACTCTTAATTTCATCTAAAATTCTCAATTTCCACTTTGAACCCCCCCCCCCTGTTGGCCAATGGTACCACCTAAATATTTTTTTATAGAAAAAAAAAAAAATCAAATCATGACTATAAAAATTAAGTGTTTTTTAATAATTAACCTTCATTCACAATACAAATTATGTTTCCCTTCTCACTAACTCTTTTAAAATGCTTAATATAATAATTTCTAAATTTCCTGTACTTACCATGTCTCTTTTTTTTGTGTTAACAAATTCTTTATAATTCTTGATATTACAGTAATACTATATTATATTAATTTAAATTTTTACTAAGATAATTATAATTACCAATTTTTTTAAAATTTTAGAATAACTAAAGGCTATCAAAATGTCTGTACCAACCTTTAAAAGAAAATATTCTTTATTAGCAGAATTTGGGACCAACCTAATTTGCTGGGAATAATGGTTGTTAAAATTTTCATTTAAACCATAGATTCCCAAAGTGGTCCAGGTGGACCCCCAGGGGTCCATGTAGACGTGAAAAGAAAACAGGAGTTCACAAGTCGTAAGTGGGGGTCCACGAAAAATTTTCTGGTTTTCATAATAAAGAACAAAAATTTTGGCTTGGATTTACCTATCAACGTAGGTAGGTAGCATCATTCACTAGGTAGGTACTCAGAAATATTCGAGACTCAGTTCAAACACAGAATTAAATAGAACTATAGATAATAGTACAAGTGTACACCACATGTCGAGACTTCCAAAGTGCCGCCCGTGCGCCCGATCGTCCGGGATGCTTGTTTAGACCAGCAAAGGGATGAAATGCGACTTGCGCTGTGCTACTTTTTTGAAACTGAAAATGTGCAACTTTTTTTTTCTTCTTAACACCCCCAATTTAGGGTAATATTTTTTAGGAGTTTTGAGAATACAGTAGAAATGTAGCAGCAGGGGGTCTACCGAAAATAGTAAAACTTTGAAAGTGGTCGACGAGAAAAAAAAAGTTTGGGAATCTCTGATTTAAACCAATGAAGTTTGATCACAATGGCTTCCTCAACAAAGAATTTTCAAATTTGTACAGGCATGTACTATTTTAAAAGTTTTTTTTTTTAACTGAATATTTTTATTTCTATCTACTAATAATGAAGATGAATGCGTTTGCGTGTTTTGGAACTCTACAGGACAGACTGCTTGATTTACAACTCCAAAATTTGAGGAATATATACCTTAGAAGGTGGAAATGTGCATCTAAGAGTAATTTTTTAAAAGCATTTTTAATTAAATCTTCGATTAGTTTAAAATAAAGCTGAATTTCGGCATTTTTTCCTCTTTAGTTTCCAAAAATTTTATTGCATAAAAATGAATAAAATTGTCTTCTCAATGATACTAATTTAATAAACATACGAATTTCTGTTGAATTTTCACAATTTTTTTTTAAAAATATTTTTTGCCCAATTTCCAACAATTGATTAAATTGTTGCCCCGAAATTCAAATAATTTTATCATTTCATCAAATATTTAATTGCATGATTTTATTTTCATTACCAATAGCTGAAAAAGAATTCTGTTTAATAATTATGTAGTTTTACAAGAAAAATAATAAGTAAACTTACAATGTATGACATTTAGATGATAGATGAACCAGATATTTATATTTTTAATGGCACTATGATGTTATAGGACTTTTTAAATTTAGAAAGATTCATGTGCACAAAATACAGAAGTTAACTAAGACAGTTAAAATGACATAACTTTAATTAAAGACTGGCAGAATCATGGACATGAAGTTATATCTAAATGATTTAAATCAAATGACATCTAATTACTATTCTTGGCAAACTAGCTGGTGACTAATTGAAAATATAAGTAGAAAGTAGAAGCATTCAGCATTGAAGTTTTATGCACACTATTGAATAATTTTCATTATTTATGTGATAACTCAATAGACTATTCAATAAAAAAAATTTTTGTTGTATAAAATATTTAATTCATTACAGTAACAAAACAATTTTCAAACAATAAGAACAATTACATACTGTTTAAATACTGTAGTACTGTTTATAAATTGATAAACTTAGAGCTTTGCATCATTATTTACTTGTGAACTAAAACTCTATCGTAAGTACAACAAACTTCAAAAATATTTTTAAAGCATATTTTAAATAGAGACTTATTCATTATGAATAATAAATTAACCAGAACTTCAGAGATTCAACAACAAAGAATAAAAATCTAGGAAGAAATATTAAAGGCAATTATGAAAACGATTTGAGTTTCCTTACGACAGTAAAATAAAAATGCATCACTGTAAAATAAGTTTAAAAAAAATTAAAAAATTAATTCAGACAGAAAAAAACTGTATAGCAAATAAATTAGTGGCTTTGAAAATATATATTTATAATTTTAAAAAGGTGCAATGCTCGTTTTTGAGTTATAAAATTTTCAGAAGCTATATATATATATATATAAAAGCCAAAATTTCACTTTATTTTTTAATTAAAATTTCTAAAATGCTTTGAGAAGCACTTTCCAAAGTATATCTATAGCAAATATTATCCAAAAATTTAACAACATAAAAGTCTCGCTTTAAATTATTTCTATCCTTAAATAGCAATTCATCTTCATCGAGTTTAGATTTAAACCCAAAATTGTATATGCAGGAAAAGAATATTTAACTGTAGGCCTTAAAATTTTCTATTTAAAAAAAAGAACCCATTTAATTCTGTTGTTTCTTATCAAGATATTTTTTTAGTAATGTATTCCAAATTATGATTCAGATTACAATATTCCTGAAGTTCTTCAAAAACAATATCACGATTTCCTTTACCTCTTTTCTTTACTTTCCTGTATCTCAAATAAATTTAATTTTTTATAATAATCTCTATCCAAAAAAACTTTAAAAAATGTTAATTTTTTTGTAAATGCCAATATTATCCAAGTTCCCAAAGTCCTCAGAATTTAATTTGTAATTAAGTCTGTATGAAAATAAAGTTTTAAACTGCATAGATAAGTATTTCTCAAATGTAATCTAATCTCCAGTTTTTTTTTTTCATCCAAAATATAAATATCTATATATAATCATGATTTTAAACTAAAAGTGAAGTAGTTCAAAAGCAAATGATTTTCTTAAAAGTTTTCATAGTGTATCTGTGACCATTTATATTCTTTTGTTGAGTTCTGAGCTAAATGCATTCTTTACATTTGTTAGAATATGACTGATTATAAATAATATTCTTTTTGCAAAAAATATTCAAATTCTATATAGTGTATTCTATCTGCTTCCTCTAAGCTAATGAGCAACCTTAATGTTTAATATTACTACACAAACAATATTTTTTCGTATATTTAAAATCTTTTTTAAACAGATGAGTTGCACAAATAACTATTTGTTTGTGAATGACCCCAAACACAAAGCAATTCACAGTGTTTCTTGCAAGCGCCTCACTCATAAGCAAAAAAAAAAAAAAAAAAAAAAAAAAAAAAATATCTTGGAAACACTTTAGTAATTTCTGAATGATATGATATCAATGTCAATAAACTTAATATTTTTAATTTTAGAAACTTATAAACTGAATACATAAAAAAATTAACAGAAATTTATACTTAATGAATGATGATAATTTAAAGAAGAAGATTATTGAAAAAGCTAGTTGGATTGAATTATGTAAATTTAATATTTTTAAAAATTTATCCTTTAATGGGATGAGTTTTTATAACCAAGTGAAAGAAAATCAATGGAAATAGCTTCTACTGTTTTTGATTAATATTTTCATTACAATTATCAAACATAATTTAATACATAGATTTAGATATATCGATGACTTCTGTAAAAAGTGAGATAATTCTGATTTCATAATTAATAAAGACACTTAATCTTAAATGACATTAATGAAAATCAGTGGAAGATAATCTACTGCAATTACTTTTTGTCTATCTATTGATTTGATTTCAAGTGAATATGATTATTATGAAGTATAAATGGCTAGATGAATAAAAAATTTTACACAGTTTCAGCATCCTTGTCCAGATTTGTACCCAGTTTTGTTGTAAATTTGTAAAAAGTTTGATTGTTGTTCTATTTATTCACATGCATGTAAAAAGTAACCATTCTTAAATGTAACGACTTAGAAAAATTATATTTATGTAAGTAGTTAGTAAACTTGTAGATTTGTATCAAATTTTAGCTTCATGTAAACAAAAAGAAAATGACAAAAATGTATACTCAATTTTCGTAATGATGCAACAAAATACTTACGAGTGGGACTTTATCATTGTATATAAAAATCATAAGAGATAGACTGGATTCTTTGCTTGTGTTCTCAATCATATTCCAAAGATAATAAAAATCTGAATACTCATGGGAAGGGGGGGGGCTTACCAAACGTTCACAGTTTTCACGTAAAAGAGGAGTATAACACCATCATAGAAAAAAAAAAAAAATCATGGGAATGTCTCTGGCTGTGCACATACATCAAACAAAATAACTACTACCCCCTATAAAAACTGTCAATTCTTGTATAGGGATTGTAAGGGACTCGATCCCTGCAGATGGTATGCATGCCATGTTATTCCTTATTAAGAGAAAACTCCAGAGGTCTCCAACACATGTTTATTGCACAAGATAATTACAGAAGTGAACAATGTACAAGGAAGAGTACGTAATATATACAAATGAAAATGAATTGCACATAGAACCACCTACTCTTTAAACATTGCAATTCATAGCAGGGATAGTGAGTAATTGTCAATAATATGCCTTTTTTCTTTCCACTTGTGAAAGCGCTAGCTTTACTAAGATAATATTTTTATCCCAGTATTATAGCTTTGACTTCATTTCTTTTATTACTGTAGGGATTCTTTAAGGTGTTGATTTCCGAGACAGGTAGGCTACTAAATGGGGGGGGGGACAGTAATGGTCTGCAAATGTATTTAAGAACTATCTTAGAAAACAGGATTTCCAATTTCTTTTTAAACACACCATATATCTTCAAGTACTGCCAATACAGAGAATAAAATATTACATTTAATTACTTTTCAAAATTTGCTGACTAATGTTGCCAAAATAAAAAAACATGGGAATCAAGAGTCCAAAATTTTCATTATGTTTATAAGAATTCATTATTTTCTAAAAAAAATTGTGCCTTGTAGAAAACAAAAAAAAAAAAAAAAATTGATTTTCACAGGAAATAATCAATTCTCCCTCATTAAATGTTAGTAGTTATACATTCATTTTATCGCAAATATTATACTTGTATATCATAACAAAAAGAAAGCAATTGTTTTAAACAGTTCATCACTCAAATCTGTGAAAAAATTCTATATGTAAATACACTATAAGAGGGCATGTGCAAACAAACCTGTGTCATGCTCTAGTTAATAGAATAATAATTCCCAAGTTTTCATCAGCATAATAAATCAAAAGGAAGCAAGCCACAATTCAACATTACCTGAAATGATAGTATATTAAATGGATGTTTACATTTACACACACATACAGAAATTCTCATTATTATTGCTTAAAATTTAGCAAGACAAATTAATATGCTAAGAGAGGGAAAAAGACCACTTCCTGATACTCCTTAATTTAAATTCATACAAAATTAAGGATTAAAACACAAATAAATAAAATACCACAAAAATAAACACAAAATAACATTTTTGCTAGAATAAAAACTAGAAACAAAAACATTACAAAGAATTTTTTCCCCCCAATTCATATATTTGAACATTAAATTACATCAACTTCCGCTGCTTTTTCAATCAGTTTTTTTAAACCAATTTAATTTGCAAAGTTGTTTTGTGCCCCCCTTCCAAACTTTTTTCTGCCTCTCTAAAGCTTCTTTGCATACTGTAACATATCTCTTGAGATTTGAATTATTTATGACACTTCCATAAAAATTTATAGCATCATTCAGTTTCAACAAGCATATCCTTGTTCATACTAAATCCACTTTCCATGGGCACCCTGCCAAGTGATAATTCAAAAAAATTTTTTTTTATGACTTCATGAAAAACAGAAAATTCCTTGAATTTCAAAACATTAGAATAGAAATCAATTAAATAAATTTCTTCATTAACTCCTTGCCTGCCAAGGCTAACTTGCGAGATTCGGTCCCCAGTACCACGTATATAGTTACGAGACGTATATATACGCCAGGGGCAGTTAACACATTGAATTAGGCAGATGTATATATACACCTGCAGCAGGCAAGGGATTAAATGATTCAAGCTGTACTTTGTATTCACTTTTTAGTTTTTTCAGGAAAATTTCAAACTGATCATGCCGAGAAAATTTGTGCTTTGGAATAAAGAAGTTAAAATAAATTGCTCATTCTTCACATAATACTACATTGCTTTTCAATAAATATGTATTTAAACAAGATTCAGCTCTCAAAATAGCAAAATTTTGTGAACGGCCTAATTAGGCCTACCGTGATGACGGTAGGCCTAATTCTGGCAGTATGCCAGCAAGTAATAAACTCGTTGATAGAGAACAATTTGAGATTAACCCGCGAGCGCGCGCATCGGGCCTCGGAGGCCCGAGCGCTTGAAAAAAATTCTGCAGAAAATCGGTTTTTCAGCGTAGAAACTCAAGTTCCCCAGTAGCTGCGTCCAAGGTCATTTGCCACCTGACCCTAGTCATTCTAGGAATTTCACCCCTCTCGTTTCTTGGAAAATGGAACACCTTTTAGTACGCGAGCCTCGAAAGCCCGATGCGCGCGTTCGCATAGCTATTTTTGTAAGCAGTGGAGACGGTCGCAATAATGTCTCGATACTTGAGTTATAAAGAGGAATGCGAAAGATTGCAAAAATTATTAGCGGAAGTTTCAACAGATGAAGAATCTTTTAATGAGGAAGAGGAAGAAATTGTTGATGAAGAATTAATTAGTGGTCATCAATCGAATTCAGAAGAGGAGCCAGATTCAGACAGTGAAGTGTACGTTTGTGAATCCACGGATGATTGCGTTGGGAAAGACGGTAAAACGATACGGCATAAAAAGGAGCCAAGGAAAAATGTGAGAACTCCTGCTCACAATATCATTTCAAAACTGCCTGGAAATATTGGCGAAACAAAAAATGTATCCTCGCCAATAAATTCTTGGACATTTCTGATTGATGAAAGTATGATATCAATTATTGTCGAGTGCACAAATATTTATATTCGATCAATTGCATGTAAATTTGGAAGAGAAAGAGACGCTCATCCTACAAAAATTTCTGAAATAAAGGCATTTATAGGACTTCTCTATTTTGGTGGACTGCACAAATCTTTCCATGTAAATGTAAAGGACCTCTGGGCTACTGCTGGAACAGGAATTGACATATTCCACCGTACTATGCCATATAAACGTTTTTTATTTCTGATGAGGTGTGTCAGATTTGATGATATAAGAGATCATTCTTCTTGAAGAGAAGTGGATAAACTTGCTCCCATCAGAAATATTTTTGAAATGTTCAAACTCTTGGAGAATATGTGACAATCGACGAAAAATTAGAACCGTTCAGAGGAAGATATTCATTTCGACAGTACATGCCAAATAAACCAGCCAAGTATGGAATAAAAATTTTTTCCTTGGTAGATGCGAGAACATTTTATTCATGGAACCTAGAGATTTATGCAGGAACTCAACCAGCAGGACCATATAACGTTGAAAATGGCCCAGACAAAATTGTAAAGAGATTACTAGAACCTATTTTCATTTCAGGACGCAACCTAACTGTTGAAAATTGGTACACAAGTTATGATTTAGCAAAAGACCTCTTGAAGAAAAAAATTACACTTGTGGGAGCAGTCCGAAAAAATGAAAGAGAGTTTCCAAAGAAATTCATTTCTGGAAAAAAACGAGAACAATATTCAACATTATTTGGATTCCAAAAAAATTTGACACTGGTTTCTTACGTATCGAAAAAAAAAAAAAATGTGTTGTTCTTTTATCCTCAATGCATAATGGTGGTGCAATTGACGCTTCTACGGGAGAAGCAAAGAAACCAGAGTTCATAACATTTTATAACCTTACAAAGGGCGCAGTTGATGTAGTGGATGAAATTTCAGCTACATATTCTACTGCCAGGATAAGTAAAAGATGGCCTATGGTCATATTTTTCAGTATGCTGAATATTGCAACTGTAAATTCTCGTACATATTACTGTCATCAAATACGTCACCCGTTCAGTATAAGAAAAGAAGTTTATTCATAAAAGATCTTTCTTTAGAATTATTGAAAGACCACCTTCAAGAAAGAAGTATGCAGGCTACTCTTCCCCGTCAATTGTGTGACCAATTGAATTGTAACCGCAGTGAAAATTGTGATACTCCCCCGCAAAAAAATTCTAGAAAAAGATGCCATGTATGTCTCAGTACAAAGGACAGAAAATCCCAAATGTGTTGTTCCGCGTGTAAAAAAAATGTATGCGGGGAACATAGCAGCCTTGTTTGCTGCAAATGTCTCTAAAATGTAAGTTTTATTTTAATTTACTAATGTAGAAATATTTTTTATTAATAAATACTAGTAATAATTTATGTGTCATGTATGTTTTGTAATTTTGAGTTTTAAAGAGAAAAGAACCTTTAAACTATTTTAAATATTTGTACTTAAACTAGTTGCAATTGTGTAATTTGAAAGTGGCATTTATCTGAAAAACATTATTTCATATTTTCAGTAGTATGCTTTTGTGAAACTTAGATTTTCGGTAACGTAAATGTAATTTTATTTGCGTTTTTCTCACGAAAAACGTTTCCGGGCCTGCGAAGCCCGATGCGCGTCTTCGAGTCACAACAGAAGCGCGCGTCTTCGCGGGTTAATGGACTTAATCCATATTAATTATAAAAAATAAATTTATTACTATTCACACTCATAATAAAGGATCAACAATTGCAAGGAAAGAAGTATATCTACTCTACATGAGTAAGACTGGTAAAGTGACATTTCTTAACAGGATATAGAGTCAAAACCATACATTGAAACAGGAAGTGGCAGGCGGTACGAACACATAGTATTCTTTACAAATATAAGGCACTATGTTAAAAGACATCCTTCTCTCAGTAGCCTCACTAGCATTTAAATAGATGTAGTCACTATTCCATCATCAGTATTTTTTCTTATTGGAAATAGGAATTATCTATGTAAAAGAAAAACATGTGTTTAAGTGATTTAATTGTTACAAATGGTGTTTTATATTTTTAGAGCTTCAGCGATCTTTTATTCTTGCAATGTATAAAGAGATCAATAATTTTTAGATGAAAAAAGCTAAGAAAATTAAATTTCTCTATATTTTTCCCAGTTTTTAAGGAATGTTCAAAATCCTCTGTATTTCCTTTCTTTTATAGATGTTTATTAAATACCTGCTTTTGTCCGATTTCCCTGGTGCCATGGCAATCCTCTTCAAATAATCAAAATTCAAGGATTTATTTTTTTTCTTTAATAAACAACACTGCTTTTAAATGTAAATAAAAATCATATTTCAAGTAGTAGTATTCACACTGCTTGTTAATTTTTTTATTTTGTTTCACAGAAAAAAAATTTGTTAGATGGAATATTCTATATGTTAGATATAAATTAAGGTAACATTAGTAAAGTAAGATTTTCAACTTGGAAACTTCACATAAATATTTGGTTTCATAATTAAATGTATTTTGATAAAAATACAATCCTTATAAAACATTTATATATTTTGCAGTTGAGTAATTTTATACAACCAATATCACAATTAAGATATTAAAAACGTAAAATTGAAAGAATTTCATCTGTACTACTAAAAATGATTGTTTTTTATTAAATACTTACATATATCCCCCCCCCCACTTGACAGATTTTGGATTACATAAAGCTCCATTCTACATAATACAAGTTCTTACATGGTTGCTTGGCAATTGGATCTGGAAGCCATTATAATATGAAAGTATCATTTTTCAAATTTTTATATATAAATTGATAAATCAAGTAACAAAATGAAGTTGATAAAATGTATACCACTGCGTATTTATATATAACAACACAGTTTTAAATCAATATTATACGGTTAATTCAAGATTTTTTTTACTAACCTAGTCAATTGAAGTAGCAAAATCTCCAGCATATTATTTTGTATTTCACTGAAGCATTTTTCTTTCAACAAGAAATACAATTCCAAAATTAGCATGGCCCTCTTGATATGCACCATGAGACAGCAAACACTCCACTAAAAATATTTGACATCTTAAAAAACTGAAGGAGAAAACAAAAATAATATACCAATTTCAAAATTAATGCTGCTTTTTTTATTTAACTTAGCAAAGAGAAGCATTTTTTTAAAACTATATAGGGATATTGTTAAATAATTAATATATTAATTCTTCACAAATTTTTTTTAGCCTCTTACATTACCGTGACCAAAAAATTAAATTATTGTAGTTTATAAGAAAATACTTTAGATAAATAAAATTTTTAAATTTCAGTTTTTATGAAATTTATAGTTAGTTCTGTTAAATTTATATTCCATTAAAATATTACACAGAAGAAATTAGATACATTTAGATATTAATAAATGAAATAACTTTGTAATCAATTAAATTAGCTTTTATGTAAAGTCGCAACATTTACTCAAAATTAATTAGTGAAATCTATATGAAAGAAATATTAAAACAGATTATATATATAATACTAGTTATTCCCCTTCAAATTTAAAGAATGATTTTAACTAAGAAAAATGGAATAAGAAATTTTAGCTAAATATTTAACAATTAAAACATTCAATTAGCTGGTTTGTACAAAATATTGCTTTCCAAGCTATTAAACTACTTATATAAAATGCATAATTGAAATTACATCTTAGTTATTTAATAAGAATAAATATGAATTTAACAGAAAATGAAGTGTATGCAAAAAGAAGTTTCTTCAATGCCTTCTTTTAAAATAAATAAAAGGAATTGTCAGACCTTATTTTAAAAATCTAATGCAATATTTTGAGCTATTGCTGTTGGGAAAAAAAAAAAGTCAAATTTAACAGGCATATCATTGTTTCAAATCTAACTAAAATATCATTAAATAAAGTAGAGAAGAATTTTCAAAATAAATTAGATAAAAAGTGATATTTTCTTTAATAGAAATACACCTAAAAATAATTACTAAATTAAAATGAAATTAAAAAAATAGTACATTATCACAAAAATTATCAATTGTTACTAGTTCAGGAAATGTTTCACTATGCAAATTTGCCAAATGAATTAAAAATCCCTCCAACCAACGAGCTTGAATCAAGAAATAAACCTTAAAATGCATAACATTAATAAGCAAAAAACTATTTTGCAGTTAATTTAGTTGATATCAAAGAAAACAAAATCAAAACAAAACAGAATCAATTTAAAAGTTTATTATTTAATTATATATATTATGTTAGAAGTTTTATTTGTTATAAAAAATATATGAACTCAATCATAATGTGAAATTAAGAAATATATTGACATAAATAAAATTACTACGATGCATCCTTTCATTTTGACTTTGCCATACAATAACAAAATTGATTTGCTGATTAATGTAATCAATTTCCATTGTTTTCTTTATTATTATATTTCATATTTCCTCTGAAGTAATTTCCAATTTCTAAAAGCACTTGATAACCAAAATGTTATGTTACTGCATTCAATATTTCTTAGGTTACACAAGTATAGAACAATTAACTCTGCAAAAATAAATAGACGATTAATTTAATGGTTTAAATTGCAATTACAAAACAAATAGAAAAGTTTTAAAAAAATTCTTTTCAATATAAAGTAGAAACAAAAGTTTCATTACATGCATCAACAGCTTTTTGTACATTTGCCCAAACCAAAACAAGAATTTCATCTGTGGAATTGCTTATTTTCCCATATCAAATATTTCAATTAAAAACATTTAAAATACTTTTTTCAATGAGAGTTTAATATAAAATTAAAATGAACAATAATAAAAATACTATCCACATGTATTTACAGATAAATTATACAAATAAACTTCATAAACATTATACCTCCATAAACTAATTCCCATGCACGTATTCAAACAGATCGATCCAAAAAAGAAAACTCAAATTGGATTATTACATTAATGAAACAATACAACCGAGTTTCTCATTTAGAATGTAAACCATTAGAAGTCAGATGAAGCTGGCAAAAGAATTCTGAAAAATTAAATAACTTTTTTAAAGCAAAATTTTAATATCACTAAACAAATCAGTTAATAATTAAAAATGTTACTCTGAATCCAATAAACATTTACAAACTAGTAATATACGATTAATTTAATGAAATTGTAATAAAGATACTTAAATTTGAACATTTGGAGCATCCACAAGTTTCCAACACTGCAAGATAACAAGAAATCATTATCTCGTCTCTGCATTTGACAATATTCTTATAATTATCTTAAATTTAAAACTTAGCAAAAAATTAAGTACTAAAAATAGTTTAAGGGCACCAATTTATATCTAGTGACTAGTGAAGAATGGTTATGCTTTCAACCAAATTATCAAAATTAAGAATTATCTGCAGCAGAAAACACACAATATTCAATCGCACGGAACCGTTGCTACAGAAATTTAGTGCTAATATTTCAATGAAACAAGATAAAGTTAAGTTTTATTTCCTTTACATAAAATAAGTTATTTTCCAATATATATTCGAAATCTTGATCAATTAGATATTAACTAAATAATTTACAAACTCAAGGCTATATTCTTACTTTTCTGAAATGGAGGAGAGAACGCCCAAAATTGCTTTATATACAACAGGCGAGGGTTGCGTGCTCTTTTTAACGCCATTTTGAAATTAAAATCTTAATGTTATGATGCAAACAAAATTAAGAGAAAAAATTTTTTTTTGGAAGGTGTCGGTTCAGAATACGGTTAATCAACAAGGTAGACGCTTTCACTATCAAATATTATTCAACAGCGATGCATCCACTTCAGATATCCGTTCTTTCATCATCCCGACAAGGCCAGGAGAATTCATCGCACCGAAGTGCTCTTAACTCCTCGATTATCATCATCTTGGATTTATCGTCTCAAGAAATAGTCCTGAAACAAATCCAATCAAATAAGATCAACAAAAAGTATCAGTGAAAATGAACCCTTTCACACAAAAACATTCACACACTCAATCATACACCTACCACTCATCATCCATTCTTGCGAATGCGAGAAATTTCAAAAGTTTCTAAGTTAATGAATGAAGCTGAGTTGTAGAGCGCTGAGTTGGAATAGATCTATTACTTTATGCGCAATAATTTCAAATGTTTAATAGATGATTTTTTTCTCAACAAGATTAAAGTTTAATTTAATCTTTTCCGAATGTTGTGATTGTATTGATGTTATTTCTCATTTAATTTATCTTATAAAAAAATTCGAAAAATTCGAAGATTCGCTGTGAAAAGCTAGTAACTGTAACTACTCCATCAAATATAAACAAACAAACTTTCAACGCAAAAATATTTTAAACGGAAATAAAAACACGTGGAGGTGAATTTTGCGATTAGTTTTTTTTTCACAATATTTTTTACGCATTATTAAGAAGATTCAATAGTTTAATTTGCAGTTTTTAGTTGTTAAATTTATATATATTGATTTATGGAGCCAGAAAGTGTGTTTTTGTCTTATGTTAGATATACTTTCAAAAGATGGGCAGGATTTCAAGTAATTTTGATTTTATTCTCGAAAATTTTCAACTTTACTATGTCGGAAGACATTTCAAAATATTGAAAATACGATCGATTTCCGATCCATATTTTTATTTCTGAGCAACATTTGATATGTTCTCGATCTTAACATAAGTAATTCCACAGAAAAGATTTGTTTTAGTGTTTGCTATTATTGTGTAATATTTTATTAGCAATAGAGAAAGAATAATCTAAATTCAAAGAAGGATGCCATAAATTAAAATTTTTTTTCTTCTTCTTTTGAAGAATCACTTTGTAGATTGTTTGTATATGTGCTGCATAATTTGAAAAGTATTGACATTTTTCTGTATAAATAAAAAGGTGTAGGAATGCAGCTTGTTATACTGTCTTTGTTAACAATAAAAGAGAATGTATGCCTATCTGTATATTGACATTCTGCAGAACAGACCATTAAACCGAGTTAAGTAAAAAAATTATTGAGCCAAATTGTGTTAAAAAAAATACTCTAAGAAATAGGATTGAAAGGACACCTGCCTATTAAAAAAGTTTGGTTGGTACTATTGGCTTAATTACATGCTATTGGTGAACTTTTATCTTAAGCACTTGTTATCCGTGAATGTACTCAATAAATTAACAAGACAACTTTGGTGCTTGCAATCTTTGATTGTATTCCATTTTTTCAATTAATATACAAGTACCATTTGGTATGTTATAAATGAAGGAGATATTTTGAATCTAATATATCATATAAAAATACTACATTATTAAATTTTAAAAAATCTTCAATTATATTAATTTAGTTGTTATATTATTAAACTGTCCTCAAATGACTCAGTGATTTATTATTCAAAACAATTATACCAATTACAAATGGCTAATTTCCTTGTTTAATGTAATAAAAAAGAATTTGAACTTAATATCAAAGGAAATTTAATTAAAATTTTTTTGTATATGTCAAATTGGCCTTATTTGATTTCCTTTCTTCACGTGGGTAACTTCCTTGTGATTTTCTCTTTCATGCGAAGCATTCTCTTGTTTACCTTTATTTTATCACTGTTAAACTAAACAATAATAAAATATATCTCACTGTAATAAAATATTTATATAACCACATGCATATTATTTGAAATGATGCACTTCAATCAAATGCGTAGTGTTTCAATGGCATTGAACATGCTTCACAATGTCTAAAATGATGTGGAATATCTTACAGATGTTGTTAGTTTGATCAAGTGAAGCCACACAGAACAATTTTTACATACATTCTCTTTTAATTTTAAATGCTTTACTTAATTGTTTTTAAAATTTTTTATTCCAATCATTATTTACAAAATATTTATAAATTAATATTATTACTCTATTTTTATTTGGGGTGATTATTTTTTTAACCATTATTTTATGGTCATTGGATTTTTTTCTCATTATATAGCAAGCAATAATGGAAGGAATGGGTGGTGATTATGCTGATGAGAAAGAAATCTGGTTGGGAAATGAAGTTGAAAATTACTTTAAACGTTATGGTAAGCTCACAGATGATAACTTTTAATACTTAAAGAAATCTATTCTTGAAGCAAAACTTGTTCTACATATTGCATTCTCAGAATTATTATTACATTGATAAGAATATTCTTCAGTGTAAAATTTATTTTCTTCTGATATTATTATTGAAAAATTTGTATGCCATAAATATGACGTTTGCTGCGTGTTTTCTTTTTTATGTATAATAATGTCATGGGTATATCTAAAGTGGGATAGTAATTTTTAAATGCATTTACTGGATGTCTTCATATGTTTTGTTTTCATATTTAATTAGTTTATTTATTTATTATCTACTAATACTCATATATTTTTGCTTTTCTGGTTATAGTCAATATGACTATAATTGTTTTAGTATCCTTTTTTTTAAATAAAATTTTTCTCAGTGCATAATTTGGTGCTCATATTATTTAAATATATAAGATAGATAGTTTAAATTGTGATTCTCCTTTTCAAACAATGAAGAAAAATATATGTATTGTTTTATTATTTTGTAATACATTCTGGGAAGAGCATTTTGGGAGCATTTGGGGATTATCCTGTAGCAGAATTGAAGAAATTAGTACTGAATATGAAACATTAAATGTGTAGTTAAATTAAGAATCTCTATTATTAGATTTTTTTTTTTCTTTTTTACATTGTTGAGAGTAAATTCAGAAAATATTCCTGTTTTGATTCTATTGAATTTTTGTTTACTAGGAAAAAAAGAGTTATATAAGAAATGAAATAAATATTGCTAATATGAATATTACACACATTTCCAAATTTATAACATTCAGATAAAAACTGATTGAAAGCCCCAAGATTTTTTTTATAATAGTGTTAAAACAAACAAAATAATTTTTTATAGAAGCAAATTACTGTATTAATTCTTATTTCATATTTTTAGAGAATGTTCAACCAGATGAGATTGAAGATTATGTTGGTGCGATGATAGAAAATGAATTTAACACCTATTTTGAAGATGGCAGCTTACAGCAGGTAATACCAAAGTAATGTATATACCATAGATGCCTTTTGTATAGATAATCAACAATTAAGATTTTCTTTTTGCTGTATGCACAGTTAAGATATGTTTTCATTTTTCTTTTTAAGCTCACATGGGAATCTTAAGAAAAGTTTTCAATATTTTTGCAACACAATTAATCAGTTGACAATGTCTTTTATTATGGCTTTCTATATTAACTTTGTTTAAAAAGGATTAATACAAAAGCAAAATTTATGCAAAATTAATGTTTTTTTTATATATTTTTACTGCCTCTCATTTTCATAAAATAGGGAAAAATATGAAACATTAATGAAATATATTTTAAAATAAGAATTTATGCTGTGAAAAAACAAAATAAAATAAGGTTTGTTTTTCAAGTTCCAGTGTTTTTATAAGTTGGGAAAAAGTTCAAAAATATTTCTGTCAGTTCTCTTTTTTTCTTTTTCTGCTTTATTTGTAACATGATTAAAATTCTTAAAAATTCTTCACTTAAAAAAAATTACAGTTTTATTAATGGTAAAAGAATCTTGTCATTTGAATAAATTTGTATTAAAAACTGATCACTAGTTATTGGAATCAGTTTAAGTAGCTAATACATAAATTTCAGTATTGTAATATCTATTTTTTAAAATTATAAACTGAATAATCTCTCAACTTTTTACTCCTTTTGAACACAAATTTTGTTAACTCTATTTCTCTTTCCTAAGTATTTTTAAATCATCACTAAATTGATGGCGACCTCATATCAATAAACTAAAAAAGTATTTTTCTGATAAAAATGTAATTTAATTATTATGCATATGTGTAAGATAATCAATAAAGTTGAATTAAGCCTTGTAAAATCCTGTTAGTAATGCAAGTTTCATCCTTCTTTACCATTTTTCAACTTACAACAATTCCTCAACCAGATATTTTCATTGATTGCAATTTTATTATTGATAAGATATTATTGATAACAAAAATTTTGATTAATTAAAATAGCCTAACATTTAATTTGGATCACCTTCATGGAAATTACTTCATTGTTTTGCATTTAAAAAAAGAGCATACTTTCTGGAAACAACACTTTAAAATTACACAAAATACATAACTTTCTGGACACAACACTTTAAAACTTTAATACAAAGTTTGCTAGGTCTATTTACTTGTAAACCAGAAACTGAATGCAAATAAATAAGTACTTAAAGTTAAAAATAAATAAGTGAAATAAAGTCATACTGGGAAATATTCAAAATTTCAATTAAATATCGAACAAATTGGTTTCTGGAAACAACTATAAAAACATGGAAAAAACTTGAATTAAATTTGAAAATTTGAAGGATATTTGAGTATAATTTGAATAAATAACTATAAATCAACTGAAAGCATAAAATTAAATTCCCTTAAATATAAGGTTTAAAAAAATAATTCTGAAGATTTTTAAATTTGCAAGCCATCCTAAGGTATATTAGGTACCTATTTATAGTCCAGTCCAGGATGTCAAATTAAATATAGCTCTGTAATCTCTTATTTGTTACTTTATAGATAAATTAATAAGAATCAAACGGAAACATACTTTCTTCTTATTTGTTCTAATTTAAATAAGGATTTGTTTGTTGAAGAATGTAAAATTAAATATATATATATATATTATGTTTTACTGACATTTTGTATTTATTAATGGTCAATTTAAATAACTGCTTATTTAAATATATTTCTCAAAGCAGCATTTTATTTTTCACCATTTCATGTTAAAATTATAATTTCTGGCTGTGACTTTATAAAATCAGTGTTTGCATTGGAAATATTAATTTTAAATACTTAATTTTAGTTGTTATCATAAAGAAAGGTTCTTCTCTTCCATTTAAATATTTTAAAATTTTAATGATATTGCATTTTTTAATTATTATTTTCATATGCAGTTTTTTAATGACTTAAAAGAAAATTTACATCTGATTTAAAAATAAAAAAGGAAACAATGTTAATGCTTTCATTAAGCATCTCTTGAAATAGCTGTATTTTTCTTATTATATTTTATAATTTTTGCTTATAATAAAGATGAATGTCTGTGTGTGTTGGCACTCTACAGGCCAAACTGTTGGACCTAAAGGTGCCAAACTTGGCAAATACATATTTTGAATTGTAGGAATTTGCACCACAAAGCATTTTTTACAAAGCATAAAATTTTAATTAAAATTTTCATGAATTAAAAATGAAACAAAATTTTTAGTATATTTCTACAATATCTTCCAAAAATATTGCAGCATTAAAATGGTTTTTACAACATTTTAAAGTTCAAAAAATTGTCTTTTCATTGATGTCAACATTTTAACCTGTAAATTAAGTTCCTATTTTTAATGAATTAAAAAGATTATTTTAACTCTAACAATTTATTTTAATAAATGCTTATTAAATAAAATAAAAATAAAATTTAGCCTGCATGAGCATGGGGGAAAAAATTAGCCTTTATCAATGTATTGCCATCACATTTTCTTATTATAAAACAAGTTAACTATTATTGCAAATTAAATCTAGAAAAGTATAATGTTCAACACATGTTTATATAAAATGAAATAAATTTGAAACATCATATTTTCTAAAAAATAAATGCAAGAAAAAATTTATCAATTCAATAATTCATTTTTGTAAGACATGCATATATACAAGATATCCACTCTAATTAGGTCTCAACAGCTAATTTATAAAACTTTATTAATTGGTGCATCATCTAATAAAAAAAATGGTCTAAATGAAATCAATTTTGTTGAAGAAGTTATTTAGAGACCAAGTTACATTAATATTTAATTGATAATTTATATATATAGCATAATTTTGGCAGATGCATGACTGAAAATATGAAACTTTTGGTATAAACTTCAATTTATTTTTCTACAGTAGGGCAATGTTTGTACATTAAGATGAATTTGAAATGCATTTGTTTATATCAGAACACAAGAGCAAAGTTACAGAAATTTTTTTCCTTCAGTAATTATACTAAGAGATTCTGATAAAGATTTCATTGACATGTGTCAAATTAGGATAGGGAATCTGAAAAGTGTGTGTAGGCATTAGAGATTTTTATCCGCTTGGAATGTGAGAAGCTGTGTGTTTTCACTTGGAATGTGAGAAGTCCAGAATCAGTAATTTTTTAGAACAAATGTTAAAAATAATTTAATCTATTGGACCAGGAAATAAGAGAAAATTCTAGACTAAAATAGCATATGCTAAAATTAGAAAATTAATTAAAATTTAAATTAAATTAAGAAATGTCATTACAAATGTGCAGTGTTGATTTGTTAATTTATCAGATGTCTTGCAAGCTAATCTAATCTAATTATGTTTATTTTATTTTTGGATATTTTCATTATTTGCTTACTATTAATATTTTTGGCTCTAAATTTTCGTATATACATATCATTTATCAGTTATAATATGTATGTTGAATATACATATTTATTATTCAAAACTACATGTTTTCAAATTATGATATTCAGAATTTCTTGCCTTTGTTCTGAACACTAATTCTTAATTATCGCATAGGTGTCCCGAAACTTCTGTGCAGCTTATCCATTATCTTTAACAAATCCTGATGCTGACATATTTCAAGAAATGAGAAATAAACCTGTAATTAAACCATCATCTAATGTAAAATCTTCTCAAGACTCTTCGGAACCAACACATCAGGAACAAATGGAGCAGGTATGAAGAAAGCCTGACTTTTTTTCTCCAGTATTTGAATAATCATGCATTGATTTTATTTTTATTTTTGAAATTTAAAAATTTTATGTGATAAATTAAATACCTGCTTTTAACTGTTCTTAATACCTTGTAAGTCTGCATAAACTTATGGCATATGTCTATTATATTGTAGAATTGTGTAAAATGTGTTTTATTTGCAATAGTTATTCGAGGGGGGAGGCAAAAATTTTGTGTTATTTTGTATCGTAAAAGGGAATGACTTTTTGTGTAGTTTCTTTACATAATTTATAATTTTTTCTCTAGTGATTACTATTTACTACATTGGTAGTAATGAAATGTAGTACATCCTATGTGTACTACGGATTACCATTAAACTAGCAGCCTGATCTTATAGCCTTCTTTGAAATATTAAAATAATTATGTCTCATATTGCTGATTTATTTGCTGACTGGATATTTTTGTTATTTATTTCAATTTAATATTGTATATGCTATTTTTCTGTTACCAGGCTACTTGTGAAAAAATGGAGCAGCTTACAGTTTCTGAAAATAAAGAAGATGATGGCTGGACAGTAGTATCAAGGAAAAATAAGAATAAATAGCATTAAAATGCTTTTTCAGGTAATTTTGTTTTAAAAGAACTTTTTTTAACATCTCATTACATTTATGTCAATTCAGTTGATTTATGCACATTTATAACGGATTTTGTATTTACTGTATTAGATATTTTATGCCAAATGCAAATACTCTGTAAAAAGCAGAAATTTGTAGAAAAGCAAAGATGAATCTTAAATTGTAATGTTAAATCATAGAAATAAGAAATATTCACATCTTTAATCTTTGAGTTATGTAACTCTCACATGAAGTTAGATATTGTGATTAGCTATGAAAAAGTGATTAAAACATGCAATTAGATTTGAAAATAATTTTTAAGAGGAAATTTGCAGACTTCAATTTTCTAAGTTCATGATATCAATTTTAAGTCTTTTCACCATGTATCACTTTTCACCATGTACTTTTGCCAAAGTTATAAAAATTGCATGTGACAAATTTCTTTTAAATGCTTGAGATATAGACTGTTTTTTTATTTTATTTATATAAATAATTTTCGACTTCTTTAAAATAGAGTAGGAAAGAAATATGTTTAACCAACTTAATGAAGTAATGATATTTCAAAGCAACAAGAGATATTTGAAATTTTTGAAACTGTCCCTTGTTAAAAATCAAGGATATGGTCCACTCATTTGCTCATAATTTTAATATAATGTGCAATTGAGCGACATTTCTTTGTTTTGTTTTGTGTTATGTCATTGCCCCTTTTCACATTTTTTCCCATTGAATTTAAATTTATATAAACAGTAATGTATTGTTTTTCTTTTCTCATTTTTAAATTCAAAAAGCTACTACTTTATTTTGTGAATATTGCAATACTCTTACTAATTATGAATTAATTACATTTAGGAATAATTTGAGTTACGTAAGCAAGTGTTAAAATGTGCTATATTTCATGCAATGATTAAAATTCAATGCTAAATTGAAATTGAACATTCTGTATCTTTAATGATGACTTAAAATGCAAAATAAATCATTTCATAAAATTTATTTTTAAATGCTATATATTGTTTTGTTATTAAAAAACAATTAAGGTTTTCAGGTAAAATCTTAATTTTCATTTTTTAACCTTTTTTATTTTTATCATTCTGAAATTAGAGTGGTAGATTTCTGATTAGGCAACTGCCTTGGGTAGCTGAACTGAGGGAAGTCCATAAATAGATAGAATGAAAAAAATATTACTAGCCTATTTGCCAAAAAAATAAATTTGTAAATTCCTTGAATTATAAAATATTAGAATATCTCTCTGCTCTAGATATTCTAATATAAAATATTAGAATATCTCTGTGTTTCTTAATGTTCACTTAATTATTACTGTTTATAATTGCCAAGTGACTGGTTAAAAATAACAGTGTACAAATAATTTTAAGTCACAATAAATAAAATCATGTATATTTTCACAAAAGTTACCGAAATAATAAAAAAATAATAATATAAAATAAATCATTAACATGTTCTTTAAGTTGAAAATGTGATGAAATGTGAAACTAAATTGATCAATAATTATATGTATATTGTCTTAGAAAAAAAAATACCTATGCTATTGGATGAAACTTTCTGTTCTGAAAATATGATATCACTTTGATTCAACTAAGTAATTGAATCAAATATTTACACAACACTTGAAATTTTTATGAATTAACAGTCATTTCTATGTATTTTTTGCTGACTTTTCTTCAAGGAAGATTTAGAATTATTTTGTGTTAGTATTTGATAGTTATATTCATATTAATTTCATATCATTCATTATCATTTAATTGGGTAAAAAAATTTTTTTCAGTCTTTTTAGTTTTATCCATTATTTCTATGTACTATTTTTGTGCAGTTTTTTTAAATTCTTATTTTTATTTAAAAAGCATTTTTTACAAAATTCAGATATTTATGTACTAAAAGTTCATTGCCTGTAACAAAATCATAAAGACTTCTGTTTGCAGTGCCTTTTTAATATAATTTAATTTTGTTTATTACAGATATATTTATTTAATGCATTGTGAAAATCATCTTCGCTTGCTGTGGAATTATTTATATATAGAAAACTCTTTGTTCTTTATGGGGAAGACATTGTCACCATTCTATCCAAAGTGTCTTATTTCAAAAGGCATACATAAAAGCTGCAAACTGTAACATTCAGCTGTGTTACATTTTGATGTAAAAACTGAAATGAATAGTGATGAATTATATTTTATGACTACTTTCACATGCTAAAACATGCATGTGACTAAATTTACATGTAGTAATTTTAAAGCAGATGTAGCATATACATCTTATACAAGTGTTTTGCATCAATAAAAAAATGTACAGTAAATTGGTACATTAACTGTCAAAAATGTTTACAATTATGATCGTTACATCTTTCAATTTTAATTATTTTGTAAATATTTCATTTACTACTTGATGTATCATTATTTGTTCATCCTTATCTTTTAGTTTGCTTCTTGGATAGTTGCATCTAGTCATTATAAATGTGATTTTACAGTTTCATCCAAATATTTTTTTCTGTGCATGTGTGTTCAATTTTAGGGTGATGGATAATTTTTCATCTGAAAACTAAACAATAGGTGAACCTTATTTCATTTGAGGCCCTATGTCGAAGTTGGTGAAGATTTATTCTTGACCTATTTCACATTTTTCATATACATTAATTTTTTAAAAATTGCAATTATGTTTTACAAAGCATCAAAGGCACTTTTAAATTTCCATAAGACAGCTTTTTTTATTGCTGTGCATAATTTAGTATATTCATAAAGATAAAGTGGCTTGTTAATATCAGTTCTTAAAATGTATGAAGATAATATAGTCACTTTTTTTTTAAACCCTACTCCATTTTACCCTAATATGGATATCAAGTCTTACATAAGCCAGTGGGAAGTATTTACAATTATTAAGCAGTAATTAAAATGCAAACTAAATTAAAGTGATGTCTGCTCAACCCATACTAGTAGAAGAAAATAGGTGCTTTACACTATTCAAACCACTTAAAATTGAGAGTACTTGCTTATAAAATACCTCATAATATGTATAATGAATTGCAAACTGTTGCAATATGATGATTTTCGTTAAAGTTATAAAATACAGCAAATCTAGAATGTAATAAGATAAAATATTTTTTTTTAGTATCTTAAATCTAAGGTATTCCTTTGTATTCTTAATAGTACCTTCTTGGTATTCTTTTCAAGTTCTTTGGATATTTTGCTTATTGTTATCAATCCAAATAATCAGTGAAGGCCTGTATAAAAGCATATCCCTTGTTCAATTCTAGTATTGAGTTGCTGCAAATATTCTATTAAGTGCTTTGAGGATAATTCTTGTCATAATTTTTAGTGATAGTCACAATATCATTAAAGAACCAAAAGTTTAAGAACCAAATTATTTTTTTATTGCCATATGTAAACATTCAAATGCAGAATGAATTAACTCAGAATATATCCTTAAGTGATTATCATAAAAAAATTGTACAGTACATGAGGTAGTAAAATGTAAAAAATTTCTAATAATTTTGAACAATATAAATTGCAAATATCAAATAAAACCATCCAGTATATGCTGACAAAGGCTAATTTTCAAATAAAGCAAAATGAAGGCAGCCAGATTAGTTTTGAATTCAGAATTTTTAGTGATATTCGATAAGGCTCAATCACAATACTGAACAATATTGCTAATATGGCCACTTGGCAGTTTCAGCATTAGATTAGACTTTTATATAAGAAAAGAAAAGGGGAACAGGACTTCATTACTTTGAAAAGAATGCTAAGAAAAATTTATAGTAGCTTTCCTATGGCTGAAAGAATCTGAGTTTGATTGTATTTCATTCTATTTCATTCTTATTTAGATGTCTTAAATTAACTCCATTTTTTTGTATAATTGATTGAATTAAAGAAATGTAATATACTATTGAATCTGAATGGAGTTTTCGTGCTTATCATAATGTGTGTTGAATTTTCACCAAACATTTAAAATTCTTACACAAATCACAAGTGTCCTCTTAAAACTATTTGTAGAGACATAAGGCCACCAGTAGTCATATTATTTGCATGCTTTTTTCCCCCTTCAAAATTCAGAATTCTTTTTATTTAAATATATATTTTACCCTATTTTGATGAGTTTAAAAAAAAAAATGGATTTCAAATCTTTTGGCAGTTTGAATTTTTAATAGTTTTTAGGAAAGTTTTTAATGTTTTACAATTCTTTTCATGTACATTTGATTGATTTCTGATATTAATAAATAATTTCTATATTTCAAAATATTGAAATTGTGTTCTCTTGATTATTATTTTTCTGCCTAGTTGAAATAAAACTTAGTAGGATTGGCTTTATTGACACAGTAAATATGTGAGATATAACTCTAAAAAATGTATTTTAAATTTAAAATGAAAATCAAAAGTAAAAAATAATGTTTTAAGATGATTACATCAAATATCACTTTTCTTGATGTTACAAAGTACATTGGAAGCAGTTCTTTTAACAGCAGATTTTCTTAAATGCAAAATAAGAATTTTAGATTTCATTGCTGATTATTTTAACACTTCTTCTTTTTATTTTAAATTTAAAAAATTAACATGTATGTAATAATATTCTGTATTTTAATCTTTTTCTTGTACTTCATGTATTTGCTTGTTTTTGTTTGTTACATGTGCTGATGATGACAGTATATGGACATGATTTAATTTAATAGGTTCATTGCAAAGATCTTGAAGTGTTAAACATATAGTCTGATGCTAACAAGTTCCTTCCTGCAATTTCAGAGACACTGATATAACATGCTCAGTGAAATTCTTACACAAACAAGATTGAAATTTTTTAAAAAAAAATCTGCATAAACATGGGGATTCATCAAGATCTCGAGTTCTCATTTGATTACTATATTATCTCTATATTACGTATACAAGAAAGTGAAGATATATTCCACTTGAATAGAATAAAAACAAAATTTCTTTGATTTCTTTTGATAATTCACTGAGTAGCAAACAGTTTTTGTGGGCATTTTTAAAATCACTTGCATTAATTTACACTGCATTTAAAATTACAAACCTTTGAACACATTGAAGATTGCATAGAAGCATCTCCATTTTCAAAATAAATAATTCAAATAGAGCATAATTTAAATGTGATTTCTTAAATTCTATATTCTGTGAATTCTTTAAGAAGTAATTTAACAAGACAATCCATTACTTATAATTTTTATTTATGAATTAATTTTAATTATAGCAAAATCTATGAATTGTTCATATTAATTTTTTTAAAATTTACTGTGTCTTTTACTGAATAATAATTTATATTCTGATAAGGAACTTATTGTGGTAAGCCTTGCATAATTGTGTTTCTTTGATATTGTTTAATATACATGATTGGTATAAATTTTAAGGAATGATAACATTTAAGACAGTGGATCTATTGAAAAAATTGCATTATGAAATATGAACATAACTTTAGGGCAACAAATATAGAATGCTGTCAAGAAAGGGTGCAACTGCAATTTGTGTCTTGAAATATTAGAAACATTAAATGTATTAGCTGTAGTATGTTGGCTTAATTTTTATTTACTTCTTTCCTAATAATTTATTGGTTGCTCGTAAGATGACATCCCAAGAATAATTCACTTGTTGATCTGTGGCTTCAGCGTAGCATACACAATAACGGATGACATATTCTCTGCCGAGAGACGTAGCCACCATGTACATTTCTCCAGCTTTGTTTATCATATCAAGCAATTTCTCATTCATCTTATTTGACCCTTTCAGTCTAAAACAAACGAGACCAAAATTGACTTCATTTTTGATTTCAAATCTTTCATCTTCCCTAACTTTTTTCTCGAAAAGCTTGGCCAAATATATGTGGTTTCTAATATAATGCTGAAGACCTCGAATTCCATAAGATCTGATAGTAAACCATAACTTCAAAGATCTGAAACGGCGACTAAGAGGTATTCCCCAGTGACGATAATCCAATGCAAATTTCTGTTGATCATGAGCCAAATATAAAGGATTAACTACTAGGCATTCCATGAATCTATAACGATCTGTTACCCACATTGCAGAGCAGTCGTAGCAGACGAGCATCCACTTAGTTGGATTCGTATTGAAAGATGTTGCATATTCAATGCCATTCAAAATATATCTCATTTCGGGACAGATCATTGCATTTCCACCATAGGCCGCATCAACATGCAACCACATACCGTATTTTTCACAAATCGGACCTATTTCGTTCATTTTATCGGATGATGCGCAAGATGTTGTCCCAATGGTTGAAACCACAAAAAATGGACGATATCCTTTCTTGATATCCCTTTTGACAGCTTCTTCCAGTGTACTGCCTCGAAGTCTGAATTTTTCATCTGTTTTGAGGATACTTAATTTCACTTGACAAATCATGGCGGCTTTTTCTACGCACGAATGTGCTTCTGATGAACAATAGGCAACAAGAGAAGACATCAGCGTTCCTTCTTCTGCTGTCGGATCGTTTTTCTTCATAGCTTTTATAGCTTGATGTCGCGCCGCTAGAAGGACAACAAAATTGCAGTCGCTAGCAGAAGCTTGCAGGACACCACCTCCTTTACTGCCTGGTCTGCATAATAAAAACTGATCTGGCAGGCCAATCATTTCTCCTAGCCAATCCAAAACAATAGTTTCTAATTCCGTGCAACATGGACTTGAGGCCCATGAAAATCCATTGATGGCTAGGCCATCAGATATAAATTCTCCAAGAAGAGACGGGAAAGAGCAACCAATTGGGAAAAAAGCATTAAAATTTGGATGTAGCCAATGAGTGACTCCTGGCATGATGATTTTTTCAACATCTTCCATAATTTTCTCCCATGGTTCACCTTCTTCTGGTGCAGAGCTTGGAATCAATTTTCTTAAATATCCTGGTTCCACTGTTGATGTAACACGCCGTTTACCAATATTGATATAATAATCAACCATGTAATCAACCAATTCTTTTGCTCTTTTCCTGTATTCTTCCACATCCATATTTGAGAATCTATAAAGTGCAAAATGTTGGTATTGTTTGTAACTCTTCTTATAAAAAAAATCTATTTTATAAAAATATATCAATTTTTATTTCATTTCAATTGTGAATGAATAATTTCCTTTTAAATCATCATGTCGATTTTATAATTAAAACAATTTGTTATTTGAAAATATCAATAAGAATATTTGATTTGATTGCATACTATTATCTGAACTATTATACCATATGTATGTAATTAATCAGTATATTTTTCAAACATTCATTAGAATTATTCAGGGTGAACATTATGAATAAAATTTTAAAACGAAACTGCTGCCACTCCGTAGGGAAAAATTAAATTCATTTTCTTTTTTCAGTTGGTATAATCTATTTGTTATACGTGCCTCAGTGTTTCATCTTTATATTGCATGAAAGAAGTTAAAGACTATAGGTAAATTTAATGCTTATCTAAAAGTAAAATTCTAAGACACAACAACAAAATGAATTAGAGCATTTTATTAAGAAATGCTCTGCTTCCGTTTCAATAAAAACTTTGGGACCATTTAATAAAATCTATGCTGTTATGAGGAAACGAGACAATTAAGTTAGAGTTGCGGTTACTGCTGATTCAGTGAGAATTTTGCATCACCAATTCAAGATTATGTTAATATGTAAAGTTTTTATTTGAATAAATTTAATATTTTGAATGAGAGATAATTCTTCATTAACCCTTTAAAGGGCCATTTTTTTCTAGTCATATTATGTTAAAATATTTTTAGGCTTGGAATTAGAATAAGAAAGGGATTCATTTAGCTTATTAGATAAATTTAATTTGATTAATTAATTAATTTGGTTCATTAATAATTAAGTAACAATTCAAGACACATCATTTTGTCTGAGATAAAGAACTGAAGCATCTAAGTTTCTGACTTACTAAAAAAAATTTGTCAGAACTTATGCCAACCTACATAATTTCATATAAAGATTGATAAATTTGGTGGGAAGCCTACTTCCCACTGCCCTAGAAAGGGTTAACAAAGATTTGGCCGCAAAGCGAAAAATTTCCCCACTTGTTACAAAAAAATAAACGTTTGAAATCAGTGAAGCTAAAGATCCGCGCCCCGATACCAAAAGAAATCATTCTCTTGTCAATGAAGAAACAAATATAATGCCGGGTTTACACTCGGCCAGTGGGCAGCGCATGCGTAGAAAGGCTGAAAAATGCTGTTCGGTCGATGGAAAGTAATTGTCCCGACTGGACAAAAATATGCCACTGTACCGTATTATTTTTTCTTACTGCGCATGCGTTTGTAGAATTTGGCGTGAAAAAATTGGACACTTATTATTGATGAATTTCGACATTTTTTGCTCTTTGTTCTTTCTAATGCAAGATTGTGTGTTTGTATTTTCATTTTATTTACCATTTTTTCCTATAGTTTTTCCAATTTAAGTATGCTGACCTTTTTTTTACCATGTTTTTTTGTGCAAATATCTCTTATTTTAATACCATACACAATAAATAAAAAAAATTCAGGGAAGCCAAAACGGCAATTTAAAGTCAAGCATGGAATGTCTGAATCGATCTTATGAAATTGTGGCAAACATAAATCAATCCTTTTCTATGCATGCGCTGCCACTTGCCGTCTAATAAATGGCCGAGCGTAAACCCGGCATTACATTTCCATTACATCCAAAAGTCAAAGTAGAAGTGTCAATCTTCTTTGCACCAATCATTTTAAAAAAATCAAACGTTGTTATAAAAATTATCTGATATATACTCTAATTCAATTAGAATTAATGAAAATACTTTTTAAAAAGTGGAAGTCATGTGAGACCAGAAATCAGTTTTTAGGTAGGGTTACACTCAGCCACCTACAAAATATCTAGTAAAACTACGCATGCGCAAAAACTGTACCGTTGCAAGCACTTGCCCCTCGAAACAAGAACTTGTTACTGTCCGCTCTCTTACTTCTGCGCATGCGTGACTTATTGGAATCTCATAACTGGCTGACTGTAAACCTACATTTATTTGAAACTTTATGTATTTATTTTTATCGATACAGATTATAATAATAATTTGAGATATATTTTGATATATCCAAATTATAAACATTAAACGATATCATGAAGTTTCTCAATGAACTGCTTAGTTCAGAAAGAGGTAAGTGACAAAACTACTATAAATTTTATCAACTCAGAAAGAAGTTTATCTTTTTTTAAAGAGGGAAATTAAGGAATTGCAGGACGGTTGTGCACAATCAATCTAAGGTAGCTAAAGTTATTATTTTCAATTATAAGTAATATAGAGAAAGTATAGTAATTGTCAAAAAATTTGAACACGAGATTTTGACGAATCTCCACATTTTAGACCACCTTGAGTTTGAAAAACGCATTTTCGGACAATGTTCGTCTGTCTATCTGTTTAACTGTGACAAAAATAACTCAAAAATGCTTTGAGCTAGTATATGGATTGAAATTTGATATACGGTCTCTACAGCAAAATTGCAGATTTCTATCAACTTTTGAATAAAATCTGCGCAGAGGAAGTCCGTATGTCCGATAATTACGAAACGAAGAGAGCTAGATAAATTCGGTACACAGATTTAATATTTATATTGTGATTACCTTTCAAATATTGAGCCAAATCGAACCACGTGTTGTCTGTCTCCCGATTTGTTCTTTCAGAAAAATGCAAACGATAGTTCAAAAATGGAATAACTTAAATATAGTACGTTATTTTGTTATTACTAATGTAGTTTTGTGCCAAATTTTTTTAATAGGCTGAAAAAAAGCGTGTCTAAAACATAAATTCGGTTTTCGGATACTATGAACCGCATACCAGGGATTGACCCCCAATTATCTCGGCAAGGATCACACGATAGATTCCGTAAAAATGCTAAATTCATGTTGACAATATTTCGAAATTTGCACGCCAGTGCCATGTAAGGCGTTCTCTGGCATCACAACTTTATTAGAGTGTATGCGAGAAAGTTGTAGGAAACTCACTCCCGCTGTTTTTACAGTTCTAGCTTAAGTTATGTTTTACGAGTTTAATTATTATACTAAGTTTAACTTTATTATTCTATTAAGTTTTGACAAGGGCAGATAAATTGAATTTATTGCGTGTTTACATTTCTTCTGATAAAAATACTTTGTGTTTCATATCTATTGTACACTTACTTGTGAAATAATTTTTCTTTTGTTTATTGATATTTAGGATATTGGTTTTAGATAGAATTTTGCTCTAAAATTTGTGATTTAGTCTATCTCTTTAATTCCTTTTATTCAATACTTTGAACTATATTTTGTTTTATTGTTATTTATATTTCTTATTTATTTTTCATTTTTTATTTATGATTTATTTAAAATTAATTGATTAGTACATTGATCAATTGTCTATTATAATAATTTGTGTATCCTCATTTATACAAATATGGTGCAAAAGTAAGAATTTCCATCAAATAATAAATAAATCGCTCGAAATAATCAACTTTCTTCCTTTCTACAAAATCCTACTTTCAGAAAACTATTTCAGATTTAGTTTAGTTATAATCTAAAGATTCTATTTTGAGAAAATAAGAGCAGGATTGTGGTTCCCAAATAATGGTAGTAAAACCTTGTAACGCTCAATTTAATTTAAAAAATAAATTTCATTGAATTCCTTTTAAGTTTTGATAATAAAATTAAAATGTGTGAAGCAAAATTTAAAGCCTCTTTCCTTTTCCCCTTTTAATTACGTTTTATTTAAATAAAATTACTAAAAAAATTAGAAAATAATTTTTTTTTATGCATTATATTTTCAAAATTATTTTATTAAGAATCTGTAATATTGCTTTCATACACTATACGTAAAATCACTGGAAAAAGAGATCTATAGAACTTCTCAATGATCGTCGGCTCTGACAACAAATTTTGGAGAAAGTTCTAGAAAATGCAAGAATTATGGCAATATTACGATTAGGAGTGGTAACTCTTAGATCCTTCTAGAAAATTTCATATTTTGTTTGAAGATTATAAAATGCTATAACGTGAACTCTCTAACTGTGGATTCTGAGTGCTATAGCTATTTCAAATTTGGGAAATGTGTTTGTATTGTAAATTTCTAAAAGAGCTCTTTTTTTGCATACAACTCTAGTTTGTTTTTAATATCTGTGCATCGTATTTTCTGTGGCATAAAACATTTTTTTTTTCATTCCCAGGTATTTAAGATTCTTTTCATCGGACGATTTCCATGATAATATTAATACATTTAAAAATATAATTATTAAAAATTTAAAATTGCTATCAAAATCTTTGCATATTCTCGAATATAAACCAAAGAAAAAAAAATCAAAATGACATATTTTGACTTCGAAATCTGAATAATGAATAGCACATGCTAATCAAAAGTTGCTTTTGTTTGAGAATACAAATTAATTTGCTAAACAAAGAAACAAATAAAAGCAACAACAATGGAATGCATAAGATTTATTTACGGAACTGAAATCCAACTATCTTATCAATAAAGAGAGGCCGCAGTGGCCTGGTGGTAAGGTCTCGGCTTCGGAACCGGAGGGTTTCAGGTTCGTGACCCGATTCCACCGAAGAACCGTCGTGTAAGGGGGTCTGTTACATGTTAAATTCGTCATGACCAAACGTCCTCCCGCTGGTGTGGAGAGGGGGGTGCCAGCTCAGGTGTCGTCCTCGTCATCTGACCGCGGTTCAAAATTATGAGGTCCGTCCCAAAATAGCCCTAGTGTTGCTTCAAAACAGGACGTTAATATAACCAAACCCAACTTATAAATAAAGAGTATAAGATAGTTAGAGGTTAGGGATTATAGAATATACTTAATTAATAATTACTAATTACACTTATATTTAATTAATAATACTTAATTGATAATTAACTATAATGTGCTTATTTGAGACATATTCGAACACATATTTCCAATTATTTGTTAAGCATTTGAACATTAAGTCGTAGTGTAGCAATGCAAAATTCAATCTGACACATATAAAGAGTGTATTCTTCGTGCTAGAATAAACTTTATTACGAAAGTCTTCTTTTTTTCTTGTCTTTACTGTCACTTTACTTCGCCACAGAAATATATGCAAATTTGATAACAAAGGGAATGAAATAAAATCAAACTAACTGAACTATAAAAGTGTCGTATTTGGAAATGCTGCACAAAGGAACTCGAGTTCTGTTATTGCATATTTTGTTTACGTGAAACAAGGCAAATTCTTAAAAGCAAAAGCCATATTAGCTCCAAATTTTCTTTTTTTTTCTTAATGAGTTTCTTAGGATTCTAATCTGAAGACGAAAACTTGTAAAAAACGGCATCAATAGGTGGAATTGACCTTTTGGAAATTTCTCGCATACTCTCCGGTGAAGGCATTATTCCACCCTCTTCCTCTACTCCCCCATAAAATTTTAAACATTGGGCAAGACTTTGAATTCCACGATTGCTCAGGTTTTCACTTTCTCTTTTCTGAGAAATTTTTGCTTCGTAGTATTGTAAAGAAAATATATATGCAGTTTGAATGACTTTTTTTTTAACCGTTTAAAATCAAAATTTGACAATAACAAAATCACATAAAAATTTTCATATTTTAAAAGTCATTATGTATTTTAATTATCGCATTTGCATCATATGAAAGTACAAGTCAACAGACATCTAGCTCTTTGACAGATTTGGTTAAAATTTTATAATGATCTAGACATCAGATGTTTAATCTGTGTACTAGATTTCATTTACTAAAATCGTTGCATTTTGAGTTAATTGTCTTTATATATATGCGAAATTATAGACTGACAGAGATCAATAATTTGATGGGTTGGGTTTAAAATTTGGTCTACACTAAATCTACATTTTAAATATTAAAAATGAGTATTAAATTTTTTCCATCTAGTTCTTTACTGTTTGCAGTTATTGTGCTCATTCACTCCAAGACAGACAGACATAATTATGAGGCATAGATTTCGTTCAAAATCTGTTAGAAATCTACAAATATGGTATAAAGATACATATTGAATTTCATCGGTTTAGCTCCTAACAATTTTGAATGATCGTGTTCACAGACATAGTGACGGACAAACAAATTTCCAAAATTGTGTTTTTCGGACTCAAAGAGATCAAAATCATATTGGATTAAATGCCAGGGCATTCAAATATTTCTTGGTATGAAAAGATGGATTATTTTACAAAACCGGTCTCGGAGTCGAGCCCATACTTTGAATGAATTATTGTTGAAGATATTATAATTTATTACCGGAGAAACTCCTTCAAAATATGTACCTATATTATCAACATAGCAAATGCAAAGAAACTCTAGGAAATATTCCATCTATTCTATTCCTTACCACATGGCTTAAAAATGGAAGAGAAGGAGTAATAATTAATTCAGATCTAATTATACGCATGATTATTATTTCAATTGTACAGAATAAATTTGGACTTTATAACAACCCTTACTATCTCTTTTGAAATCAAGAAAAAAAAATGCAATGAACATGTCTTTGTGCACTGCTTGAAATATTAGTCCGTATAATAAATCTTTGGGCAATATTATTCTTAATATTATGAATTTTGTCACTAGTAGTTTTGCTCCAAAAAATTGTTTTTCATAAGCACCATCTGCAAAATTTTCTTTGATTACTGACACGTTTTGATAACTATTAACTGTAACTCTTTGGCATTAGGTGTCGACAACCTTTGTTAAAGATAACAATTTACCGATTACAATAATAATAATAATAATGAATTGGTATTTTTTATTTTTGGTAGAAATTAAAAGATTGAAGAAATTGATATTAGGCAAAGTGTAAAACAAAGTGTAATGGTATGGTAGGTTTATAAAGGCGTTCATATATCAATTATCATAAGAATAAAGTGACAAAATAAAAATCATCATAAAATTAGAGATTTAATATTTCATTGTAGTTTCCTTATATCTGCTTGAAAGAGCATTTGTTTTTTTTATTTAAATATTAAATTTAAAAAGTTATATTTTTAAAATGATATCTTAGAAAAAAGAATACCGAATATAAATAGATTGTCAAACTCAAGGATGTCGATAATATGGAGACTCATCAAAATCTTGCAGTCGAATTTCTTGACGTTTATAATACTTTCTCTTTGTATGCCTCATAATAAAAAAAGTAAAAATAGCTTTTAAAATTTTAAAAAATTGCATAAAGATGGGTAAAAATAGATATTTATTAATATTTGCTAAATTGCATTGTGGCATTCTATTTCTTTCAAAATGACAATTCACATTTCTGAAGATTACGTGGAAGTAAAACCGAATTATTCTCATTTTATTTCTACTCGAAATTATCTTTTCTAATGACATCTATCTCCTGTTATTGGAAAAGAATATTATTTGTGTTCAACAGTTTGACCCTGCAGATGTTTCCATCTGAGATGAGCCTTGTGATTCTTTTATTGACCGAGTTCTGATATAGGAATGTAAATCGTTAAGTAAGCGATAGTTTATCGATTGGTTTGTCGTGTTTAAACAGTATATTCTAGACAACGCAGCTGAGTAATTTTTTTTTGTTGTCAAATCAAGAATGATGAGGCAAGGATCTTGCCAGTTTCAAGGTTGCTGAGTAAGAGAATTCTGAAGCATCCAGCATCAGCTGGATTTTAATTAGCTAACAATTCACGCATAGAATGTCTATTTCAATATTTTGTGGACTTGGATCTATTGTTTATTTGGAAGTTTTGCTGAGCAATGAAGTTTATATGCCAAGTTTATATTATGGAACTATTGATTTTGAAGGCAGTATTGGGATCTTGATTTTTATCGGTTTATTATGTTTACTCAGTAATGAATGAGATATTTTGCTATTAACATTCTGAATTTCTACAGTTGTATAGTCTGAATTGCCACTTAAATATATCAGTTAAAAAATACTGAGTTTTAAACAATAGTTCTTACTTAAAGACAAAATCAAATCAGTGTGCATTTGCAACGTAATTGTAGAGATTTAATTATTTTGTCGTTAAACAAGCAACAAGTCATGACAAGCAAATTATCTGATTTTTCAAAATGTGAGAGAAAGAGAAAAATAAGCTTTTCACAACTAATAACAAATTTTTCTGATATTTTCCCCCCACATCAGGTATAATCACACAGTCTTATATTTATACCAAAAGTGAAGAAAGAAGGCAGTACTTTGAAGGCAGAAACTGAAAAATTCAGCTGCTTGTAAAGTAATAATTTAATTGTGCTTATATAATTATTGTTAATGTGATTCTTGAGCAAAAATTTATCTTCTTTCTTATATATGAAATATGCAGAGAAAAGTATAAATCATAATAGAATTCAGATTTATATCTGCATTCTTTTTTTCAAAAAATTAAAATTTATCAAAAAAGCAGGGTCGTCGGAGAATGCCTATCTATTACATTCACTTCTATTTGTACAAATTCGAGGACTCCTTCCCCCCAAATAAACATGCATACGAAAAAAAAAAAAAACTTTCTTTTTTTTCCCTTATAATTTCCAATTATATATTTTTCTTTTTCCAAAAAAAAAGTGAGAAGGAATTAAATTTGAAAAATCTCCCGAATGTTTTCTAAAAACATTAAATAGCATTCAAGAGATAAAAGTGCTTAGTTTGAACATCGAAAATCGCTTTCAGGCGTACTAAATGAGACAAAAAAAATATTTACTACATATTTGATTTTCAATATTTCTTTCTGGAAATCATCTGAAATTATAAAACAGAACTTTTAGAATATAATTTTTTTTTCCAAAGAGAATAAGTATTTTCCGAAGACCGTTTCTATCAATGAATTCAAAAATAAATAAATAAAATAAAATAAATAAATAAATCAGATATAGATTTGAAATTTTTACCTTGTAGAGTATATCGGCCTATTACTTTGTTTCGTAGTTTATCCGATTGGGAACCAATGAAGCACGAAAGAATGATTGGGATCGAACTGAAATTACCAATCAGTATTGATTGAGTCCAAAAATTGATACCGAATTCCTGATACTCAGAATATACCTAATACTTTTGTGTAACTGATAAAGTATCAGGTATAGAGAGTATCAGATACACAGAAGTAAATTTAAGATATTTTTAAATAACAGTGCAATCAAATGCATCGTTAAATGAATCCAAAGCATTACAACATTGAGTGAAGGGTTTCCTTCAGTGATATGTAGTGTCTTTAAGAAAAAGATTCAAGCTGAAAGGCACTGCAGTGATTGAATATACATTTGCATTCAAATTTTCCATTTATAGCATTGATTAAACAAGAAATGCTTATTAACAGACAGCCGAATTACTTTATATAAAGCGATTTTGATTAATGAATGATCTTTCAGGAAATGGAGTCATAAGAAATCCTGTTTCGATATGATTTTATGACGATATATGACCATTTTCGTATAAATGTTTGAGCATGGATAAATAAAAAAAGAATCTAAGACTTTTATAAAAATAAATATAAATTATGGATGAAATAAAGATAAATGTTTTCAGAAAATAAGCTCTAATACGTATTTTAGAACAGAAATTAATATAAGACATAATTAAGACATTAATTTTAATCAATTTCCTTAAAACATGATATATTAATCATGATAAAGTTTTTCACAATAAACAAAAAAGTTTTATTGAAACAGAAAATTTTTCTTAAGTGAGCATACATTTGTCTCATTATTGAGAAATAATTCTATTAAATAATCGTCTGATAATGATAAACAATGCATGATTACTTTAAATACTGAAATAAGAACAAAAAATATTATTTTCTTATAGCAAAATTCCAATAAAGATTTTTGATTGAAAATTAAATGTTTTATTTTTAAATTTATAGAAACAAAAAAAAAAATTCTGAAATTAAAATTAGGTTCATTATAATTGGAATAAAAATGCTTTGATTTTCTAAAAATGTAAAAAAGGTTTTTCTCTCAATTGATTCGAATTATTAGAATTCTTAATTCTTTCTTTTGTTTTAAAAGCATTTAACTTTAATGCACGAAAAGAGAAAAAATCTTGTAATCCACTCTGCAAATTTAACAGATCTTTATGTTTTAGACATCACTAAATTTGAAAACATCAAATGTTTGTATGAAGATTTTCTAAATAAAACTGCTAAATAGTTGAAATTTAGCACAATATTTTATTACCAGATTTCTAGACTTAAATTTTATTTGGATCAAGTACATTAAAGGAATAGCAATTCTCAACAAGGAACTCAACATTCTTCAGATTTATAATGAGAAGCGGATATAAATTTTGCTTTCAATGAAAGGCGATAGTGTGGTATATTTGTAAAAGATAAATGTCAGTCATATAGCTACCGACTCCTTAGCAAAGAATGACTTTTATATTAAAATAAATATGGACATAACAATTCACAAATATTATTGTGTAAGTTCAATCCTCTTAAGCTCCTTGGCCAGTGAGAAGAATATGTTTTTTCAGCAATGCAAAATGAAAAAGCTCATTTTAACACTTTACCGACCAGTAGCGGTTCGAACATACTATGCCATTTCACCGTCCGCTCAGCTGAATTTTTGAAAACGACAGCTGAATTTTTTTCAGGGCATGCTGAATTGGTGGAAAACGTAGTCACCACAGATCGGTCAAAAGTCGATTAATCGACGACCGGTCGGTAAGCGCTGGGGAGCAAACGTCGAATAATCGACGACCGGTTGGTAAGCGCTGAGAACAAAACGTCGATTAATCGACGGCCGGTTGGTAAGCGCTGAGAACAAAACGTCGATTAATCGACGGCCGGTTGGTAAGCGCTGAGAACAAAACGTCGATTAATCGACGGCCGGTCGGTAAAGTGTTAATGGCAAAATACAGGTTGGCATAAAATTCTTTTTTCTTTTACTCTTTTAAAGTCATCACCATTTTTTTTTTTTTTATAGATTATGAGGATTTTGGTGAAAATTTAATGACGTTCTATCGACAAATCAGTAATGAGTGTTTGTTCTGTGTGAAATTCCGGACTTGGAATATATTCATAAGTGTGCATATATAAGATTGCCAGAAAATTATTTAGTATAGAAAAAAAGTTCCCTCTATGTTCCTTTCTCCTTAATATTTCCTCTTTCTTAACTTTTGGCAAGTTAATTATGATTATATAATATACTCTAATATTTATTATATCATTTTTGTACTATAATTTAAAAAAATTATGTACTTAATGTAAAGTCATTTGTTCATTAATATTATTATTTTAGTTTTTTATTGTGATTATTTCGTTTTCTAGTTTCCCGATTGTCTTTCTTTATAGTTTTGAATTTTATCATTATTTTTATAAATTCATATATGTGTGTGTGTGTGTGTTCTTTTTAAATACATTCTTCTCCATATCCATGTTATTTAGTTACCGTTATAATTACATATTAATGAAAATTTGACAATCAAATTTTGTGAATGGCTTTTTTTTTATCAATAATTGAGTGTATTCTATTTTTACTTCCTTTTCTTCTCTCCATTAAATGCAGATATAACTCATAACTGTTTTTCTCGTTAAAAAGAAAAATGAACAATACTTGATAATTAAATGACAACTTCATACGCGCTTACGTTGTTCTATGAGACTAGGATTTTCAAGCTGATATTGCGCAGGGAGAAACACTTCTGCATGATTGGTAATTATGTCGAAAAGTAATAAATTGGTAATATTTTCCTTTCTGTTTCGTGTTCTTCATTACATTTTTCATCATTGTGAATAAAATTACGTATCTTACTTAATGATATTCCCTCATAATTATTCTTTATTACTTTTATTTATTAATTAAAAAAGTAGATTAAAAGTTGATTAGTAGTAGAAAAGCAGATTAAATAGTTTAATACACTTACTTTCGTAAAACTCGTCCGTGCATTTGTGGCTTCAAATAAAAAGCTGAAAATTGATGATATTTATGCTTTTGAAGTGTGTGAGAAGTCACTCAAGTTGAATTGCAAATAAATAAATAAATAAAATAAAATAAATAAATAAAATAAATATGAGGAATGCTTAAATCTTTTGTTCTAACATAATTTTTTTATTTTTAAAATACTGTTTGTGTACAGGTTGAATATATATAATAATTTAAGTAACGTAACATGTATTTTTATATTAATGGATTTTTACACATCATTAAAGTTAGTGAAGTTTTAAAACAAAATTTTAAACCTTAGATGGTTTTTCTCGCGATATTTTTTATATATTTAAAAATCATTTGACACGTTGTATGTTTAATTTTGTTCCATGATGGAGAAAATCGATTTTGTTTATTAGACCTCTTTCATTTGATAGGTGGGTCAAAAATTTCAGACTGATCTAGAATTTCGATGTTAAGGCCACGCACCAAATTTCATTTATCTAGCTCACTTCTTACTTGAGTTATCGTGTTTACATACACAAGAACAGACAATGTCAGTCATATAGTATATTCTTTGATCAATTTAATACAAAAGCAGACAGAAATCCATAATTTTGATCTTAAGAACATATACAAGTGTTCACCCATCTAGCTTCTTGCATTTTTGAGCTGTAAACTCGATAAAATATTACATAAGTACGGATAAATAGTTTGGGGATAGTTAACTTATTGATAACCCAAAATATGATATATTATATCAACAATCCTTGTATAAAGCCACATACCGAATTTCCTCTATTTCGATGCATTGTTGTATAATTGGGAAATCAATTATTTGATTGTTGACAAACATTTGATATAAATCAGCAATTTCTGTGAAAAAAAGGAACCACATATTGAATTCCATTTATGTAATTTTTTTTCTTTCGGTTTTTCATTCAAAAATTGACATAATTCCTATAAAAACATTTTATGATTCAAGGAGTTTTAAAATGTGATAAATTATCTAAAATTAAAAGTCATTTCTTTTTGCCTTTTATAATGCTTTCAAATAGTGCTTTATATGCCAGAATGTAAAAGAAAGTCTTTGAATGTATTATTGAAAATAGTATTAAAAGAAATCCCTAGATATATACAAAAAATAGTATATATGGAAAGTTAGTTTTAGATGGAAAGTTAATACTGAAGTATAGATGATGATTTCTCATTAAAATCAAATTATTATTGAACCTTCGGCGAAATCAGAGAGCAAATAGAACAGTTTATTGCATTTATTTCGACAAATATTTTATTTAAAATTATGGAATAAAGTGATTTTTTTTTCAGAATGCTCAATATAAAGCATGAACAAACAATTATTCAATTTCAAAAAAATAATAAATTTGAAAAATCTTATTTAATATTTTGTGAATGATTAAATTTAATAAGTGATGATCTTTTTAAGTTTTATTTCAGGATAATTTCAGTGCATTCTTTGAAACATTTATTATTTAATACGACCTCAACTTCTAAAGATGGCCTTGAAAACACATTTTCCTCTGTTCTCTAATGCGTCCATCAAAAATAATTCCAGCAAACAGTTGAGAAAAAAAACTAAACACTTAACCTTTATTGTGGTCGTTTCATTGCGTCTAAAGCAAACAAAAGAAGCAGACGATTTTGATGGTCGCAGAGGTGGAAGGTTTCCTTCAGCGTGAGCATTTTCGAATTGTTTGTTCGGAAAGAGTGAACTCTTTCATTAAAATATATGTGGAATGGGAATTAATAATTGAAGACATATACACTACTTTCAGAAAGTAAACTGCTATATAAGAATACCAATTTGTATTATTTTTTATTTAAAAATTTTGTGTTATTTATATCTTTTTTTTTGTAATGTAGAACTAAAAGGAAAATTTTATAATAATTTATGAATTTTTGATTTCCTTATAACCAATATAAGGGAAAACTGATAATGTCCTGTACAGCATAACTAAAATATAGTATTATGCCTGTGTAATAACTTTTTTCCGAATAAGATTAATTATTTCAAGTATATTTAGGCATGAGTTTTTAAAATTAATAATAATCTAACTAATATGGAGAGGGGGGGGGGACTGATTAAGTCCTGTTCAACATAACTGAAATAAACTATTCTGTCTGTGTAATAACTTTTTTCTGAATAAGATTAACTATTTCCAAGTATATTTAGCAATGAGTTTTTAAAATTAATAATAATTTGAAATACACTATTCTCATAGAAATGTTAAAGAACAATTTGAAATTCTTTCACCTTTATGTAATTAGTCTTGCTGTTTACTATAAAGGTAGTTAAGTTAAAGGTAACGTCAATTAGAGTAACTGGGAAAGAATTTTGAAGTAATTGTAATTTTTTCAAAAAAAACTTAGTATAAAATAAAGGATAAAGTATTCTTTAAAAACAATAGTATAAAATTAAGTATGAAGTATTCTTAAAAAACAATAGCATAAAATAAAGTATAAAGTATTCTTAAAAAACAATAGTATAAAATAAAGAAGAAATTTGTATTTTTTGGGAGTCTATAATTATGTTAATCTTGGCTCCTTAATATATGGAATTTTCAAAAATAAGTCGTTAATCTGCCATCCTCACTTTCAGGAGCGTTTCCAGTTACCATGGCAGGTTCAAACTTGCTCAAAGCCAGAGAGAGAAAATTCATGATGAGAATATACTTATCTTGAATGTACTCCAATTTATCGTCTTTCAGATATATATCTTCTGTTTTATAGAATATTGCATTTAAATTATAATAATTATTTAATGCCTTCATTTTCGAAGAATACCTCAAAATAATTATATCCTCAATTTTCTTTGGAAAATGTAGAAAATTAAGTTTTATAAAAACAATAATGACTGAATATTATGATTTAGAAGAAGGAAATATTTACACATTAAAAGTAATAAAAAAAAATTAATAATTCGTTTACACAGTTTATTTCACTTTCGACAGAACCTTCCATCTATTTCAAGTGAAATGTTCATTCCATGATTCAATTTATTGTTCTATGACTTTTATTGTACTTGAAAAGATAAATTCTTCTTTTTCTTCTATATTTTACTTCAGCGATAGGATGTGGGAGAATAACTTTTACTTTATGAGCGGAAATCACAAAATACTAGTCATTCCTCACTAAACTCCTAGTAGTCATTCCTCACTAAAACACCTCAAAACTGGCCATATTCAGTTCACTACCGTCATATAATTAAGTTAGTGCTCATTCAAATACCTTCAAAAATGTCGTATACATAATTATAAAAAATTAGACATTATTAATTTGATATCAGTTTCTCTATTTCCACAGACTACATTTTTTGTTTAAATGAGGGGAAATTTTTATTTTCAGATTTCACCATTAGCCTCATGTTTTTTATCTTCTTCGTCATATTTTTTCCATATTTGATGTCAAACGGCTTCAAATCCCTATTAACCATCAAGCTCCATATGTAAAAATTTGCTTGCAGATTTTTTGAAATAGTTAATATGGTATAAAGAAATAAATGTTAGAGGCGAAATAAAATGTTTCCCTATAGCATGGTTTAAAATTATATCCTGCCATTTAATAAATTATTCCAAATACGTAAGAGACACATGTTTAGTGACATTAAAAACCTGCCCTCAATTACTTCTTTACGAGATTTGTCAAGGGTTATTGAGAACATCAATGTATTTCTCAAGACGAAATTCAAAAATAAAATTGAAATTTCCTCATAACCGTTACGTCATACAGACGCCAAAAATATTTAATTCAGATATTTATTTTTATTAATAATGAAATAAATGCATCTTTGTGTATGTTAACGTTCTACAGGCCAGATTCTTTGAACCTAGAACTTGGCAAATGTATACTTTTATGAACGGGAACGTGTACCTTGGATCACGATTATCATTGTTGTAATGAAGTTCAAATCGTTTTCAGTTTTTCTAATACTATTTCATCTTGGTTATTTATTCCATTGTTGATGATCAAGGTGTGAAAATTCGAGATAATTTTCATATTAATAGTTTCAATATAAAGTATGTTTTTAATAAAATTTTTATAATTCTTTTTGTACCTATAATTAAGATTTAATTTCAAAATTAAGCAGTGGTAAAAAATTTTTAAAGTGTGCGTATTTTTAAACACTGATGCTCTTTCTTGTGATATAACTGGATATACAAAGAAATTGAAAAAAAATAGAACAAAATAAAATTTCTAAAATAATATGCATTTTGTGTCTATCAAAAATTGAAATTTAGAAATATCTTTCTGAGTAATTCATTAAAATACCGTTATATAAAATATTGAATTGAAATTTTTAGGAACCATTAATCTCAGAGAACCAACTGGTTGTCAAAGGCAGCTAGTCATAGATATAAAAGGAACATAGACAGTGAGCAATGAAGTCACTAATTACAATTATTCCTTTTTAAAATAACTCTCATATCTGTCTCTACTTAGTTAACGTCTTGTTTTGAAGCGTCTCGCTTGATTTAAATTTAATGAGGCTCTGAGCTGTTTGAGATATGGGCCGCTTTATTCATTTAAGTAGTGCATTTAGTATTTATGTCATTTACTAATTCGGACAATTCTTTTGGGACTAAACCTCTAACAAGTGAGAATCATAATCAAAAGTTTGTGTCGTTTATAAATAAATCTGATATTGCTGAAGCCTAATGAGGGCTGTTTTGGAATGAACTTGTAATTTTAAATCTTGTTCTGAAGACGATGATGACATCTGATTCATCTTTCCGAATTCTTAATGTATTTTTTCATGATTTAGTTGACTTTCACCCATTTCCATTCTTTCCAACCCAAGGTAGAGATTAAATTGTGTAATTTTTCGAACAATGTAAACACCTATAAAATGGATTTCGTTCAAAAACATTTTGGTTTTGATGCATATGTGTTATTTGTTTATAAACAATACATCATGGATCAAAATGAATATTTTCAGAACCAAAAATATACATTATACAAAGATAATGCTCAAGATATTCCAGCCAAATGTTTTTAAAACGCCTTTATCGTTTCTTTAAAGATGTTTTCTTTTAAAATTGCGGTCTAGCAATGTCACTTTACTGTATTTATTGGTCCATAATGACCGTTTCCCTTTCAATGGGTTGTTTAGTTTGATAAGTTACTGTGGTTGCTATCTGCGCTGCAGTAACTGCTTTACCACATTTTCAACAGTTCACTATTCACTTCACATTACACAATACACCTTTTGTCCACAAACATTTAATTTTACAATCTACTTGATATTTTCTAAGGATTTATTCTTGTTTGTTTTAAAAATAAAATGTGGATTTTAAATGTATCAACAAACTAAAAACGCTGAATAAAACTACCTTTCAGTTACTTTGTCTATAATGATAATGAATTTGAAATATCACAAAAGGAGGAATTAAATAAATAATATAATGGAAATAAATGAAAAAAATTGATTAAAATAGTATAATTTGTAAAATAATAATTACTTTTGGGAACTATCAGGCTCGCCGATGATATTAGTTATATTTCATTTCAATTAAATCGCTTAAATATAATTTCATGCCCATGATTTCCTCGAATTGTTAGATATTAAATTTTTGCTCTTCTAATTATCTTTCATATGCAGTGTTCATTAGGTACATGGAACCTTTCCAATGGAGACTAGTAGCATGACATCATAGCGCATTTAGAAGCATAAATATCTGGTTCATTTATCTTTTAAATTTTATGGTATTGTAATATCACTTTTTTAGTCGCCTTTAAAATATGTACAGTTAAATATAATTATTTTTCTTTAGCTTTCAATGAGGGAAGAAAATCAAGCGATTAAATATTTGATGAAACATGAAAATAGTTCGAACAATTTTAGGGTAACAATGTAAACTATTGTTAGAAATAAGGCAAAATTCATTTTTAAATATCGCTAACATTTTTAAAAAATTAGATGGCTATTAAATTATTCATTAACTCACACAAGGTATATGCGCGCCAAATTTCATTGCTTCTAACTTGTAAAGTGCCAACACACACACACACACACACACACACACACACACACACACACACACACACACACACACACACACACACACACACACACACACACACACACACACACACACACACACCTTTATCATATATAGAGATGGCTATTGAGCAATAAACTAGAGCGCGTGAATAAAAGAAAGCTTATTACATAGAAATTTTAAGTGCTTTTTCATTGATTTTCATTATCATATCAAAGGCTTTCTTAACAATTTATGTAAAGATTGAAATTTTGAGGCTGAAAAAAAGGGAGAAATATGAATCCGGGAAGATTAAAAGTTTACATTTTTTTTTATCCCTTTTATATTAGACAATGTTATCTCAACCAACATTTAAAAACTATTATTCCGTTGTACATATCAGAATAAATATTTTTTTTGTGTGTTCTTTTGATTTATTATGTCTCAAAAAATAAGTGGGTTGTTAGGTTTGTTAATTTGATAACTCGTTTTGAAACTATATAAAAATTATTTAGAGGCAGACCTTTGTTCAGTTTATCTAAAAATGGCATGTTGTACTATAAAATCATTTGCAATTCAAACAGGGGCATTTCACCTGGTAATTTTGAATTTTGGTTTATACCAGAAAGAAGATGTTGACTCCGAACGATATGGCGTGTACCAGACTCGTAGGGCAGATGCGGTTATTCTATGGAATGGGCAGCTGTTTTCGGAAGCCTGGAAATGGTCTTGGATCACCTGTCTACATAATGGAGAGGATATGTGTTACAATAAGCTTCATAGTTTTCTAATTTCTAGTTTTTATAAGAGCATTGTCGGATATTGCAAGAAATCGTTTTCTTTATAATTTTGGGCCTCTAAATTTTTAAGGTAAAACTCTTATTCAAAGTAATGAAAACAACTTCCATAATATTTTCTATTTAGAATGGACCATTTTTTTTAACCAATTTATCAATTTTTTACCGAAATGAGATCTATTAAACGAATAAATTCGGAGTTGGCAATTCTGCGTAGCATGGAAATTTCCATAGAAATTATGAAATTTATTTACCTAATATTCACTTTTAAGTTTTATAGCTGTCTCGAGATTATACGCAACATATTTAAAAGGAATTTTTTTTCATAAGGAATCTATATTAACAAAACGTCTCAAAAATATAAGCCATATTGCTGATTTCGAGAAAAAAAAAATTGAAAACTACTTAAAAAAATTTGCAAACTATTTTTGTAAAGTACAAATTAATTGAAAAACGATTTTATAATTTAGCAGAAACTGAATAACAACGATACAAAAGTTTTGCAAAAATATTAGCGCAAAGTAGAACAAAATAGTTTTGCTCCTTAAAATCCTAGGAAACTTTTGAATAACATCACAGAAATTTATTCTTTCAGTGTTACTGAAAAGTAAGCTTTTAAAATAGGAAAGAATTTACTCTATTTGCTCTGATAGAAATGGAACTCATCAAGATTGTTGAAAGCGAGAAAGCTACATGAATTTTAATTTTGTTATTTTAAATTCTTTTAATAGATTCCTTTATTTTAATATTGTTCTTCATTTTTGTAAAATATGCGAATTTTAGATCAAACTGGATTAATATTTACCTTAATATTTATAAAAATTTCTTTTACTTCTAAGTCATAAAATTTCAGCTGAAAACAACATGAATTTCCCGCCATTGGGGGTAATACCGAGCAAATATACCTTTTAGAAAATTGTTTCCTGTGAAAAAGTAAACTGATTGGATAAAAAAAGAATTATTTAATTCGCCCATAATGAATATTGAAAATTTATCAATGAAAAATCATTAGTAAATTTTTTACTACAAAATTCTCTTAGGTGAGGGGAATTTCTTTCCTTTCATACCCTACACATGAAAGATACTAATAAATCGAGTTTTGAAATCTAAATCTTCCGGTCCCAAAGGCAAAACTCTATTACTTCTCGATTACGGACATTGCATTAGATCAAAGCGATTAACAAATTATTTCAAAATATAACGAGTTGTGTTCCTATTTTATGTGGATAATTTTAAAATTGGTTTTTACAAATATTTTCTTATTGTTCAGAGCTAAGCATAAGCAAAGTAGCATTTTTATTATACATATGCAAAAATACACTAAAAAAAATTCCTAAAAATAGAATATTCCTCCAAAATAGAATTCACAATAAAATCTAAGGACATGCGCTGGTGTTCAGTTTGCATTTCACTTCAGATGTTCACTCATAAAATGATAAGCGACGTGAGCACTTTTACGCGGTAAGTTACAGAATCAACAGCGAGACAATAAACTTCTGCAAATTAAAAATAAACACATAAAATCGCTGAATGAAAGAACAAAAAGGAAAAAGAAATTAAATAAATAAAAGAAAATAAAAAAAACAAAAAAAGATTCCGCTACTCAAGAAGCAAGGTTTCGCATGGCTGACGGCCGTTTTCACCTGTGTGACGTCACGACCATACCATATGATATCAGATGTGAAATGCGAAGAGTTTTGCAAACGATTCCGACAATTTTTTGCATCTTTCTTCATTTGAAACTTTCGCTCTGCCGTGTTTGGAGTGTGTTGTGTGCACAATAGAGAAAGGACAGCTTTTCCCCTGTTGTAGAGAACTTTTTGACAGAACAGGAGAACAATGTCTTTTGGTGGGGGTGGTCTTTGCTTTTTGATTCGGGTGCCGACAGTGGAACATGAAAAAGATATTTTTGATCCAAGACTGAGATCCACGCCGGCTTCCACTCCTGGTAAGTTAATTATTTAAATTTTTTAAATAAAGATTATTGTTTTAAGATAAATAGAAAATATTTGATCTTTATCATTTAAAAAAATAATTTAGAAATAATATACACACAATTTTGTTTTTATTAATCGAATAATTTTTACTTAATATTACATTTAAAATTTTCGTTTTCATTTTGGGAATAAAATATTCTTTTCAAAAATATTTAATATTTTAATGAAAGCTTGGAAATATGGGTAAATTTTAAAATAACAGATGCAACATTGTGTCAAAATTTTGCATTATTTTTATGTGTTAATTGAATTTATTTTTAAAATTGTATATGGATAATTTAGAATTAATAAAGATTTAAAATTTATTTGATAAATAACAAATAAATTATATCAATTTTTCATTTTTTGTTACATTGGATATACAGTGATATAGAATAAAGAATGAGATGAAAAAATTAAATTGGAAACGAATTGCTAAAATGGAAACTTGTTCTTGACAAATGAAAAAGTAAGATAAATAAACTTTTTTGAAGTAAATTATCATAAATAACAAACTCCTTGTTAACAGCGGATAAGAAAAAAAAATTCAAACAATTCTTAATTTTTTGCACAATTTTTCTTTCTGCAAACTCTATTTGTGTTATTTTGTATATATGGTGGAAAAATAAACTTACCACGGTTAATCTCTTAACTCACTAATTTCTTTTACTTTCTACTTAGACGATAATTTCGAAATTTAATTTTATTTCATTTCACTTGAGAGCTTATAGAATACCTGAAGGAAATAATCGTTTAAGGGCAAGAAGTATACAATTTTAATTTTTTCTCTTTTAAATCACCTATTACAAACGATTTAACTGCAGAATGTTTTGCGTAATACGAAAATTCAGATTTTTTTGCAAAATACGAATATAATATTTCAATATTTTTCAAATACGAATATTCTCTGTAATAAATTGCAAGTTTTTAGATATATACTTCATATTTAGCGACTGGATTAAATAACTGTTTTTGACATTGTTTGACAAAACAAAATACATGTTAATGGAAATGACTCTATTACTTGATTCGAGTGCTGAAAATGAAATTCTAAAAGAATGTTTATGATTCAAAACTGAGATACCTACTGGTTTCTAATAAAGTATTTGATGTATTATCGTGAGAATAATATTTATAGGGCAAGAAATAATAATAATATTATTATTATTCAAGGACATCGTTTGCAAAATGATTGTAAGTTGTGTTTTATTCAAATACTAATTTTTTTAATAACATGTATAAAACTCATTAAAATAAAAAAAGGCAAGCTTCTCTTAATATACACCTAATATTTTATTGCAATTTCTAAAATTTAAAATATTGTTAGCTATGTGATACTGGATTGATGAGCACTAGTTATCTTTTTATTAATAAATGAATGCAAACGATTTTTCAACTTTAATTTAATTCCTTTATGCCTTGATTTTATATATTATGAATTAAAATTTATCTAAATGAAAATTTTTTTTAAAGATATACTTCGTTATATAAGAAAAAGAATGAGGTTATTTTTAAAAAAATAAGATTAAACATGCGAAATATTATAAGTTAAAGTAGGGACACCTCCGTAACGCGTAAAAGAATCAAATCTCAAATAAATCTTTATGATGTTAATTACAATAAAGCAAAAAAAAAAAAAAAAATGAAAAGCGATAAAATATATTTAATGACTTATTTATGTGTAATGTTTAAAAAAATTGTTGTTTATAAATAAACAATAAAATAATGAGTAGGATGTGAAATCAAATTTGGAATACAAAAGTGCTTAAGTAAACAATATAAATCTAATTTTAGAAAAATTCTCACGAAATAATTACATACACATATATATGTAATTTAAGAAAAAATGATTAATAATGCTAAACATTTTTTTCTTAATCATGAAGTCTTAGAATGAATCCGTATTTTTCAATATATAGTTAAGAATATCAGAATTCAGTGGGACAAATTTTGAAACCATTTGCATTTACACGAAATAAATATTTCCATAGAAAATAGAACACCGATATCAACTCGTCTGTGAATCTGATATATCCATTTACTTGCAATGTATTTAAAATATTTTTAAATGTAGCAACTACTTCATTTATCAGTATTAAGTAATGTCGACAGTACAAAATTTAAAATGCTTAATAGAAATTCATGTTTCATTAATTGAAATATACTATTTTTTTCGCTGTTGTGTTTAAATTCATTTTGTTTAAAATAGAAATTTAATATTCTTAAAAACTTTCTTTTTCAATAACAATTATTAGTGCAATAAATTTATATTTACATTAATAAGCGTTTCAAATCCAATTTTTCAATCTTATAATTATTAATCATAAAATTATGTTTCCATAGTTTATCCTTGAAATTAATTATAATAGTGTTAACATTTTATTTATTTTTTTCTTATTTTTATATTGAAATTTAAAATTATCATGTCAAAGAGTTAACTCAGAATAAGGAAAACATAAGGCTATTGATGTTTGAGATATTTTTCTCTTCTTAGCACTCTTAAAGTCCTCTTTCAGTATCAGTTATTCTTCAGTTTTCGTTTGTATAATTATCATCATTTGAAAATTATAAATACTGGCTTAAAACGTAACTTATGTTGATATGTTTACCGGCTGAAATAAGAAGAAAATAAATTGATTTATTTGAAGGAATAATAAAGTAGCATGCCATTATTATTACATTAATATCTTTGCTTCTAATAAGAATATAAAATGTGTTCTTAGTGTGACTGTTTTTGTTGTATAATCTTTTTCACACTTAGTTATGCAGTTTGACATAAATATGCCTTAGAAAGTGACAATATACACCTGGGAGTGAGTTTTTTTTATATATTAATACATTTTTTCGCATAATGTTTATCATAACTTTTCAATACTGTGGTAAAATCGAAAACGTGTTCATTGTTTTATCAAGTATTCAAAAGTGTGATTTTCCCTTGTTGAAACCTAAGAGTGAACAATTTTGTTTGTTATCTGCATGGTTTGTTGCATGGTGAGTAAAAACGTGAAGCTGCAGTACGGAAAAAAACAGAGGGGAAATTAGAAGATAAATCATACGGAGAGATACATTTTGTCACAATATGATATCATAGGACTTGTCTTCCTTATAAGGGTTCATATATACAACAAACTGAATAGGAGTAAGCTTATTAAAATACACGGCATTCTGCTATTTAATACCTGTCATAATGTGATGCTCAAAAATGCTTTGTTGAAGGAATCATGAACATTATGCGCAAGATATTTAATTGAACTTGAACACTACCAATATCCCCGGTAAACCAGTTGGTCTCAAAAGATGGCTAGCTTATGATGTAAAGCTGAAACTTTATGAGTTTATCCGTCTTTCTGTAATAAAACTCCTCCTAAATTATAAGCAATAATGACATTAAAATTTCACATGCTTTCCTAGAGCCCATTTCTAGAACTGTGCAATTTCCAGTTTTCAAATTTAATTAAAATATTTTATTAAATTATAAAAATTATGCCAAGCATCTGCATTTTTGCCAAGTTTTTCGCAAATAGTTTCCTAAAAAAAGCATTCCACGAAAATAATTTGTATATACATGAAGCAAATATAAATTAATATTATGAATTTGTATATATTAATAAGCAAATAATTTTTCTAGTGTTATAAATGTAATTGTTGGACGATTTCTCGTTAATTTTAATAAATTTTTCAAAATTCATTTTAAACCCAATTTGTGGTAAAGTTTGATATTACTATAATTAAATTGAGACCAGTTTTATTGTTTCAACAATTCATTCACTCTCTCATTTCTACTTCTGTTAAAGTTATGAAAAAAAATTTGCATTTTATGGACATTAACGTAAAGACATATTTTTTTTTCGGTTTTTATTTCGTAGAATGCACATCTTTGAAAGCTACTACTGATGTTAGTTTAATTTTTCTCCCTATTGCGACGTTTCGTTTATTTTTCAAAATGCTTTAAATGGCCTTAATGAATGGGTAATATTTTTCAAGGTTATCGAGTACCGTTCCTACCGAAGGGAGAGGACCGATGGGGAAGCAAAGGGAGTGGTCTGTCCACTTTCTCGCATACTCTCTGTCATGCCAGAGAACACCTTACATGGCATTGGCGTACAATAGTTACGAAATATGAACTTTTGGCGAGAATTTCGCATTTTTCCTGAAACTATCGTTTGATACTTGACGAGTTATTTGGCGAGTAATCCCTGACATGGGTTAATTTGAGTTTTAGACATGTTTTCCTTAACCGATTGAGCAATAATTTGACACAAAACTACACTGGCAGTCACAAATTCTCATACCAAATTTGATATATTTGCCATTGCGTTTCCATGTTTCTGAAAGTACAGATAGACAGACGGTCAAATAGTTGGATTTGGCTCAAAATTTGATAATTGTTTACACTATACATGTTAAATCTGTTTACCGAATCTTATCTATCTAGCTTTCTTCGCTTTGTAATAATCGTGTTGATTTATATTCGAGCAGCCGAACTTCCTCTAAACAGATTTTACTTAAAATTCGAAACTGAAATCGATAGAAATCTGCAAATTTGGTGTAAAGAGCATATACCAAATTTCAACTGTCTAGCACAAATCGTTTTTGAGTTCTTTGTCGCAGGAAAAGATAAATCAAAAACAGATAAACTCATTTTTGGAAAATGCCCGTCTATTTATTTATTTATTATTTTTTTAATCAGGTTGGTCTAATACATGAAGATTCGTCAAATTGAGTTTTTTGACGTTTACTTTACTTACTCTATACTACGTATTAGAGAAAGTAAAAAGTGGAAACGTTAAGTAGCATTTTCTGACCAGGTGCATAGGTAAGTTTCTGGTCATAGAAATAAAAATTATGATATGAAGGAACTTTATATGTTCACCATAAAGATTCAATAAAATGAAATCTAAATGTTTGCTAAATTTGTGCTAAATGGGTTAAATACCGAGAGAAAAAAAAATAAAAAGGTTAGACATTAGCTGCTGGTCAAGGGGTCAGACGACACGAGAAATCGTGAAAAGATTCCATTGGTTTTAAGTGTTATAAGAACGTAAAAATATTTTTATTCCAAGCTATACGATATAAATCAGCTATTAATCTTATAGTTTTCAGCAAATTGATTGCACTCACGATATTCATGTCTCATTGTTTGAAGTATTGTGAAGAAGGTTTAAAAAAGTGAAATACCAATGATTGCTAAATTTGTGCTAAATGGGTTCAGTACGGAGAGGAAAAACATAAAAAGGGTTAGACATTAACTGGTGGCTGAGAAGTCAGACGACACGAGAGAGAGCGTTAAAAGATTTTTTAAAGTTTTAAGTGCTGTAAGTACTTGCAATCTTTTTATTCCAAGCCACACGATATAAATCAAATATTAATCTTATAATTTTCAGCGTTTTGATTGCACTCAAGATATTCATGTCCCATTGTTTGAATCATTTTGTAGGCGTAAGAAAAAGCAGGAAGCCATCGACGTTTGTAAAAAGCTTTAAAATGAGACTCACGACTAGTAAATATGTATTATTTTCGGATTATAAATGAAATATCTACGCAAGCTCTGATTGTGTCTTTCTTGAAAAGAGTTAAGATTTTCTTGAAATGAGTGACATATCTTTAATAACGTAATAATAATAAAAGTTAATAAATTTTTTATATATTTCTTCGATATTTTCTAAGCATATTATTGGACAAAAATACATGTTCATCATTTCAAAATTAAAGTGAATCCGTTGTTTTATTGTGGCTAAAGGTATATAATCAGTGCATTTTGTCAAAATTTTCAGTGATTGCAATTTTAAATTTGTTCTTTTACTTTTTTAAAATTTCAACAAATTTCCAACATTAATTTGAGTCCTAACAAACTTTAGCGTTCCCACTTTGGTTGCAACCTACTGCGGTGAATAGCTTATAAGCCAGCTAACAACTACTCTAACCGAGCAATTGCTTTTGTTTCGTGGTCATGTTATTGAACTGCGAACCACAAGGTCCCAGGTTCTATCCTCATGTATACGGATTCGCCACACTACTATATAAGAAACTCTAGTAAAAATAATTTTTTCTAGAGAATTTCATTAGTATCTTAATGAATACAAAATTTAAAAATACAGAAATATTAAAAAAAACAAAACACGCATTGATTATTCACATATCATAAAACAAATAATTATGTTTTTTCGATTATATATATATATATATATATATACAGTTGACAAAATTTTTATTTGTACTCTTCAATTTTGGAATATTATAGCAAAATAAAATAAGGTAACTAAGTTAAAATTGCAGAAATATATTCTAGTGAGGTAAAATAATAATAAAATATCAACAAAAAAACAATCACATTAACTTTAGTTGATTAATGAATAAAACTTTATAAAAACTATACAAAAAGAGTATTTGTACACTTAACTAGTGACAAATTTTAAACATAATTTTATTATTTTATAGAAATTTAATACTTTGTATGCATTCCATTGGCTTTTACAATTGCTTCAAGACGTCTTGGCATTGATTCTATTAACTTTTTGGTGTTTCTTGATCTATTACTTCCCAAGCTTCCATGAGTGCTTCTTTCAAACTATTTTTACTTGTAATATTTTTTTTTTTTTTGGACTTGAGCATCCAATAGCATCCACAAATTTTCAATTTGATTTATATCCGGGGATTGTGGTGGAGTTTCAAGGCGTCTTGGCGCATTATTAAGCAACCATGTTTTAGTAAATATCGCGCTGTGTTTTGGATCGTTATCTTGTTAGAATAAGAAAGTGTCACCGTTACCCAATTTTCAAGCACTGTCTAATAAGATATGCCGCAACACATCAATGTAACCTAAAGTTGTCATTTTTGTGTCAATAAAGTGTAATTTTCCTACATCGCCATGAGCTACACAGCCCCAAACCATCACATTTCCACCACCATGTTTCAGGGTCTGAAGTACATTTTTGCTATCAAGGGCTGTTTTATTTTTTTGCCAGATTTTTCGGATACTAGGGGGTGAAAAAATTTCAGACTTACTCTCATCTGAAAAAATAACCTTTTTCCAGAAGTTCATCGGTTTGTCTTTGTATTTCATAGCAAATTCTAGACGCTTTTTTTTATTTACTTCAGAGAACATTGGTTTTTTTTCTCGGAGTTCTGCCTTTTAAACCAGCACTATGTAACACATTTCTTATTGTTTGAGCGGTCACTCTAATGTTAGAAGATGCGAGAAGGTCATCTGCAATTTTCTGAGCAGAAATTTGTGGTTTTCTAATAGCTGATTTAACAATACTTCGTTTATTTCTTGAAGTTAATTTACTCGGGCCTCCTGGCCTGCGTTCATTTTCAATGCGTACAGTATTTTTATATTTTCTTACGATGTAACCAATAGTTATAAAGGGTAACTTAACCATCTTTTGAATTTCGCGATAATATTTTCCACTTTTATTAAGGTTAGCAATATGAGTTCTCATGTCTAAAGAGACTTCTTTTGATTTCGTGGCCATTTCTCAACTTTTCTCTAAAAGTGACCTTCACTGTTAAAAAAGATAACCTTCAATGTTTAAAAAATACAAACTATCCAAAAAATTAACTGTAATGTGAAAAATTACATGAAATGATAGTAATACTTACCGGAGATATAGGTATACGAATATACATTTTGCAAGAAATTTTCCAATTTTGTAAGATTTAGATTTTATTTTCAATTATTTCAAAATATTTTTTTCGTTTACTTAGAAATAAACAACAAACTCACTCTCACACGTCGCAATGAATAAAATAGCTGCTTATATGTTTCTAAAACTTAAAAAAAAAGTGATGTACAAATAATCATTTTGCCTACTGTATATATCGAATTTTTGAATTTGAATGAATCGAAGCTACATTATAAAAACATTAGCAAAACTTTTATATATTGTCATACAAAACAGAAATTTGAAAATGTCTTTTTTCATGTCTTCATAAAAAATCGTCGCATGTTTAGTGTCAGTGATACGAAAGAAGCGAGAAGATTAACATTTGATATGATATATTTCTAGAGATTTGATAAAAGTAGGCAACAGTATCAAAAAGAAATTTATTACTTCGTTGAAAAGTGTAACAGCGAAATTTCTTTATTGTAGTTATGAATATTGTAATTTTTTATTCTAGTTGCTAAGGTCATGATATTTATATGCTTTTATACAATCAGCATTGACATAAATACTTTCGCGAATACTCTTTGAGGTCTTAACCCTTTCTGATGAGCATTAAGTACTTTTACCAGGTCATAAATATTTTTTTATCAGCAATATTTTATAATGTAAAAAATAATACTAGTTTTTGTTTTATATGGAACCATTATGTTTAGTAACCTGATTTCACATGCTTTTTAGAGCAAAATACCGATTTTTTTAAAAAATCCACATTATAGGGTTAATAAATAAAGTTTTTTGCAAATATTGAGAAGAATTATCTTTAAGAACTTTAAAATTTTGCATAAGACATATATCTTTTATCACTGCAAGCAGCAGGACTATGCGAAAGAATAACATTTTGCAGCATGTAATTTTGATTCTGCGTTTTAAAAAGAGCACATAAAATAATTATTCCAGCCATTGATCTTTTTAAAATTTGAGTGTGGAGATATGAAATAAAAAAAAATTATATATTTGTATTAAGTAACTAATTACAATAATTTTATTTATATATTTGCTCCATTTTAGAATTGCATTTAGATCTTTTCGCCTATCAAACTTTATCAATTATGATTGCTGGCGTTTGTAGCTAAATCTTGCACCGAGAAAAGCTTTAATTCTCTCTATTTCAAAATATGAATTCGACTAAGAAGAGAGGAATTTTGTTCATTGAAATTACTTACTAGAAAGAGCTTACTATAAATATTCTCTAAATATTATACATTCTTAAAAATCTACTTGTATAATTTTATCCTCAAATATTTTTGTAATGACAGTATTCATAAGATTTTCTTGAAGTTGACATTTAAGAGTACGATTTGTTGAAAAAAATCACTTATTCTAACAATTCGTGATTCATATAACATTGAAATAAAAGCTACTGAATTAATTATGCTTAAATAGGTTCGACTTTTTATCGTTTGCTCCTTTAAAATCTTTGAAATTATTCACTGTACAAAGAAGTTGACAGATTTGTTTTTGGTTTTTAGACAGTTCTCACAACGAAATAATTTGCTAAAGAAAAAAAAATAGATTTGGTTACATTCTTAAATATGAAATTCATGTAAAGAATAGTTTGCAAAGAATATCAACATTCTTTTAATAAAAGAAGCAATTCTTTAGAGTAAAGAAATGAAAAAAAAAATATATATAAAGGAGTCATGAAAGTGTTGCTAAAACTTCGTAAGGTAATAATGCTTTAAGCATGATTAGACAGACAATTTAATTCTTGATCTGAATTGTACAACGGCGACAATATGCTCTCAAAAATGTATTTAATATCAACACAATGCTCGTGAATATAAATTCGGTAGCTAAAACAATAAAAGCATTGCTGTCAAATATCCTAAAAATATATTTTAAATTTATTCTAATTAGATAAAAAATATATGGAAATAAAATTTGTACTACAAAAATAATCATTCTTTTTCAGTTTTCAAATATTATAAAAAAGAACTTGTACATTACTTATGTAACATATCCTAATTATTGAGAAAAGCATGAAAATTTCACTTAGTTTTTATTGAAAATCTAAATTTTATTTTTGCATATACTCCTGTAATCTAAGAAGTACTACGAATAAAATTTAATAACAGTCTAACGATCTAACAATTTGTCTAAAGGTGTTTCGAACAATTTTTTTTTATCGTGTATTTGCCTTATGCATATCATATGACAAATTTATAGACAGTATACCAGCTATAAACATTATTATAGTTAAAAGAGCAGAAGTCATTACTTTACTATTAAACATAAAGCAAATAGATTCTATATCTTCGCCATTGCTATTAACGTATTTTGAAAAGAAGTGTAGTTATTTTGAAGAGAAACGCTGGTTAAACATATGCTTATAAATAATTCTATCCCAGATTGTGTTGCAGTATTTATAATGAGTTTCGTCTACGTTAGATATTATCAAACGCCACTGGAGAGGGAGTAATATAATTTAGAAAAGTCTGTCGTAGTTTTTCAAATAATAGAAAATTTATTTCATTCTATAGTGCCGATTAGCACTGAAAAATATAAATAATAAACCAAAAAAAATCAATGAAATTATTTTTTCCCCTTGATTCTTTCGTATGTATATAATCATATATGTTTTAATCTTAGCTTCGTTGCATGGAAAAGTTTTTGATCCTTCATTTTTTTTTGTCTGACGACATAAAATTGAATTCATAACTATAATCAAGGTTAATGACTAGATATAAAATTTAATTTAGTTACCTTATTACGTTTTTGAGCTATATTTTCACAGACACAAACAAACTGAAAAATAGTCTATCATTCACTGGATTTGGCATAAAATTAGCTACATATCTATAGTTCTGTCGATAAAACTGCATGTCTAATCTCATCTCTGTAACTTGTTGTGTTTTGGCATTCAAACGTTTAGACATGCATAGGCGGGCAGACGATTTTTTTTAGATTTTTCCACTAACAAATTGCTTCCAAAATTGGATGGAGATCACTCATTTTGTGTCAAAACCAAATTTTATTTTGTCTAACTTGCTTTATTTATGAGTTATCACGTTTCCATACCGAAAGAAAGACGGACAGAATTCCAAAAAATGTCTTTTTGGAATGATAATGTGCATCGGCTAACATACTAATTATATATTCTAAATGGCAATACATGATTAAAATTTGTGCAAAATGTTCTGTGTGACAAACAAAAGGATTAGGCAGAATTTCTAACTTTGGCACGTAGTTAGTTCTTGAGTAATAGGTACCTACTAGAAAATGAGGTTTAGAAAGTTTTAATTAGATTTTTAATGAATCAGATTTAATCTTTTTCTTTTATAACTTCACAGCATTACAATGCATAAAAATTCTTTTAAAATAAAAATAAAAAATGGCTTTGCATTGCACTGCGACGGTATTAAACGTATTTCTTTTGTGCACATTACTGTGGCCATGTAATAAAAATGAAATAAAGATAGACTAATAAATCCTAAAATATTTTTATGATACAATGTTTTGGATTACAAGTTTGAATCTACTTTAATTATTAATATTAGTTTGGATTCAGGGGCGTTTAAAACATAGAGATTTTTAAAATAATTAATTAAAATTCTTTAACTCTTATAATATCTCCCTTTTCCGTATAAGAAAAGGTAAGAAAATTAATAGTTTAAATTTAACTGCAAACGAAAGTTTCAATTTTATTTTTTTCAACCGAAGTTTGATTTTTATAAAACAACGGTTAAGACCACTTTCTAATATGTGTAGTTAAAAACCAATATGGAAAGTAATAAATAACTACAAAATGGTCAAAAAACTAGTTATTTGTTGCAATCCAACTGAATAACGACTGTTCCTAATTCACCGCAAAGCATATGCAGGAAAATACGTGCAGATTGCAATCGTGACCATATTGTCCTCAAGGTATCCTACTACAATTCCAGTCTGTCAAAAGTCTGTAGTACCTTTCTTTCATTTTTTCGTGTCACAAAATGCTTTATAAACTTTTTTTGCAATTCAAGGTCATGCCGTGATTGTGTTTCCAAGAGAATCGAGTAAATGGAATTTTTTACTGTCAGGGTACATCCGATGAAATGGGTTATTTTGTTTCGCCTGGTAAAATGCCGGCTGTCATCCACGGTTACGGATAAAATGTTGAGCGTTTTGCGCTTTGTTAACCTGTCACGCTCATTGTACAAGACCGATCAACAGATAGGAATAAGTTTCAAGTTATTAGATTGGAGAATACGGTGGATAAAAATATGATCGTATTCAGTGCACCACATTATTTGGTTTTAATTGTGAATTATTTCCCATCCTTTTATTTAATGAAATTAATATATTATGGGTGATTACAGCGTGTTAAAGTAGTGTTTGTGGCTATTTCTTAAATGAAAAAGATTTAGACATTTTAATTTACTGCATTGAAATTAAACATTTGAAAAAATAGACATTTGACATAGACATTTATAATTTACTGCAACTACTGTTGAAAGAAATGTAACCAAAAAGAAATTTGAGACTACTTTTATAACGCACGATTTAATGATGGTAATATTAAATATACAGGGTGGTCGCCAAATCCTACCCTGTTTACAAAAATATGTATTGTAAGAAAACTATTATAATTTAATTATAGTTATTTCGGTATATTATAAAGACGTTTATAAAGTTTTAATAAAGCCAATAATGTCAGTAAATTTCATTGTGAATTCCTTTCATACCTCGAAGACTCTGAAGATGGTAATCCGATTTTCGCCGAGTATTATACAACATTTCGGCTGTCCCGCTGGACACAGTATCTGAGATTCTAATTTTGAGCGTATCTTCATTTGGCATTGCAAACACTGTATTCTTTATGTAATCCCAAAATCAACATTGAAAATATTGTTCGCTTTGAAGTCATGAACTAAAGATACACCTTGAAAAAAAATACATTCCATATTATTAATTGTTTAACAATCTGAGCTGACAAGCTGATTATTACAGGTGGCTAGTAATTATCATTACTTAATATTTCATTTCGAATAAAACTAAGCATTTTTTGGCAATTTTATCAAAAAAATTAATTTTTTTATGAAATATTTTTATGCATATTTTAATTTAAAGAAAAACTATTGTATTTGATAAAAAACTTCTATCCAAACAATGAAAAGGGAGACAGCCAATATCTATACTCAGTTGTCTTTACAGTACTATGATGAAGTCTGTATTATGAAGTCACATATTGTATTAGTACGCAAGAAAGTCTGGGGGAGAACAGTCCAACTGGTTAGATGCATAAATGGTATAAATTCAGTTTAATTTCCATAAAAATTAAGATGCACCGGACACTTGATAGACCGGGTACTGAAACATAACCCATCCTTTTAATTATTAAAAATTAAATCTCTTTTTAGAAATATCCTAATTCCTCTGAATTCATTAAATATTTCTTTTATTTAACAATGCTTATTTTATTATCGTTTTCTTCACAGTTAAATATATGTTTTGGAATAAAATGTTTCTGGAAATTAGGTAAAACATATAAAAATGCATTTGGAGGTAAAATATAGTAAAAACATTTTATTTAATGGATGATTTTTGAAAATCTCAAAGCCATAATCCCTTTAAACTAGAAGTGACTAAATAGAAACTCAATATTGAAAGAAAAACTCTCAGAAAATCGTCTTTCATAGATAAAATATATCTTATTTTAAAGAAAATATAATTAACTTTTGTGCAATATCCCTCATAATTTCTCATTTTTAAAAATATTATTCACCTATAACTCTCTGATTTTTACTTATTCTCATGCAATTTATTTATTTTACGATAAATTGATATAATTGTCTAAAAATAGGATTTCGAGATTTTTATAAATTTCCACATTTTGGATTTCCCTTAATCCGAATGAGGAAATCTAAATATTTTATGAATACCTTTGTCTGTGCGTACGCTTTGCTCATTTTTTAAAACTTTTATTTGGCGTATTGTGCCTGTAAGCTTTTGATATTTTTTAGACTTTAGACCAGATCTGAAAAAATAAACAATATACCAAACCCTCGGGCAATCTGCATGGAAAAATGTATAATAAAATATGAATGTAATAACTGTAAACCGGTGTGTCAAAAATTCCAATAAATTTCACTCTTATTTAGCCCTCAAGATAAATAAACCCATGGAAATATCTGTGATATATATATATATATATATATAATCAATGTGGCCGAAAGGGTTAAATATGTGAACTTCGATTTGCCGATTTGAGGGAAGTGTCACGGAGTTCTTGAATTCAAGGTTCTTAACCTCCTGACATGGCAGATGAGTAGAGTAATGTCATGGCATTGATATTACTTAGTAAGTGGTATATGTGAACCTCAAATTGAACAGTTGATAAATGTTCAATTTTAAACAAAACTGACCAAGAATGAAATAATGTTCTTTATTTCATCCCTATCCATTTCACGACAATCTGTTTAGGATATTATTATGAGCAGATTTGGTGTTTTTAAATATTCTAATAACAAAAAAGGAAGTAATGAAAGTAAGACATGTAAGAATCTGACCCTTTATATTTGATAAAACATTATCCACATCTGATGATTCATAGATGGGTACCATCCCATGTTGGAATTTTGGGCAACGAAGAGGCAGACACGGTTGCCAAATTGGCGACTACTTCAATCGCTACTAATATTTCTACGAGAGACATAAAAAAACACATTAAAATGCTTCTTTATTCTAAATCGCAAAGACAGTAGAACCTGGTGACAAATAACAAACTTCATGTTATCAAACCACATGTGCAACAACCTTGGCCCTCATTAATGAACAGAAAAGCAGACACTATTTTAACTCGTTTGCGCATTGGATTCACCCATATTCACTTGTTGCTAGGTGAACAACCACCTCTGTGTTCGAGATGTCATTGTCAAATGTCTGTCCATCATATATTGTCTGATTGCCCTAATTTCACTGCCCAGCGTTTACAGTTTTTTCAAAAGTCTTTTACTCCAATATCTTTCTTGCTTGATAAGATACCTCATTGTCGAACTCTTTGCGTTTTTTAAATACATTATTCATTTATTTAAATCTTTATTACATTTTAGAGCTCCTCCTCATATTCAATTCAATGACTCTTTTAAAATGATATAATTTTACCTATTGTTTGGCGCAGCATGATCAACAAAATGGCTCTTGCGCCAGAAGTCCTCCCCCCTCCTATGATTCATAGAATTTGGAAAAATTTATTTATTTCGAAATCAGGAAGAAAAAAAACTATTTTATTTTATATGTTGTAGTCCATTTCATCCTAGAGGCCGTAAGTAATGTCTAGTCGGAAATATACCACTGAAAAAACAAGGCATACGTTCCTTTAGTAATATACATCATCAGGTATTTATGGCTTATGACTGAAGTACTTTTACATCGTTAGTGTTTTCCTTGCCTGAATAGAATTGCATTATGAACGATGATAGTAATTTTTAGGCTGCCGCCTTTTTATTTCCGATTGTATTCATAATTTAATTACCATTCTGTCCAATTCATCTACTATAGTTTAACAAAATGAATAACTGATAAGCCTACAGATGTTGTAACACTTTCAAAACAATCTGCTTTTGCACTCCCTCCTGTCTTACAAACTTAAAAAGAAAAAAAATACTACTTTCCTTTATTCTTTGAGTTTCGCCTACTGTATTCAGCTAAAGCTCAAAAAGCTCATAATGCATTAAAGCTTCTTTTCACCATTTACTACCTGTTTTATTGGCTGTGTTTACTTGAGCTTTCTTATTACGCCAGAGTCATAACAAAAGAATGCAGAACTCACACGCGAAGGTGACACTAAAATAGAGAGTCAGGCAACGGATGTCTTGGAAAAAAAGTAAGAGGCGCGAATGTTTTCTTAAGGACATTGCAATGCATCTATTGAATGTATTGCGATTTATATAGAAACGGGGGTTTTTTAGTGCATTATTGTTGTGGTTAAACTTACTTTATTGAATCACAGTTTATTTCTGAAAGTGCTATTGAATGAATTTCAGATATATACTGTGGCTGAAGATGAAGATATCCTTAAAGTGATACTGAGCGAATTCAAGGATATCTCTTGACATTTGGAAGCGTCATTTTTACTAACAAAGAATGACATAACTATTCAGTATTAAAAGTATTGGTAGTGTAAATTATTTACTAGTTAATTTTAGGTTTATTATCTCCGAATTAAATATTATATAACAATGTATGTATGATAAATATTAATATTTTGAGTAGAACTCAAATCGAATTTATTAAGATTTTTTTTGTCTTTTTTAAATACGGATTTATTTTTTAAATATATCAGAACTTAGATATTTCGAAATTGAGGGGACTCAAAAAATTCTGATCGAACAAAACTGGGTTAACAAGCATTGCAATAGGTTAAATAGAAAATTAATTTGTCTTGAGAAAAATTCAGAATACTGAAGAATTAATTCAAAGAAGCGCTCACATTATCCAAATTCCACTATATTTAAATGAGTTTCAAATTTTTAAGCGTTATTTCTTGGATTTCAAAAAGTTTAAAATTTCTGAAACAGACTGAAAATTTATAGAAGACTTTTTCTTTGACAGTAAACTAATTAAATCATCAACCATTAATGAATAAAATAATTCGTGCTTCAATTAAAGCTGTTAAGTACTTTATATATTTGAAATTATTTTGATATTTTATATAAATAAATACAGAATACTTCTTGAATCTTGTGAAAAAGGTCTTTTCTCCTTTCATTAAATCAAAGTTTATTATAAATAAACAAGATAACTAATCATAATGTCAGTTTTTTTTTGTGCAGCTTTTGAAATTTTAAGAACCTCTAAAATCTAAGTATGATTTAAATTATATCACAAATATCATTGTGATTTTTCTAAATTTAAAACTGCAGTTTTTCAGCATGAAATATTGTTTGCTACCACTAATACATTATCAGAATAATGCGTAGTCTATTTTATTAAAATCATATGAAATAATAAAACATGAGTAAGAAGCATAGAGAATACTTACAGTCAGTAGAAAATACTTATAGACAGTAGAATACTTATATTCAGTAGAGAGTGCTTATAGACAGTAGAATATTTATATTCAGTAGAGAATACTTATAGACAGTAGAATACTTATAGACATTAGAATACTTATGGACAGTAGAATACTTATAGTCAGTACTTTTTAGTCAATAGAGAATACTTATTATTCTTTAAAAATCCTGAAGAAGAATTTTAATTTCCATTGGCGTATATTCGTTACAGTATTATTAGATTTCTCATTATCGATTCTTTACGAGTTTTGGTAAAAATATTTTCAGTAAAAAATAAAAAATAAGTAAAAACATTACTAGCTTGGTAAAAATATAAAATTTGGTATTAGTTTGCAATAAGTCGAAAGTGAATTCTTTGAAGAAAAACTGAAATGAATAGGAAATCCAAGCTGATAATACGAATTACTCTTGAAGTAAGCAGCCTGATTTTTTCGAAACATTACAATTAGAAATATGATTTGAAGGTAGAACTAAAGGCTGAAAAATATGTATCTTCATTATAAAATTTATTATATTTTTGTATCTATCTAAAATGTAATGGATTAATTGAATCAAAAATTTGAATAACAGGACAATTTCTAGAACCATTTTGGGGGAATTAAGAAAAATTAACTTTTTCTTATGCATTGCTTTTTTAATAAATTACAATGACTAAAAATTACATTGATTATTACAGTTTAATCAATAAAAAATTACATATTTTTATCAATTAAATTTTTAATTAATTTTACATGAGATTCTTAATACTAGTTTTGATTTAGAGGTTTCCATTCTTTCTTTGACTGCGAGATTTTGACACATTTTATGTTTCACTCTTCTTCATGTTTCATTTTATGTTTCACACTTCGAAAAACGCATTTCTTGAATCATATTTGTATATATTTTTTTTGAATACGGTATTTCAAAAACGCTCTGAGCTGACGGTTGAAGCTAAGTTTGGGTTTTTAAATTAAAACTGCAATTTTTTAAAATTAATTTTGAAAGACATTCATTTACGGAAACTTTGTTCGTTTGTCTGCTATGTACAAACGAGCATAACTAAAAAACAAAAAGATCTAGGTAAATAAAATGTTAGCCAATATTTTATTATCTAAAATGCAGATTCATGTTAAGCTTTGTATCAAATTCGCCAAAGGACTGAACGTTTTTCAATCTATACATGCCATGCATGAAAACGTAATAACTCAAAAGCGCAAGAAAAGCGCATGCAATTTTAGTAGCAAGATCTCATTTGTTTGGGTATCATATTTTTATGTCAATCCGCCGATAAAGAAGTATTAAAAATGCATACTCAATTTTCTTCCACATTCTATGAAGCCCAAAACCCTCATGTGCAGGAATCTTGAAAATAAAATTTGAATACGATTGATGTTCATAGCATTATACAGTGTAAGGGACAGATAAAATAATATCTCTGTCTTATTAAGGAGTTTGTGAGAGAGTTTCGGGAAGAACTACTCCGTGGGGTTTTGCAGTTAATAAAGAGAATCAAATACAATTTGTGCAGGTTGAGTGCGTTTAGATTTCTTAAAATGTGACCCATTCTTTAAAGTTCTAATTCATTTTCTATTTAAGAAGTGCTTAAAATTAAATTCATTAAAAATTTTGTTTCGATTTTATATCATTTTTCAAGTTTAAGGCATCATATCGCTATGTATGCTGCCTTACACTTGGATAAAAAAAATGGTTATTTTAAAAACTATTTTAAGGCTTAGATCTCATCCAATCTTAATATTAAATCTTTTCTTCAAATACAGCTGTCTAAAACACGCATCCATCAGCTGATACGTGTATAATTGATATTAAAATGCACTCATGTCGTACATTAAATTCAATTTTACGACTTAAAATACTCACCTGTCTCATTTCCATATATTTTTCAACACGTAAAAAAATAATCGGAATTCATGTTTTTTATGTACTTCAAGTTGCTCTTCAAATCTCGAAGTTTCGCAAACACCAGACAAGCTGTCTCCAAATAAAAGAGCATTAAAATTCAGAGAAATTTAGGTCAAACGTATACAGCCATCAAACTATCACGTGAAGATGTCTTGACATTTGCACCGTGACATATATTGCATTAATTCAAGCTCAGTTGTTCATGCAACAGTTATTTACACATGTTTGTTTACTACGCTTTCCGGCATAGCCATGAAAATGTAATATATTCAACAGATATGTCTATATCAAATAGTAAAATCATAGTTGCGGATTTCATTATGATATTTAAAGAAAATTTTATGAATTCTGCTCACATTTGTTTTGACGTGTGTAATTTCTGTGCAGTAGTCGGTTTGAAGCGGTCTTATCCAGAAATTGGTATGCTTAAGCAACCTAATCTGTTAAACAGGAATGCTTCTAGCAAAATTATGCGAATTTCACAGGCACCACACAAGCGTCATTATTGACCTTGAACTTAATAACAGCAAGACAGCATTTATTATATTTGGACGTTTTGTTAAATTATTTTTAATTATTTAATGTTTTTGGACCATTTATTCTAAGAAGACATAAATTTTACTTGTCATTTACTGGATGAGAGAAAGTTCCCAAAAGGACTTCTTCAGTTCTTAAATTCATTAATTGCTCATTTTAGATCTTTTTAAAGTGTTAATAAATTTATTGACTTCAATAAATAAAAATTAGGAGCACTTACTACCAAATATTAAATTTTTGACTGCAATTTAAAAAGAATTTATTAGTATTTCTCGTTGAAAGACTTTCAAAGGAAAGAAACATGCATTTGTTAGTGGCAAAGTAGTAGCAAAATAAATATTAATCAGCACATGAAATTGTGCGTTCTCGCATGTGTAGGGAATAAATGTAAGGCATATTTTGCACTCAAAAATTAATACTAAATGTTTCAAATTATACATTTTAATGCCGGATTTATTTTTATTACTAGTGGTAGCTTAGTGATTGATCTTGGAAGTTTTAACCTTAGATATCACCTAAAATCGAAGGTTAATTCTCTAAATTGATGACCAGTCAATTGTCTCCTTTCAAAAGTTAGGATATATGTGCAAAAATTCTACTTAAAAATTTGCTTTAGTTGTGATAGTTCTAAATTTATGTTAATTAATTGCTTGCTTTCTATATACTTCCACCAACAGCTTTATGTTTTACAAACCACTATGCCTATTACCTATCTTTCGTGATCTTTTATGGTTTACTTACTGCCCTCTTTATAAAATTAATGAAAAATGCTTATAAGTCTAAGATCATTAGTAAAAGTTGATGAAGTCCTTGTTAAACATTAACAACTGAACATTCTTTTAACTTTCTAAATAGTTTCTTTTTTCTTTAGCAATACAAAGACAACTAATAAATAATCTATACTTATAATAAAGCTCAATGTGTGTGTGTGTGTGCGTGTGTGTGTGTGTTGGCGCTCTACAGGCCAGACTGTTTGACATACAGCTACCAAATTTCGTACATGTATACCTTGGAGGTTGGGAATGTGCACCTGGGGTTTCTTTTTTCGAATTTTTAATTAGAATTTTAATTATTAATTAAAAACTCACTTTCCTGCCAAAAAAATCTTCCATTTTCCCCACCGCCAACTTTTCCGCCAAAAAAATCTTCCATTATCCCCAGCGCCAAACGAGAAAGGCTTCAGTTTTTTTTTCTCCCAACAGTAATGAGGCTAGGGTTAAAATTTTTCGGCGGATTATTTCAATCGGCTCTGTTTATTTTCTTAATGCTTGATGCATTTAAAATTAAACATTGTTAATGAATCAATCTTTCAGATTCATTCTGAAGTACTTTTGAATTAAAATAAAACAGAATAAAGGAAATTAAAAATTTCTAATCCGCATAGCGTTACCCCAACTGGCGTAGAAAAAATCACGTATTTGCGTTACGTAACCGGCGAAGAAAATTCACGCATGCGCATTCTGTTCTGATTGTTGCCATGACAACGTTATTAATGGATGATTTAAATTATTTTTGGGTTAGTTGCATGCTTTTGTAAGTAAATTGTATTTATGTTAGTTATATATTTTTTGTATATGCTTATAGTTTTAAGTACATCGTTTTTTAAGTAGTTTTTTTAAAACCTGTTTTCAACCGTTTATTTTAAACGATTCGTTTTATTTTCTTAGTGTTTGATGCATTTAAATTTAAACATTGTTAATTAATCGATCTGCTCATAATGAATCTAAGAAAATTTTGTTGACCAACTCTTGAGATATTACATAAATTTAAAAAGATATTCTTTAGTGCCCATAAAGTTTAAACGCTGAGTGACTCTATTTTCAGTAATCAGATTATAAAAAAATGCGTTTCAGTAAAAAATATTATGATAGTAATTGAAGATAAATTCTTTCCACTTTAATTTAAAGCATAAATTCTACGGGTGCTAACAGAAAATGAGAGAGATACATATTACGTTATGACTGAAGGCCTTTATAATATTATGAATGAATTATATGATAATCAAAATTTGAAGTTTTAAAATATTTTGATGAAGAAGCTATTAAAATAGAAATTGCATAAAATATTTAATTATTAAAATTTTAACGAACATTAAGATTGGCGAACCGGCTGGTCGCCAAAGGCGGCTAGTATAGTAATAAAATTAAAAGCTTTATTTTTTAATAGATGGTTTTTCTCAAAAATTTAAAATGTAAATTAATAAGGATGGGTAAAAATTAGTTTCTTTTATGAAACTCGTCCAAATGTAAAAAACAATCTAACAATATCAGAAAGATATTAAATAATGAAGCATTCTAAATGACTGTTTATATAACTTGACGAATATTTCAGGAGAGTTTTTAATATTTTTGTTAAAACTATCAGAATATCAAATTTCATATGTTTAAGCAATCTTTAGATATCGCTGGATACGAAATAATATACATGAATGTTGATAAGAGTTACTTCCTTTCCAAACATTTAAATATTTGAAATATATGTTATTATGTAGTCAAAAACTTCACATGTTTTCAAGATTTTAAAATTAATTATAATTAACTTTATCATGGGGAAATTAGATCAATGCAACTATATTGTTTTTGAAGCTTAGTAAAAGCTCAGATAAATAAACCAACTTTTGCGTATACTTTTAATATACAATATATTCGACGCAGTAAAATAAATATTGACCCTTATTCTCTCTCTGATAACAATTCTGTTCAAAAGAAATTATCTCTATTTAATTATAATTTATTTTTTTACAATATATTGAAATTCTGTTAATGGGGTATTTATTCATATCATAATCTACTAGCTAATGCCTAAATAGCAAGAGATCGATATATAGTTCCAATTGAAAAATTACTTTAAATGATGTGAAGAATTGTATTTTTTCTTGTTTGAGTTCTATACAAATATTTTTGGAATGCCATAGACTTCTAATTTTCCACTTGTCTTGTCAGTCATAATTAGTAAAAAAATTGTCGACATTCTAAAATATACGATAAAAAAAATCCGACTATTTTATAACTAAAATTGAATGAGTTGTAGTTGTTGAACTTAAATGTGGGTCATATACAAATTTATTGAAAGGAACAATTTGAAAACACAACGGTACATAATTTCAATTTGCAAATGATTCTTTATGATCTATTTTGAAGCCCCGAATTCTTCAATAAAATTCGTTTGAAATAGTGAGTTTCTTCCATAATAATAAGTCCATCAGTTTTTGTAGCAGAATAATGAAATTTTCCCTTAAAAAATGTAATGTTGTTTAAAGCATTTTTTGAACTGGAGCTAGCTATATGTCTATGTTAAGAGGTCTAGAAATTAGTTATCAGGCCATGATAATAATGGAACACATAAAATTGAATGCTGTTTGTTTATATGCCTTTTACACAAATTTATGATTTATGTCTGACAGAAATTTGGTACACGTGTTCTTCAGGATAAAAAGAACGTCACTATTAAATTTCTTAAAACCTAAATGATCACTAAAATATGAATTTGGGGGGGGGGTCGTTATGGTTTTAGTATGAAGTGTTTTATATTTGCTGTTAATGATTAAAATATGAATTAATTACAAGTTAAGCACCAATTTCACAGCTATATCTTTCAAAAATATTGTCACGAAGATGCAAAAAAAAAAAAAAAAAATGTCACAAAGTAACACAATATCAAGTTTATTCTTTAAGCTACTCCTAACAAGCAGGTTAAGTAAAATGATCCCACTGCTCATGGAACACCAGATTTATACAGAAGTTTATAGAAAGTTCTAGAAGTTTATTACATAAACCAATGAATAACAATAAATTTACATTAACCAATGAATAACGATAAATTTAAATTAAAGTCTAACCTTAAATGCAATGTCGCGTGACTGAGATTTGAAGCGTGGACCTCGCGCTTCGGAAGCTCGTGCGTTACCGCTCAGCCACGCTATGTGCAGATCTTCCTTTTTGCAACAATATTATCTCGCAAAAATGATTTTTGCACTACTTTAAAACCCAAGAATTAGTATTTTAATTAAACTAATTCACTTTATTATTATTATGATGGAATTCATATTAATTTCGTTGTTCCATAAAATTATTCAATCGCATGATTTTGCCAAAAGTAAAAAAATTACTCACATTTTATATAAACTCAGAAGTAAAATTTCACTTCCATATTTATTTTATAATATATAATTTTTTCATTTGCAAGCGCGGTAATTTCTAGTAATGATTCTATTAAATTCATGCTTCTCAGACTTGTCAAATGAAAAAAATGGAATATTAAACAAATTATTTAGTCTCTTATTAATAGTATTACAGCCAAGAAAAGCAACATTCTTGACAAACAAGTTGATCGCCAAAAGTGGCTTGTATAAAGTAGAGTAGATATTATAAAAAAATGTATTTAATATCGATCGAATGAAAAGAACAACGATAAAGTGTTTTTGATAACAAAAACCATTGATAGCAATAATAGGGCTCTATTACGACCGCCAATAAAAATTTTGTGATGACATCATCGACGCAGATTTATTTAGCTTACATTGTTATCCGAGATGACACAAATAAATTCCAAGAGCGTGACTAAGCGCCTCTTTTACTTTTCAGAGCTTTGTATGAAAACACAACCGTCAAATTGCTGCAATTTTCAGTGATTTATAATCCGATGAGTATTTCCAAGAGCCTTGTACAATGATGATTTGCATCCTATATTCAAATATTATCCTACTTTGAAAACATTCTGTGTCTGCAATTATATTCCTTTTATGAAATTTAAAACTTTTCGCATCTTTTGCGTAGCAAGGGAAGATAATTTCAGTACTACCAATATTTTAAGGATTATTCATATTTGTATCAGGAATGGCAACATTCCATTTTTTATTTTTTGAACACTGAAAGAACGTAAGAAAGTCTTTTAATGCACTATTCTGTTAATTCATTAAGAATGAACTGCACTCTAGTTAGGTTGAAAAAAAAAACTGCAATTTTATACTTTCATTAAATATATTTTTTAAAGATTGAAAGTTAAAATGAATCAATAAACAATTTGGAATTTTGAGTTTCAACTTTTTTTTATAAATTGTTTAATTATTTTACACAGTGATTTGCTACAATACTGTACTTAGAAAAATACTATATACTCAGTAACTAGTAGCATTTATACATTTATGACATCTTTCAATAATATGTATAAAGTTAGAATTGATTAGAATTCCGAATGTAATGTGTTCTGTAAGTGGTGGTAATTTCGGTAAACACAAAATTGAATTATTCGTTCAAAATAAGCAACAACTGAAGAAAGATATTAAAAATAACGAGATCTTACAATTATTTTCCCTGTAGTTTTCTTAATAATTGCAAGAACTTTCATTTTTACGATCAAATGATTTATTTTTGTGATTTTAAGATTTTCTTATTTACTTTTTGTGATTGATATACTTTAAATTTGTAAAAAATTTAGTAGAAGACTGCAAATGAATAACAGTAATTCAAGGAGACAGACAAAAAAAATCACAACACATTTATTTTTTCTTCTTTTTTTTCCGATAAAATATCTTTGGCTCTATTAATTACTAAAAGCAGATTATTTGTATTTGTAGCACATTAAATGATATTATACAAGGTCTCTTGGAAACTGTTATTTTTAAAATGAAAACAATGATAATATTTAACTGCGTTTTTGAAGAAAAAAAATTTTTTTTTTGATAAACTGTTATTTTTAGAAATTGCACTGTTTTTTTTTTTTTTTTTTTTTTTTTAATCCACCAATAGACGGAAGAAAAGAAACCTAACAAAAAAAGAAACATTTTTTTTTCGTATTTGCTAAATTTGAAATACTTATATCATAAAAATATATATATAACAAAGTTTAAACTATCAAATATCAATTCTTATTGAAATACCACATATTAAGTTTATCCTGATAAATAAAGTTAAAAAAAATTTATGTTTGAATGTGTTATGTAACTACTTATTATTTATTATAAACAGAATTTTTTTTACCGTCTGAAACATTATTTATAATTAAAGTTACAAAATTTGTTTCGCCGAAGAATTTTAAGTGCTCATAATTTTTTCGAAAAATTTCAAGCTATACAAATTTTTAAAAATCGTAGCAAATTAATTATGATTCACAAATGATTCAAATTTAGTTAAATATTTTGAGAGGCAATTTAAAATGCATTTGCTACATGGAATCATTCATTTTTATGGAAACAATAATTTTCAACAATGAATTTGAATATTTTTAAACTGTTAAAAGCAAATAAGAAAATGTTTTAGTAAATTTTAAAGTAACAAAAACACCAAAACAGTTTTAAAATTGTAAAAAAAAAAGATTTTTTTTCAGCAGCAATAAGGTAAAGGGAAGCTTATTTAAGTATAATGGTTTCTTATTATTCGTTATCGTAAATTTAATTAATGAAATAAATCTTATGCGCAACTTCGTTTATTCCATGAAAGGAAACTTCATTTCGAAAAATAAACAATTTAATTAATTCTCATAAAATATGCTTTAAAACCTTCTTTATTCTTCATAATATTTCAGAACAAATTTAAAAAAATAATATTCTGCAGTTTGGATGTTTATTGGGAACAAAAATTTTATTTATATAAAGTGCACTGCATATATTGATATTTGGAATCGTAACAAAATCTGAAGAATTTATAAAGGTGTTTTTCCCAACTCTATTCGAATAAAATTTTTGTTTTGTAAAAATTACATATTTCATCTGATATATTATTATTACAAACATAAGTATAAAGGAATAGAGAGATATACCTTTTGAATTTGAAAATTACCTTTACATGACAACGCATAATATATTTCTTTGAAATGTGGGAAAAAGTTTTACTTTGTTGGAAAAGTTGCTTTTTGGAATAAAGTGGTTTCGAATTACTCAAAAAAATAAGTCGACAGTTTATGAATGATAATACAGAGAAGCCAATGCAATTTATAATATGTATGATTACGAATATTCTTTTAGTATTGATAGAAAATTCTCCATTTGTTGTTGATTTTAGCCTTGAGAATGTTTGTGCTATCACATGATCTATCTCACAGAAAAAACATTTCTTATAAATCTTTCAAAGTAGTTTGAGATGATTTTTATTTTTTGAAATACATTAAATAAAATTTGAATATTAATAAACTGCGAACATATCATGTTCAGAATTTTATTAAATATATTTGGATTTACTTTAAGGCCAAGAGATAATAAATAAATTTATTCATTTTTCATAGGACGCTGATCAGTTTTTAAATAATGAAGATAACATTTGGTTATTATTCTATTGGTTGTGTAATAATAATCATTTTAAATTCTCAAACTGTTTTATTTGGTATCATTTATGAAATCTTTTCCTTTGATTTTGTAAGTGGTGAAGTAATAAACTATTTCCTTTCATTTCTGGCTTATATTGAAGTTGTCACATTTTCACAACACATTCGTTTTAAAATTCGAGAGAATTCTGTTAGTGCAGTTTTATCATTATTGGTTTTTTTTAGCTTTCATGTTATTCACATTATGTAATGGACAATATCTTTGTTATCTTTTACTGCCATGATAAGACAGAAACTGTTTTTCCTGTTCCAAATTTTGATGCGCATATAAAAAATTAAAATTCAGAAAAACAACCCTTTTTTAAAAATTGTTCTCAAGCTATTCAAACGAATTTGAAAATCATTGCAAAATATATGTGAAAGCATTGCCATTAAAATTTACAACAGTATTTTGCAAATATCCATGTTCACTTATTGCAGAAAGAAATGATCATATGAGGCTAAAAATTTATCTTCTGTAGACTTTTTCTTGGCTTCCCAGTAATAGGAAGATATATTTGCTGATAGCAGCATTTCCTGGCTCAATAAAAGACGTCAGGAATGTCTTGAGATAAGACAATCCATCCTAATTCTTAAGAAAACTTTTTTTTTTTTTTGTTGATAAAAGAGCTGTTAAGAAAATTGCGATCGCAATACTTAGGAGCTTTGGAGACTAAGAGAGACTTTACAGATCGATAAATTTGTTATTTTACTCTTTAAATAATATTAAATCCCCCAAATTTCTGTGGTAAATGAATCTTTATATTATAAAGACTATAAATTGAATAAACAGTTCGTTGTAAGGAAAATATGTCATTTTAATTTTGTTTATTTTTGGATTTTTTTTTAGTATAAGTATTAATAAAAAAGGGAAATGTTTATACCCGCATATCTGAGTAGATGCTTTAGAGGACAGAACGTTTGACTAATATATGAACGTTTGACTACGAAATTTAGAATTATATAATTTGAAAAATGAGGCTGTGCACTTTAGAGCGAATTTTTCTAAAATTTTAATTAATTAAAAATTAAGTGCGATTTTGGAGTTTTTACGCAATAACTGAGAAAATATATTGCAGAAAAAACTAATTTTTGAATCATTTTATAATTTAGAAAATCGTCTTTTTAATGGTGCCAAATTAATTGGATAATATCAACGACAGATCTTATTGTTGATATGAAATTTATTCCGTTTTTAATTTTTCATCAAATGCATCGTTTATTTGGAAAGTGATGCAAGCCTATTTTAAATAGAGATATCACCTAATTTGTATTTAATTTATTGAAAACATTTAATTTATAACTAATTAATGTTTAATAATTTTAAAAATGATAAAGCTTTCCTCAATTTCAAATTGGCAATAATAATAATAATAATAATAGAAAGAGAAAATGCATAGCGATTGATCATGAAAGTGGTTTAAGTCCAATTTCTATAGGCATAAATGACGAAGTCGCTTGTTACATTAATTTTTTCTTGAGTTAAAGAAAATCTTATTTATTTTATTTCATAACAAAATTGTATAATTACATATTAACATCAGGTAAGGAGGGTCAGTATGAAGAAATAATAAATCAATATTATTTATAACAATTGAAACACCAAATAATAACAATATTTTATGTTTAATATAAATATAATTAACGTCCAAAATAAAAAAAAAATACTGTTCCTATTTATTTCTTGTTATTTATAAATAAAATTGGATTAATAGAAAATATATTTTAAGTGATAATTAATTTTTCATAATTAATATTAAATGATTTTCATTGTTAACTAATTACGAAAATAATGCAAGTCTATTTAAATCCTGTACATATATATTGTTTTAGTTAAATTTGTCTAAAAGAAATTTAAAAAAAAATATTTTTGAATAGACTAATATGTTAACAGTAACATTTCTGGAAACAAGAAAAAAAAAGGATTTTGAATCATTTCATAATTTTAGAAAATTGTTTTTTCAAGTGAAATACCAAATTTATCGCATAATATCAACAACAGATTTTATTGTCGCAATGAAATTCATTCCGTTTTTAATCTTTCAAATTCCAAATACATGGTGGTAAAAATCTTTAATCCAAAGATTTTGTTCCATCTTGATATTTAAACAAGAGAAAGAATTATTAATTATAAGAGAAAGAAAGTCAAATTAGATTACTGCAAAAAAGAGCAATTTGAAACACTTTGCCCAGATTCGTAAATTCTTAATGTCATCAAGTTTAGGGAGGCTCACGCACACAAAAGCAGAAAAGGTATAAAGCAAGTATATATTATAATAATACAGTAAATAAATTATATATTGTAATAATACAGTTTTAAAATCTGTTAGAATTTGATTCTTTGAGAGAATTATGAGCATCAAGTAATATATAAAAGATTAAATTGAGATTACACATCCATTTTTCCTACAAAATAGTGTCAATTGACAGCTACTATAAAATATATATACTAAAAACCCAAAAGACAAATTCGATTAAAACTACATTTAGAAAACCGCTTTCCAATTTTTATTTGTAGACTTTTAGCCGTTATAGATTTTTTATCCAATAAATGATTTGGATAAAAAGATTCCAAGATGATAAAGCTCTGCCAGCATGTTTGACAAATCATGCACCAGACAGAAATGTTACTGTCCTATCTTCTTAGAAATCAGTTTGTTACGAAAGAAATAGTTTGTATGGGGAAAAGTAAAATGGAAATCGAAAATTAAATATTTTACATTTCAGACACATTTTTGGTAAAAGAATGTATGCAACGCAAATAAAATGCAAAAATTCATTTATAGCAATATATAACTTTAAAGAAAATTAAAAGCTTGTTTGACATTAGGTGGAAGTGGAGTCCCAGTTTATGTCTAGACTAATAAATTTAGCATATGCCAGGTAATTAATTATATTGCTTTCTAACTTCTACATAAACAGAATTAGATATTTGAATTACATTCTCCGTGCATAAATATTCACAATCCTTCACGCTCTCTATCATAGGTTTAACTAAACATTTGAACTGAATTACCCAGGATCTAGAAACAAGAGGAAGTGGAATCCCAACTTAGGTCTAGACTAAAAAATTTAGAATATGCCAAATAATTAATTATATTTATTTTTAACTTCTACATGAACAGCATTAAATATCTGAGTTATGTTCACCGTGCATACATTTTCACAATCCTTCACGTTCGTGTTCAAAAGTTTAATCAAACATTTGAACTGAATTGCCCAGGATCTAGAAATTCAACGTGAATTTCTAGATCCTGGGCACCATATTTTAAATTATCGCTGCTAAAAGTGGATCTACCATTTGTTATCATACTGGAGAAATTTACGATTTTGCCAGGCTAAAAATTTCAACATCCTAGCTGCCAAAAAATTCCAGCTATTTTAAAGCTTGAATACCAAATAAGGCCCTTATCATGCAAATACCTCACACCTCAATTTCACCTCTCAAGGCTTCTGTCATTTTCAACGTGATTCGACTTCTGACGGTTCGTGCGTCAATCCGAAAATACAGTTGAAATTCTCTCTGCTATGCGAAGCAATATATTAAAGTCATTTTTGCTTAATAAAGCATCTTATCTTCGACAGCCTTCATGGAAGTTACGATATTGTTCGTCATACAACGTTCTATGCCTTAAAGCTTCAAGCAAACATAAGATAAAAACATTTGTATCGTGTCATGATCGTCTTTGACACTTATCGGCCTTTATTTTTTTTAAAAAAAATTGCAGGTGGAATATGACATTGCTGTTTACGATTTTTTTTTCTGTCTCAAGTCTTGGCGTTAGACCTTGAACGGATGAACCTTTTTTTTCTCTGAAAAAAATGATTAATGAGCTGTATGAGAACATCTTTATTTTCGGTGACAGCTAGCAACGTCTCCTTGTTAATAAAATTAATTTATGGTTTGAATGAGTTTCGGAAATGTTAAAGCGAAAGAGGTATTTGTAGCTATAAATCAACATGCCTAGAATTCCAGACATAGCTTTATGAATAGTATTAGTCTTACGTGTCTGTTTAAATAAAAATGAGAGAAAGAGTTAAATGAGGTCACTCCATATAAAGAATTTTATGATTTCTTTGATATATATCAAGTGAGGAATCTCGTGATTCCATGGATGTATATAAAATGTGGAATTTTATGATTTCACTGATAAATGTATATGTGGTATGAGGAATTTAATATTTTTTTTATATATTACTCGCTTTCGCCCACTTGCTAGTCCATTCATCTTGATATTTACAATGATTCAGCTCTATTAAATTGTTATTCTTGAACTTAATATTTTTAAATTATAGCCATCTAATAAAGCATCTTGCTTTATTATTGAAATAATATGAAATGAATTTAATTTTCAAATAAAAATGAATGGAAAAAAGGAAAGTATTATTTGGAACAAGATGAAACTCTAACCAATGTCAGAAGGTAATTTAGAAGATAATCCGTGAAATTAGAAAACTTAGAATTAAATGAAAACATTTTAAGGAAAAAAAAACTATTTAAAGACTTTTAAAATTTAATATTTTATTACCTGCTATATTCTATTTGTCAGTATAGTCAAAGAATGACTCTTGTGCTCTCATAAAATCAACCAACCAAACCAACATTCATTTTGTGCTATTGTAAATGAATTTGATGAAAGATGAGTTCGGCATACTGTTTAAAACAGGACAAACATTGCGATTAATTTCTATGAAGACTCTCATGGGATTGTTTCTCATCAATGGAAAGTTTTCTTTGTACATTTTAAAATTCGTAATATGTAATGCATAAGACGTTTATATTGAGAATACGTAAAAATGTTTGGAAATTGTAACGTTTATATTTTTGTTAAACTTAATTAATAAAAATCTAAATTTTTTTTTGAAAAAAATAATTTTTCTATTCTGAACTACAAATCATCTTCTCCTATATCTCCAGTCAGTCACTCTATACCTTATTTATTTATTCTTCTCCTTTTCTTTAATTAGGAGAAACTCTAAAATGATTCTTTTCCATTAGCTGGGCGCAAATGTTGCCAATTATGATCCAAACGCGAATTTGGCGATTTTTTGCTTGCGCCCGGCTAACGGAAAAGTACCTCTAAAAGTTCTCACCTTGAAAGGCCATGACTACATATTACAATAAACAGACATTTTGTAAAAATTAAACTAATCATCATATGATGTTGAAAGTAAAATATTTGGAAAGATAAATTTTTGTTCTAGCAGTATAAAATTCAGTTTTTGTGGACTTAATTACTTGGAAGATATTTGCAAATAAAAGTCTGAAATAGAAAAATTTGCTTTAATTAATATTAGAAAATTACAACAACAAATAAAATGTATTTTCAGCATCTAAATACTTGTTCCAAATTTGACAGCTTTAGATTTTGGTGATCCCCAATAAAAACACAGACAGATTTTTATCATTATTTTTGTACTAAAAAAGTGTGCCCGTCTAGGCGGTCTCTTATCCTGTTACAATTGTCTCAGGTTAGTAACAGTTGTAGAATATTATATATGTAAACAGTATTTTATGTGAAGCAGAATGCAGTTTCGAAGAGAGTGAAGAAACTTTCGATTTCGTGACGTCGTTTTATTTCATCGTGGAGACGCAGGCATTATGTACAAGCGACGAGCACACACAACACAGAACGACACAGAAAGAAGCGAGGAAAAAGTTCTTGAACAATTTATCTCTGGTCTTATATAACCTGAGATATTGATAGGGAAAATATTTCTCCATATGGCTGATACACAATGAGATTTTGATAGGGATTTTCATTACACACGCCGACGAGACAGAGGAAACACATTAATCTTTAAAAAAAAATTTGGTACGTCAGCGGTATTTTGTCCCGTCACTCGGAGTGTGGGAAAATGAGACTTTTAGCCGATTCAGCAATTTTACAAATTGCTGAATACTCTTGAATTAATTAAATAGAGACAGTGGAATTGGATCAGGAAATAAGAGAATATTTAAGAATGAAGATACTATGGGCTAAATTAAGATAAAACCTTGGAAATTAATTAAATTAAAATTAGAGTTTAAAATATCATTATATTATATTATATATATATAAGAAATGTTAAGCTTATTAATTTAGATATGTTAGTTAGAAGTTTATTTCTCTCGAGTAAGCTTGCGAAATGTAAGTTTCTAAATCTGGTGTATAATAATACAATAAAACTTTAAAGAAAATTTGAATTTCTAGTTCGAAATGCATTATCAACATTATATTTAAAATTTGATTCTTTGCATTTTTTAAAAAATTCTCTTAATTGTGACAGCAATAACGTGAAAACAAAAGACGTATTTAATATTGAGATAATAATATTTAATTTAAAATAATAACAAAAATTACTTAAATTTTTTAAAAAAAATAATTAAAATGAGAGAAAACATTTATAGAATTCAAACTGGTTTGACTAACTGTTTGAATTTTAAAATGATGCTTTAATGATTTTGGGGAATAAGTTACTCTGAATTCTACAAGGGCAAGAAAATGTTGTCATTTCAATAAATAAAAAAAAATGTTTATTGACTATTTGCCGAACATCATGAAAAATTTAATGATGTTCTACAAAGAAGAAAATGATAGTTATAAATCCAATAATGAGCCTTGTTTAGAATGATTTTTGCAAGACGCTTGTTGCATAATATATAAAGCAATTTTGAATATGCGGCCAATTATCATTGTAATGCTAATGTTTAGAAATATTGTCTTCAATGTTGTGTAGATATTGGCTTTGTCACGAAGAAACCTTTTTTAGTTTGCTTATAATAATTTAATCAATATTTTTATTAATAATTTTAGTTGCTAATAAATATTGTGAGACTAATTTAATTGGATATTTTGCTAATTTTTAATACTTCTCTTAAATAATGAACTAACCAATAATAAAATTCATACTCAAATAACTCTGAGTAGTAGCTTTGTCAATATTTCTTTAATTAAAATTCAGCTTAAAAATAAATTGTACCTATGTTAAATTTATACGTAATACCCCTTTTTAAAATCAAAGTTCTTTTTGAAACATTTCAATGAAACTAAATCCGCAATGAAAATTTCGCTCTCCCTTTTCTTTTCACATCTAGCTAAAAGGCGAATCATTCGTAAATCAACTTACGTGTAAGGAAATATTTTTGCATTAGATTGTTCTGTTTATAAATTTTCAAGAATGCAAATTATTTTATGGTATTCTAACATCGAAACAATACAAAGTGGCCTTCGTTCGCTCTTCTGTTCCCTAATTATCATTTCGTCGATGGAAAAAAGCAAAGTATAGGTAAAATAATAAATTAATGAAACAAAAGAAAGAAACATAATAATGATGTTCTTTATCATTTAATTGTTATTAACTGTTATGATGTTTTCTGTTTAGGGTTTTAGTGAAATACTTTTGTAGAATTACAGATAACAATCATTTTGGGTTTCATAACATATTAAATAATACCCATGATAAAAAATAGAAAATAGAGATATAATGACATTCTTTCGTATTAAAGAGTGGTAACCTGTTATGTATTTTTCTTGATATCTAGTTAGAGTTGCTCGGAATTTAAATACTTTATGTATAATATTTTTAATGTGAAGAAACTAATTTTGTACAGCTATTATAATAAACACAACGCTTTTATTACACAATTACTTAATGAACTATTCTTGGGCCTAGGTCACTTGTAAATGACGAATACATCAATTCTTTCTTTAGGTTCTTTTAGGTAGCAGTTTAAAAAAACTACTTAAAAATCATTAAAAAAAATTCCGAAAGATAAGGAACAGAAATTTTAAAAGTTGTTGCGGATTAGATCAGTACTATTACTATATTTTAAGGTATTTTGCATTAAAATTTAAAAGAATTAAAAAAAAATTTCGCAGAAAAAAATTAGATATCATTGAACAAAGTAAAATTTTGAATTTTTAGATGGCTTTAAAATATTTCTTTTCAAGTAATTTATTCCAAAGCAACTACAAAAAGGTGGTGATTTTTGTTTTTCTTGTACTAAATAATAAAGGAGAAACATTTGGTTGAAATCAGCCCTGTCGTTTAGAAGGAGATGTGGAACATGCATACAGAGTTATAACAACTTGTACTTATATTAAAATTTCTAGGATTTCTTCGATATTTCTATTTCAGATCATCGGTTCCAAAAATAGAAAAGGAAAGAAATTATATGCCAACTCATTACACCCACTTGAGCATAGAGTTAACGAGTTTGACTTGAAGTTTCTTCTTGGATTGCAGGTTTTCTTACTTCAAAATTTTAATTTTCTTAATATTAATCTTAATTTTTGCAATTTTTCTTCAATAAAATTTGAGTATATTATTACAAAGAAGATTATTTTTACATCAATTTAAAATTCTAAAAATTAGATTTTCAATGATAATTATTTTGTTTCTGTTTTATTCTTCTTTTTGAAGAACATTTTTTTTTTTTTTGCCTTTTCTTTTTTCAACTCCATTTTTCTTTTGACTTGGTTATTGGATTTATAGACATATGAATTGAGACCACTTTAACAAATTTTGATTATGTGTTTACGTTCTCATTGCTGTTATTAAGAGTTAATTTTTTGAAATAACATATAGGCATGTGAATGAAATCTAAAATATAATTGTGTTACAATACTTCAGACAAGAGATTCGAATTTTCATGAAAATTTTCATTGTATTCTTGTATACCAGAGATAAATTTTATATAGCCTTACAGCTCACTTCCTTTTTGTTTACGTACAATGCATTTTTTTCTTTAATTGGCAACCAGTTCTTCTAATAAAAATGAACGCGCGTGTTTACACTCTATAGGCTAGATCATTGATCTAGACACACCAACATATTTTACATATATTTTAAAGGGTATAAAAGTGGACCTTCAAGCGATTTTTTAAACATTTTAATAAAAAATTTAATTCATTAAAAAAACTAAGAGAAATTTTTGCATTTTTGCACGATAAATTTAAAAAATATTGCCTCACAAAAATAATTTTTGCATCATCTTAAAAGTCAAAAAATTGTCTTTTCATTTATACGTGTTATTTGGCCATATAATAGTTTTCAATCTTCAATCAATTAAAAAAATATTTTAAGAATATTTTCCAGCAATAAATTTCACATAAAATTAAAAATATTTTTGTGAGTATGTTATGCTTGCAGGAAAATCAATGTTTTTATCAGTACAATTGCCATTACTCTGACAAAAAGACAAATTAAAAGATGAGCCAACTCTCTTTGCGAGAGAAAAGTGTAATTTAAAATAGTGTAATAAAAAAATGGTATGAAATAAATATAAAACATGATTTTTCGCAGAAAAATAAATGCAAGAAAAATATTTCTGTGATTGTTAAAACATCTCTAGAGTTATTTCAATATTCTGTGCTGTACGGCTTAATGTATACAGTATATTCAATATAATAGGGATCCAAAAATCAGTTTCTAAACAGTAATTGGAATATAAATCTAATAAGAAAAAAGTGGTGTAAACGAAGTACATAATAATATTTTATGTATAGTTTGAGTCAATAAATTTTCTCAAGAATTAAGGGATTGAAAATTGCTGCACAGATCCTCAGTTCTATGAATCTTACTTAATAAAATATTCTGGTGATATTAGTAAGTCCTACACTTTTTCGATAAAAATTCATTTCAGTTATGAAAATTTAAATATCAGTATTTTATAAAAAGCGTAATTAAGTGTAAACTGTTTTATTATCCGCCCCCTCAAGAAAGAATTCAACATTAGTTTAAAATATCATAGAAATTACCAAAATTTCGGCTATTAGCACTGATTTACGCATAATGTCTATGCAATATGAATTGTCGAACATCTTCCGAGATATTAGACATTTCGCGGACAGTAGCAACAAGGATGGAAATTCGTGTCTGGATGTCAAGAATAGGGATGGAGCAAGTCAGAATCTACTATTTTTTAAGCGATGACCTTCAAGGCGCCGTAAAAATTCAAAATATTAGGTGATCTGATGTTAGAGGAGATCCATGCAATTGAACAATCAGGCCCAATTTATCCACATCTAAAGACCAATCCACATAGTCACGTACAAAAACTGCAAACGGACGGAGACTCGTCGATATTATGAAGAATTTTGTAGAATTTAAACATAATGTCTAGGCACTATGTTCAGACAGGTTCTGACGGCCATCAGCGAACACTTGGTAATTTAGTATGTTGGAAATCTTTCGATACAATCATAAAATAGGTTGTCCATTTCCATTTTCTAGGTCATTTTTCAAGTAAATATTGATTAGCTCGGCCAGTAAACAAACGATTCTCGTTGACCACACACAGTCAACATCCATAAAGAGAAACCCATTGAGTCGCAACATGGAACGCAAGTTGCGAAAAGCGTCGCCTTATGTTTTTGACTATATTTATTCCTTTGTGCATAGTATTCCATCGATTACTATTCCTAGTACCTATTGATGTTCTCTAATCCCTCCTATTTTGTACTTGGAGTTGGGGAACACTATATATAAAGTATTACGTATTTTTTATTGTTACATGATTTGCTTTCATGATAGAAATTATAACAATATGTAAAATATATTCTTAATACGTTTTTTTTTTAAATTTTAGTTTAGTTTAATTTGCTGTAGATCGGGATATTAAATGATTTATAGGGAAACTATTTTTCATTGTAGTCAGATAACGAGGATGACACCTGAGATAGCAAAACCTTTGCCATCTCAAAACACCAGAGGGACATTTGCTACCTCATCCGCTAAATAACATGAGCAATGATGGAATAAACGTTGGATCTTGAACCTATCCCCCGTATTCCAAAACTATGTAGAGGAAAATGTAATATACAATGTAAGGATATCATTTGCATTTAGGAAAAATTGAGCAAGCGTTTTGTAAAAATCGATTAGTACCTCAGATAATTTTAATTCAAATTATGACAGAAAGAAGAAAATCTGTTTCAAGAAAATTTTTCTCTTTGCCTTCGTCTTATTCATTTTCTTAAAAGCAATAGATTTGAAAATTCCTGGTAACAAATTTTCTTACCTTTACGCTGCTTAGCACGCAAGTCACACGCGCCTTTGTGAAATATGAAGTGTCGTGGAAGAAAAAATAATTACAGTCTTTTTCTCTTCCCAGTAGCACTCCACAACGCACGAAAAGATTTTTTTTATATTTCATTTCGTGAGATTTCAATTCTGAGAAGTGACAATTGGGACACTCATGTTTTTTGCAACAATAGTAACAAATCAAGTAAACAGTTTCATGGCAAAAATTTTAAAAAGTGTGGAAAAAAAATCTTTTTTTTCTGTCTTTTTTTTCTACACGATACATCATCATTCATTTCATTTCTTGGCGGTTTTCCAAATTTCAGAATTATGAAGAAGGAAAATGGTTAAATAATATTTCAACGGCGTTGAAACAGAGTGAATGTCTTCATCATAATATGACATCGCGGGCTGGACACAGATTTCTTTATGTATTATAGGATATGTATTATATTATTGCTGGAATATCATTTTAAAAATTTCTTAAATTATAGTTACCAAGTAAGATGTTTCTAACGCTTTTTTACTTTCTCAGATATGAAATATATGAAGGGAAAGTACTATAATCATAAAAAAAAATTGCAACTTGAGGTTTTGGTGAATTTCCTCGTTTTAGACCTCGATGTGAAAAATACATTTTTCGTAATCATGTCTATATTATGCGAAAACGATATCTCAAAAACACTTTGAGCTAGAGAAATGAAAAATAGAATGTTTTCTTTACACCCATATGTAGATTTCTACGAAAATTTTGAACGGAATTTATTCAAAGAAAGTTTATTTATTCGATTGTCTGAATATAAATTAACATAATAACTACAAAATAAAGAGTGGTAAACAGATAAAACTTGGCACACAGATTAAGTCTGAAATGTGGGAAACAACCAAATTTGGAACCAAATTCGTCCAAAAGTTGATTGCCTGTCTCTTTAAATTTTCATAAACATATAAGCGCAATGTCTCAAAAACGAAATTATTTAAGTAAATGAAATTTGTTTTACGACTTTGTAACAACTATAATTCTGTGTCAAATTTTAGCTTCAATCGATTAGAAAAAATCAGTCCAAAATATATATTCGATTTTCTAATACTTGTATATCAAATGAATGTCAACGATTAAAAGCCAAAAGCATTCCCCAAAGAGCAACATAGTTTCAAAAATATATTATTCGAAAGAGAGATTTGAAATGAAATATTTATCAAATTATCGAGATCGAATTTCGTGATGATAATTGTTTTTGTATGCTTCGTATACAAGAAAGTGAAAATTAATGGTTTAGAGTTTTAATATACAGTAGAAAAAAATCCATGGTATCAAATCCATATTTGATACCATGTACATTTTGTACACCATTGTACATTTCAAAATTCCCATCGCTTCTTTTTTTATTTCATTACTGCGAATTTTCATACTTTGAAAATATTGTACTCTCAAAAAGTGAGACATATTTCCTAGATAAAAAAAAAAAAAAAAAAAAAAAAAAAAAATTGGCACAATTTCTAATTTTTAATCATTATTTTCCGATAATTATCAGAATAATCATTTGTTTATCATTCTTATCTAGGATAGTGAAAATAGATGATTCGAAAGATTCAAGTTTTTGTTTAGAAATATCTCATCAGTTTACGTAAAATTGTAAACATAACGAAAACACAAAATCTTGAAGTTATTAATGAATTATTACTTTATTAATGATAGTAAACACGCGGACATTGTAAGGATAGCAGTAAATCTCTCTAGAGAAAAATTGAAATTTTTGTCCTCTTAATATCTTATCTTTTTATGAAAATTGAATAGAAATGTAAATTGACATCGTTCATCGTTCTGTGGCAGATTTCTAATTAGAGAGACTAGGCAACTATCTTGTTGCCACTAGGCTAACAGGAGGCGGCATACAGGAGGATAAAAATAAAAAAAAACCTTAACCTCCAAGTTGCTGTAAAAATGACAAGTTCTATGAATGATACATTATTAGGATTATGTTTCCAATTCATCAAGTATAACAGGCCAAGCATTTCGTTTTCTTCATTATTATTAGAATTTTTATAAAGGCAAAAGATTTTATGCAATATTGCGAAAAAACACGAATACCGGGCAATCTGGAATCGTAATAAATAAATAAATAAAGGCAAATACATATTCACAAAGTTTACAAAATATAACCAGCTGGAGTGATCTTCCATAAGCTTTCTCGCATACTCTAATGAAGTTGTTATACCAGAGAACGTCTTACATGGCATTGGCGTGCTCTGGTTACGAAATATTAACTTTTGGCGTGAATTTAGCATTTTTACTAAATTTTTCGTGTCATCCATGGCGAATTATTTGGCGATTAAGCTCTGGCATGCAGTTAATAACATTTGAAAATCGAGTATGTATTTTAGATGCGTTTTTCTCAATCGAGTGAAACAAAAAAAATTTAAAACACAACATTTGCAATCACAAAATCCCATACTAAATTTTATATATGCACCATTGCGTTTATATGTTTCTGAAAGTACAGACTAACAGACAGTCAAACCCATTGTAGCATAGGACTCAAATTTTGATAGATGTCTACATTATAGATGTTAAATGTATGTGCCGAATGTTATTCATCTGGTTCTCTTCATTTTGTAGTTATTATGTTAACTTATCTTCAAACATCCAGACAGACAGGCCACGGTGACCTGGTGGTAAGGTCTCGGCTTGTGAGCCGTAGGGTTTCAGTTTCGAGACCCGATTCCACCGAAGAACCGTCGTGTTAGGGGGTCTGCTGCACGTTAAATCCGTCATGCCAAACGCCCTCCCGCTGGTGTGGTGTGATGTGGAGAGGGGGATGCCAGCTCAGGTGTCGTCCTCGTCATCTGACCGTGGTTCAAAATTACGAGGTCCGTCCCGAAATAGCCCTAGTATTGCGTTTCAACGGGACGTTAATATAACTTAACATTAACTAACTAATCCGGACAGACAGATTTCCTCTAAACGGATTTTGCATAAAATTTGATAGAAATCAACAAATTTGGTGTTAAGACCATATATCAAATCTCATCCGTCTAACTGAAAGCGTTTTTGAGTTATCTTTGTCACAGATAAACACAGACGAACAAACGGACATTTTCCAAATATGTGTTTTTCGTACTCAAGGGGGTTTAAAACATGGAGATTCGTTTTGGTTTGAACGTTTTGACGATTACTATACTCTTTTTATGCTATGTATACAAGAAAATAAAAAATATTAGATTAAAATACAAAATCATAATATATTAACACTGTAATGAAATGTGGAACTAAATTGACTATATTATCAAAGGAGGGGTCTTACATTAAGAACAGCCTAGGAATGTGAAATATGTAAATATGCCACTGTTTTCAAAATAATTTAACATTTTCCTCTTTCTAGGAAAAACGTCTGCCAGAAAAAAAAACATTCAATAAATTTCTTCGAACACTTGCAGGAATTAAAACATCGGAGAAAAAAATAATGAATGCATTTAGGAAGAAACGTATTGTAGCGGACAATAAAGGTTGACGTCCTCCACTTAACCGAGTTTCAAGGTTTTCCTGTCAGTTTTCCACGACAGGAAACTTTACTTTGGGTGGCGAAGTTAATTTATGTCTTTCCGAAGGTTGAACTGCATGTGCCATTGTTTATCTCAATAGAAATGAACTTGGCGTCAATTTTGTTGGTGCTGCACTATAATATGCTGTGATTCAGTATGTCACAAGGTGCGTTTGGCGACGATAAATCTAAAAAGATTGAAAAAAAATTATTTTATGGTACCATTTGAAAACTGGCGATAAAATAATAGACCGGAAACATTGATTTTATTCATTTATCATTCTTATATGTATTGCCCAACCAAGATTTAAAATAAAATTATTATACTATTTGTATATTTTAAATAAGAATACAATTCCTTTTTGGCATTACATTGGCACAACAATGCTTTCATTTAATTAAATTCTTGAATTATATTTCAGATAAATAAATACCCTCCTTTGTGTCATGAGACGTAATATTTATCATGATAAATGCATCTTTTATTCATTGTAAAAACCATTTGTTTAGAATATATAGGTTGATTATCATTTTTATATAGTAAATTTAAAACCAGCTAGGCACGTTTCATTCAGCAAATTGACATTCATAAGATATCCACTCTGATATCTGATATATGATCTGATCCCTTAATACAAGATATCCACTCTGATAGTAAGCCAATTGCTCGTTTCTAAACCATCAGAGTTAGGTATTTAGTTCCATATGAAAAAAATGTTCTAAATGATTTTAAAGAATTATGCTTTCCTATATTTTAATCCAATGTAAAATTTAATACAACCTCCTAGCCTTATTAGTCGTTTCTTGAAACGGAACGTTTTTTTTTTTAAACAAGCTCAGTTCATCTGCGATTGAAACTGACATGAAGCTTTGAATGTCTCTTTATGGACACATGCATAATTTTAGATAAATTCCTACACCGCCTACAATAAAATCCATTTATCAAAGTATGGCGTTTCTTTGAGACAAATACTATTTGGTCCGAAAATGTCGACAAAACAGTCAATTCTAATGGGAAATTTTTTTTGTTTAATTTGTTTTCTTAGAAGAAAATATTGCAAGAAAAATACTGGTGGCTTCTTAAAATACGTCAATCATTTAGGCTAATAGCTTAGCTTTAAATAATATGTAAATCAGTGGAAGTTAGATCGGTTACTGTAAGAATTTAAGGTTAATTTTCGTCTATTAAAAAAATCGTTCCTAAATGAATGGAGAAATAAAATAGATAATGTATAGTTCTTCAAATATTTTTAACTGATGATTACAATACATAAATGGCGCATTTAGAATACAAATGATGCTGCAAAAAAATTATTTGAAAACAGTTTAAAAGCATGACATATTTTTCTGGCAATCAGCATGTAGAATTCCATAAGTTTTGTAGAATGAAATAGCTGAATTAGATATTACAAATTAATTCTGAAAATTGTTTTAATAATTTGCGTAGTTAATTTTCTGAAAAGAAGTGAAAGTTCAATTGTTGAAAATAAAAAAAAAAAAAAAAAAAAGGGAGCGAGGGCTGCAATTCCAAAGTCTCTGCACAGGAGTCGTTTTAGGCAAAAAAAAGTTGCCGATAAAATTTATAAAATAAGGGCAAAAAGATATGAATATAAGATCTTAAAATAATAAACTATTTCTTGCGGTAGATAGTGTTAATTAATATTATGCATGAAAAACCCGCATTTTCTAATGCATGTTAGTACAAGACTGTTTAAGTTTTCTTCTGAATGAATATTTAAACAAATTGTTGCTAAATTGAAAATTTTTTAATTCATTTCAAATGAAATTCAAACATTTCCTCAACGAAACTGAAAAATTATCATCATTTTGAATGATCTTTATTTTAAATCTATATTGCATGGATATATTGCATATAGATTTATTGCAAAGTAAGTTTTGATTTAAAATAAAAGTTAATCTGATTACCTGTTAACCCCCATCGTTCTATTTATATGGCCGTATAATTTATATTCAATTCATAGCTGATTCGAATGCATTGAATTCTTCTTATTATTAAAATTTTGCTGTTGTTGTCGTAGTCGAACTCCAAAGCAATTTTCAGCTGCAATGTAATAACCACAAGTGAGATTTTTCAAGTCAAAATGCCACAATTTAGATATGTTTTATTGTTTGCTTTGATTTATATTCGAAATCATGCATGGAATTTGCAAGTAATTTTTAGTTTTTGACACTAGCTTGAGACTTATATTGATACTAGTTTTTGATATATATATATATTTCAAAATGTGTATGTGTGTGTGTATGTTACGAAATCAGTCAAAACTTGAATTAACTAGGTAAAACGCGTTTTAACGAAAAGTGCTAGGGGGAACCGGTTCTTTCTAATTATTCATCTATTAATTTATTATTATTAATTATTATTTTTTGTATTCTATTATAGATTTCATTGAAGAATTTAAATTTAAAAAGTTATTATTCCTCAAAATATTTAATCAAGCGATTTTCTTTCATTATTGATAGCCAAGAAAGAAAGTTTAAATATTTATTTTATTTTTAAATTTAATACTTATGCAATTTTTATGAGAATAAGAAAATATTTTGCGAAAGTTTATAGATACCGGAGAATTACATTTTTAATAGGAATATGATGACATTGGACTTGATTCTATTAGGTTAGTTCATGCGCATAATAAATAGAACAGGTGAAAGGCTTCAAACAATCTAGTTTTTATGTCTATCAAAATTAAATGTTTCTTGTGGAAATCATGAACATGAAGCTATGCATAAGTGATTTAATTGAAATTAAACGCTACTATTATTTCCGGCAACTTCTGGTGATCAAAGGAAATTAATAGTTAATAAAAATAGGTGTGAAAATCATTTTTTTCCGTTATTTATATCTTAAAATTCTAAACTTTTGCTTGATTTTGTTGTATAAAGACAATTATGAATTTAATTTCATAATGATCTCCGCAAAAAAATTTTGCAAAAAGAAAAATTTAAGGAATTTTTTTTCCGACAACCTTTTTTTTGTGTTTTAGATACACCGACCAGTAAAGTTCCTTCCATACAAATTAGCACTGATTCAGGGAAAACAGATGACTCTACAGAAGTCAAGACTCGAATACCTGAACCTCTTGAACAGGTAACTTCAACTTTAATTCTGAAACATTTGCCGTTTTATATATTTCGCTTCAGGAAAAAAAAAAAAGGTGTTATAAAAATGTGTGAGATAACTTGTTATTGCATGTTAGGTAACATTTGCGCTGTCATATTTTTACGCGATTGTGACGTGAAATGAATGGACTACATTCTAAAATACTTTGTTAAATTCATGTTTTCATCCAGAGAAAAAGTATATAGTTTGTAACATATATTTTTCTAGTAATGAAATTATATGTCTCACCTTTCTTAATATTTCCAAAATTATTCAATAATTGTTTGTATTTATAAAAGTTGTAAACAATTATTGTTTTTCAAAGCACGCTTTCTGAGGATGTCGATAATATACTTACCATCAAATTCATTAATATTTAAATTTCCATGGCAAAATATTTTATTACCTCTGGTTATAAGTACCATCTTATGATAATTTTTGTTATTACAAAAATATTAATGAGTATTGTGATCATGTAATGTGATCTTAATCTCTTTTCAATTAATTATTAATATTATTATGATATAGCTATGTGTCGGATGAAAACGTTGAAAACGAGGATGGCTTAAATTCTTGTAAATTTTTTGATAACAGAAACTTCAGATATTCCATTCCTCGTCTTAACCCTTTAAAGGGCCATTTTTTTTCTAGTCATATTATGTTAAAATATTTTTGGGTTTGAAATTAGAATAAGAAAAGGGATTCATTTAACTTATTAGATAAATTTAATATGATTAATTAATTAATTTGGTTAATTAATAATTAAGTAACAAATCAAGGCACATCATTTTGTCCGAGATAAAGAACTGAAGCATCTAAGTTTCTGACTTACTAAAAAATTTGTCTGAACTTATGCCAACCTACATAATTTCATACAAAGATTGGTAAATTTGGTGTGAAGCATACTTCCCACGATCCTAGAAAGGGTTAAATCATGGTGGAGAGCCTTGATTTTTAAAATTGATTATTAATTGATAATGTTACTAAATAAAATTAATTACATCTTATAAACTAAAGGAGTCTCAGTTCCATAAATATTTTAATTTGCTATTCCTTAAAAAATGACCTGCTGATTTGTCATTTAAAAATTTCATTAAATTAGTGAAATAAATTTTAGCATCATTTATCTAATAAATAAATTGAATTATTTGTGCATATTTGTGGGACATATTCATATTCTAGATTAAAATTTGATTTTTGTGCCACAGATTCGTTTAGTTAATTGCTTTGAGTCAATATTTAGAACAAAGCTTTTTATATTCGTAAATTATTGTACTAGTTGCTACATTAAAACACAGTTATATTAAATATAGTTATGTTGAATGTTGATAGGTCCTAAGAAAGTCGTTAGAAGAATTGAGAGTATATGATGCCCTCTGGGTTCTAGACAAGGATGAAAGATTTTATCAGGTGAGAATTTTGTAAATTTATCTCCTGGTTAATATGAAATATTTATATATTTATTACAGGTAATTAAAAGAGCATGAAGACTATTATGCAATGAAGGGCTACCATGCTATAGATTTACGGTTAATTGTTATGAATTGTCTCAAAAGACGTGATCACTTCATTTCCCGATCATTCCATTTTATACCATGCGAATGAAGTAGTGGCATCTAAAAATTGATCAATCACTGTTGAAATTATCAAAATCGGCATAGCATTGAGCGGAAAGTAGAAAATACCACCAGTCCCAAATTTCATCTGTCTGCTTCCTTTGAGCCGTTTGGAATTGACATTCAGCAAATACGAATAGTGTGTGTGTGTGTGGGGGGGGGAAGAGTTTTTGAGGACATCGAAGTGAGTGTATTCTAGCAAGGCGTTCACAAAGATTGTTGGAATAAAGTTGGCCTGAAATGCTAAATGCTCGAGAATAACCACACAAAATGTATGGATTGAATTATTAAATAGACAAATATGAAATAAAAACCAAGGCCAGAGAATTAAACAAACAAATAAAGCAGAAAAATTACCTCTAAGACCCACAACTTTTAAGGATCCCGATCCTTCGAAATTTCTTTAGCGGTATTTTGTAATTTATTTAATTTTGTAATCTCATTTAATTATAAATGAGATTACAAAATCAAATTTGTTCAAAAAAGTAGTGTAATCGAATTTATTCAGATATTTTTAAAATTAATATTATAAAATTATAATTATCTAATATACTTTTAAAATTAATAACAGACTTAATTATATTAATATTATAATTAAGATTATATTAATATAATCTAATAACATTCTTAATTTGTAAAAAATGTTTTGTATTTTTTTGTTTCTATTTTTTTAAAATTCACTTTAAAATTTCGGTTGTTCGAGTTTTTTTATATGCGATATACTGAAACCACTATTTTAGAAAGTGTTCTGCAATTAAGTGTTTTGGTAGTTTAACATTATCACAATTTGTTATTTAAATCTATTTATACAGATATTAAATTAAAATTAATAATGAAATATTCAAATTGATTTTGAAAGTTGGGGGTTGGGGAGAAAAGAGCATTTTTGAAAGCCTCTAGAAAATGAAATATTTTGAAATTTTGCCAGTTTTTTAGTATGATATGTGAAGCGACCAGGAATAATTGGCTTAATAAATTGCGTTTAGTTAGGTAAGCACAATTTAACGGAATCTATTTTGCATGAAAGTGAATAATTTTTTTCTTATGCAGTTATGAATCTGAAAAAATATAAAACGCATAAAAATTTAAAAAGTGTTTTTTTCTGTAATGCTTTTAAAAAATAGCCTTATCATAATATCCATCATGGCGAATCCTCGGCCCTAGTATTCAGCTTTATCAGTTATAACAGTTTATGATGTGAAATATAAAATGTGAATAAGAGAACAATACAAAAAAGAAAAATGTTGCCACTTTTTTTTTATGAAGATCGTTGTACGTCGATATCATGCATAGAATGTCTCAACGGAAAATAATACATAATTATGTTCATCTTCACCAAAAATTGGCAAATACAAAAAAAAGTTAAATATTAATGTAACAATAAATTATAATAGCGGAATTTAAAATCATGCTGAATATTCACAACGAAAGAAAAGAAGAAGTGAAAGCTGCGAAGAAAATAAAGAATATTAAAGGGATGAAATTTTATCTATACTACAGCAGGACAATATTCTTTTCCAGCAACATATGGCACTGGGAGGATTTCTTTTTTGATTTATTCTATTGTTAGTTCTTTTTTCGAACAATATTATATATATTGTTAAGGATTGGTACATCTGCACTGCTGTCAAATGACAATATGATGTTTGGATTAGCATGCTTTCGCCTAAATTCTAAATAACACAAACATTAAGGTTTTTTTGAACTTTTGCAGATGTTATGCACGGCATCTGAAAATAAGTGGTTATAAAAAAAAATGTCAACAGTAGTATTTATACAAAAACCGACTTTTTGAAAAACCGGTTTTCGAATTCGATATTTCCAAAAAAACCGGTTTTAGCCGATTTTTGAATTTTTGTCAAAAAAAAAAAAATTGAATAGGGAAAAAATAAAATATTTTTCCCCATTCTATTTTTTTTAATTTTAATTTATATAAAATAACAAAAAACGAAATCAATATCAAAGTTAAAATATGAAAAACAAAATTAAAGATTACATATACATATTACTTACACAAAATAACGAAAACTCAAACAAAAATTTCAAATAATATTTATATTATTTTCACTAATTTTAATTTCTTTTAAGAAAATAGGATTTTAAAAAACATAAAATATCCACTGAACGGTGGCTAAGTCTCATTCTTATTTTGGACACAATATTGCTTGAAATTGAAAATATTCGTTCACTAGTTACTGAGTTTGGCATCAAATTAGAAATCTAATTTTTTTTTTTTTGTTCTTTTATTCGTTTGTTCAAATAATGAGAATTCGGCTTTCAGTGTTTTTGGATTTGTAAGTTTTTCTTCAGGGTCTTAAGAAATTAAACAATTATATTATATCCGACAATTATTTTATGAACTGCTTTCAAATGATTATGTAGATTACTCATAGATGATCCTTTGCAGCTCAACATTTTATTACAATGATTTCAGATTGCCTTGTCTATCCCGAACTTTTTGAAATTATCCCAAACTTCCGACTTACTCATTTTTATCTAAAAATGAAATTAAAGTTATTGAATAAATATTTTCGACGTTTATTTTACAATTTTATTATTTTAACTATTAATATTAATGCAATTTAAAATAATCTAATCGACACATTTCCTAGGAATTTTGAAAAAAGAAACACTTCTTAATCTGATTCCGATGCCTGCTAAAGACATAATTTATGTTAAAACGCTGCGAAAGAAAATATGGAATATTTTAACACCCTGTGTTTTATTTAAAATTCCAATTTTATTTTAATTGAATATTTCGTACTGATATAGCTAGTTCAAGTGGTGTAGTAAAAAAGCTTTCAGGAGTGGTACGAAGAAAATTTTATATGATATCATTAAATACTGTGATCAGGAAGCAGAAAATGGGGAATTATTTATTCCTTTCACACGTTCTTCGAAACGAAAGAGTCAAATTGCTGACGTTTCTATTAGCACCGACTTAATAGCAATAGACAAAACATCGGACGAGAAGCAAAAGATGAACTTTATCAAACTTTTGTTTCACCTAGAAAAAAAAGTGAAAAGGGATGTTTATGAGAAACATAAATTGACGAATTCGAGGCGCAACTCTGCAGTGTACAAGCACTGGCCAACGCAACTTGCAACGTTGAAAAATGTGTTTGCTGCCCGTTGCATAGAATGAATAGCAAATCAAATAAGTTCAAAACTAATTTTTACATAATAATATGAATTCTTAAAACCGGTTTTCTTAATTTAAAAACCGGTTTTCGAATGTGATAAATTTACTTTAAAAAAACCGGTTTTTTAAAACCGGGTTTGAAAACTGTCAAACCCTAGTCAACAGCTATTAAAAACAGTCTCTCAGAAAAATTACCAATGTACTGTTCGTTTTCAATATCCTGAGAAAATCCTTTTTCGACGATTCTATCTTACTAAGGGGTGAGACGCGGAAGGATGAGCGCATTTCTGGAATTCTCAGTCATTTTTTTTTATCTTAATTCCCGCCCTATTAGATACTCTTTCATTCAATTTCTTTTCATTTGTATGTGTGTATCATGTGTATGTCTGACCTTATTAGTTTATTTTAATTTTGTATGCGGGTAATCCGAGTTCACTCTATTGTTATATGTAAACATCTTATCCTTTTATGTTTCCTCTCATCCCTATTTTGACGAATTAAACCCATCCTAACGCATGCGCAAAAGCGCGGAGGGTTTTAGAATCCGTTGGCAAACAGTACTCTTCTTATCCAATAGGCAAATAAGTAAACTTATTTAAAAATGAAAGTAGATTTAAAAAGATCATAACGTTTTATTTTTATTTATATTATTTTATTTCTTTGTTTCCTTATCAAAAATATCACAATAATAGCTTGAGACGGACTTTTTCCATAAGTAAAAATGTTCTTAACAAGTCAATATTGTGGAGAAAAATTTAAACCTAGAGCAAAATCTGAAAGTTAAATAGAAAATCACAACACTGAACTCTTTGTTGAAGATGACCATCTAATCAATGTTTAATGTAATAATGTTTTAATATAATTTGGAAATAGCTCAATTCTTTATTCTGAAAATTCCGATGTTGTAGATGATTTTTAAAATGCATTTTTATTTTAAATCGTTAAAAGAAAAGATGAAAAAAACGCGAAGATACAAACAGTGGTAAATGGATGATTTATGCATTTTATTCGCTTTTGCATTGATTCTTAATGAAGCTGTAGAAATATTCGAAAATAAACAGCACATTATGTAAAATAGCGCATGAAACTTTTGTAATATCGCACCATTCTTAATTATCACTTATATTTTTTGTATTAAAATATTCATTAAAATTTAAATTATACCAAAATTTACAGCCTTTGTCAGTAGAGGCGCCCTCTTTTTAATAATAGGAATGAACCTGTTTGGCATTTAAAAATTAGGCTGGTAGTAGAGATTCAGCTTTGAAATTAAAGGATTGCAGGATCATGATACAGTTTGGATAAATAAAAACTATTTTGTGTATTTAAAACATTTAAAATCTGCTTTTAAAGATCGAGAATCATCGTATTAGTGATGTGCATCATCATATAAATGCTTGTTCATGACATTTGGTCATGATTTGAGAACAAACAGGTCTCCCAGTTAGGGCTGGGCGATGCCGAAATTTCCTCATCGATATATATCGTCCAACACATTTCTTTTGAATAAAATTAGTTAGAAAATAATTTTGTTAAAACCCCTTTAATAAAGCGTACCAGTGCTGAAGCAATGTCTGCATGTTACAATTTATAACATTGCGTTTAAAACAAGTATTTTTATATATTAGAGTATGACAGTATTTATAGAAATGTTACAAAAATTCTATTTGAAGGTCAATAAGAATAAAGAGAAACAAAAATAAACATTAACCTGTAACCAAAACGAAATCGAAGGCGTAAATAAATTGTGAATATGAATTTATTGTATTGCGATTTATCGTGATCGTGCTTTATCGTGATTGCGATTTATCATGAGCCGCTAGGCGAAAGCGGAAGTATAACGGAATTCCTTTTTTTTTTCATGCCAGAACGCTTAAGTGTGAAAAAGCTGCGAATAAATTGTGAATTTAATCTGAATTAATCATTTTTACTTTTATTTCTGAAGATGACTATTTAGTGATTAAACAAAGGACAATCATCAGTCTTCTGATAACCGTAATTATTTTTTGCATAAGTTCTAATATATTTATCATTTAGTTAGGGAGCTAAAAATAGTTTATTGCAAAGTGGCACACTTAAAACAAGCATTTTTATATATTAGAATATGATGGTATTTATAAAAATATTAACAAAAATTCTGTATGAATGTGAAAAAGAATGAAGAGCAACAAAAATAAACACTAATCAATCAAAGCGAAAGCGAAATCGAAATCGCAAATTACTTCTGAATATCGATTTATTGTATCGCGATTTATCGTGAACTATTACTCATGATCATGATTTCGATAAATCGATTTTTTTTCAAAAACTGGTATCAAAAAATCGATTTTTTAAAAATAAAATTTTTTTTTTCCATAAATCAAAAATCGGCACAGCGCTACTTCCAAAATATATTGTTTAGAGCTCTAAGAGCTCTTAGAGTTATGCAAAAAACTATTTTAAAAGTTTTCTCGAAAGAATAGAACTGTAGATGAAGTTACCATAGTAAAAGTTGATTGTTTGCTGAATGCTTATTTTAAATTTATTTTACATATTCAGGTTGAAATTCTTTTGAAACTATACCTGAATTAGATTATTTGGCCCATTCTTTTGTAAAAATATCTAAAAAAGTATTTTTTATATAATATCAATATATCAGATATCAATTTATTGTATCGCGATTTATCGTGAACTATTATGCATGATCATGATTTCGATAAATCGATATTTTTCAAAAACTGGTATCGAAAAATCGATTTTAAGAGGTTTCTCGAAAGAATAGAACTGTAGTTGAATTTACCATAGTGAAAGTTGATTGAATGCTGAATGATTATTTTAAATTTATTTTACATATTCAGGTCGAAATTCTTATGAAACTATACTGGAATTAGATCGTTTGGCCCATTATTTTGTGAAAATATCTAAAAAAGTAGATTTTTTTATATGATAAATATCTTATCTAGTAAAATTGAACGTTAAACCTAAATTGAAGCTTTCTCTCCTTATGCCTCTGTGACGATCTCATATTTTTGAGAACAAGAAAATAGCTTTCTTCAAAGCAATTTTCCACATACAAAAGAACAATGACTGTTTCCTCAAGGTTACTCATAAATTTTTTTCCGAGAAAGCCGTGAAATATTTTGTCTGCGCTATATCTTTTATCTAATTCCTTTGTCATTTGAATATTAACTCATCTCAAATGGCCCCGTTTTCGAGACAGCTCATTATTTCTTTGATTGGATGACAAATTTAACTATAACACTTTTATTTCTAAAAAGAATTTTAGGAATAAGGTCTTTTATTTACTGCATAGAAGTAAAAAAAACATAGAAATAAAAAAATATATTCATAAAATAAAGTAAAGTTTTTAAGCCAATCTATAAAACTTCATTGAAAAATGGCATATAGTTGAAACCCATAGTTCCTTTGTAATAAAATCAAACTTATAATTTCATCGCAGCGTACTGTCTAGATGTTTTTCAATTCCTATCTACTATTAGCTCACACTCTCTCTACATATATCTTGTTTAAATTTTCAATCGTTAATAAAATACTTTTTATTCATCCACTCAAATTCAAATACATTTTTTTAAACTTATAGTGGATGACACTTAATGTTAATACAGTTTTTTTCAAATATCAATTAATTAAATTTGTCCAGTAATTTCTATTTGGTTTCCAAAATCGCTAAATCCGTCGCCAAATGGTCGTCAAGTTCTATTTTGCCACTTAATATTGTAATTCTGTCATATGTATATATATATTTATATTAATTGTAATTATTTAATAAAAAGTAACTAAAATAAAAAAAATTATTGTTAACCTAAGTAGGAATTGACTTAAATTGTTTAATATATATATTACTTGTTTAGTATCAACCTGCATTTGGTTTCCTAAGTTAGCAGATAAATGTTTTACGCAAAAAAAGAAAAAGAAAAAAAGGTTTTACATTTCTTTTTCTATTTCTGAAACATTTAAAGAACATACAGCAGAAAATTTTAAAATTTAATTAACTTCTTTTAAGAATGGCTTTATGATACCTTTACAAATTATACCATTTTAGTAATCAAACTATTAATGAACAAAATATAAAATAAATCTCAACACAATGCTGAATAAGATTATTTTACAGAAAAACCTTCTTGATCAAAATCATAATTTTTGAAATTTTACTGGCCAGCCCCTTTGAATACCAGATGGTTTGCTGGGAATTGCCGTAGGTGCTTGAATGTAATAAAATCCGTAATACGTAACTTAATATTTATAGTTCTTTAAACAAAATAACTTTAAACATGAAATTCTAATGATATCGAAGTCGAGCTTTTTAGTACCCTTACACTTGTTCTGTTTAATATTTACATAACCCCACTCTCAAGGAGTCAAGTCACATATCGTGATATTTGAATGGAAGCCTAACTGTCCACATTCTCTAAAACTTAACTATGCTGTCTTATGTCGTGCTGTAATTTCATTTTCTTAATCCTCATTAAAATTGCAGTTGAATTCAACATTAAAAATGGCTTAATGCATTCTATTTATATTAAATCAGCAATTTTTAACAACATGCTTACTGGAAACACGCTACTAAGAATATTACAAAGATAGACAATATAAACGTTCTGCATATCAGATACATATTATTTAGTTTTTATTACAGATTACACGAAATATTTCATGAAATAAATGAGAAAGCAACGCTATTCCTCCAAAAATATAAAATTATAAAGAGAATCTTCATTCTTAACGATTAACAATGAAATAATTGATGAATGTTTGATGACAGATTTTCAGTAATTTTGCTTAAAACTATTTTTAAAAAACTTCAAAATTAGTGAAAGAACAGAGTGAAAAGTAAATAACAATAAATAAAAAGACATGACTTTTAAAATGGGACAAAAATCCTTATTATATTATATATTGATATTTCCGGAAGTTATTAACTGAAAACATCTGCATATTGCATAAACAATTTTACTTAGGTGTAGTCAACAATAAATGAATGTTACTGTTTGGAATTTGCTCATTGCGTAAAATTTAGATATTTTTTCACAATAACTTTTCTACAGTTTTAAGAATAGAACATTTATTTCGCGAAAGGAATGAAAAGATGCGACAATTAAATTTGAGTCTATTAAAAGTAAAAATATGGGGCTCATTCTTTACAAGCTCCTATGGACGATGCTGAGGATGAGATCAGAGAATAAAATGAATCTATTACAAAAAGTTACATGCAAACATAGTTGCCCTTTGACATATTCGCCGAGGGTATTCAGGCCTTTGTCATAACTCTGGAACAGGTTTCCGATCCCGTTTACAAAGAACGTTGTTGCCAATGATTCCAAAAATAGGCTTCAACGTTCCATTTATAATGTAGAAAATTTGCCTTCATGACATTTTCCGGGAAGAGATAAAAGTCGCTCGGCTCTAAGCTATGTTCTCAACGAAGGGGGACTAAAATGTAAATGTGTCTCAACAGAAGACCTCATCTAACGAGAAGATTAAAATGCTCGAATGATGATGATGATGATGGTATCGTGTCCGCATTACAACGGAAAGGGGGTGCAGTAGTTTCTGAGGGTAAAGACTCCTGAGCACCCGAAGGCAGAAGTCTGACTTCTAGCTCATATGATGACACTCACTTGCACAAACCCTTTTTACGGGGGGGGGGGGGTCAGTTTCACACAAACCACAGATAAAACATAGAGGGAAGAACAACCATGTCTGAACCAGGACTCGAACGACGCCAGATCACTGAACCAGGACTCGACGCCCAGATCACTAGGAAGACTTGCTACCCCTAGGCCAGGACACCGGTAAAAAGCTCGAATGAAAGGGAATTATAGTGGAATCCCAGACAACGAGCTGACAGTCATATCATACCAAATCTGCAACTTTAGAGCATGAATATTTTGACATTCTATATCGCGATGGAATGTCTAAATATTCGATGGAATATTTAGACTCCACATTCTTACTTGAAAAGAAAAGGAAATTTCTAGACTAATGAGAAGCTTCAAAGGAGCGTTAAAATCCATTTTCCATTACTGGAGACGATTTGCTGAGAAAAGAGGATTGAAAATCTAGTCCACTAACAGGACAGATGCCTGAATTTTCATGGCGATTTTGTCAAAAAGTAACCATGTTTGTTTATAACTTTTGGCAATAAATTCCTGGATATTTTTGTTTTATGGCCTTAAGAGTTAGAAAACCGTTCTATGTTGCATCATTATACCAAGATTTTTATCGCGTGACGTTATGTAAATTGAAATCAATTAGTTACAAAAATAATTTCAATCTTAAATAAATTTGAAAACGAAACATTTGCTTTGCAACTAACTACTTGTTTGAGAATTTAATTTATTTACTTCAATTTTTAAAACAATTTGTTTTTTTTTAAATGCAAAACTAGTTGTAATAATCATTACAGAAAAACTCAGTTTCTTTCCCTTTATCCTAAATATGAATAAGCCCTTGAAATTTTATTAAAATGTAAAATGTTATTTTTAAAAAAAGTGTTTATTTCACAGGTGTCATTCACTTGCAACCCTGGACTTCCGTGTGATCTCATTTTGACCGCCTTGGCGACAAGTGGAATAGGAATGTGCAAAGGATCTTCGCTAGTGTTGGTATTTCATTCACATCTTGGAATTTTATTCAAATGAACTTTATATGTAAATCCATATGAAGCTAAAACTATTTCAGTAACAAGTAAAACCACTTCACTTATATAGATCTACTTCAGTTAAGTTTCAGCTCATACTTATAAGTTATTTAACAAAACATTGAATTCCACATATTGCTTACATTTATTGATTTATTTTTATGAGCATCGAATTATTATTAAAGCTATGTGGTGTGAATTCTTTTGCAACAGTTCACATATTGGTTTATCGAAACAATCTAGTATAGCACTTCTCGTATGTTATCACTTTTTAGAAAGAATTTAGTTATTAAAATGATTTTTGTTTTTATTGAAAGCTAAATTAAATTAATAAAAAACAATTAAAAAAGTATTATACAAATTACTATATGATCATTACCAATATACGAAAAGTTTGAGTATTTAGCTAAGATTCGATTCAGAAACTTAAAATATTATAATCATATAAATAGATTATTATCTCGTTTTTATACTTTAAAAAGTACTAAAAGAATAATGGAATCTGAGAAAGAAAGTAAATTTCAGGGAATTCCATTTACATTAATTATTTAAATATAATCTAATGGTACCAATAAATGCATTGTAAAAAGGTGGGAAACTTTAAAAAGGAAATTCAAAAGTAGCTGTAGACAGAATTATGCTGGTCGAAATAAAGTAATGTTTAAGTTTTAATTTTAGAAAACAGCAAAAATAAAATCTTTAAAAACACTTTTTTTATTAGTATTCTAAAAAGATATTCGAAAAAAAATTTCTTTTAAAAAAGAGAGGACAAAATTAATCAGCATAACCAAAAAATATTACTGTATTAAAAAACTTGGAACCGAATTGTTTTGGTACTGCAGCTCAGTTAAATTAAAAATTAACATAATTTAATAATGCAATGCTGATTCTAAATAATCTGAAGAATTTCTGCAAAAACAAACTTTGGAACAGAATTATAAGTACTTAACGGAATTTTGGATTGGTTGTGAAAATCGCAAGCCAATTCTTCCTTATTTACAATCGTAGCGAAAATTATGCTCTGTGTGCTAAAGAATTCGCGTTATTATTTGAAGATCAGCATCTGTGCATGCATTGCGCCTTATCGCAATCTTGGAAACGGGAGAGAATTATGTACACTTCCTTTTTACAGTGTGTTGCCTTGCACCGTATGGCTCCAGGAAGAAGACGACTCAACTCAAAGTTCACGTGATCAAGATCAGAAGTTGCAATTCATTTGCGATGAAGAGAAAAAGAGGTACCATTTCCCAATATTTTCCTCGTACTTTCTGCACAAATCAAAACATTCCGATTTCAAAATATTTTCTGAAGTGGATGCGTCTTAAAAATATATGTTACGGTGTTTATATGTAATCGCAACTTCTGGAAAAAATAATAAACATTTTTTTTTCTTTACTAAAAAAATAAGAGCAGCTAACAGATTCGTTTAGTTTGAATGTCGTTAGCTAGTTCTTTTTATCGTGACTTTTAAGATATTTATAGTTTATTTTGAAATAATCCGAAATAATATTTAAATAATTTCTTTCATCCGAAAAATTATTTAAATATTATATATATATATATATATATATATATATATATATATATATATATATATATATATATATATATATATATATATATATATATATATTAGGAATGTTTCTTTTTTGACAAACGTTCTTTAGTTTCCAGACTGACTATTTCAACATTTTTTATGGCTTATTACAGATTTGGAATAAAACATTAATGCTTAACATTGCAAAATTATAAACTGAAAAATATGCAGTTTTTTAATAAGTATTCAAACATATTTTCTTTCTGTGTCATACGGTTGCTTTACTTTATCTTTCAGTAAATTTTCATTAAAAAAAAATGAGACAATGAATCACTAAAACAGAGGCTAATAATATTGCATAGTAAAAAAATAATTTTAAGAAGAATAAAAATTCACAAATTTTAAATCATAAATTTCATTTAACAAAAAAAAAGAAGAATAGTTTTAAAAGATATCAAATACTTAAAAACCTTTGTACGTTATTTATTACCTCCTTATGTATTCACCGTCTCATGGAATGAAAATAATTTTCTCTTTTTTTTATTAATAAAAGATAATAAAATGTCACAAAACAGTCACTGAAGCCTACTTTATGCTTCTTAATAATCTTCCACCAAGGGAGAACATTATTAAGAGTGAATATCTGTGATTATCACATTATTTTAAGAGTGTCTATCGATCATTCATATACTCAAGAATATAGGTTTCTGCAGAAATAAACACATTCTTTCTCCCCTAATTAACACAATATTGTTGTGGGGTCGAGCTGCTTCCATTCCAATGATGGAACTTTCCTCCTATGGGAGTGACAAAATCGTGATGGAAAATACGGTTGTTTTTGTCGTGGTTCTTAGAAATCCATTCTCAAATTCTCATGTTATGCTATGGAAAAGACGGTCATTCAACACTTTTGGGTGCTTTAACTGGTTGAAGATAACTCCTTCTTGTTACAAATTTATTATTAGTACTTCCAGTTGCATATCAAATATGGGGTGAGAACGGAACGATCACCTTCCTGAAAAATGCAGCAGTGATAGTATTCATTGTGCTGACTACATCATGATAATGATTCATTCCTCCTATGGGAATGTAGGTACATAACCATATCCTTCCATATTTGCCCTTAGAACCTCGCTTTAATATTTCTGGAGGTGGCCAGTTATCCAGATATATCGAATGGGTTGAATATTATTTGCTTTGTCCAGGTTTTAATATTGAAAAAAAAATTTTAAAAGAATCCAAACAAAATTGGTTTAAAAGGAAAATTTCAATATCCTAAATAATTATAATATAATGTCTATACATATCACTTAACATTTACAGACATCTCCTTGGCGCAAATGTTATACAACAAAAAATTTAATATTAAAAGGAAAGTTATTAAATGTTATACAATAGTTTAATACGAGCCATTAGATTGAGTGTGTATAATTGTAATCAAAGAATACTTTTATATATTAAATATTATAATATGTAACATTTATCTTATTTCTGGCAATTAAATTGAGAATTTGAACTTAAGTATAACACATTTTGGAAGAACATCAAAAGCTGATTTTTTTCTAGAGCTGTTGTACAAAAGTTTTTAAAAACACAATACAACATTTAATAAAATATTACGTCTAGCAATTTAGAGATAAATTCAAGAAAATGATTGAAAATTTCTGTAATATCTTTATTCAATAAAATGATAACACTAAGGATAAAATATTTTTTTTATATTCACAGAAAGGCAGCCTTTAATTAATACAATTTTCATGAATCCTTATCTAAAGAAAGAATCTATCTAATGAGAAATGAGATTTGAAATATATATATGTAATGATATCTGTAAATTAAATCCTAATTGTTGTCCTAATTTTTATCTTAATCTAGCCCTTATTAACTTCATTCTAAAATGTTCTCTTATTTCCTGATCCAATTCCACCTTTTTCATTTAATTAATACAACAGAATCTCTGTAAAATTGCTGAAATCGATGAGTTCCCAGACTCCGAGTGAAGGAATAAAAATTTGTCGATCTAAACGCATTCTTTTAAAAGATCTCTATAATACCCTTATCTAAATCGACACGTATAAAGAAATAGCTATCAGAATCTCATAACATATAATCATGGGGATAAATATTTCGTTCGCTTTTTTCTCTTTTCACTCTTATGTTGTAATGCAGGCGTAGCTTGTCGCTTCTTGTTTGTACATGGATTATGCCTCTCGAGATGGAATAAAAGCGAAGTTTAAAATTGCAAAAGTGTCTTCTCTCTTCTGCCACGAAACTGCTAAAAAATTATGTGTTTACATATATATATATAGTTCGGAATTGTATAACGAAAAAACTATTTTTGAATCTCGCTTTCATTGTCATAGAATATTTTTGAGTTCCGATCTCAGCTAGCCATTTTATGAGATGATACGATCATTGATTGTGGTTTTAAAGTATTTTGTGAATGAATAAACCACAAAAGTATTAAAACTGCTGCGATTACATTTCACTTACCAGTTTTATCGTTTTTCATTCTTACGATTTCAATTTTTGAGATATCTATTTGAGAAAAGATGACGATAACTTTTTTTATGAAGAATCTTCACTCACCTTATTGAAATGTCACATTCTTTTCTGATGAAGAGTTTATTCACTTCAGAATTTTTTTTTATTACTCTGAAGAATGTATCAAATGTTGTTCTTCCGGTATAAATGGCTGGTAGGAGATTGATGAGATATAATCGACTCGTAATGCTTTGGAAAAGTCAAAGACTGTTGACGTCAGGTCATTGCTATATTGAACGGGCAGTTCATTTTAAGTCATGTTGAAATATGATTTCTAAAGTAGCAATTACCAGAACAATGTAGCAAGTGACCACATATCGCAATACGATTGTGTGGTGAAAAAAAATGTCATAAAAGGAAGGAAAAGTATTTATCATGCGGTTGTTTTGACGCGCAGAATATCTGTAATATATTAATAAATATTTTAAATGTTGTAAGCAATTATAATTGTTTGAGTCAATTGTACTTTTGAGAAAATTACGAAATTTAAATTTTTATACAATTGCTCCAGTTATCTGTCATGTTTAGTAAAATAACTGTAATACAATAGCATTTTAACCCTCTGACTGCGAACATTTTCATTCTTTTTTTGATGCAATGTTTCCATACAAGTTAAAATGTTTTTTAAATGAAGCGAACTGTCATTGTACGCTAGCCAATAATATCATGATAAATTTAAAATGCACAACAGCGAAACACACCAGTGATAAACTCTAAAAATGCACAATACGAGAGTTGCAGCAAAAAAGTGATTGACTCTTCCAACCTGTGAAAATTGTGGGATAAACAATTGAAGAGTTAAAAAAATCGGCTCCTCTATATTCCAAACTGACCGAGTTATGAGTCTTGAAATTTCTTCATTTTAAGCTTTTTTTGATCATTTAAAGGGCTGACTCAAGTAAAATATATCAATTAGTGGATGTCTTTTCTTCAAGACGACTGCTGATTGGCTTAATATAATGATAACCGATTTTTCATAACACGGCAAATTTTAGTAGTATCTCAGTAGAATTTTACTGCATGTATATCAGAATTATTTCAAAAAAATAATTAATAATACCAGATCATTGTATAAAAATTAAGATAACATTATTTCTCAGTATTTCATTTATTGAACATTAACAAAAAAAGAATTCTTTACATGACTTAGAGCTTTTTTAATTCTTTTTTTAATAAAAATGTGGTGAATTTTTAAATCCTGCATAACTGAGCTTTAGATCTTAGTCTGGGTTTTCTTTATCTTTTCTAAAATCCTCAGAAGAATTAAAATATAAGTGCCCATTTTAAACCAAGGACCTATAAATAAGAAATGTAAAGTGTAAGGGGGTTGTAGTTTATTAAATTAAACTAAATTTAAATAATAACAACATATTTAATTATAAATAAAATTTCTATTCATAGTTATATTTTTGTCTTAAAATATCGACCGTTTTTTGCATTTGTGCGCCAACAAGTGCTATGACTATCTTTATTGTCCGATTATTAATGAATTGTCAACGAATGAAAATATAATGTTTGTTAATCAAACTAAAATATATATATATATATAATAATCATTATGTATTATATTATTATCTTTTTAAAAAGTTTTCTTCGAAATTTTTCTATTAATATTATAATACTTATCATATGTTTTCAACATGATAGTTCTTATAAACCTATATTTGATAATATTTATAAGTCTGTCTGTAAATTGTATAATCCAAAAAGGGGTCAAAATATTTTAAAAGACAAATTATTGGAATCCAGATTACAAAATTTTACATGCTGTCACTTTTTGCATAGTTGATTCTTATTAGGACAGAACTACGAAAATTTTATTTAAATTTTTAATTCTGAGGATATTATCGCATATAAGCCCATTTTAGACTACTTTAAAATTAAAAAAAAAAACATTAGTTCTTTTCAGTTATAACAAATTTATTTTAAATCAATTTTTTTTTCCTTTTAAGGTAAAATTATCTCAAAAATATTTTTATATTAATGATTTTTCTTCAAATAATTTATTACATAAATTTTTTGAAGGAAAAATTTATGTAATAAATAATTTATGTCTATATGTGAATATTTTAATAACTTATATGCGACTAATCAAAATTCAATATTAGATTTTTCAGTTTATAATCGGCTAAGGCTTTAATATTCTTCAAAATTTTTGATGGGGTTTGGACATAATGCATTTAGGCTCTAATTTTTTTTTTTTTTAATAAATTCTGTGATTGCGCACAGAATATATCAGCTATGGTAATAAATTAAAACGAAGAAAATAGATCCGAATAAATAAAGTGTGAAATATTATCATGATACTAAGTTTCAGATTAGAGATTCTAACAACCTTTAATTTAAAAAAAAAAATTTTTTTCAGTGAAAGCGATTCCTCGACACTTTCCAAAACAAAAACAGAAGTGAAGAAGGCCTTTAAAAATTTTAAAGATATGCAGAAGAAATTTCTAAAAACAGTCACTGCTAGACTTACAGTTGCTCAGGTATTTTTTTTTCTCCTTTTCCTATGCACTTGTTTGACTATTATCTAGTTTAAATTGTTATATTTAATTACATATATTTTTTATCTTAGGTAAGGGGTTGTTCTTCCATTTGCTCCATTTTTCAAATAAACCTACAGAAAGTTTATTAAATATATTGTACCAAGAACTCTTGTTTTGATTGGGACAATATTTGTGCTTGTTTCCGTTGTTTTAAATTCAAAACTATTGGTAATTTTTTTCCGTTGTAAACTGGATTTGAAGTTTCTTTTAATTAAACCTTATATCACAGCATTATGCGTTCTAATAAATCAAATTAGTTCTACTTAAATGTAAAGCCCTCTTATTTTAATATAAATAAATGAATTTAATATCCAATTTATTTTAATATTCACAAATTAATTTACACATTCAAATATTACAAAGCATTTTTTCACCACCCTTATAATTCAATTGTGAATTGGTCCACAAATTTTCTTTATATTATTCTGTTTATTTTCCGTGCGCCGTTAATACAATGCAATATTAGACCAATATGTCAATATATTGGATGTTCAAATGTTTTGGTGGCAAGTTTAGAGGGTTTTTAGACGTCACAAAGTGTAAAATTGTGATAAAACACAATATAACAAACGACGTTCTATGGTAGTATAGATATAATTGGGTTTTTGAAATTTTTTTTATTGGTCACTAATTAATTTAATTAATAAATTAGTAAATAATTTAATTATATATTAGTTAATAAATTTAATTAATAAATTATTAAAAAAAATTTTAATTAATAAAATGACGTTCAGGCCCATATTAAACACAAATAGCTCGTTGTCTTGATTTTGGTAGTAGGAGAATTCGTTGATGTAAAAAATCCGGACTTGTTAGAGTAGTATATGCAATGGATATATATTGATAGATAAAATTTTATTGAGTCATTTATATGCTTTTCACATTCTTATCATTCGATTGTTATTTATATCATCACATGACTATAGTAGAAAAGTAAAAATAAAGTATTAGAGCGAGATTTATTCATTTTACAGGTAGTTGACGGTGTCAGAGCTGGAGCGGAACCTACATTCGACTTCATCATGTTTGTTCTTATAGCCAGGTGAGTAGTTGCTAAACTGAGCTATATATAAATGAAAAAGTGATAAAGAAGTGACATCATCAAATGTTTTATAGCATAAGTTCTCAAACTGTGAATCGCAGCAAGATCTTGAATGTATACATATCTTTTCCTAACTTGCAAAAAGTGTATTTAGGAGCTGAAATAATATTAATAGGCTTGGATTCTTCATCAAATCACGAATTATTAAAGTTGTTCTTCCAAAATTGTATTTTATGATAAATCTTTTTTCATTTATGAAAGTCTCTTTCTGATCTACAAAACTTTTTTTATTAAAAAATACATGTTTTTTATCTCTGGAAATATTGAATGTGACGAAGACGAAGTGGATAGCTATATAGAAAATAGAAATAGAAAGTTTCATAAAAAGTTGGTTGTAATTGCTTAAAAGTTTGGAAACTTTTGCTTTATAACTTTACAATTGATATTATTTATAAAAGTTTTTAAAATTTTGTATCAAAATTTTCGCTAAATGTGAATCTTATGATGAACTTATTACACGAAAACAGTCAGTGTCCAGCCGAAATGGATAATGAGAAATTTTGAACTTGTGCTCTGTTCTAACTAGTAAAGGGAGAAAAAAATATTTCATAAATTCTGTTTTAAAATAAGTTGATTGATTTTCTTAAAAATGTTTTTAATAGTTTATTTTTTTATATGCATGAAGATTTAAAAAATCTGCATTAATTATTTTATTAATCACAATATTTCTTTATATATCCACAAAAGTGTCCGAAATCAGTGAAGTTGTATCAAAATCTCAATCAATTTGCAAGATTTATCTTGATTTGTGCTTAATTCATATAATTAGAATTTCTGCTTTAAATATTAACATCCGATTTCTGAGATGTCGTTCTGAGCTTTTACCTTTGAATGAATCTAAAAGAATTTCATCTAATAAAAAAATAAAATAATTTCTAACTCACCTACTTGATGAGAAGCAAAGAAAAAAGATATAGACGACATAATTAATAAAAGAAAAGAGAAAGAAAATTTTAACGGAAAAAAAAAAGAAATCGAAAGAGAAAAATGCGAAGAAGATTTTGAATTAACATACAGATTCCAAAAAAATAGAACGATTTTTGGTTTAGCTTGTGGCGATAAGTACAACAATTCTGATGATATATTTTGTAATATTATAATATATCGACATCCCATTATGAAGTAATGGCAGGGTTATTTCGGGATAGAAGACGCAATTTTGAACAGCTGTTAGATGACGGAGATCATGCCAAAACCACCGATTAGTGCCCGAACTAGCATCTCTTTTCCTTCTCCGGTGGTGGGGGGTGCTTCACAGAATTAGCATACAATGATTACAATGAAGTTCTTCAGAGATATCGGGTTTCGAACCTGGGCACTTCAACCCCACAGCCAGGACATAACAAATAAGCCTCCACGGTCCATAATTCTGATGATGATGGAGATTGCAAAATATGAGGATAGGAAACAGTATATCATTTGATTACTTTAACTACAAATCTAATACAGATAGGCGAATATGTCGAATGGTTAAATATTTTTATCTTTATTTTACTGTAAATCACGTGATATCATTTATTACCATTGTATCGAGAGATAATAATTTCCAAATGTTTTATATATTTCAAATAATAAAACAAGAATAAATAGACACTAATTTTAAAAGTCTTTGTTTTAATTGTTACAAATTGACCCATATCCGCGGCAAGTTGCAACAGCCTTCAAGTTTTAAAAAAAACATTTCTGGAGTTAACTTCAACAAAATTATTGAACTATGCCTATTATGAAAGAATAGTTAAATTATCAAAAAAAGTAGTTCTATTCAAAAAATCACAAATACTTAAAAAAAAAAAAACCATAGACATTTTCCCAAATATTGTTACAACTAGCTCCTCTAAAGAATGATCAAGAACATAAAACAAATTTACAAGCGTTCAAACTAGAAGTTGTTTTAATCCCTTGACAAGTACTCAAATTTAGTGTTTTTTAAATTGAAGGATTTCGATATTAAATAGACCAAAGAACCTTTCTTATTGAAATATTTATGTTTAAGACATATTGTTCATAAGTTCAAGATCCAAGAAATTTATCTTCATAAATCAACACTTTAACAAAAAAAAATTACTTGACAAAACATACAAACTGTAACTATATGTTATCTCTGTCAGTTTGAAACAATTGAATATTTGTGCAGTACACCTATTTACAGAAGGATAATTTACAACAACTTTTCTGCAAACATTCCAAGTATGATTGTTTGTGTATGATATTGACAAACATTTCAGTTTTTATACATTTCAGAAGAATTTTTGCAAAAAAAAAAAAAAAAAAAAAACTGAATGTCAGAATTAACGTGATTTTTATATGTCTTTATGGTGGTATTTTTTGGTGGGAAAATGGTTTCTTAATAATCAGCTTTATTATTTTTGTAATTTAGAAAGAAAAGGCAGTGAGAAAATTTAATTAAAATATAGTCAGAATTATTGTGATTTACAAACGTATTAATAATGCTTTCTGGCTTATTTAAACACTCCATTATTCCACACTTACATCGATAGTATTTTAAGAATTGTAATAGACGCTTTTACTTAAAAATCATTTTATATTTATTATTGGTTATATCGATGCTAAACTTATTTTCTGCGATAATAATTTCATTTGCAACATGCATGATAAAAATCGAGCAAAATATTCAACAGGGCAGATTATTGGACCTATAACTACTACTTTTTAGGTAGTAAGCACTCACCGAGAAAGGTTTTATCTCAAACTTAAATTACATCTTTAATATGAAATTAATCGAATATTAATATTTTCTTTATTAACCTTGGAGCATATTATTATAGAAAAGCCCTTTTTATCTTCATATGAATATTTGAATATTTAGTTTATTATTTGTATTAATTTTATTTTCAGGTATTTTTTAAACATTTGTTGTTTAATATAATTTTTTTGAAACATTTGAAAGTTTATTTTATATTAACATTTTTTATTGCGTTAATTGTTAGATTTATACTTACTCGTAGTGATAATATTAAACACATTTTTTTGTAAAATTATCTTTGATATATAATTAATTGTAAATTTTAAAATTAATTAATGATAAATTAATCTAGCCTTTGATAGCGAAGAAATATATTAGCCAAACAATTATCAAATGTTATCATGCTATTATGTGTCAAGCTATGCGTCGAATATTTTTATTGCTTTTCATTTATTCTTCTATAAAAATAGATGCAGCTTATTCTTTTCTTTCTTTTTCAGCATGATCGCTGCCCTAGGCCTCTTAGAGAATAGTTCTGTCATCATCGTCGCTTCCATGCTCATCTCACCCATCATGGTGAGTAATACATGGTGAGTACCAAGAGGACATGGCCCAAGACTCACTATATATTTCAATCTTTTGATTTTTTTTATTATTGTATGAAGAATAAAGTTCCTTAACCTAAATTGCTCCTAAGAAATTCTTGTTTCCATAAAATTGTGAGAATTCAAAATATTTTTATGTCATTAAACTGTTAATATTTAATTTTAAAGTATTATAAATATAAAGCGTTGTTAAAGAATACTCCTTGATGCAGAGTACGGGGTTCTTAAACTGTTGTGATTGTATTACCCATTGGTGTAAAATATCCAGTCAAGAATTCTTGATAAAAGAGAAATATGACATATTTTGTAGATATTATTTTACGCTGATCTTCTGTTGGTCAAAGGGACCTAAGTAGTATCTGAGATGCATCAATTTGCAGTTTCTTGATGGAATTTCAAGGAAAGTCAGAAGAAAATCCATCAGTCAGCTCGAATCATTAGTCAAGAACTTACGAAAAACTGAAAATATGGCGTTTTCTTTTGGTTGAAGGCATTCCAAAGCTTCCAAGTAGCACTTAAAATAGAAATCTGACCTAATGCCAATGTATAGCTATTTAAAGGCCTTTCAGGGATAGTTTAGCTAACTTTGTATTTCGCTTGGTGGAAAACCTTCAGTAACAAGCTTGATCGCAGTTTGGAATTCCCTACTAAAGAGTTCATTGATTGACTAATTTTTGAAAAATGCTGTTTAAAACCACAATCAGATATCAGAACCTATAATTTATAATCCAAATTCCTGAAATTTGATCCCACCATATCAATTGTGAGATGGAATAATGTATTCATTGTATGTGAAATAGTTTAGTATTATTCAGTTTGAAACTTGACTTAACAAAGACTCAAGCATTAAAATGACCAAAACTGAATGCATTGAAAAAGATTTTGTTTATCATAATTTAGAAGGAATCAAATTTTTTCACAGACAATCTTTTTTCCCTCAATTTCATTTCCTTGGAAATGCAGTGAAAATGGTGTCGATTCTGGACTTTGAAAAGAAATAAGAAAATGAAATGACGCATAAATTAAGAAAATAAATTACTAGTTAAACTTTTTAAACTGCTAAAAAGTTTAATTTGCTGTTATCAAATTAAACTTTTAAATTTAATTCAGCATTTCAATTAAATGAGATAATTTCTAAAATAAAATAACTTCTTAGATTTTTTTATTGTAAACTTTTGAAGATTTGATCTCTCAATCGGAGTTTAAATCAGTAATTAACAGAATTCATTCTAGAACAAAAAAGGTTATATTTCAAAACATATGTTGAAAGGGTAGTCAGAATATTTAACAAATTTCAACAGTGTCTATTTGTTTCTTAGAAGAGAGCATTATATCACTGCTTTAATTAGAAAAAATTATACTAAACGGTTTTTTTAAAGTTTTCTGATTTTGGCATTTTATCTCAATCATACGATAATTATCCTATTTTTTTTGATAAAATATACTTGTCAGAATGGGGCAGTTTTATGGTGAGAATTTGTTCACAGGGCCCCATCATGGCTGGTACATTTGGAGCCGTCATTCGAGACCGATCATTAAGAAATCTTGGCATAAAAACAGAAATACTTGGTCTCTTTCTTTGTATGGTTATAGGTGAGTTATAATTTGATACATTCCATTTATAATAGCATGTTAATCATATTTCATTAAATACCTATCAAATATTTCGGACGCAGAAATTTTCTATTAAAGTTTTTATATTATAAAAGTGCAGGGTGTTCATAATTTAAGCTAACTTGTTCAAACCTATCACAAGCCATAAGCATCCAAGAAAACATGTGGAACTGTTGACAACTTATTAAAGAAAAGGAAAAACATTCATCGAAAGAATTAATTCAAAATATAGCCGGCGCCTTACCATGAAAACATGTACAGGCACTTTTTCTCAATGAGATGCATAAATATAATAAAATCTGCAACTTTTAACCGAAAACGTTATTTTAGTATATTCATCACTCACAGTGATACTGGGTATAGATGTTGATTTTCCTTTTTTTCTTTAAGAGGATTGAAACGAATACAATCACTACCAAATGACTTCAAAAGAAGTAACTTGAGTTTGAAGAAATAGAATAGATGTTTGCTCATCCTCAAAGTTTTTGTTAAGAGGAGATTGCTATTTAAATAACTGATTTTAGAGAGTCTTTACTTTCAGGTCAACATTCAACAAAGTCTCTCTGAATGTTTGTTAACTTTATAGCAACTTTGTCAAAAAGCATTTAACATGTATAAAGTGTTGCATCATTTCGCGCATAAAGCATTGAACTGCAAATTTTCCCGGTAATCGTTTTCTGATTGTCATTTTTTGAATTAACATTTTTAAATACGTTGCATATTTTCGCCATTTTTTCATAAGTCATCCTCAATATTTCGCAGTTTTAAAATAACTTTTAACACAGAGATATTATAGTTTAATGTAGTTTTCTAATCATCAAAACTTTCTAATAATATGTATGAAACCTTTAGCTGTGAAATAAGGAGAATATTATTTTTCATTCTAAAATATTTTCGATCGCTTTTTCAAACATTGTCTCGGCTAATAATAACGGCGAATGTGTAAGTAAAATGTTTACAGGCAATTTAACTTACGTTTACATAAGTTAAACTTATGTTTAACTTAACCAAACTGGGAACATGCATATTTTGGAGTGCGGAAATCTGCACACCGGAACGATTTTTTGAAATTTTAATTAATCAGAATTGAATCAAAATTCCGATGGTTATTCGACATAAGATCTGATAAATGAGCATTCAAGTACCTTTATTTATTTATTTTTAATTCATTTTAAAATAACATTTTAAGCTTATTTTACAACAATATATTCCTTAGCTGAAGTGAAACTGAAATCGTTTTCATTGTTGCTACTTATACTTCATTTTGGCTTTTTTTTATCCATCGTTAATGATTAGGTTTCAGCATAAGATATGCACTTAATATAAATTTGAAAACTTTTGTAACTGTAATTATAGTTTAAATCCAAAATCAAGCAACGGTGAAAATTTTTAAAGTGCTTCTGAATGTTGCGGTTTTTTACTATACTATAATTGGTTGTATAAAGATATAAGCAGAAAATTATGGAAATTCCTAGTACAATAGTAAAAACAGTGTAAGGATTCTAAAATAGGATGAGTTATATGTGTATACTGAAATTTGTTTAAATATATTTTGCTTAGGAAGCCATTAAAACCAAGTTACACAAAATATGTTATTGAAATCTTCGACAACCATTAATTCCTGCAAACCTTCTCCAATATTATATTACCTAGTATTCAATATTTTTATTTTTATATTAGATACACTACAGAAAATTATATTAGTAAGCTTTCACCATAGTAGATTAATTATGCAATCATTAAAGTAATTACAGTTTTTTAACCTTTTTGTTTAATTTTATGAAGTCTTAATTTTTATTGTCTAGGATTCACGCTTGGTTTATTAAGTGAAGCGTTAAATTCCATCTGGGGTAGTAAAGATTGGCCAAATTCAGAAATGATCAGCAGGTAAATAATTCCTTTTTTTTAATAAATTCTATTCCTTCATTGCTATGCCCTTACGGCATATATGCATCCAATTAGTACTTTACAAACAAACATTAATATATTTTAAAGTACCATAATCCGATACAACAATTGCATATAATCTATAAATCTCTCAGTGGATTCTATAGTTATAATCAACAAGATTATACATTTTCAAACAGGAAACTGGCATCTAATTCGATAGCAGAGAAAACAAACCGGCTAAAGAGTTAATAAGAAAATAAAAAAGAATCTCATTATCCAGCTAGAAAAATTTCTCTTTACAGTTAGACATTTTGAAATGTGTATAAATAGAATTTCGAAAGTTTCTAAAAGATAATTTCTTTTTATAAAAAAACTTTCGATTTTAAAATGCAAATTTTAGGGAAGAATTCCTATTGAAATATCTACAAATGTCCGTTTCATTCCAGGTTAAAGTTTTACATGTCAATTATATTTGTATTAACATACGCTTTTTCAGTTATAATTCGAAACTACAGTAATAATTTTATATCTTAATTTCTTTCATCATGTATTCATAAATCAGAAAAAAAGCAAACTTACCTCTCAAGAATTAATCCATATCAATTGATCACCTCCTTCTGAAGGTACAGCAGATATAGTTCAGGATACACTTCGCAATTACTGTTTGTTTCAGGATTCCGAGACTAGTACTTTTCGATGATTCTACTTCGTTAAGAGGGGGTACACGAAAAGACGAGCGATTATTATGTTCCAACATCCACGAATATTCTGAGTACATCCTATTGCTAAATATAAACATCTCTTTTCATCTTTCACCTTACCTCTTTTTTAGACAAAATAAACGTTTCCTGACGCATGCGCAAAAGCGCGAAGGATTTTCGAATCCAAGAATAAACAGTAAGCATCGTGATTTGATGACGAAGATGGCATTTTCCTGTCTATGCTATCATACATTACATACGTAATATGAAGGGCGTTGGTTTGCAATGTATTTAACGTATCCAATGCAACGTGTAATCATTGTTATGGAATTTAGTTTTGAACCCGAGATCCTTCGATTTAGTATCCTGGGAAAATGTTATTGTGTCACAGCAGATATTTGTGCCGGCTTCCTGGCATAGGGGTAGCTCGTCTTCCCCGTGATCTGGGCGTCCTGGGTTCGAGTTCCGGTTTGGGCATGGTTGTTCTTCCGTTGTTCTATTTGTGAGATGTGTGAATGTGCCCTCCTGTAAAAAGGGGTTATGCAAGCGAATGAGTGACGCGTGAGTAGCAAAGTCGTACTCTTGGCCCTAGTTGGCACTACTATAAAAACAAGAGACGCACCCCCACCGGCTTAAATCGATGTCTTCGTAACAGCGGGCTTGTCCATGGCAAGTGCCATAAGAAACAACACAGATATTTGTTCGCTATAACAGTTAGAAATTTTCATTTTGGGAAGAATATATGATTACAAATAAATTTTAATAAGCACCTTTTGATAATATCAGTCAAGTTTAATAGCTTAAAAGCAAAATACTTTAAGTTAATTTGACAAATACATTTCAAACATTTTGTTAAACATTCGAACCGTACAGACTCCGAAATTTTCCCATCTTTCGTCACATTATGATTCAAATTTACAATTGGCGTTTCATACAGCATTTAGTTAGTTGAAAACGGGAAATAAATCTAATAAATAAAAGAATTAAAAACATTTTGATTGTATTTCGTTCTGTGGGATTTCATTATGAAATGGATTGTTTTAAAATTAAACTTAATCCACCGTCCCATCATTTGCATTTTTATTTTATAAAAGTAAAATTCAAAAATATAAGAGTAAATTCTTTTAAAATCATAAAGGAATGTATTCACTGCATAAACGATTTAACACATATAGTTTGAAATAATTCAAAGTAAGTAGCAATTTAAATTGTTAATAAAACTAATATATTACTTTCAAGGTTTAAATATTACTTTCCAGCAATGGGTGTTATAGTCAGAAGAATATTTCAGTCGGCATAGGAACAAGCTATATAATTTTTTACGAATTCATGAAAGCTTATTTTCGAGTAAAAATCCATTTAGAGTCAGTTTTGTTATATTTTTAGGAACTTTTTATCTAGTAGTTTAGAGCTTTGATAGTCAATATAAAGATTTTTATCCCAGTGATTAATTGTAGTAACACACTTAATAGCGTACATTTTTTAAGTAAGAATGACAACAAAAACAAAATGAAAATTCCCCTAAAAGTATTAAATAAGTGTTAAAAATAATCCACTAATAAATATTATTATCCATTTATAGTTAGGAAGAATATATAATCTAATTAAACTGCAAAATTCTACAATTCTTCCTGTTCATCAAAAATGTATTAACGTTGTGGGAAGTAATGATAGGAACTTCAAACAAGATATAATATTTAAAAATTCTTTCTTTATTTAAAACTTCTGATAAAGATTCTGAACTTTTATACTAATTCCTGACATTAATAATTATAATAATTGGCTGAAAAATAATAAATAAAGCTAATAAAATCTCATTTCTTGTAGGGGTCAAGAACGCAGCTTGTGGGTAGGTGTGCTGATTGCCCTCCCTTCTGGAGCTGGAGTGGCCCTCTCCATTCTCGGTGGAAATGCAGGTTGTTTAGTGGGAGTGGCTATTTCTGCTTCTCTCTTACCACCAGCAGTCAATGCAGTAAGCTTTCTCTTTCTTTTCAATTTGCATATCAAGAACTTAAATATGATTATTTTATTTGAATTATATATAAATGAAAGTCTTGGGAATAATTCTAATTTTCATTCCAATTATTTTATGATTAATTAAGCAAATATTAATAAAATAAAAATATGTTTAGGTTTATCTTTATTTCATTACTAATGTAGTTTGAAGAGATATATTTTGGGAGAGATATCACAGTTTTGGACAGTGGTCAGCGGCCGAAAACATTTGCGTTTGCAGCCATTTTTTTTTATCCATATGTATGCGAAATTTTCAACGGAATCGGATCTTAGACTCGTGGTTCTTCGGTCTTGGAAGACGATTTTGTTTTTAGACAAAAGGGTCATTTAAGTATTGAAAAGCATCTGTTACTTTGAATTTAATAGTTAGCAGTAACCAAAATTCATTATTAAAATTTTTAACACTTGAATAATTAAATGGTATTTAGAAACTTATGAATGCGCTTTTATTATTTTTTATTCTTATTGTAAAGGCTTTAATAATTTGATGTCGTCAATATTATTCGCATTTTTGGAATTCTATTAAAATATTTTTCTAGTTATATCATCTTATACCTGATGGGTTTAATTTTTGGCATTACTAAACCAAAAGTAATGCAGAGAATCCCAGAAAATATTATATTTATCTACACATCGAGTTAAAATCCATGAAAATTTTCGAATAACATTCATTCGTTTTTCTTTCTAAGATTTAGTGGAAAACTAATTTCATTTTTTTCCCTACACATTTGCAATCTTCCTCAACCAAAAATTCAAATGCTGAATTTAAATAAATTAAGGCATTTATTTCTACAGGGTCTCCTATGGGGAATGGCGACAGTTCGAGCTCTGAGAGCACAAGACGAGCAATTCGAATACGTAAGTTGCTTTAGCTTGTTGTGGACTTTTCTTTTTGTTATTCATTTAAGAAACTATTTATTTATCATTGATATTCTTTCCTTATAATAATAATTAAATTATAAATTCATATTGTTAATTCATTTAATTCAATACATTTAATGAAAAAAAAATGGAGAATACCTTCTTTTTAATACAATGTAAAGTGAGCAGTTTTAAATTTCAATTGTTTTTTTTTCTTTTAGGCTTTAAATTATAATTAACTTTTATGAATATAGTTTAATTTTTCTCAAATTTATTATGAGATGACATCACTGCATGGAAAAAAATTAGATAAACTTATCGCTTAACTTATAATTAAGTTCTAATGTTAAAATATCCTTACATAATTTCAAAGCTCCAGCTCATTAGGAAGTAATTTTAAAAAAATCCTTTTTTTAGATATGTTAGAGAAGGCAAGTTAAATAAAAGTGTTTTAAAAACGTAAACGCCATCTATCTTCTAATTTGTAAATAAATATATTTCGAAAAATACTTTATTAAAAAAAGCCTAAATAGAACAAACTTTTCTCAACACAAGATTAGAAAAGAGGTTTAGAGTGTAAATTGTGCAGGTAATGTAATATTTATAAAAACCTTAACGTTTAATGTTTTTAATATTAAACTTTTAATACTTAAACATTATTACTGATTCTCGGTGATTGCTTTCACTAATATTTTGACCATTTATCTAAATTTTGAATTTTTCAGTTTGATATCTTAGAATTTATTAAGATTATTGAAATTTATTTTTCCTGAAAAAATTATCTAACTAAAATAAGAATTTTTGTTAGAAACATTTTGCATTTGAAGACCAACCGATTTTTGTGTATTGTATAATTTGTCTATATATAGACTACTTGGTTGCCCTTTCTTATAGAATAGTACAGGAAAATCTGAGTTGCCAACGCAGCACGAACGAGGAATTTATTTTGTATGGTTTTAATGAATTTTTTACATATATAAAACATATTATTAGTTGGAATTGATAAAATTACATTAGAAAGAATGATTGGATTTCCATAAACAAATGAAAGAATAAAAGTATTTGAATTGTGATTGAAGAAGGCAAATTGATTCTTCAGGAAATGGCGAAATTTTATAGTATCACACAGTTCAAATCCACATGTTTGATCAAAAAACATATACAGATACAGTATATATACAGTACATCTGTATATGTACAACGACATATACAGATACAGTATATGTCGTCCCCAATAAAAGGTCATAGAATATTATTTATAAATAGCAATAAATATTTAAAATTTTAATGTTTGTTATTTTGTTACTACAACAAGCGTCACCGATTTCAAGTTTTAATACAATTAAAAATTATTATTTGGTTCGAAATAAACTGTACTATTTTTGTTCTCTTAATAGGTGCGGGTGGATGGGACGTTGCGCCTTTACAAGCCTTCCCTAACGCCACCTGTTAATTACGAGATTAATTATTTCTCAGAAATGGACCGCGAATGCGCTGTCTTGGGGCTTGTATCTTTATCTTTGGCTTTAGTCAATATTGTCTGCATCTTCCTCTCTGCGATGGTCGTCTTAAAGGTAGGTATCGGAGAACTTATTTGTATTTGATTTTATTTGTTTTCAAAGATTATCGTACGACACTGGGTCTAGAAACGTGAAAATATCCATAAATGGAGGTGATCATGTTAAAAAAAAAGAATATTAAAATAAAGTTTTCTTAAAAGCATGTTTTTCTTACGGTACTAAAAACCATTTTTTCCCCGAAAATCTGGAGGTCAAAGCAAAAATCGTAAAAGGCACTGGTACAAAAACTTTGTGTGAATTGAAATTTTATTCCTTTTTATAGCATATTTTAATACATAACGAATGTTTAAGTACAACCATGCTTTGAATGCTTATTTTCTGTTTACTTTTTTTATCATTTTGCCGTCAGCATCTCATGGTATCATGATGCATTCTTTAACATTCAAATTTTTGACAAAAAAAAAAAAAAAAAAAACTATTTTCTAGCTTTTAATGAACAAAAAATTGTGCTTTTTAAAATCCTTTTTTTTCCTACCATTTATACATAATTAATTTTATAACACCTCATAACAATATTTTGGAATCTTTTAAGAAATATTTATCAAATTATTTTCTAATTGACTATACCAATCTCTAGTCCGAAGTGTCATAGCTTGATAATGTTTTAGTCTTGATTCATTTATTTTGATTGCATGAATTGTCACATTCAATACAGGTGTACATAAAGATTTGTACACCATTAAATTTACAGAAAGAATATCAGCTTTAAAACATTTTTTATTATTAAAATAACCACACTGATTATTGTGGCACACTAAGTTGTGTGAAAATAAATTGATATCTCCGAAAATTCAATTTTTGAATGTTAGAATGGTGAAAAAATAATTCTTGTTCATAATATATCAGAAGTTGTTAAGAAAAAAAAACAATAAATTTATGCTTAGTTTTTAATTAAAAATCCAATACAAATTTCGAAAACCCTTTTTTTAGTGAACATATGCAAACCAAGAATAACTACGCGTTAAATATGATAGTTCTATATCCAACAATGTTTCTTATATAACATTTTGAGCGAATTTTACATCCTCACTTCGCCTGGCACAATTTACAGATATTGCATAAGTTAAGTAGTTAAGTATAAGACAGTATAAGTTATTATCATATTATTAAGAAATCAGTTGATGTCAGAAAAACAGGATCAAAATAGAACACGACAAATCTTCAGAATTTTAGCCTACTCTGCAATGAACATCTATTAAAGCGAAAAACTTGGTAGAAGTATTGAAAAGAGACTATAATTAATTATAAGATATTAAAATCTTGCATTCATAAAATCAAAAATTTAATGGATAAAAAAAGGAAAGACGTCGAATATGTCGGTGATACGACAAACATTATTAAAAATAGAAAATAAATTTTTCTGGGAGAGAGTAAAATGTTTCCGTTTCGATGAAATCAATCTCTGTCTAAATCCCACATTAACGGCTATGAAACTTGTAAACATGATAATGAGTATAGGCTGGATACCATGAGCAAATTGAGTCACACATCATGCTTAATACAATATGCCTGATGCAATCGTTTAAATGTTTTATAAGACAAACCGTTCAATCTAGAACTATCAAATTTAGCTCGTAGTTACTTCTTGGTAAGTAAATTCTCTATAATAAAGAACGTATTAGATTTTTGATTAGACTTTTTTTATGAAAAATTAATCAAAACTTTTAATATTTCTCCTCAATAACTTCAAAGAACTATGTTTATATTACTTTGGAATTAAATAAAGTAATTTTATTAAGCTTTTAGTGGCTTTAATTTTATTCAAATGGAATTTTTTATTGATAATTTTAATTAATTTAAAATATTTGTAAATTTTATTTTACAATAAGACTTTTTATAATTTGAGCAATTGGGTTTGCAGATAAACTTTACACAATGATATTGAATACAGTTTTTGTGTTTACATATAGTTGCTGTAATATAGAAAACACTTTGAAAAAAAATATTATAATGACATATGAATGAAACTTAAAAAATTAACATTCTATGATACTTATGACTAAAAATATAAATTTACATCATATTTTTTAAAACGAAAAATTAATCTTTTCAAAAAATTGTAGATTTACTTAAATATGAGATTGATATTTACTTCAGTCTCATAGGTCACTGAGAAGAATGTTTCGATATACTTACTTCAGAATATTTTGTAAATTTGCATTAGTCATTTATCTCTATAATTTTAAATCATCTCATAAAATAGATAGCTGATACTGTATTCTTTTATTTTCAGTTCAAAAATTTTCTTTTCTTTTTAGATTAAAGAAGTAGCACCAAGAACGAGCGTTGCAAAAACATCCAGATTTTGGAAAGAAGACATCAAAGTGAGGCATTTACTTGATTTTTTCCCTTTTTTTATTTATGTTTATTATTAATTTTTAACTTTATGTTTATTAATAACTTATTAATTTTTATTTATGTTTTTTATAGTAATACAAATTTTATCATTTAGTCACATTAAAAATAAATTTTTGATTAACACTCAATATTAGAATTTGTTCATTTGTCTGATAATACTTTAAATAAAACATTTTATGAATTGCTCCAAAAGAATTTATGTATAAACAAAATAAACATGGAGAATCATAAACTATGAAAAAGTTGTATTAGAAGTCAAATTTTAGATCGAAATCCTTAATTATGAGAGGAATTAGTAAAATTAGAGAATTGATGTGAAATGAATAATGCACCATAGAGAATTATAAAACTGAATTTATTTTATAGAAACTTAATAGGTTGAAGATATCAGGCATATTATTCAGTGGAAAATTTCACATATTCAAAATAATTAATCAAAATAATTCAAAAATTTGAATTTTTTAAGAAGAATTATTTCAATTAAAATGGAGCAGTTCGTTTCCATATTTATAAATAATAAATCTTATTTCTGTACAGATTGCAAGAGATTACAATTCTACAATGCCAGCTGCTGAGGCCGACGAATTAGGGAAACAGTTTCTGGCTGAGTGGGCTGTAAGTAATTTCAAATAACTTTTCCTTATTATTTGAGTTTGTTCTCTTTCTAATACAATAATTAAATATTCTAACGATATTGATTATATGCCTATTTTTGCAAACTCCTCAAAATTATAAATAATATCAAGCGACCAACCAATTTTTCCTTGGTTATTTGCATTTTTTGTTCATAAAATAAGAGTTATTTCCTCTGCCTTTTTTGTGCTCCTAAAATAAAAAGATAAAATGCTTATAAAATACTATGAGTAATTTTTTAAATTACATATTAATTGGAGACATTAAGATTCATTTTAGCATGTAAATATCAAATACAAAATGCTTTGTGTAAACTAGATTTAATTTTCTAGACTTTGAATGGTCTTGAACCAGATGCGCTCCTCGGTGACGATGCTGAAGCTGCTCTGACGCGAATGGAGACTCTCAAAGACATTATGCAGGTAAGTGCTAGTTTATTGTATTAACTGCAGCAGAAATTCAATTTTGCAGATCTCTATCAACCGAGATTTCTGTTAACGGAGCTGGCATCACAAACTCGATTCGTGTGTTTTTGTTTTTTAACTAAGTCAGTGAATTTTCCACAAAAAGGAATTTAAAGTGAGCATAAGAATTGTTTTTAACTAGGCGGACATTTGTAGAAGGCCGTTATCGTGAGGCGATCTTTCATAATTCAAACAGTTTTTGAAAAAATATAAAACATCTGTTGGCCTTTTTAAGCACTTCAATAATGATGGGCAAATTTCATGCATTTTCATGGAAAAGAAAAAAAGTGATACTGTAAATACAGTGGAAACGTTTTCGACGTTCACTTGAGGAAAATTAAGAAGATTACTCTTAAGGAGATTTCTTTTAAGATTACTCTTAAGGAATCATTTGAAGAATGCAAAAAAAAAAAAAAAAAAAAAAAAAATGGAGGAACCCAGTCACATTTGTGAGTCCTATCAATGACTCACCTTTTGGATTAAGGATGGATCTTTGAACGTCATCTCCAATGTTCTATGAGCGTTACTCTTCATCTTTCTCCAAGAAAGAACTTCTCAGGCCATTTTGTAGTGCTTCGAGTTTATTTTTATTATTTAAAATAGCAATTTTAGATAAGCGTAGAGAAAGGAATCATGACTTAAAAGTTAGTCTCTAATATTTGAGTTTTTGATTATCGGAGAGCGATTTTGGTCCCTGTGGAATTGAACAAAGAGTTCATTTCTTTTAAGACCAAAACTGACCAAGTTATGAGACTCATTAATATCATTATTTTAATTATTTTAAATCACATCATCAACTTCTTTGAGGATATTTCAACACTTAAGGAATGCCATGATTAGTGTTCTATAATGTACTAGCATTAACGAATAATGAGCCTTTCTTTGTACTATAGGATGTAGAAACCGACGAAGTGTTCCAAACTATTGCCAGAAGTGTCAGCAGTGTTAACCCTCCTCGGGTAAGTACATGTATTGTATAGCTTACAAAATTTAAAATCTAACGAATGGATAAGCACTTTCTCTGCACATATTTTTTTAAAGAAAACTAAAACCACTTGCTAATTACACAACTTTATGTAATATTTCACAATTCCTTTGCATGATTATTATTTACTAACCATAACCATATGCACTGAAAAATAACGTTTACACCAGCAATTAACTCCTTAGCACATATCTAATAATACAGTCTTCATAGAGAATCTTCTAAAAGCTCTTCTACCGTCTAAAATTTTAATATCCCAAATCTCACAAATATATATGCAGTAGATGCTCAGTTATCTGATATTTCGGATAAGGAACGTCATAGTTAATAAAGATGACAAGGAAACTTTTTTAACTTAAGTTTTTAATGTTAATGCTGTACCATGTATTTACGAAGTATCTTTCATGATGTTTTAAAACAAGCTAAAAAGAGAAGTTATATAAAAAGCATTCCTATCAGCTAGAAGTATCTTATTAAGAAGAAGAAAATGGCATTAAAATCAATCTATAAAAACAAACACGTTTGAAAAAAGTTTGTGAGTATTACCATTCTGCAAGGCAAAGATTTGTAGCTGTTGAATCATCCTTCTCAAGGAAGGTATCGCGTTCATGCTTGAGAATTCACCTTGCTGTTCAAATGGCTTATAATTAATCTAAAAACTTAAATTTATTATATTTTATAAATATATAAAAAAATTTTCATATATTTAATTTCTATTAGTTAAATATGAGGGAATTTTAATCCTGAAAATACGAAAATGTGTCTTTTTACTTTTTTGTATAGATAGTATAGAAAAAGTATAGTAGTCGTGAAAAATTCGAATTCGACGAATTTACACGTTTTAAATGTCCTTGAGTTCAAAAAACACATTTTTTGGAAAATGTTCATCTGCCTGTATATCTATAACAAAGATACCACAAAAACGCTTTGATTTAGACAAATGAAATTTGGTATACAGTCTGTACACCAAATTTGCAGATTTTTATCAAATTTTGAGTAAAGTACAATTAGAGAAAATCCCTCTGTTCGAATATTTGGTAAACAGTCTTTACACCAAATTTATAGATTTTTATCAAATTTTGAGTAAAGTACAATTAGAGAAAATCCCTCTGTTCGAATATTTGGTATACAGTCTTTACACCAAATTGCAGATTTTTATCAAATTTTGAGTAAAGTACAATTAGAGAAAATCCCTCTGTTCGAATATTTGGTATACAGTCTTTACACCAAATTGCAGATTTTTATCAAATTTTGAGTAAAGTACAATTAGAGAAAATCCCTCTGTTCGAATATTTGGTATACAGTCTTTACACCAAATTGCAGATTTTTATCAAATTTTGAGTAAAGTACAATTAGAGAAAATCCCTCTGTTCGAATATTTGGTATACAGTCTTTACACCAAATTGCAGATTTTTATCAAATTTTGAGTAAAGTACAATTAGAGAAAATCCCTCTGTTCGAATATTTGGTATACAGTCTTTACACCAAATTTGTAGATTTTTATCAAATTTTGAGTAAAGTACAATTAGAGAAAATCCCTCTGTCCGAATATAAGTTGACATGATAATTACCAAACAAAGAGAGCTAGACAGATGAAATTCGGTGCTCCAATTTGGTATCGATAGTGTAGATACCCATCAAAGTTTGAGCCAAATCCAACTACGGATTGATCATCTGTTGGTCTCAATAATTCGAAAACGCAATGACTTAAATATGTCAATTCTAGCATTGGATTTTGAGATTACGAATGCAGTTTTGTATCAGATATTTGTTTCAATGGGTTGAGAAAAATGTTTCTAAAATACAAATTTGATTTTTGGATACTATTAGCGAATACCAGGAATTAATCGCCAAATAACTCGCCACAGATGACAATATAAATTCAGCAAAAATGCTAAATTCAAGCCAAAAATTAAATTTCGTAATTATTGAGCGCCAATTTCATGTAAAGCATTCTCTGGGATAAAACCTTTATTTGGAAGTATGCGAGAAAGTTTCGGAGAGACCACTCTCGCTAATTGAAATTTATTTTAAGGCAAAACTCATGGAATATATCTACATAAAATTTCTTTGTTTCAATAGCCAGTTTGTTTGATTGATTGTTACTGATGATTATTATAGAACTGAAAATTTTTTAAAAAATGAAGCTGAATACACATTTCACTTTCCTTCTAATAGTTTTTTCATTCATTTATTTAGCTATAACATAATTTTCATATGCACAATTTTTTTTCTTACACCCATTTTATTTATTTAGGTATCAGCAGCAAATCTATTTGTAAGTAGTTTTTTTTCGGTCCCTGCTTATGTTCTGTTAACGCAGTTCATCATAAAAATGATCCCTTTGCTTGCCTTCTTTTGCATGATTGCATGACACACTCATTTCTTTTGCTTAATGTTTTTTTATCTGCGAATAATTGCCAATGTAAATAGTTATATAAGAATATGTTTCATATCTTTTAATAAAATGATGTAACATTATCATTATTATGAATTTTAGTTTTCAGATATTTTTCTTTTAGCACAAGATATTGCACGACATCTCAATTAGGTTTTCGATATTTTGTATGCCGTATTGCGAAGAAATTTAAAAATTATTTATTCTATTATTAATGCTAATATAACTTGAAATATCTTATCGCCATTAGAACACAAGTAAAAAAAATACAATTTTTCATTGGGATCAGAAAACAATTGGAATCAGAAGACAATTTTCATAAAAAAATGTATGTAGTTCACTAAACTATCGATAAAGGACACTAAAGCAAAGTTCAAATCAGATTTATCTAAGTGGCTCTTGTTGTAGGATGCAAGTGTCTTCTTCATTTAATGCCAGTACCATGCTCTTATTATCAGATCAAGTTCTGTTTTTAAGCTCTTTTGCATGAATTTTGCTGGCTGCAGTAGCTTTTATGCAGGTTGCATGTCCCTTAGAGACATTCTTTTCCATAGTTTTTCCACATTATTTTTCTTAGTTTTATGAGGAATGGGTAACAAATTGATGCTGCAAGGTCAAATGATCACCATGGGTATCAGACTTAACTCAGATTTGTGGTTATAGGGTCATACCACCGCTTTTGTACCAGTTAATCTTTGGCGCATTGACTGAGCTCAAAGATGACATTCTGCAAGCTGTTGGTGGAATTCAGAGACATGCTACATAACTGTCATTGTTGCAGTGATTCACTTTGCTTGTGTCATTAAATATTTTGGAATTCGCACTTTTGTAAAAATAAATACCAGTTAAGCTTTGCAACATTAAGTTGCCAAGTAATTACCTTAGAAAACTATACTATTATAACTTTTAGAATTACAGCTTTTTTTAATGAGAAAAAAATCGATTGTTCTCTGAGCCTATAAGTGTAAAACGCATTCTTTATAAACGTTTTTTTCTTTTATAAAAGATTTTTAAGTTTTAACGAATTTGCGACGTCTACTGTGCATTTTTTATAATCTTCAGCAATAATTCGAAAATAAAATTATGTTAAAACTATCAAACATGGCGAGACAACCAACTTTGGGTATTTGGAAAAGTCTTTGTACCATTTTAGACACTTCTAAAATATTTTAGCACTTTTTCTTGCATTTTTACAGGTTGTCAGCTTCGATCAAAAGAAACTTTTCTTCCTTCTTGTTCAAATTATTCAATTAGTCAAATGATTTTTTTTATAGTGGACATAATTTTGAAGCGTAATTTCAAAGATATTAAATATTTTTGAAAGCCAGGTTTCAAACATTTAAATGAAGGAAAAACATCAAAAACTTTTGTATAAGTTTTTGTGAGTATTTTAGCTGAGTAAATTTTAAAAGGGTTCTGAAGACTAGAAGCGTTATTTTTTTTTATCTTATTTAATTTTTACTGTTCTAGATGTATTCTATAATTCTTTGGTTGTTTCAAATTGGCTTCATTTGGTTTTGCAATACTTGCTTTTTTTACTTGCGAAATTATTATCAAAACTAAGTTTTTCCAATCTAACTAATCATTCAATAGAAGGAATTGACTTTAATTATTATTATATTTGATTCCAGCCAATTAGCCAAAGACTGAGTGTGATGTCTGTTCCACCAAACTTGGCACCACATAGACCATCTGTCGTCGAACATGAAAAAGATGGAAGGGATCGCTCCAAATCTCTTATGCCACCTGAGGTAAAGAATTCTCTTCAACAAATGTTAATACTTTAATTATATTACAGTTTAAAATTTTCTTTTCATACCAAAATATATATAAAAATGAGTATCTCGGTTTTATTCATTCCAATTGCAATATCGGTATTGCAATCTAGAAGCTGTGGAGTAAAAAATATCTGGAACTTTTTAAATGCTTTAAAACATTTTCACATAGCAAATTTAAAATCCTGGTGTGGCAAAACATTTTAATGGATAGCAAAATATGTATAAAGAAATATTTTTTCTTGTATATTTCATAATTCAGTTGGACAAATGACTAATTATAAATCTAATTCTATTTGTCTATATTTCGTACGTTTAGATTAAAATGGGTTTTAAAGTAAAATTAAAATTACTCTTACCTTTTGTATTGAGTTTGAACATTCGCGAATTGCACTCAGATATACTATGAAAACTAAACACCATTTTACGAATTAGTGCTCGATCGCACCGAACCCGGCTTATTGAGAACTATCTAGAGAGTCGTGGCATGCAGTGAATGGAATGTCCATTCCTAAATCCGATAGAACATCTCTGGGACTATCTTGGGAGACAGCTACTTTAAGTCCTCCTCCAAAGCTGATAGATGATCTGGAACAAGGATTACTCCACGTCTAGTCTCCGCTTCCCATTTTGATATTCGAAAATTTAATATCAGCGTGGGAAGTCGGTACTGCCAATGCATTGCAGTTAGGGATGGGCGCACTTCTTATTAGAACCCATTTTTATAAAGTTTCAGTGGCATTTTTTCACTAAAACTATTATTACATATTATTAACTATTATGATGTACTATTTTAACCAAAAATTGACTTATTAGGCAGCAGTGAATTTTTTTTTTTTGTAAATTATATTTGTGTGGTACTTAAGAAAATTTCTATGTTGCATTCCTTAAAGAATTGTGTCGTTTCTGGTTTTCTCCAAATTTTTTGTTTCTATTCATTCATTCACAAGCTAGACACTAAAGACAGATTGTACCTTAAGTTTTGAAGGCCAGTGTAATTAACACATTTGCTGTTTTGATTCAGTCTTGAGATTCGCATTTGCTAATTAGATTATCCTTTTTTCTACTATAATTTACAGTAACGAAGCAGTCATCTAATTAGACAGTAGGTATAAATCTCAGGTGTAAATTAAATGAGATATATGGTAACCAAGTAAATTTTTGAAAAAAAATGAAGAAATGAATGAAAAAATAAATGAATTAGAATGAAAAAAAAATTGAAATAATAGTTACTTTCTAAATTATGTATTTAAAGAGGATTTCCAATTGCATAGTTGTATCTCATTCTAAAGCGCTTAACAGCAGGCAGCACTATAAGATTTTAATAGTAGAGATTTCTTTTCCTTATGCATAATTTAGCAATAAATGTTCAAGGTTGAATTTATTTATTAAAGAAAAAACATCATAGGAAGGAAATAAATACTTTTAACACTTTACCGACCGGTAGCGGTTCGAACATACTATGCCATTTCACCGCCCGCTCAGCTGAATTTTTTTCAGGGCATGCTGAATTGGTGGAAAACGTAGTCACCACAGATCGGTCAAAAGTCGATTAATCGACGACCGGTCGGTAAGCGCTGGGGAGCAAACGTCGAATAATCGACGACCGGTTGGTAAGCGCTGAGAACAAAACGTCGATTAATCGACGGCCGGTTGGTAAGCGCTGAGAACAAAACGTCGATTAATCGACGGCCGGTTGGTAAGCGCTGAGAACAAAACGTCGATTAATCGACGGCCGGTCGGTAAAGTGTTAAAATAAAAACTTACACAACCACGAGCTTAATTAGACATAAAATCAAGCAAAAAATTCTTACAATTAGTAAACAAAATAATAATAATAATAATAATGAAAGAGAAATAGATTTAGTAAATGGTTCAAAGAAATTATTTAAAATCAATAAATAACCTTAATATTTAATATGCAAAATTCCATTTATGATAAATTTAACAAGGTAAATTTCATCTCTGGTATCGAGGTTTGAGAATAAAATGGAATCCACTTTTGGACTTTCATCATAAAAACTTTCATCTTTCATTAAAGGAAGAAAATCTGAATCTAAAGTTTGAGTAAAATCGAATAAAGAAAAATCCAGATTATGTTTTATAATAATTTATTTCTTAGTATATCCTGAATTAATTTAGAAAAAATGTAACAAGGTATTATGAGCAGATTAGAATGATTCAGGCAATTGAAGATTCAGATGACCATATGCATGTTAGATATTTATTGGTTTTTAAGCAAACTTTATTTTCATTTATTTCCAGAATGGTCACACTGACATTGCTCTCGATCCTGAATTCAAGGACATTGAATTAAGACGTCCTCAGGTCAAGGTCAGTCCACGTTTAGCAAAGAGGCCACCCGCTTCAAGAAGCAGCCTCGCCGTTTTAAGACAATCTTTGATAAATGCAGATAGCCCTTACACCCTTTGGCCCTCTGAAGCTGCCAGCAAAAATCGATTTCTTGTCACCCCTGTTCCGGAAGAATCTCTAATGACAGTCCCCACTACACCTGTTCGCAGGAGAATCAGCAGATTCCTGCAAGATCCTTGCGTTATCATGAAGGAAACTACGTGTTGACAATGAATGTGTGAGGACAGACTTAATTTGCTGAAACATTCAATCAATGTCTTGATAAGAGATTGCAGCATGATATTTTCTACTTTAAGGTCATACTTCTTAATAGTATGAGATGTCATCATGGATAGAAAAATAATGGAGTTAGGCATGATGTAATTGTTTGTTTCATGATCTTAATTAATCATTCATAATCTTTAATTGGATGAACTATCATGTTGAAAAGAGAGAAGAATGGATTTCTGTGTGAAGAATGTTTTAGATTCGCTTTAATATCATCACATTTTTTTTAGAAAATATAAATAATTCTTGCAAATCGTGTGTTTTTAATGAATATTGGAAAAATGCCTCTATAGAATTTCAGATTCTCAGAGATTTATTTTATGTCTATGATTTATTTTCCGAGAGAATATATTCTTGTAAGTATAAAAAAAATTTAAATGAATAAGCAACAAACTCATTAATTAGTCCATGATTATTTTACTCTTTACTACTTAGGATATTCAAAAAGGATTGCTTGTTAAATTACTAAGACTCAAAATATAATTTTTTCTCTACAATATAAATTGTACGAGGAGGTATCCAAAAGTTTCAAGATTAGTTCTGTTGTCAAAGCACTGTTTAATTTATCTGAGTGGATATATTTACGCCTTCATAGTAATCTCCGTATACAACATCATAGTGCTCCAAAATTGTTTGAGGAAGGCATCAAAAAGTTTCAAGACTAATTGTGTTGTCAACTATTATAATATCTGCAAAGATATTTTGTCACCTTCAAAGTAATCCCCGTGCACAGCAACATAGTGTTCCCTGCGTTCTTGCCACACTTTTTGATGTAATGAATGTTCATCATTCGAGGAAGGAAAAACATTTTTGCACCCTTGTGATGGATCCCTCGTTGTCTTCCAATGATGTTGTTCTACTCTAGAAGCATGCTTGTAACTCAAAACACATTAAGTGACTTATGATGACATCACTGCAAAACTATTTCACCATATATAATATCTCTATGACATATTTAGTATGATTCGGAAATTTTTTTTATACTGTGTTTATGTTGGGATTGCAGAAATGGTAAAGCACGTAGTTGCAAAAGCATGAGTTGCTTATTTACCGATGCACATCGTACAAGTCTCGTGACTCTGAATGTTGAAGTTTCCCGAGATTGTGTGTATGCTTTCTGATATTTGTTGACTGTTTACAAGCATTAGTCCTGAAATTGATACCACACGGTATTTTGATACCATATAACAATTTATATAATAAAGATTGATTGAGGCAGATACAAATACGAAATCGACGAAAAGCGGCAAAATAAAAAAAAGATCATTCTGAAGAATTCCTAAATTCCCATCAAATGATAAGTGGCTAGCAAATATAAATATTGTTCTTTCGTACGGTATGCCTTTCATAATAAATATTGTAATAAATGTTTTGTTTGAATCCGAAATTGTCATTATTTATCTTTTGGTATGCATACCATTTTCGTATAAGAAAATGCATTACACAACTATAGTCTTGTTATTTAAGCAGTGTCATGAACATGAGTTGGAAGACAAATCGCAACTCCTGTGGGTAATGATATATTTAATTCTCGTCAGGTTAACAGAATTTAAATTTAATTGTCTAAAATAGAAAAAAAATTATGGAATATTGATCAGTATCGGTACACGAGGCTGGACTGTTCTTTTATGTTGCGGAATTTGACAGAAATATGTTGGTAATTAGAACTCCCAATATACAAAACTTCACAAATGTTGTTGCTAATCTAAATTTTTGGTGACCAGGTCATTCTTAAAATCTTTTATATTAATTTTTAATACTAAATGTAGCATTTTCTACAATATACAATTGTAAAATGATAATAGAGTGTTGTTATTTTATCAATTATCATAGTTCTTGAAAGCCTCTATTTGTTGCAACTATTAACGTGTTTCCAAATGTGTTTCAAATAAAAAAAAATGACTAGAAGAATGAAATGTAGTAGTACTTAATTGTATTGCTTCAAAATTCTAAAAGTTTTAAAATTTAACTCACGTATGAATTAAGAATCCATTATGAATCAAATATAATCTCTATATTTGATTTTTATGTCGCATTAGAACTTTAAAAAAAGCCCGATCCTTGTATTTTTTTTAAAATTTTAATTAACCTTGATAAATAGTTCTTGAAAATTTAATAAACAGTTTATATTCTATAAGTGTTTGATGTGAATATTATTTGTCATACAATATTTAAAGGATTTAAAGTAAGCGTGCCAGGCTTTAAAGTGATTTATCTATAAAAATGTTAGGAACATTTTATTTCATTTTCTCTTTTTAAATCCGATTAAAGAGCTCTACAATAATACGGTACACGCGTGGAAATCCTAAGAAGGTGAAGGGATTTGAGTTCTCATCAATTGTGAAAACGATTTCTCTGCATATGCGTTCGTTCAAGGCAACTAGAGGATCGAGGAAGTAAGAGAAATAATCCTCGCTGACTCCACCACAGGTATCCTCGACGTTAGTGACCATACATCTCTTGAATCTATTAATTTGCCTGCAAAAAAGGACAATGAATTTCAGAGAATATATGTAAAAATAATTGATTGAAGCAGAATGCAGGTTCGAAGCAAGAGGAGACTTTGTATTTTTAATTTAATTTTAATATCCGTTTCTTGAAAGCAATTTATTTATAAGCAGACGCAGAGCAGCACAAAAGCAGAAGTAAGAAAGAAGGCAAAAAAGGGGCGAAACAAATGATTATTAGTCTTATATAAGATGGGATTTCCTGCCATGCGCCGATGGAATACATGTTTTGACCTCTGACAAGGGCAACAAAGGTATCACTTTCATTTGATACGTAGTATTGATGGCGCATTATTTTTACAAAGGAATTAATTAAACCGAAAGGGGAATTGGATCACGAAATAAGAGAATATTTTTAGAATGAAGTTACTATGGGCTAAATTAAGATAAAATATTGGAAATTAATTAAATTGAAATTAGAATTAAAATATCATTACATATTACATATTATATATTATATATATATATATATAAATGGAACGCTAATGTACGTGACACAACAATCGAACTCATTACTAATTATCAAATGCCAGCATTCAAATATAAACAAAACTTCATACGGATTTAAGGCTGCTTCATTCATTGAATGAATAATTTTACAGCTGTATCGAATCAAATGCTTCCCTTAGCTAATTAAAGAAGTTGCAAAATATTATTAGAAATGTTCTGGAGATAGTTCAAGTCACCAAACAGGGTATTCAGACAAAGGAAAAAAAACATAAAAGAAATTAAAAAATAGGCTTCAAACAAAAAAAATAGAAGATAATTGAAGATCTAAGAATATCTAAGATAGTTATAAGATAAGTTATTGATGTTCTAGAAATCAGGAATTGTGTAGAAATGTGTTTACCGATGATAGTAAATTACTTTGATAATTTTAGAATTCAATTATTAATTAATAGATTAATTTTAACTAAATTTTGATTGCATTTGTGTGGCAAACAGGCAGCAAATTTGAAATTTTTTTAAACATTCTGTAAGACTTGCATTAAGATATGAAATACATTAGAAATTATATTTTTCTATATCTATGAAAATAAAAAATGTTTTTAAAAATACCTTTCATTAGTGTTCTAAAAAGCAGGATATAATATTTTCAATCAAGAATATGGACGTCAAAACAAAATCATAAAAGCACGAATCACCAACTACAATATCATCAATACAATGAATATCTGAAAAAAGCTTCTGCATTCATTAAAAAGTAGTGTGTTTGATAAATATAATTAAACTTTCAAATAAACTGGACACCATTTTAACTAGGTTGAAGATTGTTTACACTAGATTCACCCATCAATATTTGTTGATGCGGGAATCAACACAATTTTGCTCAATTTGTAACAGTCCTATGTCTGTTTTACACATTCTTGTGGAATGTCCAAGATTTTTTTTCACAACATCTTACTTTTTTTTTAGAAATCTCATTCTGATATGATCGAATTCCAAAACTTTTCATGTTAACCTTATTAGTTTTTTTTTTAATATTGGGTTTTATAATCATATATAAACATTAGCAATGCTTTTTAGTACCTTACCTTACATCATTCTTGCATTTTTTCATGCTCACATTTATACACTTTTAGAATTGGATTTTGTAGATATCCGAGCTTAGCCAAAAATGGCTTTTGTGCCATAAAACACAAACAAACTGAAACTCCAATTAAATATTCTATCAGTTTCCCATACTTTTACGATTTTATTTTTAAGTTTGCATTTTTAACAAAAAAAAAAAATATCATTAATAAAAGAATGGTTTAAAAATTTTTTTTTTATATAATATCCTTCTAAGATGAATGCTATAAATGATATGACATCAGATACGCAAATCAAATCATCTGGATTGCTCGCCCCAAAATTTCCTCGCGTACTAGTCTATAAAGGCAATATCCACATCACTTTCGAATAAAATTGTGAATCAAAAGCATGCTGTGAATGCCATGAATGCTCAGATCTTTATTTTTAGAGTTGTGCATATGAGCATTTTGAACCTCGTAGTATAGTAAATAAAACGAGTAAGCAAATTGGATGCATTTTTTTAGCCCTATTGAAAACCAAATTTGAAATATAAATATGATTTGGATACGACATCGTATACCATATTTCAATTATTTATATCATTGTGCGTTTGAGTTGGTGTGTTCATATGCATGAAAAATTGCAGGCTAATAGACAATCATCCCTTTAACAGATTTGGTTCAAAATTTATTATGGATCAATATTTTAGGTACTAAAGTTGCCAAATTTTATATATTTAGTTTGTTTTGCGGTTTGCAATTATTGTGTTTACTTGCACACGGACGGACAGATAAAATTCATGTCAATGGATTTCTCTCAAAGTTTGACAGACGCAAATCTAGCTCAAAGCACAGACAAGTGTGACGGATTATTAGGAGCGAGGATAGAACCTGGGACCTTGTGGTTCGTAATCCAGTAACATGGCCATAATACAAAAGCAATTGCTCGGGTAGCGTAGTTGTTAACTGGCTTATAAGCTATTTACCACAGACTCTCCCTCCAGTGAGTCGTAAGCGAGAGGAATTGTTGAGTAGCGATGTTTTATTTATTAGCTATTGAGTTTAATGCACCTGTACCCATTTGAGTAGCGCAAAGAGTTATGGCGAGCGTGTGTCGGTGAGTGGTTGCTGTTGCTGCGTCAAGTGAGTCTAACGACTTTGGTTTGTTGTGGGTAGATGGCGCCACAACAGCTGTACGAAGGTTGAAGGATCATCGTCCGAGGTCACCAATGTGGTGATTTGAGATGCGCGAGGATAAAACCTGGGACCTTATGGTTCGCAGTCCAGTAACATGACCATGACACCAAAGCAATTGCTCGAGTAGCATAGTTGTTAACTGGTTTATAAACTATTCACCACACAGACAGGATTTCACAAACATGAATGTCGGATAGAGGTAAGTATGAAACGTGGAGTTTCGAAAAAATCGAATCGAATCGTTCGAAGTCGAATTTTTTAGCGAATATTAAATTTTCTCTTTGTCTACTTCTCATATATGAAAGTAAAAATTATACATTTCATAAAGCTGCCGAAATATTACTTTCTCACTTACATGCAAATTTCTCTTTCGCTTTCAAGCTGTTCCTTAAAAGTAATTTTATCTTTCCTTATCTTGTCAATAGGTTTAATGCAGTGCCCATCGCCAACAGCTTTTCCGTAGCATTGTCTGTATCTCTGAAAGGCTGAAAAAAAATTAAACATCATTACAAATAAATATTATAAAATTTTTATTTTACAAAAGTTAAAACTTAAAGGTTGTAGCCTAGAATTCTATCTATAAATTCTATCTAAAATTTATACAAAATTCGGCCAAAATACTCTGCAAGGCAGATTGTTGTATTCACGCAGCACACCCGTTGGAATTAAAAAAAGAAATTCTCTCTTCCGAATATAAACAAGGCTGGGACCAACACGAGTGCTCAGAATTTTAAAGCGAATTTCATAGAACCTAGAAAATCGAATGAATTTTTAGCAGCTTCCTTTCGGCCAATTGTGTTGAAAATTTTATACAAATATGCAGCTCGTCGCAAGGCCACATACTGAATTACATTTATTTACGTATGTCGTTATGTATCGCGCTTATATATCCGTGAATAAATAGACCAACAGACATTGAACGCGTTATCAGATTTAGTTCAAAGTTTAATACAAATCTAGGTACTTTTTCGTTAGCCGGGTGCAAATGTTGCCACTTGTGAATCAAACGCGAATTTGTCGTAAGAAATTTGGTGAAAATCTACATTATCTAGTGATTTTTCGCTTGTGTCTGGCTAACAGATTGTGAACCAAATGCGAATTTGGCGTAAGAAATTTGGCGGAATTCTACTTTATTTGGCGATTTTTCGCTTGCGTCCGGCTAACGGAAAAGTACCCAAATCTACAATATTGCTGATAAAACAGTGAATTTATTTATATCCATTTAGCTATTAGTGGTTTTGAATTATTTTATCTACATACATATTAACAGATAGATTCATCAGCGGAATTTGTTAGGTATCTAAATATTATGTTTATTGTAAATGCAACAACTCCAATTTCATCCATTTTGCTCAATGTGTTTGTGAATCGACATATTTAAAGAAAAACTGACTGACGTAATTTCAAAAATTTGATTTTTGGACTATGGAAGATCTGAAAGTGTCATTTCATCAAAATCTTTTATTTACGATAACAGCATTTTTCTTTAATAAACTATTGTGGTGAAAGCTTATAAGCCAATTAACAGCTACGCTACATGAGCAATTGCTTTTGTATTGTGGTCATGTTACTGGGCTGCGAACCACCGAGTCTCAGGTTCTATCCTCGCTCAATTCAATCCGCCACACTATGTATATAGAGAAAAATAAAACTTTTTTTTTCTTAAACTCGTTATATCTATAGCATATAATATTGTAATTGATGGGAAGAAAATCGGATTTAAATATGACACAGTTTATAATGTTTAAAATACCATAAACAACTAGATTGAAGCTGTATGATGCATTACTAATTTTGAACCTTCTTAACATAAATATTCAGTTAAGCAATCACATGAGATTCAGACTAGCATAATTCTTTGAAAAAATAGGGGGGAAAATACTCACCGCCATTGGTTGGTTTCGAACAAGCATGATCCAAAACTTTCTCAACCTTATATGCTTCTTCTAAGAATCCTGTATCACATTCCTGTGCTCCTCGGATAGTGCATCGAATTTGTGCCTTCAATTTAGAACCTTAAATGAGAAATGTAGTTTTATCATATTGAAAAATTTCGTAATGAGAACAAAACACCAAGGTTGTGTTAGACTAGGATATTTACATGAACACTTATATTTTTACAATGGATTAATGGATTTTACAATAGCCCATGGATTAATGAAATATTTTGGAAAATATCCATCAATTTGTGGATATTTGCTATGTAAACAGACATTTTAGAGATGAGTCGTAAATAATGGTCCCCCATAATAAGAAATAAATCGTGCGTTCCCCATTCAATTGCAGCTATGACAACAGCTTCCTCTATCTTATGCAGTTGACGTTTCCACAAATGCTTTTCGATTTGATTTTTGTTTGTTTTTGTATTTGACTTTCATTAGGAATTTATATGTCGAAATTTTAATTCTCCTGCATTTTGTTTAAACACATTATAATTCAGAGCATATACTTTTATAATTTTTGGTTTATTTCTGGATTTAATTTCATAAATTATGAAGGATATTTAATTCACAGAATTTTTAATTCTGTTTCTTATGCAAACGTTAATTCACTGCTGTTATAAATTAAAAAGAAATATTTGGTTCGTAAAAGTTTTGGCAAGAGTGAGGGATTACCTTTACCATAATAAGAAACTAGCAACAATAACTGTAATGAAGTGATGTTAACTTCCAGCAATAGAAACAATATATTATATTTTTGTTATCTGTATAATGTCTGGAAATATTTTTATTTGTAAAATATGAAACTATTGAAATTTCTCATTATAGGAATATGCAAATATTTGCTGTTGTCGTTACTAAAACTACAGAATAAATTTTTGGGATCAAATCGATCATTCTATTTTCTCCTTTAAAAAAAAACATAGTTTTTCAAAATACACACGATTAAAATACGATTAGGATATTAGAAAAATTATACACATTTTTAAATACATAAAAAAGTTCTATAAATATAAACACATATCATGATTAATATTTCAAAACTCTAAAATAATTTATTGTTCATTTTTATAATCATTTTTTGTGTCTATGAATTTCTCAAGGGTGATCTACTTAAGTAAAATATAAATATACACCATATTATAAAAAATATTTCATTACTATTGAGAATAAAATTCTCTAGAAATCGTTTGCAATTAATTAACCTTCTCGAACTGGCAATATCTATGAAATCGAGAATTAATGGACTGTTCCTATTACCTTTAAGTTGTAACAGATATGAAATTATTTAAATTATTTTAAAATATGTTATATTTGTGTTCATGCTTCTTATATCGACGGTTTAATATCAAAATGTCTTATATCAGAAACACACACAATAAAATATACGACATTTTAATGTGAAAGCTACGTAAAACGATTAGTAACTTAAAATATTTTGTGATAATATACAACAATCTCATGTCGCATTCAACAACTTGACAGCAAATCTAGCTTACATTCACAAGTGTTTTGCATCGGAAAAGATGTTTGAACAAATTTAATAGACAGCAGTTTGATACAAGATTGAAGGTATTCTGATCATTAGTTTAATGTTGTTAACAAATTAGGAGATTTGTAATATATATGAAAAAAAATCGGTTTAAATATTCACAAAATATTTTTTAAAGACATGGTGCTTTTACTTACATGTATCGTTGAATCTTGTATTGGTATCAAGGTATTCTTCAGCACACTGTGAGAATTCTCTGTCGTAGCACTCACTGTAGCTTTCATAGCATGAAACTGCTCCGAAGAGAACTGAAATGAAAATGTGATCAATTTTAAATTCAAAATATAAAATCACGTCACAAAACACATCTTTCTTTTACCAATTTCGAAATAAATCCGAATACTTAAAGAAACTTGCAAAAAGAAAATGTTTTTTTAAGTGTGATGGAGGTATTATTTTTCAGGTATATCCATCCTAATAAATTTACTGGCAGTAATAAAACAAATTTTGTCATTTTTCCAGTTATTCAAAAGAAGCACAACAATATATTTTGTGCTTTATAGTTTAGTTATATGAATATTCTGCTTTGCAGTAACAACAAAAATTATTTTGGAAAGGAATTCAAAGTTTTGAACCATGGACAAATAACAAAGGTGGCTTTTGAGACGACATCTCTTTTTGCAAGATTAATCACTATGCCAAAAGAAGGACATTTGACCTTTGACATAAGATTTAACATGTACAAGGTATATGGGTCAGGTGCGAATGTAGGTCTGAAGTTAATCTTTTGGACTTACAATCGAATTTCGAATCTGGAACTTACCTCGAAACTGTTTTACGTCTGTGAAGGCGTTGCAGAGTTTTGAGTTCTATCAATGGTGCAGAATTAAATACTAATAGATTTACTGCCATAATTCTTTGTTTCTTTGTGTGTGTGTGCATTCAATTAAAATTTATTTCATATTTTTGACTTATGTTTTGGCAAGCTATTTTTTTTCCTTTAAAACTTAATAGATTACAGATATATTAACTATGCATGATGTTTCTAAAATCATAAAAGAAACTTTAAGTGTATAACTGTATAATTGTAAATAAAGTACAATTAAAGGGTACACTAAATAAAATATAATACATGGATTTAATGTACATAACACATGTACTATTTTTTATGATGAAATGATTTTTATGAAATAAATTTAGAAGCTAAAACATATAATAAATATTTTTAATAAATCATTTGTTAAATTAGTTATTCAGTTTATTTTTATTGAAATTTTAACTACAACTTGCTATAATTTGTTATAATCATACAAGATTGTGGACTTCTGACGAGTTTCCGATTTCTAAGATTTAGTCGTACTTTGCAATAAACTGAACTAATATTAAATATTACACCATCCGTGATTAAAATTAAGATAATTTCTTTCAAGAGTTTTTCTTTAGGAATTAGTTATCAAATCTGTTTTCGTTTGAATCTGAAAGGCATATTGCTGGTATTGCATTCATGGTGTAAAACTTGCTTCGCTAATTGCAGAACCCATGCAATTTACCTCTAAAACGTTGCTTTGTAATTTGATTACAATTAAATTAGTTCCATTGCGCAAACCTTTAGTTGAAGCTAAACTTCGCAATTTTTTTTCAGAAATTTTTATGGCTGAGCAAATTTAATTTTGAAATTTCTTGTACGTTTTTTTAATGCTTTAACCCTTTAAAAAGCCATTTTTTTCTGCTCATGGTATATTAAAATATTTTTATGATTGATATTGGTTTAAGGGAAATAATTCATTTAGCTTATTAAATAAATTTAGTTTCATTTATTAATTAATTTGATTAATTAATGACTAAGTAACAAATTAAGACACATCATATTAGGTGAACTAAGAAACTAAAGCGGATTATGCATTTTTGAAAAATTTGTGAGAATATATGCGCCAACCTACGTAATTTCATTCAAAGACTGATGAATTAGCTGGTAAATATTATAATCCTTTAAACATATAAACCCATGACCCTAAAAAGGGTTAAAGGCTTGGTGCTTGCTATTTTCAATTCTTAATATTTAAAAAAAAATGTTTTTACGGTTTATTAAATTGATGAAATAAAACTTTTAAATATGTATATAATATGATTAAAATATTTTTAAGGTTTACCAATTACATCTTTTAAATTCTGAAACATTTTTTCGCGCTTTTAAGGTTAATTGAATCATTTTAAAATTCCAAATATATCTTTTTAATACTTTTAAGGTTCAAAGTGTCTATAACTTTCATTCTTTTCTTTGTTGCATTTCTATTTTATGTCAAATACTCTGTACCCGAGAGTTTATATATATATGTATATATTAAACAATTTTTAAATAAATGCATTAATAAATAAGTATTTAATTTGAAATAAATAAGAGTTTGTCAATTACATCAATAAATAAAAGTTTGTCAATTACATCAATAAATAAAAGTTACCTACTTGCAAAGACAATCAAGAGCTTCATATTCAGCAGCGTATTTTTTATCGAATCCTCTATAGAATACGGGAACAAAACCATCAGAAATAACTGTAGCAATTTCTTAATGCTCCAGAATTATTATATTAGCTATCTTTTCCAGATAAAAAAATAAAAATGTGATGATTTCTCCATGTTTGAATAACGTTTGATATGAAAATCAATTTATCTATGTGAGAATAACACCTGAAGGTTCAATCATTGCAGTTTTTCTTTCTTGTTTTGGAAATAATCATTGTCCATATGTGATCGAAAGGCTTTAATTGAAATTGAGCCACAGGTGTTTTTGAAGTAAGGCAACTGATACATCATATCTTAACGTCACAGATAGAGGTGATATGGATTTAGCCTGTTTGGTAGGATGTAGGTGGATTTTATTAAAAAGATAAAAAAAAGAAAGAAATATTTCACACATATTGCAATCCATTGCAAAGAGACACATAAATGACAATGAATGTGGTTACATATAATAACGGCAACTGATATTAAATTAGTTTTTGAAATTTTACCATGATTTCCAATATTCATTTAGAAAAGGTTTAAATTTTTAACATTCGTAATGTGAATGGAAAAAAATATTTAACTAAAATAATAAAAGAAAGATTAGGAATTTTTGCTCACCTAGTTAGTTTCATTTAGTGTGCTTTCTACTCGAATATACTTGTAAAAAATGGGAAGTTATAAATTTAACTTCAGCTTCATAAAGCCCAAATTTGGTAAAAAATTTGGTAAGATTTGGTGTTAAGAAAATGTTATTTGTGCAACATTTAGCGGTTGTGAGTCATTGCATTTACATATATAAAGTAAGATAAGAAAATAAAATAAAATAATAAAAACTTTAGTCCACTTGGACAGATTTAATTCAAAATTTGGCTCTGAATTACAATTTTGATGGAAATAAAATAATAAAAACTGGAGTCTACTTGGACAGATTTAATTCAAAATTTGGCTCATTCATTCATTTGGAATTCATTTTAGTTTGTAATATTTTCTAAAAATTGCGTTTAATGATTTATGAATGCTAGATTGATTGATATACAGACAGCCTTTCGATGGAATTCTCCCAAAATATGATACAAACCTCTATTCTAATAACAGAAGCATAAATAAATTCCATCTATTTATTTCGTAATACTTTTTGAGTTAATACGTTTGCTTATAACTGATAATGATCTTTTTCTAAAATTTGATTGACAGGTAGAAAGTTTGGTGTAATTTTTTTTTCAGTGTCATCTATATAGCTTATTTCGTTTCGAAGTTACCGAGTTCAGATATAATAAAATCAACAAACATAATACCAAAGTCCTTTTTTTATACTGCTTGTGGGTTATTGGGAAAAATTCCTAAAAAAAATAACAATTGAATTTTTAATGGTATAGAATTTCATCTCCGTATCCAAATAAGTAAAAATGAGTTATTTCTGATATAAAGAATGCATTGTAATTCACAAACGTATTAGTCCCAATTTAAATTACGTAATGTTTTATTTTAGAACTAAAGTATTAGTTAGAGATTAATTAAATTAACCCTTTATCTGATAAACTAAATTGGAAAACATTTTAACATAGAAATGAATTTTGAACGGTTAGATTTTATTTTTAAAATTTAGAGTTGACTTGCTGATTTTGTAATTTAGATATTGTTTTTTTTTTGCGACTTTCTTCTTTATTTCATAATTTAGGGTGCAAAATTGTGTTTCCGTTATATATTTTATATAATGTTAATTTTCAAAATAAGTCTATAAATAGATAGTCTTAACAGAAACACACTTTCCAACTGTCTGATTCTTGAAAGATAAATAAAATGTCAATCGCTTTAGACGTCATTGCATTAATGAAACGAACATGTTTCGAGTTTTTAAAATACTTTAAATAATAAAAAAAATTGAAAAAAAAAATGTAGAGGCTATCTAAAATGTTAAAACGGTTTTTTTTTCTTTTTGCTCATTATATAACTGTATATTTAACAAATGAATGTATGTGTTTTAAATAATATGATCTGCTTAAATATCGTCAAAAATTGGATGGTCATAACAATCGTGGATGACACTTGTTCAACATTCCATATCAAATTTTAACTGGTCGAAATGCGTAAAGGCAACAAATTTTCCAATTGCAATATTCAATTTTATTTCTCAAATACGAAATAAAAGAGAAAGTATTGTAATCCTCAAGAAACTGGGCCTTGAGACTTTGCTGATTCTCCATGTTTTATATTGTTCAATATTTCCTTGAACCCGGAAAAAAATGTTACTGGAATTTTCTTTCTTCAAGACGATAATAAAGAAACAGAATGGACTATAAACTATAAAAGCAATTACCATAATAACAGGCTTTATTTATAACAATATAACAGATTAATTAACTAACACAAATTTTTAGTATACATAATTTTTTGGAAGATATTTTCTGGTGTGCTTATGCCTTCTTCCCAAGCATTTATTTTATTTTTTGTCATAGCTGTTTCTTCCCTTGGTTCTGGTAAAACGTGACATAACCCATATGAGTTCTTAGCTAGCGAAAATATGTCTACCGAATTATGATTTTATTAGTCACCCTTGGCGACTAGTAAAACGAGGCGATAGTAGTTGGCCACTGGTTCGCAAGGAATGATACTCTCTAAAATTTTCAATTAATTAAATTTTAATGTACCTTGGTCTCTTAATATTCTTTTCAGCAAAATATTTTTAGGCTTCAAATTTTGATAACCATATAAGGCATACTATTATAGAAGCCATATGACATTCAGTACATTATATATATATATATATATATATATATATATATATATATATATATATATATATATATATATATATATATATATATATATATATATATATATATATATATATATATATATATATATATATATATATATATATAATTTTCTGTCAGCTCAAAAAAAAAAATTAAATTTGAAATGAAAGAGATAAAACTTCAATAGATACGAAAGCTTTTTTGATCAAACCAAATATACTCTTTAAAAACCGAGGAACTACAGAACGAAGGATCTACGGAAAATCGAATCATTCAGCATTCATCTCAAGTGTACCACAGAATATTTTAAAAAATAATTTATGCAATATTTCCAAAAATTTCTCATTCATCATAAAATTCAGTTTTATCTTCAAAAAGATTTAAATGCAGTAAATAATATTTTATTTTATTTCAATCAATAAATGTATTTCTGAAAACAATTATGAAGTTTAAATTTTATACAGAATTTCGATTCTATAAAACATATTCAGTAAAATTATCTTGACAGTCTAGCATTTTAACCTGAGATCTAGCCAGATCAAAATACAAAGCATAGAATATCATTATTTTAGGACAATCAATAATTTCATCATTTTAAATCATCAGTCTTGGTATAAGTCCAAGCCCCACCCTGAATGGTTTATTTTATACAAGACTGTCGAGTCTAAAATCGCGCGGTTCAAGAATAAAGACATTCAAATTTTCGTAACACTATAAGATTTAATCGCAAAAGAATAGAACTTTTTTCTTTAAAATATTAGTGTCTCAATAATATTTCATTAAATATGACTCATAGAACAAAGGGTTTGTATAAAAATTTAAATTTCGTAATTCATCAGAACATTTATTGATTCGAACTGCATAAAATATAATTATTTATTTTATTTAGACCATTTTTATTAGATATATATGAAATTCATAAAGTTTTAGAAATTAACTGGTGGGCCCAGATTAAAGTGGATATCTTGTATTCATCAAACTATGTGTGTCTTGAATAAAACGGAATTAATTATATAACTATTTTAAATCGTCACATAAAACTTTTTCTCGTGTTCTTTTTTTTTATATATATATAGAAAATACCACATTTCATATTAATTCCATTTCATACAAACACTTGCTGAACTTTGCACTTGCCTAGTTCCAATTTGCAGCTTCAGTTTAAATTTCAGCGATAGTTCGAGCTGATAAAAATTAATTTTTCCCACGGACTCATAATGTGTTCGTGCAGATTAAATTTTATTTTATTTTGTACGAAATAAACTATTGATAAATATGATTAAAATATTTTTTTAAAATTATTAAAAATAGAAACTTATTTTATAAGTTAAAATATTTGGTATCATTAAAAAGCTAATTTGTTGAGATTTAACTTAATATAAAAATAATTTTTGTGAGGTAATTTTTGGAAATTATTGTGAAAAAACGCCAAACTTTCGCTTAATTTTTGATTAATTAGTTAATTTAGTTCCATCTAAAATGAAAGCAATATTCATTACATTTTTCGCTTGTAGTATCTATAAAAAATATGTTCCATTTGGACAGCTGAGTACTAATTTAAATGTTTTGAAGCTTCGATGGCTCAATTTTTCTAAGATTAAACTAGAATATCGAAATGAAAATAATTTGGCGTTTTTTATGATAATACACCTTATGACAATTCATTTCACTATCTATAGACTCTTGATATTTTTTTTTATCAAATCATCTTCCATATGCGACTGATTTAGCTCCTTCCGATTTCTCTTTATTCTCAAAAATTTTTAAAAAGTATCACTATGATGATATTCCAGTTGGATAACAACTTTGACGGGTATTCTGAGGCAATTTCAAAAAGTGAAGAGGAGCAGATATTTGGATAATATTAAATTTCTGTAACAAGATTATTGAAGCCTGACAGGATTGGTATGAACAAAATAACCAGAACAAAAAAAAATTACTTGTTTCTATTCCATTTTACAAAACAAATCTTAAAAATTCTTTGATGCACTGTGTATGCATCAGGGTTTAAACAAATCTACATCTTTGAGATAGCTCATGAATTAATATTCATCACATTATAAGTATCTTATCATCTATGTTGGTGTCCGCACGTGATGGAACCTTTGATCATATCCGAAGCCTTTTCTGCAATCATAATTGTTGGGATGTTAGTATTTCCCCAGATGATTGTTGGCATCACAGATGCATCGATGACTCTTAAACTACTAATTGACTTCACCCTGAAAATAAATGACAAAAATAAAATCAATGATGGTTTGCTTGGAAGTAGTCTTTGCAAATTATCTTTTGATTGGTTCAGATTTCATAATTATAATTACTTCCCTTCTTTGATTATGCATCATGTTTTTCTAAGGAATACAGTAATAAAATAGTTAATTTAAATTTTTGAAGCTCTTTTCTAATGATAGCAATTGGGATTTTTTTTTTATTTTCTAAATTCACTTCGGTTAAAATAAATGCATCTGGCATGTATATTAATTCAGTACGTCAATCTGTTTTTGGAACAGGTTTTGTAATTTGGCGTATTCATAAGATGAAAATTTTTTTTTTTATGTAATATCATTTTTTTTAATTCAAAGATAAATTGAACATACAGAAATAAATCATTTCTATAACTGAACATAGGAGGTGAAAATGCAAAGGGCGAATTCGCAGTAAATTGAAAAGTAAAGGTAATTAAGAAAAGAGTATATTAAATAAAATATACTATACATATGTAATGTAATAAATATTCAAAATGGCATATACGAACAGTTGGATTAATAAGTCATCATAAATAAATAAATAAAATGTTAATTATAATAAGTATTAAAATGACTATTTATCTAAAGCCATCCACTCTTCGCAGTACTAAATGATGGCTGTATTTCTGTGGCAAGGTGAATTTGCATGGTTGCACAGTTTAACTTTTTAAACTTTTCTTTTCTTTTCGCCGCAGAATATCACAGAACTAGGAATCTCTAGGACTGAATGGATATACGTATAAAGATTTATTAAGAAGAAAAGATGTTAAAGTTTACATGCAGTGCATAAAATAACTATACACAATAGATTAATGAAAAAAGATGGGTTTGGTGCGGAGTTTCAGTTAAAGAATTTTGATGCAGTTAATATTTCTTGGAGAAGGGCTAGATTGAGGGGAAAAAACTTATTACGGGCTTGGATCTGAGACAATCAATTCTTCGTTATCTTGCAGAAATCGCACAAGATTTGTAATTTTGATTTTGGACATCTTGTTTCCCATAGCGTTGACCCGCTGGATTCACTCCTGGTCATGGTTGAGCTTGTTAAGATAAAATGTGAGTGCGAGGGCAGCTAGTGGCATAATGAAGTGGACCGCCCACTTCACTGTAGCCCCAGAGTAGCAGAGTCGTTTGAAGTAGCATAGTTAAACTGGTGTTTCCTTTTCTTTACTTAATTCACTGAAAAGAAGTCCTCTGCAACGATCGCTTTTTGCATTTGCGCTTCCATGCTCCACTATTGAAATTATTTGTTTCTGTATTTCTGATCTATTCTTAAGGTTTATCTAATGACTTTTGATTCACCCTGTATATTTTAAAAATTACTCGCATATAGATGCGGATTGGCAGAATTTCTTCATTATATATGCATTTGTGAAATTTCAAACTAACATTATGTTCCTAGATTCAGAACCTTGCATTTTGTAAAGACCATGTAATTTTTAAAACGTTAATAAGAACAGAAAATTCCGACATCAATAATTCTTAAGAAAAATTGATAGCATTTCAATTAGAACTCTAGAAATTTATTTTACGTAAAAGTGTTCAATATGTTTCCATTCTGATGAATTGCTAATTGGTGAATTGTCTTAGAACCTTTATACGAAAATATTAATAATTAAATTTATAAGTCATATTTTTATTTTTCTGATGAAAACATCATAAAAATATCGCAAAATTCTCCAGCTTTCATTATTTTAGAACCTTTATACGAAAATATTTCATCATATATGATACGAAATATATTTATACGAAATATTCAATAATATATGATATCATATATTATTGATATCAGTTTTAGTTTATTGCAATGTTTAATACAGTTTTGAAAATTTGTTTTAAACACAATTTTTCAGCAATGGTTTTCCTTTACTTAACCGCATACCGTAAATTAAATAAATAGGAGTACTTAACAGCTCCCATTAAACTAAATAAAAATAAATATTTTTAGTTTGTTATCAACTATTGCTTTAATATGTTTCAAAACAGTAGGTGTATTTTTAATCTACGTTTTTAGGTTGGCCTTCTTTCTGTGAATTGTGTGATGTAAAAGTCATTATGCATAGAATGCAACCAATTAAATCAGACGAAATCTAAAACATTCTATGTTCATCACCATCATCATCAGATTAGAAATTCGAAAATCTTTTTATTTTTTCGCGCATGAAGGTTTTTTTTTTAATTCAAAGATTCAATTTTTAATACAATCTCTAACTCTTAATTAACAAATTACTCAATATGAATCGAATATTTACCTAAGTTCGGGATCCACAACTGTCGTCGGGTCACTAGGTTGTCCCATTTTGGCTGTCCCAACAGGATGACTGAGGGACATAATCGCTGCTCTGACGTTGCACCGAAGGAATAATTCTATATCATCAATGAACCGCTCACACCCAGGAAAAGCTGTAGTGAATATTTTAGCTCCTACTTTTGCCATAGGAGGAGCTGTTAGGATTTTGATGCAAGTCTTTAAACCTAACGAAATTAAAATTAATTAATGCTAACATTAATTAAAATTAATTTAACATTAGCCAACAAAATTAATTGGAAACCATTTTTAAAAGCATTCTTTTATTAATGTAAAAAATAATAATTTTATTTATTTTATACTTTTTAATCCAAAGGTTTATTGTTTTTTAATGTCACTGTCAAATGGCAGAAACGGAATAAAAATTTTGTTTAATTAGTTTGCTTCAAAATTTTTTGTTTAATTAGTTTGCTTCAACTCCAGTAACGTTTTCGAGCACTTAAATTAATATTTAGAAAAATAATACAATAATGTTATTTTTTTCTTATTAAAAAAACACACTAATCGACTTTACAATAATTTTTCCTTTCTTACTTTTTTTATATGATTTTCATGAATCCAAAAGCAATTTTATGTGGACTAAGTTTTTGTTTTAATGAATTGTATTTAATCGTTTGATCATTTTTGTCAATTGAAAAAGAAGAAATGAATGAATGGAAATTAGAGATACAATCTTTTGAATTTTAACAATTCGAAATATATTAAAGTGCTCATTATTTAGACCAAATATCCAAAACTCCTGTATTGTAAATAACTTCGCTCTTTAAGAGAAAAAAAAAATCACTATATTCGCGGATTATCTAATTAATTTGCACATTAACGGCTTTAGAGTTTCAATGGTAACAAGCGCGTTGATATTATCAAATTTAATATTATTTTTCTTATTTAAATCAAATAGCGCGTCCTATTTAAATCAAAATATACCATTATTCCGCATTGTTTAACCTTTTGAGAGCTGATTTTTCAAAATCTTTCTTTTCACTATAAAATAGCAAACAAGCTTATATCTTTTTTTAAATAAAAGGAATTGTTATTATATGCTATCCGATAATATTATAGTATAATTTAAATCAGTAATGGTAAAAGACAAATACAATAACCAGCGATTTTGGCGCACAGGATGGAAAATAGATTGACTTCCACTGCGCAGAAATAGCGGGATAAACAGTTGGTGGATTAATTAAAGTATTTCTGGCCAGAGTAATATAAAAAAACATTGACTACAGAGTTATGAATTTTTAAAATAAAGCAAACGAATTTACGAAACGAAACGTTAAATGAAAGAATTTCGAAAATTAGCATTAGGGGAGATAGATGACTATTCTTTGATATAAACATAAAATAATTCAAACATTGCCATAAAGCGTATTTTTTTTAAAAAGTTAGTCAATAATATGTAGGTATTAGATTAATGTGATAGTTTATAGACTATTACATCAATTGTAGATTGATGTAGATGTTAATAGTAAATGAATCACCAGTAATGAGGGCAAATTTCATGCTGACTTTATGGAAGTAGTGGAATACTGGATCTAGTACCAAGACTATTGATTGTACGGGTAGATCAGTCTATCGCTATTAGAATCTTCTGAATATTTCATTAGCAAATGCCATGAAGCAATTTCTATTTTAAAGTAAAATTATAGCCAAAAAGCCATTATTATTTCGGAATATTTTAAAGTAATAATTCTTGATAATAATAATTTTTCAAATGATTGCAGAGTATTAAATAATACACTGATAAAACAAAACAAAACTAACACCAACACCGAACTTAGCCAATCAGATAAAAAGATTGATATACATGTGGGCATCACTTAATATCACACGACCTGTTTTAATATCAGTTTAATTTCGTTTTAGTTATATTAACGTCCCGTTGTAAAGCAACATTAGGGCTATTTTGGGACGGACCTCGTAATTTTGAACCGCAGTCAGATGACGAGGACGAAACCTGAACTGCCAACCCCTTCTCCACAATACACCAGCAGGAGGACGTTTGGCATGACGGATTTAACATGCAACAGACCCCCTCACACGACGATTCTTCGGTGGAATTGGGTCTCGAACCTGAAACCCTAGGGCTCACAAGCCAAGACCTTAACACCAGGCCACCGGGGCCTTCGTTTTAATATCAGAGCCAAACAAATCATGTCTCTTTGCCTCTCAATAACATTATTGTCTTTTCATCGAATGTTAATCGTAAATCGTGTCTATGCCAATTATAGAATATAACAAGATTTTATTGCACATTTTTCGTTAATATTGAGACGGATATTATTAGATTGATAACATATTAATATGGAAATAAATAAGCTATGGAAAGTTCCATGCACTCATACATGGTACTTCGGTACAGAACTTGGAAAGTCTTTTCTATCCAAGAGTCATGTTACCAGAAAACAGATTCACTCATGGTTGATTAGTACACACACACACCAATATTCCTATTTTTCAACTCTTTCCGGAATGCCATTGATGCATCATCATACCAAACATTTTTCTCCATATTTTTGATTATTTAGGTTTAATAAAAAAGGCGAGGTTATTTAAAGGACCTGATGTTATTCATCTAACTTTTAAACTTTTTGAATTCATGGATTCAAAGCTAAACCATCCAGAATAAATCATAACAACAATAAATTTGTTATTTTTAATTCATATTTTATCATCTTAAAGGTAAATAAAAATCAAGCAGATGTGCAAAATAACAGTCATAATCTAGAATTATCGATAACTTACTATTACCTGGATATTTTTCCTGACAGAAACGATATAATTTTTCATACAAGTAACAAATCGAATAATCTTTTTACCTTCTACTATATCTTTTAAGTCTTGAGGATCATCCAGGTAATTTGGATCAATGTCTGGGAAGTCATATGGGTTAGCTGTACGAAGGCGAACCGTGCCGCGGCTCTTCGGGTGGAGTATCTGTGACATGCAGACCAAAATTGGCTTTTTTTCATATGGTCCAAACACTCGTTGATATGCCTATGTAAAGATTTTTTTTTTTAAAGTATATAGCCTGAAGTACACAGATTCTAAAAATCAATCCTTTGTAAGATATAATTTGCTTTAAATAATCTTTATAGAAAAAGAACCACAATCCAAACATATCAATTTTGAACTTTTACACAATTTAATTTCGAACAGAAACAAATGAAAGAAGAATCAGTCACCATTTTAGGATATCGATTTTATGCAGAGTATATCGGTTTTATTCATTTTGTTGATATAGATTTTGTTCATTTTGTTGTTTGGTATTATCTAATAATTTATTAAAATGATACCGAAAGATAATGATAAGTCAAAGATAAATTATATGATCAGTTGAAGAAGCCCCTTCCCTTCCCGAAAATTTCTCGCATATTCCCTTATCAAGGTCCTATTTCTTCCCTTTCTGTGGGCAATGGGCAAAATCGTACATACCGCGTATGTTCAGATTGTCGGAGATCGGGCAGGGCGAAAAGGTGACAAACTTACGCAATGCCCCCCCCCCCTTCCACTCATTGACTCTCATATAGAATGACAGGTCATTCCATAAAAGTTTTGTGCTTCATGGTATAGTAAAGAAAACCGGTGGCCTATTTTTCTATTGATTTGAAATCGAAGTTTGAATTAGAACTACAATTTTAATAACAAGATTACGTAGAAAAATTCATTTATTAAGTCTTGTGTTTTTACATTATCGCGTTTACATGCGTGCGAATATTTAGTCAGCCAAACAATCAATTCGTTTGTAGATTCTGTTTAAAATTTGATGCTAAAAGTGCATACTAAATTTTATCCATATAGCTCTTTACATTTTGTAATTATCGTGCTCATTTGCATACAGATAGACAGACATGTAAATGGATTTCATCCTAATTTTAATTTTTTTTAAAAAAAAGATCTTCATATTTGCGTCAATAAAACACACCGAATTTCAGCTTTATAATACAAAGCGTTTTAGAGTTATTAAGTTCACAGATAAGAATAACTCCAAAAATGTGTTTCTGAAGTGAGATCGGAAATGTGGAAATTTATCAAAATATAAAAGTTGAATTGTTTGGCGATTACAATATTATCTCGTTGTATACTTCATGTATGAAAAAATAAAAAAACAAATCAGCTTTTACTCATAACAAACAAAAGAGAGATAGGCAATTTTTTCTTCAGAAAGTTATATAATTAATTATTTTTTTAATTACTGTATTACTTCGATATTCAAAATGTTGATATATTACTGAAAAAAAATCTATGCAATTTGAATATATTGTGAAACGAGAACATTTTAAATGTGTTGCTGCATCTTGCTTTTAGAATAGGGTATTAAAAAATTCACTATAAAAACATAAGCTAATTTGTAGGTAATTTATATACTTAAAATAATTCGTACATTAGATCACAAAAATACATTAATAAGAATTTAGAACCTTTCGAAGCCCTTTTATGACATTAATTTGTTCTCAAATATTGAAAATAATACGGCGACAAAGTTAACAATACTTGAAACGGAACATGGGTTCGCAAACCATGCATAGGTCGATGAAACTCTCCTAGAATGTATTTGCAAGTTCTGAGTTACGAAAATGATAGTGCATAGCAAAGGTAAATAGCGCCCGAGGCATGATGTATTTATTTCACTCCAAGTCATTCACTCTAGTTTCACCTCAAGTCATTTACTCAAAGCTTCACCCCAGTCAAGGGTTTAAGTGTGTGTGTATGTGTTGTGTGTGTGTGTGTGTGTGTATGTGTTGTGTGTGTGTGTGTGTGTATGTGTGTGTGTGTGTGTTTTAAAGGTATGTATATATATATATGTTGCATCAATAAATCTGCTATATCTGTAAATCTAAATATTTATTATTACGTTTTTCTATGAGATTTCAGAACCTGCATACACATTTTTATCGGTTTTATAGCTACCAACATTACATTTAACTTCAGTATTACGCTTAACGTCTGTTAACGACACTCTGAATTTGACATTATTTTATCTAAACACCAGATATGTACATATGACGGAAAAGAGATGATAAAAATTATAAGAAAGTCAACAAACCTCAGGAGATAATCCTACTCGCAGTTTCGCATAAATAGCCGGTAACTCCATGAAATATAACTCATGATCTGTCACATCGTTAAATTCACCCGTGCTATTGTTGCTTAGGAAAGCCAATAAAGAAATTCCTGACGAATAAGTCAACGGACCTGAAAACAAAGAATGAAAATATAAGTTCAAAAGATAATTACCGAAAAACCCATGAAAGACTGGACCCGTGACATCACAGCTCTATTAAAAACTAAATATCCAGTTCATCTACTAAATTTCGCGATATTGTGACTTCACTTTTTTATTTTTCTACGGATATTAAACAAAATTAATCCTTCTTTCTTAGATTTCACCAATGGATTAAAATCACGCTAGTAAATATTTAATGAAAAATGAAAACGGTTTGAATTTCAGAACAAAAAAGTAATCTATTATTGGAAATTAAACCAAAAAATTTATTTTAAAAATTGCCAAGATTCAAGAAAAATTCTCACAATTATTAAATTAATATCTTTAAAAAGAATAATTTTAAAATTTTGAAACGGTGCAAAATTTATTTTTATGCAATAATATTTTTGGAGGTTATGGTGAAAAAATGACAAAATTCAGCTTAATTTTTAATTAGCTAAAATTCTAATTAAAATTTCAGAAACATCGCTCCGAAGTGAACATTCTTACCTCCAAGGCATTATGTGCCAGTTCTGGCAGTTGTAGTCAAATAATCTAAATGGAAGAGCGGCAAAAACAGACATGCATACATTCATCTTTATTATCAAAAACTAATAATTTTCTTGTCAGAAAATTAGTTCAAACATCTTCTATATGTAATTACATGTTGGAAATCTGTGAGAACTTGAAATTTTATGAATTTTCATGAAAATTGTTATTTTTTTCTATTTTTTTTACCATTTAATAATCAAAATGTCAGAATTTTTTTAACCTCTTCTTTCTCTGATATACAATGAAATATTTTCATCTTCAAACAGTCTCTTGTGAACTGGCATTATGGATTCACTTAACTCGAATGCTGTGAATCCTGCTGGATGCTCTTGCAAATTCTTGCCAACTGGTAAATCAGCAACTAGCGGGATCTACAAGTATTTTATTGAAAAATATTTAAGAAGAAGTAAAACAAATAACTATAAAAAATAATACTATAGTAAAAGAAAATTTTACTAAATCATATTTTGTTTCTACCGTTCCAAAAATTAATAAAGCATTTTAAGCTGAATCAGTGTAATATTATCAGATAAATCAAAAAGAGACAGTTGAATTAAAGAATACAATATAATTGTAGCATTCAAAAAATTCCTGTTGAGTAGTTTAAAGGCATCATGCAAGATTGCATTTAAAAGAATATAAATATATAAGTATAAAAGTATGAAAAGTCAGAACAGAAAAAAACAATATTGGGATTATATTAAGTCCAGATTATAAATTAATGAATGATATAAAAGAGATCATTTCTTTAAGATCATTCCGAGTAATTTTTCTTCAAATTCTTCTATCTTAGAGTATAAAATTGTTTTAATATTCTATCGATGGACGGAATTTAAATGCTAGAATTTTCTTTATAAAGAAATGTTATTTTCTTTAAAATCTATCATTTCTTCGCAATAATAAGAAATCTGTATAGATAAAAAATTTAATAAATAATTTAACGAATAAAAAATTTTATAAGAAAATAATAAATGTTTGCTATATTATTTAAATGTTGGCTTTTATTATTTGTTTGGCAAATTATGAGAAACGGTACATGTAAATAATGTATTATGTCGCTGTTGATACATTTATAATTATTATTACATTTCTTTAACATTATTTTGCTGCTGACCCATTTTTAATTCTAGCTGTCTTTGGTGACCAGCTGGTTAGCAGAGGTTATTGGCTATATTTAATTTCAATGAAATCAGTGCAGTTATACGAAATAATGCAATTATTTTGAGTTTATGATCTCCTAAACAAAACAGTTTTAAGCTTCAAATTATGTCAGATGTTAAAGTTATCTTAGTTTAATAACCTTTGCTGTATTATGTACATCAGCGGTTCTTAACCTATGGGTCGCGACCCAAAATTGGGTCGCGAAGCATATTTCTTGGGTCGCGCTGAATCGAACCAAAAAAGTTAGTAATACACCAAATTTCAGACATTTTAGAAATGATGACTTGAATACAAGGAACGTGAATACAAGGAAGCATTTTTAGAATTAGGTTTTACTTGCATTTATGATCGAGGAGTGAACAAGCCGCAATGCGTGTTGTGCAGTGAAATATTAAGTAATGAATCGATGAAACTGAACAAACTTAAAAGACATTTTGATGCGAAACATAAAAATTTTTCCTTTGAGGGAAAAGATCGTACTTTTTTCGAAAGAAAAGAAGCCCATTTAAAAAGACAGCGTTTGGATGCACCAAGTAGTAGTGGTTTTATAAATTCTGCCAAACAAGCTACACTTGCTTCTTTTCATGTGACTTGGCATATTGCAAGACAAAAGAAACCCCATAATATTGCTGAAAAACTTATAAAACCTGCTGCCATTGACATGCCACGTATCATGTGCGGAGATGAAAGTTCAAAGAAATTACAAAAGATACCATTATCAAATGATACAATTCGTTTACGAATTAATGATATGTCATTTGATATTAAGAATAAACTTATTTCTGCTATAAAAATTGCTGGTTTATTTAGTATTCAACTGGATGAAACGACAGATGTAAGTAAAGATGCTCAACTCATGATTTATGTGCGGTATCCAGGTATAAATGTCAATGTTTAAATGTAAATAAGTTAAAATGTCAATCATTTTCAAAAAGTTATAAATATATTTTAATTTGGTCGATAAAAATTATTAAAAACACTTGATTATTAATTAAATTTTCCTTGGATCGAAAAGTACTTTTGTTTATCTTTATTATTAAAAAATAAATAAAAAATTTGTAAGTTAAAAAAAATCATCATCGTAGGATTGAAGACTTTTTAAAAATACGATCTAAAATAAAGCAATGAAAAAATTTTGACTTTTTCTCAAATATTACTCAAATTTGGGTCGCGGCTTAAAAAGGTTAAGAACCGCTGATGTACATGAACGTTCCTAATAAAATTGAGTCACATAAGAATTTCCATTAAAAACAAAAGTGACTGAGTAATTTAAATATTCAATTGTCAATTACACTAAATATTTTAAAGTGTACGTTGTTTCTTGCGTTATTGTAATTTCATTTTCTGATACTTCATGTAAATTGGCGTGTTAAAAAGAAAGTGATGGTTTTGGTTTTCCTTTCTAACAATGCAAGAAAATCACGAGATTAAATATTTGATGAAACAATGAAAAAAAAAACTTGAATTTCAAAGCAGCAAGAAAATACATTTTTGGATATCATAAAAAGTAAATTTAAAAATTTTTTTGAATTATCGAAGTACATTATGAAATGCTTAAGATTCACTTTTCTTTTTGAGCATCACATTAAACCCCTGTTTCAATTCAACTTTTCTTAAAAACTCTACATTTTAACTCTTTCTTAAATCGAAGTTGAGCAAATTTTTCTCTATTTAGATTTTTTTTTTCTTTCAGTGATTCTATGGACATAAAAATTTACCTGAAGCCTGTCAAGTTCATTCATAGGGCCTATACCTGAAAGCATTAATAACTGAGGGGTATTGATAGCACCTGCAGAAAGAATAACTTCTCTGTTAGCAGTTACCCGATGTCTCAATCCTCCAAAGTCAACCTCTACACCAATTGCTCGTTTGTTTTCAAGCAGAATCTGAAAAAAAAAAAAAAAAGATATAAATCGATCTAAACTTGTTTTAACTAATTTTGGATCAGTATTGTTGCAAATTTTTTTTTCTACAAATACCGTCGATCAATCGCAATAACGCAGTGCATTTAATCGCTAATTCAGCAGTTTGCTTGCTGTCTCATTCTCTAATTCTGTTACTTGTCGGCGACTCCGACTACTCTCCCACTTCAGAGTGCCTGTCTTTTATAGTTCCGAGAGGCGGGGCTAGAATCTTCCAGACCAACCAGGGCGTATCTGAATGTATATTGGTTCCTACTGGATGAATCGTGAAACTTCTCGAACTTTCCAGTACTCGCCAAATTCGTCGCCAAATGGTCGCCAAGCTCAGCACTCACAGGACAGATCTTACAAATGCCTTTCCCCGATGACACTATTCGTGATGGGTAGCAAAATTACTGATTTGTAACAATATTTAAAAATTCAGTTTATATAGACATATGTTTTTTATGGATGTTATTGTAGTATAATGTACAATGATCCAATTCGCCACACACAAAAAAAACAAATATATTATACTTTCGAAAACCTTATTTCAGAAAGCCAGAGTTCGTCTAACATATCGATTTTCAGTTGAAAATAAACCCAATCCTATTTTCAATTAACTGTTTGCTCCTTTTTTTAATGTAAGAAAGCAATGGAATGGAATCTTTAGCAATACAATGAAAACGTATAATGGCAAGAGAACACAGGTTGTTTATTTGTTTCAAAGTGCTATAGAATAAAAAGATTATGCAGGATGTTCCCAAACGATTGAAACGCGGTTTAATTCTTTATCTATAAGAGGTAAGTGGGAAATCTAAATTCCAAAGTAGTTCAAAATAAAGTACGCAACATCATGTTAATAATTTTTTTCCTGTTAATTTTCCAAAAGTTACACTTTTTAAATTTTTATGCGACTCCTCTAGACATATTTAGTCAATTAGAAAGCTTTAATTTTTTATGAAACAACGTCATTACAAAAAACCGCATACTCGTATCTTTAAAATTCAGTGAGTTATACGTAATTTAAAATTGAGCGCATAAATCAGCTTTATTTTTTGTATCATAATTCATTTGGTTTTTAAGATACAGTTATTTAATGATCTTGTTGGATGGGAAAGAGAAACTTTCTAATTGAGCAAATTTGTCTAGAGGAAAGAGAGGGGAGGGGGGGGGTCACATAAAAATTTAAAATATATAATTTTTTCAAAATTTTTTATTAACTTATATTATTATTTATTAATATATATTATTTATATTATTATTATTATTATTATTTATATTATTCTTATTCTGTACTGTATTTTGAACTATTTTTCAATTTACATTATCCACTTATCTTTAATGGCTAAAGAATTAAACCGCATTTCAATCTTTTTTGAGACACCCTGTATACTTTTTATGGAAAGTGGAGATCTTCAATTTTATTTCACATTGCCTTCTAGATACATCTGTAATATACCGAATATATTTGGAAGGTAAAGGGAAATTCCTCTAAAGATGCTTCTGTATATAGAAACCACCATTAAACATACTTAACAGCGCAGTCAGAAAATTTCTAAAACTAATTTTTCGGCAAGCTAATGGTATTGTATTCCATTTAGACGAAGCGCTGTTGCATTGATACTTAAAAATGAAAGTTCCGAAGATATGGAAATTCCGTCTTTCATTTCCATCCATGTAGGAAGGAATACAGATATAATAGCTTAACATGGAAAATTTGAACAATGACCAATCTGGAAAAATATAATTTTATATAAACGAAAAAGGGTTTTGTTGTCAATTAAGAACGTTGGTTGTGTCTTCAGATTGATATTTTCAGATAATAGTTCCTGAAGTTATAATCGAAAAAACATGAGATTTATGATCAATAAGAAAAAAAAAGATAATTTTGCATAATCGGAAATTTTTCAACATGGATAGTATTTTTACATCTTCTTTTTTTATTTTTACTATAATCCACCACATACATTTATTCAGAATCCCAATGAAACATATTTAGTTTTGTGAAAGACATTATTAATAAATGTTGTTGACTACAGAAATCAAATGAAAGATAGTTGTCCAATTCTTACCTTTGTTACCATAGCCCTTGCTACTATATCCAAGTTAGTTCTGTTCTCACTTGGCGCAAGATATGCTTTTGCAGTGCTGCATCTTTGTCCATTTCGCAAGATTGTTAAAAAATCATAAAATCCTGAAAGCGCATATTTCACAATTAAGTATTTTCAGCATTGATTTTATGCTAAAAATTGCATATAACTTAATGCAGAAATGTAATCCATTAGTTTAAAGTTTATATAAATAATATATGACAAGCACTGTTATTTAATGATGTTCTGAAGTTACAAAATTAAATATCCATTATTATGACTTAATACTTCTTGTATCTTTCGAATGATAAGAATATTAATGATAAGATTGAAAAATGGCTATCACCAAACGATAAATCATATTGTATCTCTGTAATTAAATTTCAATATAACTGGATGATTTAAATCTGTATTATTGATTAAGAGTATATTTTGATATCCGTTAGCAATGAAAGATAAAATTATGTCATAAACATGGCAACGCATGCTTCAACTTAATTAATGTTTATTGTAAACTTTAAAGTACTGCAGATATAAATTTTTAAAAAAATCTATACTAATCCTTAGAGTATTTGTTTTTCCGACATATAAACCAGAAAAATAATTTGGTAAAAAATAATGCATTTGTTCCTTAGCACCACCTAGAAAAATTACCTATGCTATTAAAAAATTTTAAAAATCAATATGTTATATAAATTACACCATATAAATTTAAAAACTGTCAATACTAATCCTTGGAGTATTTTGCTTTTCTTACGCACTTATAAGACAAATAATTTGAAGAAAAATGACGCATATGTTCCCTTAGCACCTATAAAGATTAGCTTCGCTATTAAGAAGTTTTCAGCCCCCTAAAAGGGTTGAAATACGAGTAAAAAGATTTTATGTTTTTCCACCATTATTCCAAAACCTATCAATGCAAATTTCTATTCCATCTTAAAATGCCTTTCTATGCATTTATGAATTTTAAGATGGAAAAGAAATTTGCATTTATAATTCAACTCAGCTTTTCAAAATCAATTTGAACATAACGTGTAACAATTCCTTTTTTCTTGTTAACATGTTTATCTGTTTTATTTTTTAATCTCATGTTTAAAGTACTCAAAGTATACAGTCTACAGAGTTGCGCTTTGGAAGAAACATAACATTGAAGAACCGAACAGCTCATTTGGCTTTTTTTTTTTCTCACAAGTTCTCGAAAGCAAGTATCATTTAAGCATCTTTATTCAAGTCCTCAAATACTTTACTATCTACTAACTGTACCAGGAGATAACAGCCTTTGTCGCTATATCCTACACTGTTTACATTTAAGTTAAGCGCGCTTTTTGCAATATGCAAGTTGTTTTCTTCAATCATTCTCATTTTTCTTTTATTTCATAATATAAGCATCTCTTAAATGAGAGCGCAGAAATTTACCTTTAGAAAATCCAGCAATTTGTTCCACAGCTTTGCTCAATTTAGCCTCATATTTCAACATTTCAAGTTCTTAAAGCGCTTAGATGTTATATGATATGTCAGCTCAATTTAGTTTTTTTAGTTCTGAATTTTAGTTTGGGCTCACTGAATAAAAGTTTCTTTAATTTGATAAGTTTGTCAGTTTGTATTGGATTATTATATTTTTCAAAATCGCATACTTTTTAAAGCATTTAAGTAACACTTTTTAAAACTGCAACGGAAATGTTCTTCTAGATTTGACAAATTACACATTTTTAACCTCCTTTCAATTTTGTAGTATAGAATCCAGATAATTTTTCCGGTTACTCATTATTGTTATATCATCAAGTTTCAAAAATTTAAACACATGATTTTGAATATTTGACTAAGCATTAAAAAAAATTTTAAAATCCAGATAACTAATATAATATGTGTAAATATAGATTTCAAAATCTGCATGGAAACAAAAATATTACACAAAAATGAATAAATAAAAAAATAATTTACTACCAAAAATATTTTCAATGAATGTGCCATCTTTCATGTGCGTTTGTATACTTTTTAGCGTATATGATATCTTGCAATGTGGTCATTTATTTGAATTATAAGAATTCTGTTTCTAGTGGCAGTTTGCATTAAAGCGTCTTTGTGTGCTTGCACATTAAGTATCAAACAAAAACAAAACAAAAAAAAACATTTGATTTCTAATACTAAAGATCGTTTCAGGTTGCGTTTTTTAAAGCAATTAACCTCTTAAATTAAAACTTGATCTCCTAAAGTTGCACATATTAATTCAGAAATTACATACACATTTGCCCTGTTATCAAATATATGTTGTCAATTTCTAGAGTGAGGAATTCAAAACAATCTAGACACATATTAACGGTGAAAATAAGATTACTGTTTTCTCGAAAGGTTTAGATTAGTAATTAACTTATTTACCGGGTAATTAATTTATATTCAGTTCGTTTTACATTGGAATATTTTGTCATAGCCGGCGTCCTGGCATAGGGGTAGCGCGTCTTCCCCGTGATCTGGGTGTCCTGGGTTCGAGTCCCGGTTCGGGCATGGTTGTTCTTCATCTGTTCTATCTGTGAGATGTGTGAATGTGCCCCCCTGTAAAAAGGGGCTGTGCAAGTTAATGTGATGCGTGAGTAGCTAAGACGTACTCTTGGTCCTAGTTGGCGCTACTTAAAAACAAGAGACGCACCCTCGGCTTAAAATCGCTGACTTCGTCAGCGAGCTTGTCCATGGCAAGTGCTATTAGAAACAACAACAACAGCATATTTCGTCATACTCAGTTAAAAGGTTAATTAAACATTGTGAATTAAAATTGAGATCCTAAGACATCAAAGGAATTGAATGCAAGAATTTGAAAACTGTACGATGTCAAAATATAGATATTTTGCTTTTTCTTACAGACATACAGAACAAATGACGCAGACAGAGCAGCAAGTACAAAGGCTAATATTAAAAATAAGTATTAGATTGTTTTTTGTTTTTTTTTTCCCTTTCCGTAACTTATTTCAAAAGCTGTTTTTTTTAGCATGATAATGTTTTTATTTTGGATTTCTTTCTTTAAATAATTCGATGTAAAAATTGCTACACGCATAATGCATTTGCTAACACAATTTAGGCCAGACGAAAGGATGATCAGTCTGTTATTTCCAAAAGCATGGAAATAAAAGTAATTCAATATTACTTTATATGGCTGTTGATTATGGGCGTATTTTAATCGACCAAGTAAGTTAAGCCTATTTGAAACTACTGAAAGACAATAACTGATGGGCTATGTGGATGTTACGCCGATTCATTGATATACCGGATGCAACTCATTGTATATGATTGCGATCAAAGACATTGGAAATAATTTGTGTTGTCCAGAAAGCATTGCTCTTGATAAATTAATGATTACTTAAATAGTAATTTTTAAATTCATTTGCAGGAGTTAAAAGTTGATTTTAAAAAAATTAGTCATTTTGATTATAAGGCGTAAGATATATTCAGGGGCTTGGTCTTTTTTATGCAGTCAGAAATTTAAACAATCCATATTATGAGTGTTTAGTATATGTAACTGGTCTAAAGACCAGTCGAATTCTTCTTATTGGCTAATTTGGAACAATTTTCTCATTATACACATTGCATGTACATTCTGATACCTAAAATAATTTTTTATCCAATTCCATTGTTTAATTTTGGATAGGGATACCTTCAGGCAGGAAAAGAAGTTATGTTATAACCAATCGTTACTTATATTCAGTTTATTCTCCAAATTTACTTATTCTTTTACTGTAGATTTCATGATTTTCACTTAATCAAAAAGGAATTTTTACTGGAAATAAAATAAATTAACATAAAAATATATTTGGACATAAAAAAAAACTTGCCATGTTGTGTTGGCCCATTAACATCTACAAATTTGTAACCCAAGCTCAAAGCAGATTCAGTTATAGCAACTTTTGCTTCTGGCTGGTAATCTTGTCTGTTTACAGTAACAGGTCCATGGATACCATGCCATCCTGTTTAGAGACGAAATAAAAATTTAAAGCTTTCATTAATGTCAGTTCTTGTAATGAATCTTGTTTTTCTAGAAGTTTATTAACGAATGAATAGCATCAAAGAAATTAATCAATTGTTAATATGAATGATTATAAAACAACGATATTTTATGAAACTTTTGTATAGTTAAAAATATTAATTTTGTAAACTGGAAATATTAGTTTTTCTTTTAACTTTTTATTAACTTTCTATGGTATTTCTTTTTAATATTTTAGAAATCTGATTGTTACAAACAAGCGATTTCTGAATGTGTAGTTGATTTCATTTTATTGCACTTTCTCGTATACGTAGTGTGGGAACTGCTGACAGATCTCATTCCTGTATGGCGTCATGTTGCGTCATTAATCACGTGATGCTTTCCCGCCATTATTAGCAGAAGAGAGTTGGGCAGTGAGACTGTAAGATGTACAGCTCACACTCATATACCTTTTTGTGTTCTATGTTAGCAATGTTTTGTCCTTTAATTTCAATAAATATATTTCTCATATTAATGCTGGTCGTTGCCTTTTCCCACAGTAGTATAGAGAAAGTATTGTAATAGCCAAAAAATTCGAACTCGAGATTTTGACAAGGCTATTGTTTTTGAATTCGAAAATGCAACTATCTGCATGGATAAAATTTTGGACATGGCTTTATAATCAAAATTAAAGATTTGACTGAAAATTCGAGACAAATCTATTCTAGATTTGATTACCAGTCAGTCTGTCACTTCGTATACGTAACAAGGTAGATAGCTCTATTTTAGTATATGATCTTTACAACTTTACAATAAATCAAAATAGCAGAGGGTAGATTTATGAAATTTAGCATGTGGTATTAAAATTAAAACTAAAGATCTGTGTCCAGTTTTATATTTACTCGATCTAAAATACGCACTGCATTTTTTTGACTATGGCCAAAAATATAAACTGAACATACCTTTAAAGTGTGTGCAAAATTCAAAGGAACTATTATCAACAACTTTTTAATCAATTTTAATTAATTTAGCTGTTAGTTCATTTTTTCGATCATCTGTATAAATTACTTTTAATTATAATTTGCATCAATAAAAATTATAGAAATTCCGCCCATTTTGATGAATTTTTACAGACATGTTCTTACCATTGGAAGCAAATTGTGGATCCTGATTATCTTCCAGTTTCAAGAAATAATGGAATACTTCGTTGAAACTCCATCCTGTTGCACCTAGTGACGCCCATTCGTCATAATTCCGACGATTTCCGCGATTCATTACCAAGGCATTGATGGCGCTGCCGCCACCGAGGACCTTACCAGTTGGCAGAGTCACTCTCTGAAAATATAAAAATTTCAAATTTAGAAAACGCAAGATATCAAACATAAACTAAATAAAAATTGGATGATAATTTTTAAATTTTATGAAAATTTTTAATAAAGATATAAGCAGATTCATTAGAAATGAAATACATGTCATGAAGGTTATTACACCGCGGTGACTTAGTACACTGGCATCGGCTCCAATGGCTGGATGGCTTCAACCTCGAAACATTATTCCAATAAAGATCCGTCATTTATATGGAGCTGATGAATGCTAAATTTGATGCCATGGATCAAATGTCTTCCTTTTGGTGAAATGCGAGATCTTATAGAGAGGACAATCAGCTGAGATGTTGTCCTCATCATCTGATCTAATCTCCAAATTTTAAGGTCCATTCAAAAATAGAATTAGCTTTGCTTTCAAACGGGATGTTAATATAACCCCACTAAACACGAACGTCACTAAATATGTGTTACAAATATTATTTGGCATTAATTTTTGTCTCACTTTAATATATGTATAATTTCCTCTTACTTTAATCTAGTTATTTTTTATTTCACTTTTATATACTTTAATATTCCTTCAATAGCTACATTATTATTGCTATAAGATTAGATTATACATTTTTTATTATTATTACTATTCGTGGTGTTGACTACCTAACTGCGACTGAGCCTAATTCGTTCAAAGAAATCGTAGTGCTAAACATAACTACTTGATTCGATACAATAACGAAAGAATATCTATAATTTAAAGAGTTGTTTGGACTAATAGTTGAATTAATACAATAGCACATTTACTAAACAGGATCTAATTAGATAAAAAAATCATTTTGCATTAAGGTGTAAAATGCAAGTATTTTACATTTCTCAATTTGAAACATGGAGTCAGAAACATTTTTGAATGAAAAAAATATTCTTTAAAAGAACATTTTTGAAATCGTTAACCCTTTAAGCGGTCGATATGTCCCCCTCTCCGTTTTCACGTTCTGCTCAAAAGCAACAATCAATGTCCGCATTTAATTAATAAACTATTTATTAGAAATAATTGAATGCATCATTCACTTTTTCTTTGCTAAGAAAACGTTAAGAAGATTAGAATCTTAAGTCTGAAACATCATAGCATGGCAATGCTTCAGAATAAATTTACTTTATTTTTAAAATTTACTCTTAATTATGTGGCAATGATGGTATGACACGTAAAATATATCTAATATATTATGGCAACGCGTGTATAATAAAGTTATTGAGAAAAAAAGTTAAACCTTTTATTAATATTTCATTATAATCTGGTAAAAATTTTGAAAATTATTTTCTAAACCAACACTTACTACCCAAGCAAATTAAGTGAAAATATGATAACTCTAGATCTAATAGTCTGCTTCGTAGATGATTTTGAGCAATTATAAATTATGCAAGTCGTATAACACTGTTTATAGATAGTGTGTCAGCATATAAACTTTAACATGCTAAAACTTTGATGAAATAAATTCGGTAACTGACCATACCCTGTTTACAAGAGCCGATCCAGTATGTCTCTGTGGTGTAGTACGGTATCTCCAGTCAATATCGCTTTGAATAAAACTTGCTGCAGCACTTGGAATATCTGTGATTCTTGGAGCTGTTTTACCAGCTTCTAACAGAAGAATATTTACACATGGAATCTCCGATAAACGATTTGCTAATACGGACCCTGCAGCACCTCCTCCAACTTAAAGGAAAGGGAAAGAAATAAAAGCATTATGATGAAAACAGAAACATGGCTTCATTAAACGTATTCTATTTTAAATAATTGAATAGATTCAATAAAAATGATACACATAAAAGTAACTGAACTGAAGAAACCAAGTTTGATATATTCAGTGCGAGTTCTTTTTTGGTACTTTTACATCAGTATTTCCCAATCGATGGTTCGTGAGATCCTCGAAAGTGAATCATGGAAAGATCGTGATATATATATATATATATATAAAGCTGCCAAAAAATAGGACTAGATTGAGGCTATCTAATACTAAACATTGAAAAAAGATTGGAACAAAAAACTGTCGTCTCTCCACTTTTGCTGAGGTTTACGCGTTTTAAAAGCTAAATGCTCTGTAAAAATGCACCTTTTAGCATCCTTATCTTGAGAAAATTTCCGCCTTTGCGTGGGGTGTTCCATACCCCCGGAAGATTCATCCTCAAGTTGAAAGGGAGATTAGAGGTCCTTATATGAAGCAGTTTCTGTCTTAGTGGTTCGTAGACTTCTAAGTCTTGGGAACCACTGATTTCCACTAACAATTCGAAAAATTATGAAAAACATATTTCTTTTGCACAATGCAATTTTTATTTTTCGAAACCCTTGGTTTTTATCCAATTGTTTATTATACTATCATTGTTTCTTTTTTTTAAATTTCCTACCCTGATCCTCTCAGTGCAAAGCTTCAGCCGAGTCGGTAGGATGTTGTTATATTTAGAATGTTGTATGCATATCATAAATTTACAACAATAGAGGTCTTATTGAATCTATTAAATCCGTGTTGTTGTTGTTTCTTGTGGCACTTGCCATGGACAAGCCCGCTGTTACGAAGACAGCGATTTTAAACCGGTGGGGGAACGTCTCTTGTTTTTATAGGAGCGCCAACTAGTGCCAAGAGTACGACTTTGCTACTCACGCATCACTTATTCACTTACACAACCCCTTTTTACAGGAGGGCACATTAACACATCCCACAGATAGAACAACCATGCCCAAACCGGGACTCGAACCCAGGACGACCAGATCACGGGGAAGACGCGCTACCCCTATACCAGGACGCCGGCATTAAATCCGTAACTATTCCAACTGTGTGACATCTTGACAGATAATGAAAATTAAAGCCATATTATTCGGAAGAAAGTTTGATTTATCCTCGTCTTAATAGCACCGTTCCCTTATACTCTCTGTCTTTATTTTTGCTTTGAGAAATTCTAATTCTTGGAGATTATTATAAATCTTTTAAATAGATAACACTTGCTACATATTGTTAAAGAAAAGAACACTTATTAGTCACCTCTAGGCCTGTGCATCTCCGACTTTTGTTATGACATCAATATCAATCACAGCACTAAAAAAAAAATCATTAAAGTTTTTGAGGAATAGAATAATTGAAATCAATACTTTTTTTGGCTTTGTGGGAACCGACAACCAAATTTTATTTTTTAAATAAAGGCAATCAATAGAAAAAAAGCTACATAGTTAATACATACAGGCACCATGCAATTAACCACTGGAGTTTCTGCAATATATATAGTAACTTTTAGCAATAAAAATAACTAGCATTCAACATGCAAATATATTACCGTCAAATTTCCACAAAAATCTTTTGAGTTTATTTTCTTAGAGATATTCAAACTCAATTTTGCAAATATACTATCACCTGCATTTTATGCAAATTGACTTTTTTGCTAACTTTAATTTAATGTAGAAAAACCTCAGCCAGATTATAGAATTCTAGAATTTATTTGCATAATCTATCATACGAAATTTCTCTACCATTCGATAATCTGAATGCCGTGCAATATAATAAAGATATCATGACAATAATGTTGATCATTTTATGGTAAAAGGATAATATTTCATGTTTAACGGTTTGATGTGAGTGAGGATAGAACCTGGGACCTTGTGGTTCGCAGTCCAGTAACATGACCACGATACAAAAGCAATTGCTCGCATAGCGTAGTTGTTAACTGGCTTATAAGCTTTCACCACAAATGAATACGATAATCTTGAGCAAAACTGAGTAATAGAACCCAATTGCAATACAGAATTAAACAGTTTTGGAGCATTAAGTAGCGAGGAATTTTTAAAAAAATATTTTATTTACACATTTACACATTTTAATCACTATTCTTGGTTCACAGTTATATTATTCAGTATTCTTTATTCACGATTATATTATTCAATATTTTTTATTCGCAATTTTGCTCTAATAAAATTACATTCTTAATTATGTTATGAAAGATCTATGTTATAAATGGATTATTTTAAAAATGGATCGTGTTGCTACTCACCAATAATGTAATCATATTCCGATCTGAATGAAGACTTCGTTATCGGAGCTTGCTTTTGCGTTGCCAAAGACATTATAAGCATTGGGAAAAGGGGAGAAAAAGGGAAGGGCGTAAGATATAATTTTTCTTCGCTGAGATCCATTAAACCTAAAAAACAAAATTTTCAATATAAAAATAAACGGTTATCTTTCCTTTAGGAATGGTATAAATGGTGTATAATGCTTCCAGACGCTCACCTCAGACAGACGAATGCATTAGCTCAAAGGAGGATAAATACAACTTGAAATGTAGATCAAGGAGAAATAACAAGTGTGTAATAAATACACCTATGTTGATATAAAGCATATTTTAAAGTTTTTGAAGTACATTTTTATTTATGTTCCGTAATTGTAAGAATAAATTTTTCACATCTTTGCAAAATATAATTTTGGAAAGATGTATGCAGAAATATATTGGCTTCCAAAAAAAAAAAAAAAAATGCTCGTATTCTTACGAATTTTAATGAAGTACTAATAAATCCCTTAATAATTTTGATTAATTAATAATTTAATATAATTATTTTTTAACAATCTGTAAATATCCTTTAACAGAATCTCTTTAAATATTTTAAGAATATATAATCCTCCCCTTTAAAAAAATAATGACAAAGAAATAAAAAAAAAATCCCAGGAAATTCTTGCTTTTAAAGCCTTTAAAGATATCTACATAACAAATATTGATATATTTTGGTTAATTAGTATTAGCGGATATTTGTAGCATCCACAACAGTTTTCAAACGCATGAGCGTAGAGATTTTGCATAGAGACAGCCAGTCACCTCATTACTACAAAACTAAGCCATATAAACAAGGCTTATTGTGACTTATTATTCTGTTATACTGTTATTGTACCACTGTTATTCTCATTCACTATCCAAGGGCCCTGGGCCGCGGTGGCCTGGTGGTAAGGTCTCGGCTCGTGAGCCATAGGGTTTCAGGTTTGAGACCCGATTCCACCGAAGAACCGTCGTGTGAGGGGGTCTGTTGCACGTTAAATCCGTCAGGTCCAAACGTCCTCCCGCTGGTGTGGCGCGGTGTGGAGAGGGGGGGGAGTGAAAGCTCAGGTGTCGTCCTCGTCATCTGACCGCGGTTCAAAATTACAAGGTTCGTCCCAAAATAGCCCTAGTGTTTCTTAAAACGGGACGTTAATATAACTAAACTAAACTCTCCAGGGGCGCTAGGGATCAATTTCCAGTAGTACGGCAGCTTCTTTGGAGAGGTCCGACCTTTAGAGACACATTATATCGAAACAATCAAGTGCCCGTAGTTCACACTATTTGCTCTGCCGCTTTATTATTTTTTTTTAGTGTTTGGACTCCAGCCACAGGGTGGTCAATCTCTGACCATACTCCTATACTTACCTCTTCACCCGATACTTATTTTAGCAGGAACCGCCCACTTTTATATCTTTTTTCTTCTATGTATTCATATTTTCGCATAAGGGAACAATGGCTAACAAAAGTTCGAAAAATTTTCATAGTGTTTGTATAAAGCTAGAAATCTTTTTTTTCCCATAATTTTCTACATCGTTTTTTAATTTTCAGAGTACTGCATTATTTTGTCAAAATTGTCACCATCCGTAATGAGTTTTCCTGCAATTTCTATTGCAACTTTGGCCAGTGGAGGTGCTTAATAAAGGACTTCCCAAAACTCGGTGCCGTTAGATATTTTTTATTAACAATAACAACAATGTTTAACGCTAATGTCAAATTCCATTACCGTCCGTGTCTGCCACGCAAGTCCCCATTCTTGGGGGGGAGGGGGGGGGGCTGTTGACAAATATAAAGTAAACAAGAGGCGGAAGTGCTATCAATGTACAATTCGCAACAATTTTATTTAGTTCTGCTCAATCTGTTATGTACTGCTGAACCCGAGCCTATTTTCCCACATATACATCTGTTGTCTTGCATTCTTCTGAACTTGTAGAAGTATTTAGAAAACTTTACTACTCTGATATAATTTACACTGGCAACGGGTGAAATATTCTTTTAATAATTTTTGGTTCCGGTATGAATTTATTTGTTATATGTCCTTTGCACGACATTATCCATTTATCTTGTCACTGCATAGATATCTTTCTTCTAATTCCCTTCTTTAACGTTTGGAATGATTTTCGAACTACTACATCTATTTGGCCTTTTTGTGCAACTTTTTTTCCCTTCATATTTCTCTATTGTCTCGTTTCCACATATTCCGATGGAAACCTTAATTCAGTTTTATCTAATCCATTTAATCTTTTTAGCCTTCTTCAAGTTTTTTTCCCCTAGAATTTTCTATTTTTGGTGTTGGTGGATTGTATTGTTTGAAGGACTGACATAGATTTAAAGAAGATATAAATCTTTTATTGTTGTTGTTTCTGCATCAAAGCTCCACTGTTCTTCCATTAGGATTTTCATATTAATGTTTAGTCGTCGTACTCTAATTTCTAATTCTCACAAAATATATTCTGTTGGAACTATATTAGACTAAGGTGTTATTTCCAGATTTTATGGAATAATTATTGAGATATCCGAGATGGAAGTTGAAAACAATGAGCTTAGGATCGTCATATTGGTAAGAAACAGTTATTTTCAATATTCAAATTTTGGGTTGATAATTTTTAATTGTCTTTTAAAATATTTAAATAAAAAACATGATGCATTATTCTACCGATGATTATTAAATTACCCAGACCTGCTTCTGACGAGAGTTCCTATTGAAAGACAACTCTTTCTTTCTGTTTCAGCTAAGTACTTCTAATCCTTCGTTTTTAATTCTCCACACAATAATAAGCCCGACAAACCGAAAATGTTAAATCAATTTTCATTTACAAATAACACAGTGTACCATTTTGAATCATTTATCATTCATTCGCAAAAAAGAATTTAAGTCCCCCCCCCCCGTACGAACAAGAGATTTTTTTTCTGGCTAAATGCTCCTGTAATTCTACTGACGCGAACACTCGTCGAACAATTTCAGGTGAAAATGAAGTGGAAAACAATTTGGTCAATTTTCTAGAAACTTTTACAACACACAAAAGTGGACTTTTCCACAAATTTTTGAGCTATAAATTTTTTATTACATTAAATTTGATGGATGATGTTGTATTTTTATTCTTCAAAATATTTTGTCACTACTATACAGGCACAATGGGATAAATTTATCCATTTATTGATATGCTGAATTGATTTACCACTACTGTAATTAAAAATGATTACTTTTCGAATCCTGTTTATTATTTTTTTTACGTCCACGAGCTATTTAAAAATAATAAATAACAAGTAAGCAAACTAAGATTACAGCCAAACAATTTTTAAAATCTCACCGAAATGCAAAAATAAAAAAAGTGACAGACGATAATTTAAAATTCAGTATTAGGTTACAACTCATTGCCTTCATATTTTTAAAATACTTGAACATTTTTATTACATCTCAGCCACTGTAGTTTGTTTCATAAATTAAAAACAAAGTTTCGTATTTACAATACATTAATTTTATTAATCTTAAACAACTATTTAAATAAGAATAGTTAAATTTCAAAAACACATAAAATTGACAGTATTTTAAATTAAAATTGAATATTTATCCTTTCAAAATAAACTTTGAAAACTTGTAATAAATACAAGAATTTCGCGAACAAATGCCAGAAAAAACATCTGGACACATTATTTTGTCTGTTAGATAAAGAAAATGTTTATTATTCCAACTTGTCTTAACATACCTTTCCAAAGAATTTGAAATAATAATATTAAATGTTGAGACATGATGGAGTAAACTTCTCAAAAATAACAACGTTAATCTTTATAACTATGAAATAGAAAATTTCAATCACCTACTTTGAAAATACAGTCCAATGCTGAACAATTTTTTTTAAACGGTAATCCAAATGTATCTCTAAAAATCTTTTTTTAGTTAAGAGCTAGTTCTAATTTATTTATAAACATTCTTAAATTTAAACAAAAATTTTAAGCATAAATTTACAATTTAAAGAGAAACTACTTTAACACATCGAATAACTGAAATAAAACAAAACTGGTTTGTTGCCAGAAATTTACTAGAATACATTTCAATCATTTGAAACTTTCAGCAAACGATTTCATATCATGTAAAAGAATTCTTTTGCGAAATATTCTATACGTTTCAATTACGAAAGCAACTTGATCTCGCATCATACAAACGAATACGTATTCAAACTTTTAAATAAAAAAAAATATATTCTTTTGAAGTAAATTAACAAGAATAATGAAATGTCGATACAATCTAATATTTTATTATGTAATCAGTCATTCGGCTTTAGAAACAATGTGTTTGAAATATGATAATAAATGATTTAATGTTCATGCTTTTTATTTAGTTTAGTTCGGCGAAAGTCTCGCTCACATATGTTTCAGAAAGGTTGATATTATTTTGGACATGTCATTTGAAGGTTATCTAAACGGAACTCTTCTCTCCAGATTTTACGTTGTCAAATGTCAACGAATGAATGTCATATTCAAGCAATGAATAAGAATATTATGTTTTATTATTAGTAGTAGAGATATTTTATTGACATCTGATTGAAGGCGATAGCTTGCCCCGAAATTTTATTCTACTATATTCAAGACTAGCCGCCTTTGGCGACCAGCCGGTTCGCCAATCTTAATGCTCGTTAAAATTTTAATAATTAAATATTTTATGTAATTCCTACTTTAATAGCTTCTTCATCAAATATTTTAAAGCTTCAAATTTTGATAGTCATGTAATTCACTCATAATAATATAAAGTCCTTCAGCCATAACATAATATGTATCTCTCTAATTTTCTGTTAGTTCCGGTAGAATTTATGCTTAAAATTAAAATGGAAATGACTAAACTGCAATTAATATAATAATATTTTTTACTGAAACAAAGCATTTTTTTAATAATATGATTACTGATAATAGAGTCACTGAGCGTTTAAACTTTATGGGCACTAAAGAATATCTTTCTTAATTTATGTAATATCTCAAGAATTTGTCAACAAAATTTCTCAGATTCATCATGAACAGATCGATTCATTAACAATGTTTAATTTTAAATGAATCAAACTTTAAGAAAATAAAATGAATCGTTTAAAATAATCGGTCGAAAACAGGTTTAAAAAACTACTTAAAAAACGATGTACTTAAAACTATAAGCATATACAAAAAAAATATATAACTAACATAAATACAATTTAATTAGAAAAGCATGCAACTAACCTAAAAATAATTTAAATAATTGAAAACAGGTTAAAAAAATCTACTTAAAAAACGATGTACTTAAAACTATAAGCATATACAAAAAATATATAACTAACATAAATGCAATTTACTTACAAAAGCATGCAACTAACCTAAAAATAATTTAAATCATCCGTTGATAACGGTTGTCATGGCAACAATCAGAATGCGCATGCGTGAATTTTCTTCGCCAGCTCCGGTAACGCAAATGCGTAAATTTTTCTACGCCAGTTGGGGTAACGCTATGCAGATTATACATTTTTAATTTCCTTTATTCTGTGTTATTTTAATTCAAAAGTACTTCAGAATGAATCTGAAACATGGATTAATTAACAATGTTTAATTTTAAATGCATAAAACATTAAGAAAATAAACAGAATCGTTTGAAATAATCCGCCGAAAAATCTTAACCCTAGCCTCATTACTGTTGGGAGAAGAAAAAAAATTGAAGCCTTACTCATTGGAAAATGGAAGATTTTTTTGGCGGAAAAGTTGGCGGTGGGGAAAATGAAAGATTTTTTTGGCGGGAAAGTTAGTTTTTAATTAATAATTAAAATTGTAAATAAAATTTCAAAAAAAAAGGGACCCCAGGTGCACATTCCCGACCTCTAAGGTATACATGTACCAAATTTGATAGCTGTATGTCAAATGACCTGGCCTGTAGAGCGCCAACACACACACACACACGCATTGAGCTTTATTATAAGTATAGATTACAGAATTAAACTAATAATGCTATGTGCTCAATTTAGCTTTTAGATTTTAGCTCAAATAATTCCAGGCATATTTGAATCAAAAACGGATTTGTAGTTCTTTTATACAGCATGTAGTTTTTTTTTTTTTTTGCCATAAATCTCTACATTATGCATACCATGATAAAATATGACGAAACATTAACCTTTAGATTAAGAGTTTAACCAGATTAACGTCACGAGTACAAGAAGATCTTACTCACTTAATGACAACATATTAATAATAAAAAAGATTTCTATAGCATTTTTTTTTTCTTTCTCGTATACGTAGTTTGGAGAAAGTATAGTAATCGTCAGAAAATTCTAACAAGAGATATTGAAGACTCTTCACGTTGTAGACGTCCTTGAATTCGAAAAACACGTATTTGAAAAATGTCTGTCTGTGACAAAGATAACTCAAAAACGCTTTAAGCTAGACGTTTGAATTTTGGTATACATTATTTACACCGAATGTGGAGATTTCTATCAAATTTTGAATAAAACCTGCAGAGAGTAAGTCATTCTGTAGATGAAATTCGATACACAGTGCAGACACTGTGGCGGATTGTGATGCGCAAGGATAGAACCTGGGATCTTGTGGTTCGCAGTCCAGTAACATGACCATGATACAAAAGCAATTGCTCGTGCATCGTAGTTGTTAACTGGCTTATATGCTATTCACTACAACACCTATCAAATGTTGAGCCAAATCCAACAAAGGACTGACTATCTGTCAGTCTGTATTTTCAGAAACATGTAAACAAGGTAATTCAAAAACTGAATGACTTAAATATATTCAAATTTATTACGGAATTTTGTGACTACAAGTATAGTTTTGTGCCATTTTTTTTTTGTTTGTTTGTTTCAATCGGTTTGGAAAAATGCATCTAAAACACAAAGTTTTAGTTTTAGAATTAGTGATATAGAATAAGCTTGTTTATTAAAGAATTAACCACATTCAGTGACTACCTTGCTTGCCGGCAAAAAGTAAAATAAATAAATGATTTTAATAGATAATTTCAATCTGTGTATAATTTGATATTTGTGATTGCCAAAGAAATGTTTTTCAAACTATGATAGACAATTAAAATGATATTATTGCAGAATCCTTGCATTTATTCTACTGATTGAATACACGAATGTTTTTGTTTCCGTAACTATCCGCATTATCCAACATCAAATGGCTCACAATCAGAGACAACTTCACTCTCTTTCTTCATGCAAAATATTCTTTTGATTCAAGAATTCAATAAAAAATATATTCAACAATATGTAACATGAATTAAAATAGAGATGGAAAAAATATATCTTTCGACAAGACAGGGTTCAGTTTAGCAATATTAACGATTCCTTTTAAAGAGGATTATTTCAAGATGGAATTCGTAACTTTAAACAGCAGTTCATATGACAAGAATGACATTTGTGCTGGCACAACCACTCTAAACTTCCTCACCACACCAGCAGGTATTTGGCTTTAATCAGTTTTGAGTGCATCAGATCCTAATATGGCGGTTCTATGATAGAATCAGGTCCCGAACTGGGATCTTTCGGTGCCGAAGCTAAATCTTACCACCAGATAACTGTGGCAGGTGTGGGCTAGCCGGACAACAAAGGGAAATTCTGTTTGTGAGAAATAATAATAATAAAAATAAAAATTCTCTCCGTTATTTTTTTATCTAATTTATAGTGCTATAAAAATAAATAAGAGTGGAAAAGAATGCAAGTGATGAGTTCCCCAATAAACTGTCATAAGTTTATTTTTAAAAAAATCTATCAAAGAAGGGAAATGGGAGTGAAAATTATTTTCAGTTCATAATTTTTTAGCAACTATTGCTATTCATTGCAGTGGTAATTCGCTGGATTAGGATTATCTTTCTAACTTCAATTATAAGGACGTAATGGGGATAGAAAATTTCCAAATTCCTTCATTTTCTCTATAAAATAATTCTCACCCATTCAAAGCTACTGATGTTATCTTTATCACAAGTAAACATGTGTAAAGGCTTATACATGGTATACATATGTAATAACCCAATTTACTTGCATTTCTAAGGTTAGATACGATTTCAAACTAACTTAAATTATTTCTTATTTATTAGAAGTTGTATACGATGTTTTGTTAGAGAATCATTGCAATAAATAGTATTCCTAGAAGGTATTTACTGAATAACACATTTATTTTTTCAAGCAACTGGATATATTTTTTAATAAATTTTAGAGATGTTTATTTACAAATTTTTGTAAAAAAATTTATGAAATAAAAATAGAAAATAAAATTTATTATTATTTCATCAATGGTTATGAAACATATATACACACACACAGAGAATCCTTATTCATAAGCTTTAAACATGCCATTAAATATTTGTACTAACAAAGAAAATGGTTTGAACCTCGCAGCAAAGATAAAAAGTATTCTTATAAAAAAAATTATAAAATTGCTTATAAAATGCGTTTAACTCAGGGAAAAAAAATCGACAACTAAATTGGCATCATTAAAATTTCTTAAGCTTTCAGATAATGTAAAGTATTTTTTTTTTTTTTTTTTTTTTTTTTGCAACATGAAATTTTTGGAAGTTATTGACAAAAAATAAATCTGATTCTCATTCACCAAAATATATGTGCACCAAATTTGATAATTCCAAGTCAAATGATTTATTTTGTATAGTACCATACACACATACCAGCTTTTAAAATTAGTAGAGATAAGAATTAATCTGGCTGTTTTATAATCTTTACATCAACTTTTCTAATTCAAATATTTCCAATATTTGATTCATTCTGCTTTTAAAAAAATTCAAAAGCCTGTAATTATATATATATCTTATAAGAATAACAATTTTGAAACAATTTTTATACCATTTTCTGACTATAACCACATAACTTTTTAACCCTTTAAAGGGCTATTTTTTTCTTGCCATATATGTTAAAATATTTTCAGGCTTGAAATTAGAATAAGAAAAGAGATTCATTTAACTTATTAGATAAGCTTAATTTGATTAATTAATTAATGTGGTTAATTAATAATTAAGTAACAAATCAAGACACATCATTTTGTCTGAGATAAAGAACTGAAGCATCTAAGTTTCTGACTTACTAAAAAAATTTGTCTGAACTTATGCCAACCTACATAATTTCATGCAAAGATTGATAAATTTGGTGGGAAGCATACTTCCCACGGCCCTAGAAAGGGTTAATTAAAAATATACTTGTTTATTAATTTACAATTTTTTTAATGGAAATTACATTTTTATCTTATATTCTGTTTATTAACAAATCTTAAATGAGGTTTTTAACATTTTGTAATAGTCAAGATATTCCATATGTTTTAAAATATTGGCTTTGCTTTTTATTTTATTCAGTAAATTTTCCTGTTAGAGGTAATGAAGGTTTGAATTGTTTGTTAAAGTAGTGAGTAGAGGAGGAGGCAAGGAAACAATCTACCATGCAGGAAAGAAAAATTCATGTTAACATTTCAAATCAAATGAGATGAAGGGGGTGGGTCATTATTTACAACTGCAAAGCTATTGATCAAAAACAGGGAGGTAACCATGTTATGTAGACAGCCACTTATCTATGTATTGCCACTGGAACTATATTTAATTTGATTAAACTTTTATATGATTCAAAAACTTGTCACATTATTCCATGATTAAAAATGTATATTTCTGTAAAGTCAACTAAAAGTTGAAAGATGATTTATGAAATAATAAACAAGATATCAAAACTAATTAGCTACTGTGTTTGAAGAATATATTGCAAAAAAGCAATATATATACATATATATTAATAGATAAATCTTAAGGTATATTGCTTGAGATAAAAGTCCACCCAAAAATACATTTAAACCAAAATCGATATTTGTATCATAAAAACAAATTGAACAATATAGAGTTTACAGTAAAATTTTATATTTTCTTATATATATAGAAAGAAGACAAAATATAAAATTCGCCAATTTAAAAGCATGATATTCAAATACAATGCATGTCTCAGTGGAAAAAAAATAATAAACATGAATTTTCTTGAGAACATTTTATTTTACTTTTGAGTCTATTTGTATACAACACTTATTTATTGAAAGAACTATCTTAAAATTCATGCAATTAATATTCATTAAAGTTTTATACATTTATAGTAATTTGTCTTTTAATTATCAACTTAAATATAGACAACTTTAACAACAAAATTAAATTGAAAAATATTCTCTGGAAGATAATGAAATAATCAAATATTTCAATTTTTTATCTTTTAAGGAAAAATATTAATATACAAGAAATACTAGTAACTATAATAATAATAATTTATGTAAATCAATATATAATTTGATAAAGTAGAAATTTCACATGGAAATAAAGAGTGCAAATTTTTAAATTGATGTTTTGTAAGTAAACATGAAAATAAACCTAAGATAATTGAAATAATGAAAAATTTATACTTAAATAACAGTAGAACTTATACAAGCACTAGTTAAGACATAAGGTACAAAATAATTAAATAGGGAAAGGGTCAGCAATTATGCCTTAAAAATATATTTCATTTTCAATAAATTCAAAAAAAAAAAAAAAAGAAGAAGAAGAAGAAAGAAGGGAAAAAAAAAGAAAGAAAAGAAAGAAACTTTTATATTTTCAATAAATGCAGTAGTTTATTTCAAACATTAATGGGACATGACAGTTTGCTTGAAAAGTTTATCAATGATAAATGGGTGAATGATAATATAAAACAACACATTCAACTTTCTTCATTTCATAGATTGAAGTTGTTGATCCAAAAGTTTAACCTTCCTCTCATATTCTTGTCTAGCAAACATAAGCTGTTGTTCCACTGCTTTAAGTTTAGCATCCCTTTCTCTTTCCATGCAATTTATCTTCAACTCATGTTCCTGCTGCATAAATTTCAACTGAATCGCTTCTGCTTCTCTCTTATGAGCTTCATGAATTATGCGCCTTTCAAATTTCCTCTGGTTTTCAGATTGGACTAAATGAGATCTTGCTTGATTTAAATGTTTAAGTGTTTCATTCTGCTCCTTAAGATTTTCAACTCTATTTTCATGGTATTTCTCAACCAGCTTGTCAATTAAATTCGTAATAGCTTGATGTGCCGCATCTATTGGAGATTCAGTAAAAAAGCTGAATTGGTCATCACTAAGAATCTAAAAAATAAAAATGGGAAAAAAAACATTAAAAACCTATATCATCAAATAAAAATGATTTTTGTGGTTTTAACTGAAAATTAAATGAATAAAATAAATAGTTCTTTAAAAAAATTCCCTGATGAAGCAGTTATAAAATAATTTTTAGGTCATGACAATCTTTTGCAACAAACTGCTTATAATTTTTATCACTCTGAAAGTAGGCGAAACAATTTTTACTATTTTACATGACTTTTTTTTTTTTTTTTTTGTTAAGCAAAGTTTTGTACAATATTTATTTAACTTTCAAATGAAAATTGTTACTTTTGATATAATGGAAGAGGATTTACACATTGAGTACTGATCACCAGATATCGCCACATATGACAAGACCCTGACTCAGGCACTTTGGGGTGGTTAAATGAGTGCTTGTCAAGAAATATCTTTCATCCCTTAAACTCGTTTAAAAGCCCCAAAGCGTCTAAGTCAGGCCCCAGTCAAATGGGGCAATATTGGGCAGTCAGGATGCATAGGGTTAATTAGTCTACAATTATTAAATAAAATATTCAACTGCAAAAAGAATTATAGGGGATTTCAAAAGGAATTATAGAATTTTCTGCAAATAGTAATGATAATTAAGTGAATAATTATTTCACTTAATTGTCCGATACTGTTTCAGAAAATGCTATAATCCCTCTTGTGATCCACAATGATTCCATTCCTTTATGAACAAATTAATGCATTGTTTACCAAAATTCCACATTCTGTTTCCATTTACATGTTTTTGGAATTTAGAATTTATTTTACATGTTACTTGAACTGCATATTTATGTCATGTGCATTTTATAACCCCCCCCCCTTCTCATGTGTTTTAGCAATTTCTTCCTTACTCTGGTTTACATTCAGTATTCATTTTATTTCTTATTTCAATTGTTATATTATAATTTAATTTTTCTTTTTTAATTACATACTATTCTACATTGTATACCTGTTAAGTTTCGTATTATTATATATGGTTTAAGTTATCTAGTAGTTGAAGCCCACTTTTGTAGAAAAAGTATTGCATTTTCATTAAATAAATAGCAATTTTTAACAATAAAAATATGATGAAAATGATCTTTGCTTGAATTATCAAAGTTTTTATGATGAGATATAACACATTTAGATCAGATATATGAATATTGAAAATTTTTATTAGTACAAAACAAACCTAACAGTTATCTGAAATAGCTCTAATAATGAATTTTCACTTATATTAAACAAGCTAAAAATATTAAAAAGAATCCATGTGGCAAAGTACCTCTTTGTCACTATTAAAATTTAATACGAGGCTTCTAGAAATTCAGGCATACTGATGGAAACAAAATAAAAACCATACATTTCTTTTCCTCAAATATTATTTAAAGTATATAAATATAACTGATAATGGCAGAAGAAGAGAATCAATAAAAATATACAAAAGCAAATGTTGAATTTAAAAGTTTGTGAATTAGAGTATAAATTTTCACAAAATGGATAAATATGCTATTAATTTTATATTCTTTAATACTCATAAATACGAACCTTAAAAAAATGTCTATTGTATATGAAATATGATAAATGAAACTTAGTAAAATATACCTGCTCAACTGTAGGTTGAGTTGTTCCATATGATTTAGGGTCAGTTGATCTCTCAGTCTTTTTGGGCTCATCGTCATCCTCAATATCATCTAATAAGTAAAAGAAAATAAATTTCATCTTTGAACAAAAATTAGTAAAAAATTAGAATAATAATTGCTTCCTGATAAAATTGCTTAAGTATTAAAGAAAATTATTCAGCAAAGTTTGTTTGCATTCTTATTAAACAATTAATTATAATATAGTATAACAATTAATTAATAGTACTAGCAAACACAATTTTGTTGAATTTAGCCGATAGTTATTTTTCAGTAGCTTTTGGACATTTAATCCAAATGTGACCTCAGTTTTCTTTTACTAAATAAGTTTTTTTTTTTTTTTTTTTTTTTTTTTTTTTTTTAAAGATTCAGATTTTTTCCACGTTTCTAGATAAACATATGAATTGCATACACAGAATTAAATAATAATAATGAATATATTTTGTTTGCAATTATTTTATTCCTATAAAGTATATACCATTACAATCTATAAAATTGCAAACAGTGTTAAAAATTTAAGCTGCTGAGATTTAAAAAAAAAAAAAAAAAGTAGATTTACCACTGTTTTTAGAGGGTTATATCTATAGGCAATTTTATTTAATGCTCTGGCTACTGTTAGGTAGAATATTCATTCCTTCCATCTTGATATACTATTCTATCATTAGGAATGCTAACCCTAATTACTATTTCTAACAACATAAAAATTTACAACAAACTATATGCTTTAAAATTAAATATTTCATAATAAAATTAAAGTATTTATTTAAATAAAGATAGCATTTATGCACACAAATCTCAAATGTTAAAATATAAAGCAATTTATATATTATTATTAATGAGTATTATCTTATTAAGCTTCATATCTAACAAACCATCATTAATGCTACATTAGTAGAACAGCAAGTACTTTTTAAAATGCATCCATTAATTTCAAGCGGATGAAAAATGAACTTTCTACCTACACTATTTGAATTTTTATTTTGGATACTTTGCTCAATCATTTATTTGTATAGAAGATTCCAGATGCTTTATTTCATTTCAATGAATTGCACTTTTTATAAAGTACATAATATCACAGCTACATCAAATTTTATTACAGAAGCAAAACAATTCTACATTGTAAACACTTGATAAAAACACAATTAATAGGTCAAGGAAATGCAAAATTTTGCTAGTAGTTCCGGGTATAAAGTAAAAATATTGTGTGTGGTGTAAATAGGTTTTTAAACAACAGAAAATACATTCTACATATTCGAAAATATATTCTACTCAAAACAGAACTACGTATTCTAAAGAAATTCGTTTATACAGCAATAATTACTTTTTTTTTTTTTAACATTACACTTTCTTTATTGTGTCAAACACTTATAGTATGATACTTTTTTTTATGTCACAGTCACCTTCACTATTGCCAAAATAACTAAAATCCAAAATACCGCAAGAAACATGTTTTTTTTTTTTTTTTTTTTTTTTTTCACTTGCTGAATATTTCCTGCAAGCTAAACTAAAATTTAAAACTATAATGGAAGTAATGTTTACAAAACTAATAAGTTTTAAATAAATACATAAACTTATTAGATAACTAATCAAACTCTGATTGCAATATTAAATATTGGAGAAGATGCATTATTGAAATTTAAATGTTGAAAAACAGAATATGTCTTTAAACAGTGTATGTGCAAAACACACACCAGCTGAAATTGTAAGACAGGTAAACTTTGTTACATTTACATTGATGTGGATAAAAGAAAATTAGCATATACAAAATAAATTTGCTCTTTTTTATTTCTTTTTCAAGAGGAAGAGAATGGAAAACTAACAAAAATTAAGTTTATGGGATGCTACTATAAATGATTTATTAAGGAAAAAGGCACTGTAAAATATTACGTAAATTCTGATGATAACAATTGTAACAATACAATTGAGGCATTTAATTTTTTTTTCTTTTTAAAGATTCTTCTGTTTATCTGAAAACTTTCTCTTTTAATATCAAACTAATAAAAAGAAGTAGAAGAAGAAAGTATATTACCAGAGCCCGAGAGGTTTCTCAAGTGCTTTTTAGTTTTTTGATGAGTGTCCAATATACCTTTGTGTGCTTTGATTTTCTTATTACAGGCTCTACAGATAGCAAATTTGGGGTCATCTGGATCTTCTTCAACCCATGCTATAAAAATAAAAAGTAATAAATATAACATAATAATTAAAGAAAAATTAGCATGAACAAAAACAACATAACATAGACAATCAAAAGTAAGTAACAATAAGTAAGTAAAGTAACAATCAAAAGTAACAAAAAAAGGGAACTTCTTTTATAGAGAAACTCAACTGCTTCAATAAGAAAAGATAAAATAACTGATTCCTAAGAGCAATTTCTTCATATGCCTCTAATTATAATAATTAAATTTCAACAGACACACAAGAACTGCTTCATATCTAACAGATCAAATGATTATAACACTCGTAGAGAAGAAACGAATAGGTAATTGATGTTTGTGAGCTATCACTTTCTTTGTTTACTACTTGGTGACCATCCACAGTCATGGAAATCCCCCCCTCACCTCCTGCAGTTGCATGCAAGTATCAATCTCCAGTACAGAAAAATTCACCATCCCATGCCAATAAAATATTTGATCCTGAAGGGAATCAAGAGAAAATGCACATATGCCTTGTTTGACCTGAACAGGTTAAAGATAGGTGTGATAAATAATGTAAAAGAAAAGTGAATATAAAAGAATATTTTATCATTACAGTGATTACAGAAAAATCTGGACTAAAATGAAAAGACACATTAGTAAGAAATATAAAAATGATGCTTTATCATGTTGCTTAAGCTCAAAATAAATTGTTCCAAATTCATATAACTGTTTGTTTATGACAAACTTACAAGAACATAATAAATAGGCATACAAATTTTTGACATCATTTCTACTTTTTTAAAGAATTATAAAAATTCTAAGACACAAATAGTACAACTGATAATTATCTGTCAAAAGTTAGGAAAAAAGTCTTTTACACATGGAATCACAAAAAGAATATTGCATAGAATGCCTTCTTACCAAGCAAGTTAATCTGTACCACACACTTGAAAAACACATATATTTTAAAATTTAATCAAAAAATTTGATAACTTTGTGTATAAAGCAAGCATATTTTAATTTTCCTCAGGCCATTATGTATAACAGTTTTCTAGAATCGAAGGGAAAATTGTTTATAATGAGTCTTCTCAAAACTGAAAAGAATCCAGAAATAAAAAAACTTCAGCCTGTTAGTTTATATGTTTGTTTACTGACTCTGCATTTTTCCCTGCCGTTCGGCCTTACAAATTTATCAAATAAACTGAATTATCAAATAAATTGAAAATCCTTGACACATATTAGAACTTGACACAATATTAGAACTTTACTTAACCCCATATTAGAACTAAACACATATTAGAACTTGACACATATTAGAACATTATTAACTGAATTATCAAATAAACTGAAAGTCCTTGAAACATATTAGAAATTAATTGTAAACATAGTGTTAAAAAATCTGGCAAATACTTGAAAATAAAAATGTCCACATAAATTTAAAAATAAGAAAGGTGATTTTTTTTAACGTGTGATAAAATTTCGAAGAATGATATAAAATTCAATATAAAATATGGATGAATGAAAAACTGTTGACTTACGAAATAAGTCTATCCATTCTTTTTTAAAACATCTAGTATCATAATAAAGTTTCCATTTCCCATTGGTTCCACGTTTAATTTTTTTCGCTTTCAACGTCAGTTTTTCTTGATCATAATCAGAATCATTAGGATCATCGTCAGACATTGCAGTATCGTCCATATCCGAATCGCCCTCAGCCATATTGATAATCAAATGCAGAAGCCAAACCTTGTTATTGTTTATTTAGAAACAATTGTAATTTAGAAGAAAAAAAGGGAGAAAGTAGAAAGCTCAATTCCACTTCTAATCAAATTGTTTACAAGGAGACACGTTAACCGGAGGACACTTCATCCTTCTCTAGTTGTCCAAAGGGGGGGAAGTAGCTCTAGAGGACGGCTTTCATTCCGGTAGTGATAGTAATGGGGGAAAGAAGCAGTAGATGTGTGGTTGCTTGCAGAAAAGTTTTTTTCGCCAAAGAGTGAAAAATTATTTACACGCCAAGAATTAAGTGCATTTTTGTAATGCATATTGTGAATGACTCTCGGTTCCAGGGAGTAATGGTTCTTTCGTGGTATGCGATGCGTGCGGATAGAATCTAGGGCCTCGTGATTAGCAGTCCAGTAACTAAAGCATTTTACCAAAACGATCGTTTTGTAGAAGGGTTGTTAAGTGGCTTATATGCAATTCACCACAATTCCATGAAGAAAGCTGACATTATTTGTGCGCGTCTTTTTAAATAAAAGGATAATGCCGTGATTAACTTATATTTGCACATAATTACATTTTATGAATCTAATTTTTGACTAGAAATGATGCTATGAATGTTAGCTGTAGCTGAGAACAGTGAGAACTTGGAAAAGCTTAATTTCTCACAGACGCATTCTTTTTATAATTAATTAAATGACAAGGAGTTTGTTGCTATTAGCGATAAGCGAGGATCGAACTCGCAACCTTTGGGTTCGTAGCCGAGTAACAAGACCACTAGACAAAAGAAATTTCTCATGTCTCGTAGCTGTTATCTGGCTTATAAAGCGTCACCACATTACTCCCCCTTCAGTGCGTCGGAGGTGAGACGAACGATTTTTTGTCCTGTTTTTGCTGTTATTAGTGGTGATATATTGGCTGTAGCGTCTTATCCATTTTTTTTTGGCTGATTATTTATCAGCTGGATTTTTTTTCTCTTATTGGTCGATTATTTATCAGCTTCATTTTTATTTATTTATTTATTTCTGGTAGAGGGCGCCACAACAGTTGTATGAAGTTTGCGTATTTTCGTCATCGGGTCACCAATGTTGCTATTGGCGATAGGCGAGGATCGAACTCGCAACCTTTGGGTTCGTAGCCGAGTAACAAGACCACTAGACAAAAGAAATTTCTCATGTCTCGTAGCTGTTATCTGGCTTATAAAGCGTCACCACAAGTTAATATGTAAACTCAGAATTCTATTTCATCTTTTATTGGTTTGTTAAATGAAATTTAATATTTTCATTGAGTAATGCAATAATCTGATTAAGTATAATAATAAGTTAATAATTGTCATTTTTCCAGCACTTATCTTATTTTGTTATAAGATTTAAATTATGTGAAAATTTGTTTCCTATATCAGTGGGTACATTTAATCTGTGATTATATTTCTGATTCTGCATTTTTCCCTGTCGTTCAGTCTTACAAATTTTATTCCCCAACACCATACAAATAGTTAATTATTACAAATAATTATTTATTATAATTAAGTAAGATATTAAATAGTTAATTAATTTGATATAAATACAAAAATATTTACTGTGTATTACTTTGAAACAAAATTACAAAAAATTTATTTGTCCGGAAAATTTTTTCCTGCATCTCTGAGCAAAACTAAAGTAGGAAATAAGAGAGAGAGAGAAAGAAAACAATGTTATCTATAAATGACAAAAAAAGAAAGGAAACGTCGTTATCTGTAAATGATAAATAGAAATTCATTCATAACATTTGATATTTTAATAAATAGCACCTAGCAAGTAAATAAGCTATAAATTTTAAAAATAATAAAATAATATTTTTTGATAAAATTTTTAACTATTTTACTATAATCAACTATACTAAATATTTTTGAAAATTCAGATAATTTTAACAGTTTTATTGATTAAATACATTGAATAACTGTAAAGTTTGTGAGGAAATTATTGGCATTAAAAAGTTATTATTTAACCAATGGTAACAATTTAAAGATTAAAAAAGAATTTTTTTTCTTGTCTAAATTTGTAGTCCCGCCTTTAAGCCCATCAAAATAAATTCGACGTACAGACGACATTTTAATATTATGTTGATGGAAATGCGACAGGCCAGAGAAAAAAAATTGTAACACCAACAAGTTAGTGTGGCGGATTGTTATGAGCGAGGATAGAACCTGGGACCTTGTGGTTCGCAGCCGAGTAACATGACCGCAATACAAAAGTAATTGCTCGTGTAGCATCGCTGTTAACTTGCTTATAAGCTTTCACCACATTAGAATTAAAAATATTTTTATTAGCCAAGTTACGATGTAATGATAATGATTTAAAGTACCTTTTCTAAAGAAGGTATATTTAGAAGCCTTTATGTATATGTGTCACAAAAATTCTTTTTCAGCTTCTACTTGCTTTCTGTGAAGTGAGAATACTTTTTCTGCAGTTCGTTGATCTAACCATGATAATAGATCGAAATATTAGTCCAATAAGAATTTAGGATAAGGATTTCCATCCCGGCCATGCTGGTCCATGAGAGGTTCCATATGAGGGTGTGCTGCTTAAGCAGCATTCACTCGAGGCTAACTATTGCACGCAGTGGAAAGCTACGCCTACCTCAGGAACATCACATGATTCCAACGAAACAATGGCAAATGATTGTCTCATCGGGACAACTATTTCCATTGTCCCATTGTGGTCATGTGATCTTTCTGAAGTAGGCGTGACCTTCTATTGCGCCTCGTGTAAATCCTATTTTACTTTGAAATCCTTTTTTTTTCACAAGTGTTCACCCCACAACAAGTGAAACTCGGTTATAAATAAGATAGTATGGATATCCCGAGATGCGTATGTGAGAGAAAGAAAGGGAAGAACTTGCTTTGTTGGAGAACTGTTAGTATTTCTTTTGCCTTTTTTTTCTCCCCATCTTTCACTAAATAGACAAAGTAGCTATGCATTTTTAGTTGCAAATATACAACAGCTTTCATAAAAAGACTACTAAGGTTCTTTTATAGCTGTTTAGGTAATGCGGAAGAAAAGGCAAGCAAGACGGAAGAAAACTTAGCCCTATATGCAGGAAACATGAAAGAAACATTATGAGTGGCCCCCTATTGAAAGTAAGCGAACAGAAACCGGTTCCTACTTAATTTTTGGTCTTATACTCAAGAATGTGTTTGATATTGTCTTTATTAAACACCATTTTTATTTACTTTACATGGTGTCATTGATACCAGATAAGATTAATGGATTAACCAAGAGGAACTGATTGAAGAAAATTAAAACACAATGCCTGAAAATTCGCCATTGAAGGGGGTCTCCTTTCCAAAAACTAAAAGAGCTACTCCAATTCGGGCTCCTCCGTGATTTTTTCTATCATTTTTCAAAAAATTCATTGTCACTTAATGTCAGGGGAGTTTTTTTATGGGAGTTGAATTGAATTATTATTTTCTGAAAGTTGAAGTACCAATTTTTGATAAAATCTTCTGTCATAAATCCCATTATGGGTTTGAAGGGATATATACATTTCAGCTTATTTTCATCAAATGTCTAAAAGCAAGTTCATTACATTTTCAGAGAACAAATATAGATTATTTAAAGAACAGTAGCTGATTAGAAAAGATATGTAGAAATTTAGAGAACAATTAACGATCCATGCTATACATTCAGCCTTAATGTTACCATATAGGTGCAACTGAATATAAATGCGAAGTAGAGAATCAATCAATCAATATTAATTTTGGATTTTAAGTGGGGTCGGAGCATAACTACGTAGATATTCCATGTATGTCATGGCTAGAGCCCAAGAAGGAATATGGTCTTTAATGTCAGCAAAAACCATTTAATATATTAACACCACATTCCTCACTAATATACACTGTCGTTTTTTTTTTCCACATTGAAAATACATTTGTTGTTGTTGTTTCTAATGGCACTTGTCATAGACAAGCCCAGTGACTGAAAAAACATTTACATTACAAGGATGATTAATGTTAGATATAAATGATGAAAACGAAATCGAAATAATTAGGAATGTACTAGCCTAGTACTAGTATAATTGATTTGTTCACTTTACATTTAGTACTACATTCATTAAGTCAATTAATTATAAAATATTTGCAATAAAATAAATTTTTGTTAAATTAATGCACAAATTGCAACAAAAGAACAGGAAATAAATTAGTAAATGCCAAAGAAAATATTGCACAGGAAATGCATGAATACACTACTAAATTTTTCATGTATTTATATGAATGTTTTACATCTAATGGAGTTAACAAGGCAAACCTCTTTGTCCAATTATTTAACAGGTTTTAGAAGAAAGATTGATTCTTTTAAATACATTAATTACAATTAAAGAATTATCTTGCAGTTGATGAAAGAATTATAGAGCTAAGGAAAGAATATATTAAAACTAATAGAAAAGTTAATTGTTAAAAATTTACTTTTTATTCAATGCTAAAAAAAGACACAAAAAACTGGCAATATAATGAAAATCAACTGTATTTTATCAGAAAAAAAAAAGATGATGCTTCAGTTATGTTTAATATCTAAATTTTAAATTTTATGTTAACTTAAAATAAATGAAATGAAATAAATATTAGAAATGATAATAATAAAATTCATTTTAATCCCCATCCAAAACATTATAGGAAACCAAAGTTGTAGATTTGATTTTTACTTTTATATTATCTTTAAAAAATTAAAATAGCAATAATATGCTCATAAAAATATATTTAATATCATTACAATATGCGCATATAGAAGTATAGTTTATTAAACCAATGAAAATTGCCAGAATTTTGTTAATTTTTTTATTAAAATTTTAATTTAATTTTTGAAACAGCATTTCTTAATATTGATATCTAAGAAATAACTAACTGTCACCAAATTTGGAAGCTCTAAGTGCAACAATCTGCCATGAAAGACGCAGTTTATTGATAGTATGTCAGCCTAAAAATATTATTTTATTAAAATTATGAATAATTTTATTTCATATTTTTTAACAAAGTAAAATCGTTCGGCTTGATTGAACAAGGAAAATGATTTGTCTTTCAATACAACGTCATAGATATTATTGAAAAGCAATATTTAAAAATTTACTGAAATGAAGAAGGAAATTCATAAATAAGATTTAATCATTAAAAAGATGTACTATATAAATATACTTTATAATAAATAAATATAATCTCAACTAAATAATAAATAAATATTTCTCAACTAAAATAAATATTATTTTAGTTGAGAAATATTTTCGGAAGTCTTTGTAGAAAAACATCAAACTTTTTCGCTATTTTGAAGTAATAAATGTTTAAAAATTTTACTACAAAATTGTACACATTCCCACTCTCCAACGCGTATTGATGCGCCTCTGCAGACAAGCACACGCACACACTTTCTCTTTTATTAAAAAAGAAGTTGTAGATTGTAAAAAATTTATTTATACTATATTATATATAAAAATTGTCATTGCAGTCAAATGTTATTTTTAATCACAATAAATTAAAAGCAGAAATTTTAATCACAATAACATAAAAGCATTTATTTATTCAAATTTTGCATCAAAATATTTTTATTATTTGCAATGGTTGGAGATGTTTCCTTTCAAATAAAAAATTATTATACAATAATAAAATAAATAAAAAATAACAAATAAGCAATTTTTTTATTAATAAGTTATTTAATAAATAATTATTTAGTAAATAATAATTTTTTAAAAATAACATAAAAAATTCTTAATAAATATATATATTTTAATAATAATAAAGAATTAATTTCCATCAAATTTAATTTCAAATAAAAAAATATCAGATAAATTTCTGAAATAGTATAATAAGAAGAAAAAAAAAAAGAAATGAGTAAGTTTCAGAAAAAGTAAAAGAAACGGAACAGTTTGATTCAAAGTTTTAGCGGAAAAAAATGAAAAACTATATCGTGCAAATGGAAATGAAAAAGATCAGAATAAATCCCTACAAATATGCTCCTTTGCCAAATCTTATAATCCTGCAAACCGTCAGCGCTCTATATAGGTGCTAACTGGAACCTTGCTTAATCCTCATAGGTTATGGAGGAAGAAAATGTGTTCTCCTATTAATGCTATTCAGTGACACAAGTTTGTTTCTTTGGAGTTGAGTTGTAAGTATCGATATCATTTATATCTTCAGTAGATGGTAGTTTTAAATATGATTTATAGTTTATATTTAGAATTTTTAATGAAAAGCAAATTATAATAAAACACGAAATGAGGATTAATTAATTCATTTCTGTAACCTTTCCTCATATTATATTGAAAATTCTGAATTGATTGTCATATCTGAATTATTTTAATATTTAAAAAATAATAAAATACCTATTCATTTAAAAAATTCAAAAAGATAAAATAATGCTTAAATAACAATTTTTTTAAAAAAGACTTAAATAAAAAAATTATTAACAATTCTCAAGATTAGAAGCTGCTTAACTGCTACTTCTACTGCTAGTGTTTTGGTTTGCTTTCAATTTACAGAGGAATGAGGTGACTCAACTGTGACTTACGTAGTGCAAGCATATTTTTCATGAGTACTTAATTTTCAATGGGTTGATAGCATCATCGGAAACAAAATGAAGATTCTTATAAAGTTAAAACTATCTAACTCTTCTGCCGTTTTTCTGTCGAAATTTCTATTCACCTTCTTGTTAATATTGAATTCATCTCATGGGCTTGCTGAAACACAATCGAAAATTCTTCAAACAGACGATGCGACGAAAAATTCTCTGGCTGAAATTTTTGGAAACAGCAGTACTGTCTCGAATAGGTAACTTAATCTTTCATGAAATTTTTGTTAAAATTTCATATACCTTACGTGCTACTAATGTTTACATGCTGTTTGTTTTTGCTTTTGTCTATTGGCAGCTGTACCTAGTTCTATTTAATAATTTTTTAATCAATATATATGACTTATCATTTTGCATTTAATTCTATTGGACTTTTTTTTTTGGATGCTTATTTGTAATATTAAACTATGAATATATTTTGGTTCTCTTGCATCAAAGTTCAGTTATAGAAACTAATTTTAAAAATGATTACTGGGGAAATATTATAATATTTTTTTGATTTACAAAATAAGATTCAAGATTTTTAGCAAATTATCACAGCTTTAACATTAAAGGTCAAGTCTATTTCAAATTACAATAATTTTTATTTTTAATCTCTAGCAAATTTACTAGTAATAGAAGAGAATAGAATCAAGAAAAAGAAGAGTTGAATGATAGAATTTTGCAGCAAATTTTATAAAGCAAAATAATAGTTTATTTAATTTTCTTTTAGTTTATCCCTTTAAATAAATTGGTACAGTAATTACCTAAGAAAACACTTAGAGTAATAAATAATTAAATTATATATTTGAAATTAACATTTAAGCTCAGGTATTTGTTACTAAGTCAAATAGTAGAACAATTTTTTCAGAAACTTATAAAATATAATTTGGTGTATAAATTGCAAAAATGAAATTTCAATATGTAATTTTTGTTTTATTTTCTTGGATATTTTTGAGCAAATTTATTAATAATTTCATTATTTCATTCTTCAGTTAATTTTGATCTATAGATAAAATTTCTAAAAAATTGAACCCTTCTTGTTTAGTTTTAGATTTGAATATATATATATTTTTAATTTTTAGTCTTGCAAAATATCTCTTTGTAGGTGTAATTATAATCAGTAAAGTCAGTATATATTTTTAACCATTCTATATGTAAATATGTTTTAGCTGTTGAGTGTCCGAATAGAAGAAACTTTTGAAATTTTAAAACTTTAATTTATTTCATCACAGGAGGTATATTATATACAAGAAGTGATGATAAAACTGACATTGGTTTACATAATTATGCAAGAGCAAAAGAGACAGACATTTTTGCCTTCGATAATTTTACTAAGAGATTTTGATAGGGATTTCTTTGATACTTGTCGATTTAGGCTAGGGAATTTTAGGTATTTCTAAAGGAATGTGGTAAGCATTAGGGATTTTTATTTCTTCACTCAGAGCTTGAAAACCTGCTGAATTCATCAGTCTAGAGTGTATATTAAAAATAAATGAATAAAAATTGGAATTGGATTAAGAAATCATTTTAGAATAAAGTTAATATAGGTTGAATTAAGATAAGAATTAGGAAATTAATTAGATTAAGATATATCATTACATATATATACATGTGTAGAATTAATTAAATAAAAAATTGGGAATTGGATCAGGATATAAGAGAACATTTTGGAATGAAGTTAATAGGGCTAAAATAAGATAAAAATTGGGATTGTAAATTAGATAAAAAATATCATTATATATACACACACATTCATTGTTAAAAAGTTACATCTATATCTTTGCAAAATTTGAGAAGGTCATCTTCTTCAATTTTATTAATATTGTTAAAATTATATATGTCATTAAAATATGAGGTTACATGTTTGGGAAATTTTGTATGTTTTCCTAAATGAAACAATGGCTCTTTTGATTATGATTAGAACTATGTAGTCAGCTATCAGTATTTGCAATATAGTAGAATTAAAGATATTTACTTGACTTTGGATTGATGGACGTGAAATGTACTTTAATCATGTGATAATATATACTTAAATATTTCATTTTATAAAATCTGTTAATGGCTTATAGCCTTGCATGTGTGTACTATTTGACGCTCTCCTCATGTTGGCTATGTAGAAATAATCAAAAATGAATTTGTTGATTCTGGAATTTCTAACACTTCAAACTTTTGCATCCTAAATCAAATTGCTCATGAAAAGTCGAATCAATATTTTGAAACATCCAAAGCCAAAGTAATTAGAAATTATAAGAATATTCTACTGAATTCTCAGATTTAAAAAGCATCAAATCCCTTATATCAATTACTTCCATCTAATCATAAATTTGATTTTCATCTGTATCTAAATTATAACCAAGTCGAGTAAACCTGTTTAGATTTCAGCTATTGCCAAGTATAATGCATGGACTTTGTAAAGTTATAAAAAATCAAAATTTGTTTTTTCAGTTTATGTTTTAAACACACACAAAGTTTCAAAATGGACATTTTATTTTTTACCATGTGCATATGATTTTTGACAATTCTGAACTTTTTAAAAACTTTTCGTTTGAGAAATTTTTGTTTTGATATGTGGTAAGTGTTAACTTAAAAATATTTTTTCACTTTCATTTTTTTTTTTTTTTTTTTTTTTAAATTTAGAGTTTTTGAAATCAGTGATAATTTGAGAGTAAAGCAGTAAAAAGAAAACAAGTTTACATTTAAAACAATTGCATCACATTCATGCAACCTAAAATAAGCATAACAAATATTTAACCAAACTATTTACAATTATTTTATTATATGAAAGATAAAAAAAGTAACTTCTATGATAAACATAAAAATTCATTTTAAATTTTTAGAAATTGTTCCATATTATCCATATTGTTTGTTTATCCATTGTTTATCCATACATCCTTTATCTGTGTGATGCTCGTTCATTTAAGTTTTTAAATTGAAATATTACTTTCTGGAAATAAATTTTCTTTTTTGTGATATTCCGTACTTCTTTGTTCTTCTTGTACTAATCTGCTTTTCCACTCCAGTAAAGACTAGTTACTGAATGCAATTTCTTTTTATTCTCTGTGTGAATAATTCAGCTTTGTGCTTTTTGAAACTTTGCTGGTGTTTTTTTTTACAAAACTGCATTGATCAGAAATGTTTTACAGAACATGAATTTTCAAGCCCAATGCAATGTTTTTTCACTAATAGACAAATATATTAGGTCTAAAAATATCATATTTTATTGTAAGGTTCAAAAGTCTTATTGAGTCTATAGATTTAAGGGTAATGCTATAAGATTGGAAGTTAAATTTTACAGCTGTTTTAATGAAACATAGTTAATAGTAGGATATTCCAGTTTTTAATTTTTTTTCTGTTTGAATGTGTAATATTTTTTTCTAAAAGATTTTCTGTTTTTCAAAACATTCTTTTTAGTATAATCTTATTATTTAAAATACACTATTAATATTATTCTTGAAATATTAAAGGAATTTCTTTAAGCATTAAGTTCAACTAAAAAGAACGAGTTAATATTAAATTAAAGTTGTTTTAATTCCTTGAAAATATATTTGTAAAATTTATAGTATTTAATCAACAACAAATATTTTATTGTATTTCTTAATTTTCTTTTAAGAATTTTATACCATTGTTAAAAATGTTATATATATATATATATATATATATATATATATATATATATAATAAAGCTCAATGTGTGTGTGTGTGTGTGTTGGCACTCTACAGGCCAGGTCATTTGACATACAGCTACCAAATTTGGTACATGTATACCTTAGAGGTCGGGAATGTGCACCTGGGGTCCCTTTTTTTGAAATTTTAATTAGAATTTTAATTATTAATTAAAAACTAACTTTCCCGCCAAAAAAATCTTCCATTTTCCCCACCGCCAACTTTTCCGCCAAAATAATCTTCCATTTTCCCCAACGCCAAATGATTTAGGCTTTAGTTCTTTTTTTCTCCCAACAGTAATGAGGCTAGGGTTAAGATTTTTCGGCGGATTATTTTAAACGATTCTGTTTATTTTCTTAATGTTTTATGCATTTAAAATTAAACATTGTTAATTAATCCATGTTTCAGATTCATTCTGAAGTACTTTTGAATTAAAATAACACAGAATAAAGGAAATTAAAAATGTATAATCTGCATAGCGTTACCCCAACTGGCGTAGAAAAATTCACGCATTTGCGTTACCGTAAAAGGCGAAGAAAATTCACGCATGCGCACTGTGTTCTGATTGTTGGCATGGCAACCATTATCAACGGACGATTTAAATTACTTTTAGGTTAGTTGTATGCTTTTGTAAGTAAATTGTATTTATGTTAGTTATATATTTTTTGTATATGCTTATAGTTTTAAGTACATCGTTTTTTAAGTAGTTTTTTTTAGCCTGTTTTCAATGATTTAAATTATTTTTAGGTTAGTTGCATGCTTTTGTAATTAAATTGTATTTATGGTAGTTATATAATTTTTGATTACGCTTATAGTTTTAAGTACATCGTTTTTAAAGTTTTTTCTAACCTGTTTTCAACCGATTATTTTAAACGATTCGTTTTATTTTCTTAGTGTTTGATGCATTTAAAATTAAACATTGTTAATGAATCGTTCTGTTCATAATGAATCTGAGAATATTTTGTTGACAAATTCTTGAAATATTACATAAATTAGGAAAGATATTCTTTATTGTCCATAAAGTTTAAACGCTCAGTGACTGTTTTCAGTAATCATATTACAAAAAATTACTTTGTTTCAGTAAAAAATATTATTATATTAATTGCAGATTAATCCTTTCCACTTTAATTTATAGTATAAATTCTACGAGAACTAACAGAAAATTAGAGAGATACATATCACGTTATGACTGAAGGCCTTTATAATATTATGAGTGAATTATATGACTATCAAAATTTGAAGTTTTAAAATATTTTGCTGAAGAATCTATTAAAGTTGGAATTGCCTAAAATATTTAATTATTAAAATTTTAACGAGCATTAAGATTGGCGAACCGGCTGGTCGCCAAAGGCGGCTAGTATATATATATATTATTAATTTTACTGCTGCTTCATTTACTAATTTATGATAAGTACTTTGAGATTGTCCCGCCGACCTATCAACATTTGTGCACCAATCCTCGTGAAATATGCCAAAGGGTTGTCATTACCATTGTACTACCTTTTGGTGAAAATGGTAATCCCAAAGTATAAAATGGTTGACATGATAATCCCAAAGTACCATATTATAATGATTTTTTTATATTAAATAAATATCATTTGTTTTGAAATTATTTAAATGGAACTTTGTAAAATGTTGCAATACTATATGTTGTTTAATATTGTAAATAAAATTAAAATCATACTATAAAATCGAATCAATCATCCATATATTATTCTAGTACTCATGTGGTAACTGCCAATGAAACCAGTGTTACAAATGATACATCAGTTGTGACTACATCGACTACTCCTTCTCTGGATGTTGTTTTACCTCAAAAAGGTTCAGCAGAAGAGGAACATCACTCTAGTATGGCCATATTTTTTGTATTGATTGTTATGGGTAAGTTATAATTGCAGTTATTTTTCTCATGAAATATTTATATCATATTGTGTCACATGTTTTTACAAAGTGTTTTTTTTAATCACAAATGACAAAAGAATTAAATAATAAAAGAATTTTAAATTATATATGAGAGTTTTTGTGGTGTAAAGCAATTAACATTGAAAATTGCTTAGTTGTTTTAATGAAATTGGATATTTGAATTGCAAAGTACAAGTGAATTGTATTATATTTGAACAATATTTTTATCTTCAAACCTGCTGTGAAGGAAGTGGATCATAATCAATAATCTTTAATAAATGATGATTTAGCCTAGAATTACGAAAATGTAGGTGTTTTATTGACTCAGTCCAACTTTTTTCTGAGTATCCTGAAGAACTTAAAAATAGGGAAAATTATATATTCATGCTTCTCTTTATCAGTTATTTTGCTAATATTCTCTTATTTGTAAAACTTTAATAAGAATCTACTTGTTTAATATATATTGGCAAATTATGAAAAACATTGCATTTTAGATAAATGCCTATAAATATCTGAATGAAATTTTTGTGTTACAATGTAATTACATAGGTAACTTTTTAAAAAAGAAATCTAGCCTTTTTAATCATTTTTTTCAAACTTGTATATAATTTTAAAAGGATTTTGTTTTTCCTATATATAAATAATGTTTCTGAAATTTATTTTTTATTAGTCTTAGCATTAAATATTATATTGAATTTTTGTTTATTTTAAATTTAATAACTTTCTCAAGTTGCGTAAATGGATTGAGAATATATTGCACCTTCTTATATTGGCATTTTTAAAAATATTTTCCCACAAAATTTCTATTTACTTAATTTTTATTATGTATTTTTCTTGCTGTAATTTGTAATACTATTTATTCTTGGCTTCCTGAAAATGTTTTTAAATGATATTAGGTGATGACAGGGGTGTTTGTGCTCCGGGGAAACCCCGGAATTCCGGGGATTTTGAACTTCGATACCCGGAAATTCCGGGGATCGTCGTTCAAAAGGAAGTAGGAATAATAATGAATTATTTATTTTGATCTGGGTAATTTTGTTTGCTTTGAAAGCAGAAAACGCAAGGTCAGTGTGTATGGTGAAAACTTTTCCTTTCTTTCTCCAAAGGCAGTGATAATGCGTGAAAAGGGGGAAAAAACTTCTTTTTTGTTCTTTCCTTATTGCGAGTTATGACTCATTCCCCCGGTTCTCGGACATTCTCTTCTGGATTCTTTTCGGCAAGTAGGCGCGGCAGAAAAAAAAGGGAGAGACTTCGTTCGACCAGATGTGCGATCACGTGACTCTGGGTTCAAAGGTCACGTGACCTGGCTACCTGGCGTGGCGCCAATAAGTAGAGAAGGGGGATTTTTTGCCGTATTAGCTATTTGTCATTGATCGCTTCGCAACTTTTTTTTCTCCGCTGTGTAAAATTTTCGTTTCATTTATTGATGCACGTGTAAATTTTTCATTTCGCTTATTGAAATATTTTTTTATTTATGTACGCAAGAGAATTTCACTTTGAAATTTCAGCACATGAAACAGAAATTACCCCTTAAAAATTCATATCTAATTAGTTTTACAGCATTAGATCCAGAGCTAAGAGGTAAAACCAGTACAATATTAGCTTTTGAAAAATTATCATCTTTTATGTCCCATATTTTTAGTGATAATGAAAAGTCAAAAGTAGAAGCTGAAATAAGGTTATACCAGAGTGATATTGATATCACCAAAGAAATGCTCTACACATCTGATGAAAGTGGAAATCAAGTCAAGTGTACAATTGATAAATATTGGTCTAAAGTTTTTAATTTAAAAGATGATTTCACAAATGATTATAAGTATCCTACATTGGCTAAATTGGTCAAAGCCTGCCTTAGCTGCTTCCATGGCCCATTAGTGGAAAGTTCAACTTAATGGATACACTTGTCACTGACTATAGAACCTCTCTTAAGATTGATTCCCTAGATGCAGTGCAGACTATTAAATATGATTTAATGGCTTCTAAAGAAACCTCATGTGAAAAATATGGCTAAAAAAATCCAATGACTGATCCAATTCACAAAGATCTCTTACTGAATATGAACAGAAGTTGGAAAACATATCAAGAGGACTTAAAAACATGTATTTCAGATGAGTCACCCATAAAAGTCTCTGAAAAACTTTCTACATTAGCAGAAAAGCAAACTGCTTCTACCTCTGCATGTGCTGTTCTCGAGGAAATTTCTTCAACTGTAAATGAGGAAAATAAAAGTCAACCTTCCTGCAATTATGAAGTTCACCACAAAAGAAAGACAATCCCACAAACATCAGAAAATAAAAAAAAAAAGCAGCAGAAATTAGATAATTTTTTTAAAAAGAATTAATTCAGGTAATTTAAAATATTTGCATAAAATGTAGTAGTTTATGTGTTTGAAAATTTATGGTTATTAATTTTGCAAAAAAAGTAATTCATTGAACTTTTATAATTAGGTCATTCAATACTTCATAATTGTAATTTTTCATTTCTCCCCCCCCCCCCTTCTCGAAACTCCAAAATGCCGGTAGTAAGTCCGTAAAAGTTTCAGGGGATTTTTTGGGGTCCCACAAACACCCCTGTGATGATGTTAGGATGAATAAAAGCTAACTATGAATGATGAAATAGAAAGAAATTTTGTATTGAGAGTAAGGGGAGCTAATATGTCTCTGTCTTCTTGTTTCAGAAGAATTTTCTGCAGAATTTTTCTTCCAATACAGTTTTAATTCTTTCTTTGGATTTGATAGATTAGTATTATGTTGCAGAGGGGGAGGAATCATTAATTGTTCGATTAGAATTTGGTCACACATTTTCACTTTTCTGATAAATATTTAATGTTTTATAATATTTTATTTATTGCTTATTAATGTTAACATTTATGAATGTTTGAGTTACATCAAATAATAACTTTTTAAATTATAACAAAATTAATAAGTTAAATAAATGTAAGCTATTATTTTTTTCCTAATCAAATTTTGTATGTACAAATATTATGTATTTATTTATAACTGTGTGTTAAGTTTTCTTATCATTTTATTTATATTATTTCAGCTCTGTGCATTTTACTCATTCACTGTTTGATACAAACAAATTTCCAGTACTTACCTGAAAGTGTATCTGTTGTATTTTTAGGTAAGCATCATATTTGAAAATCATAAATAGTCTCAGCACATTTAGTCTGAAGAATAAAATGTTAGTTAATTTTATTAAAATTGCTCTAGATACTTCATTGATCAAATGTAAACATATATTTAGATGAATTGAACAAAAAAAAACATGTTTAATATTGTATTACAGGCAAACTGCTTTATGAAATAGAATGCAATATTAAATTGCCAGCTTGTCTCTGTTTGTTTTGATATGTTTTTGCTGTCCATTGGAAGAAGAATTTCAGGGCATATATATATATATATATATATATATATATATATTAAATGTTAGAAACCATGTTATTTGGATATTCAGAATTTTATTAGTTATTATCATTTTTAATAAATATGATTGGTTTCCTTACCTTAACATGTGGAAAAGAAAAGAAGCCTATTCCATGAAATCTCCCCCCCCCCTGCCATATTACATTAAGTCATAAATTTTTCTAAATTAGGAATTAAATTTTTTTTTATTATTCTCAGATTTTATTTAAGTTATTAGCAATAGAAGAGATTTATGTAAATAATATTCTTCCACTGTGCTGAAATAACATGATTAATAGATAATGTATAGTTAAGTGTGCATTTCATAAATTGAAAACCATAATGAATAATGTTGTACGCTTGGAACTGTAGAAGGAACTTTAAAATTGTAGTAATGTTTTTAAAAATTAGACACATTTTGCATTTTTTCCTGTTGACTTGTTCTACAGATAGTTTTTCTTAGACTTTTATTCTTGGTTTTAACATGTAACAAATCTCATTTAGTTTTATGACAATTCTTTCATTACCTTAAGTAAATTTATGCAACAAATAAAAGGTATAAGTTTTTAAATAGTGATTAAGGAAATTATTGTTAATACACGAAATATAACTCTCCACAACTAAGAGAATGTTTCAATTATATACTAGTTGCTTTTGTGATCATCTAGTTTACTGGGATTATTGAGTGTGAAAATTTTTAATTGCATCTTTTGTATGTACTTAATTTTAATAAGGCTTGTTGTCAAAATATGGACTTCAAATTTTGATACCCATGTAACTCCTATAATTTTGGAAGCCTTGTACCATTATGTTCATTGTTCTCTATGTTGCTAAAATTTTAAGTATACTTTTAAATGGGAAGTGAATGATTTTCAAATAATTCACTAACTTGCTTATTGAGTATTGTATTTTTGTGAAAAGGTTACAAAAAGGAATAATTTTAGCATTGATGTTTTGTATATATTAAAGAATATATTTCATGATTTATGCAATATATTGAAATATTATACAAAAGAAAAAAATAATAAGAGAAATTTGATAAAATTATTCAGTACAGTTAGAAAAGAAAACAGAATATCAAGTTAACTAATAATAGCTAATTAAAGAAGAGATCAACTTTCTTTTTTATGTTGAAACTTTTTTTTATCTTTATTCAGGTCTGAAGTTAAATGTTAACTATAATTAACATGTTATCCAAAAATTTTATCAAAAGCATGCTTTAAATAGAAAGCTATTAATTGTGGAAAAATAAGCTAAATTTTAATATTCTATTTAATAATAATTCAAGAAAATTATTCAATGAAATATTAATATTGACAATTTAGGTTTTATTATAATAATAAAATTATTTTTGTAAAATATACTTAAAATATCTTTAAAAATTGCTGTCAATTTTTTTGTCTATATATAATTATCTAAATTGGTATCACTGAATACATATATATATATATATTAGTTTTCTTATAATAAAAAAAACCACATTTTATTATAATATTTTTGTGACTTTTGGCAAAAAACTTTAAAATGTTGCTTGATTTTTAATTAATTAAAAATTTCAAAAAAAAAAAATGTTCTGAGTTATTTGTTTCAAATTTGTTATTACTAAATTTGGAAAAAAAATTCTGCCTTGTAAAGTAACATGCTTGTACATACATGCATACATACACACAGAAATTCTCTTTCTATTATTAGTAGATGTATTTTAGTGCCTATTTTATAAGAATAAAGACTATTAATGCTAGATTATCATTTATATCTGGAATTTTAATGTATTTGCTAGGCACCAATTTTAAATTTATTTTTATTTTTTTGTTCATGTTGTGTGTGGTTATAATAACTCTGGTTATATTGAAGATTTTTTTTATTTTAATAGGAAATTCAAGATACGACATATATCTTCCACATGACATAATTTATGCTATAATTGGCATAATTAATAATGACATAATTATGTACCAATAGATATTATTGATTTGCATGTATGATATTAATGTGATATAGTTTTATAATTTTTTATATTTTAATCACTTTTTTTTCTCTTGATTTTAGGAGCTTTAATTGGATTAATTTTAAAGCTTATTTCCAATAGCAATTTGGGGAATTGGCAGGTAGGATGACAAATTTCTATTTTTAAAATTTGCTTTAAAATTGAACATATTTCTTAAAATTATGATTAATTTGTCTACATATATATAATGTGTGTGTGCATATGTTCTATGCATGTGTAAACAGTAAGATAATATGGCATTGAATATTAAATTTATGCTTTGATACTGCTATTTTACTAACATAATTTTGTATTTTGGTTTCTTTTCTCTCGCTTATTTAATCAATTTTTTTTTTATTTTGATTAGGTTTTATATTTTGAATATATATGTTATTCATGCATGCTTTTAACTTTTATAAGGCTTCAAAATAATTAGATTCAGTTCTTGAGATGAGCTACTATTGATAGCTAATAGATGACTGATCTAACCTTTTTTTAAACCATTGAAATAGTTTAGGAAAGTCAAACAAATTGAAAATTCTTTAATTTTATTGATCACAAGAAATTTTTTAAAACTTAGTTAATGCAAATAAGGACTTGCATTCACAATAAATATACAACTTTTATACTCAAGTGTGTTAATTAATTGTATGTGTAGATGAAAGTTAATTGTATAAAACTGAATTTTTACATCATTCATGTATCAGAAGAAAATAATGGCTTAAAGAATTCATACAGAAAAGAATTTTCTTTTCAAATGTGCATTTGTATGTAAACTATGTATATTTACATACAAATGTACATTTGTGAAGAAAATTCTTTTTTGCCTTGTAAGTTATTGTTACATTAATAAATATCACATTTAATTGACTATTCATATATATGTTAAATATAGATTATGGTTAAGGAGGACTTCTTTGAAGTAACATGTATAACTTTCTCAATAATCTCAAGTTATCTTTTTTTTTTTTTTTTTTGTTCATCATGTAATGCAGAGTAAATGACAGCTGTGTATACTTGTATGAAAATCCGGTAATCATTTGAGCTTTAGAATAAACCTGATTAAAAATTTTTTTTTTGTGAATATTTGCATATTAAATTTCATATTTATGCATTTTATTTATGTATGTTAGCCATTTTTATAAATTGACTATTTGCTACGAAATTTTGATTCATACATGTGTAAATGTTTTTTTCTTTTTTTTCTCTCGATGTTGAATTAAAACTATATAAAGAAAAATCAAGATAACAAAAGTTAATAAATTTTAATATGACTAACTTTAATGCTTTATCTGTTTTGTTTAAATAAAGCATTTAAGGAATTTTCTTTTCTTTTTTTTTATCTTTCTTATTCTTTCTTTCTTTTTATCTATGTAACATTTTATTTATGAAGTTAAAATTAATATCCGGATTTCATTTTCATAACTTTATGATTAAATAAAAAAAATCTCCCTTCTGTTTTGTCTGAAAAATAAGTACAGTGAAAATGTTTTTTGTACAGTGATATTAATAAGTTTTATGTGTGTAATAATAATAAGAATTGTGCCAATTAAAATATTTAGTTGTCTATACATTATGCAGTTTCTGTATTTTATCAAGTCACTTTGAATGCAATGGTTTGTAAAATTTTTTCCATTATTAATTTTATTTGACGTTTTCAGAAAGAAGAAGCATTTAATCCTACAACTTTTTTCCTTGTTTTATTACCACCAATCATGTATGAATCTGGTTATAATTTGCACAAAGTAAGTAAAAATATATTGATAGTATGTTTACCTGTTTTATTTGTATAAAAATAGTGCTTGTTAAAAATTCTACATTGTACATATGTTTGTTTCAGGGTAACTTCTTTCAAAACATTGGATCTATTTTAGTCTTTGCTATCTTTGGAACTGCAATTTCAGCTTTTGTTATTGGTGGAGGAGTGTATCTTCTAGGAGTGGTATGCTTTTTAATTATTTTTTTTAATCTTTATATATGATTTACAAATCGAAATAAATTGGAATACTACTAGTTTATTATAGTAATGTAATTTGCAGCCTTTGGCAATTAAATACGGAAATTCAAGAAATTATTTTCGTCTATAGCAATAACATTTCATATTTAAAATATAAACAATATACTATTATATGTAATATTATATAGCACTTTTGTTAAGTTAAAATTTGAAATGTTCATTTCTGAGAGAGAGAAAAAGAATTAATTTCATGGAACCATTATTATTATAGCTTTAATTATTGTGATGTTTGTGCATACATTTTTTTTACAGATATTTTAATGTATTTTGTAGAGCAATTGATCATTCTGCATTATTGATGGTTTGGCATATTTATTTCATAGATCATGACAGACATTGAAACAATGAAATGTTTCCAGTTCAGGATCTGAAAATTTGATGGATTTAAGATAAATTACTTTAATGATGCCCCCCCCCTTTTTTTTACTGATTATGCTATGTTGAAAATATGGTAATCACTTTGGAACCAATAATAATCACATGCATCGAGTTGAATGATGCAAATATTTACTTGATCGTTAGGCAATTTAATAATTTATGTGCTAATAATTATTAGAGAAGTTCCCATTGTCCCCTTTATGAAAAGTTAATTTTTGATCAGAGAAAGAAAGAATTTTGTATTTACTCAGTTCACCTTGTTGCAGAATTTAAATTCTGAGAGGTAGTGATAACTACCTGACTTTCTTGATGGTTTAAATTTTATCTGTGAGGTTGGGCAGTGCATGAAATTTGATGGTATACATCTAAAGACTGATCTTGTTTATGTCAGTGAAAAAGATGAAGTATTGTGAGAAAGGAAAGATATTGGGTAAATGGTTATAAAGTATGAGTTCACTAATATGGTGAAAATATTTGTGGGGTGCTAGCTTTGTAGTCAACCTTCATACATTTGGAGTCAAACAACAACAACAAAAAAAAGCAAGCAAGCAAACAAACAAACAAATAATTGTACAATTATTTACTAGAGAACGAGAAGATAGCATAGAAGCTAATAATTTATATTAATTGTCTAAGAATTCAAACTCTAAATTTGATTTTAAAATATATGAATTGATTAATTAATATTCAATCCATAATCTAAAAATTAGAAAAGAATATTAAATAATGGCATCACACATTTTCATTATCAGCTTTTTATTACATTCAAGTCAAACTAAATATTTTCTTCAATTTTGTTATCTTTAAAAATTCAGGAAAGGTATAATTATTCATTGAAATTCAAATGGATTGATATTTATATCCAATATTAATTTTGAGTTGTTAATTAATGGAATAATTATTTATGTTATGTAATTTTTAAACAAGCAACAAGTGTAATTTTGAGTCAAATGCCATTTTGTTAAAAGATTATTTCTCAAATATTTCTAAGTTTATTTTTATAATTTCTTTCATAGAGGATATTTTACTTAGTGTTTGGCTTTAAAAGGAATGTGTTAATACTGTTTGATTTGCAAGCTTTTATGTAAAGACTGAAAGTTAATTTTGCTTCTGTACAATAATTTAGTTATAAGATGAATATACATTTGATATTTTTCTTTTTAGGCTGATGTTGCCTATAAATTAGATTTTACTGAAAGCTTTGCATTTGGATCATTAGTATCAGCTGTAGATCCTGTTGCAACCATTGCAATTTTCCATGCTTTGGATGTTGAACCTGTTTTAAACATGTTGGTGTTTGGAGAAAGTATACTAAATGATGCTGTTTCCATTGTGTTAGCAACGTAAGGCTTTTTTAAAAATCTTTTTATATTTATATATTTTTTTATTTATAAAAAATAATATAGTTAAAATTTTTGCCATTTTTCTCTTGAATATCTTCTTAAAAATTTACTTTATAGCTATTTATATTCTGTTTATATATAGTAATGCTGTTATGTAGCATAAATTGCTATGTATAAGATGACCAAGTTCAATAAACACTTCTTCATGACCTATAAACACTTCAATAAACACGCCTTCATGACTTCTTCTGTTACTTGTTTATTCTAATATCCTTTACTTATTTTGTTACTCTAAAGCATAAAAAAATACATGAGGAAAAGCTGTTGATGCTATGGAGGTTGAATAAAATGGTTGTGATACTACAGGCTCTTTTTAAAGAATAGCAAATTAAAATTTGACTGTTATTAAAAACTTGATTGGAAAAAATATGTGATCTTAAATATGTATTATTACTATTATGCTTGCATATGCTTTGTAGGAAATAATTTATTATTCATGTTTGGGAACTTAATAGAATTAATCCATTGTCCAATTCATGTAGTAATCTATAATATTATTGATGGTAGCAATAAATATATCTTGGTTTGGTTTATGTCGTTGAATAGGCATGCTCTGTAAATGATTTTGCATTATTTTTGTAATGATGGTATTTTATTTTCACATTTTGATTCTTTTATTGTGAAATTCATAAAATTGTTTTTATTAAATTAATTTTGAATTTGTACAGAACTGTGATAGAGGCTGCTTCACCTGGTATGGCAGGCATGTCAGCAGGACAAGCTGTTCTTCATGGCTTTGGAAGATTTTTTCTGATGTTTTTTGCATCTGCAGCTATAGGGGTTGTTTTTGCTTTAACTGCAGCTCTGATATCCTTTTGGTTAATTTTTCTGAATATTTAGTTCTTGAATATTGAATATATGTATTGCTTTCAATTATGTAAAAATTGAGCCCTAATTTTGTGCTTCTATATCTTATTATTTGAGATTTATTCCTATGAATTACAGTATTTTTTGTTTTAAAAATTATTGGAGTAGTTTTGAGTTAAATCATTTAAATGTTTTTTAAATGACAGCATTATATTAAATTGTAAAATGTAATTAAACAAGCATATATCAAGTATTAAATTAAATAATTTATTATACAGTGATGCTTAATTCTATATAAGTCAAATATTTTACTCTTATTGTTAGAATTTTATGTTCTTTATAAATCAAAGATTTTTATCAATTGTTTGCAGTTTTTTTTATTTTTCATTCCTTTGAAAAATAAATATACTGAAACCAAAATTTATTGAAAGTTATATTTTTTCATTTATTTTATGTTTTTTGCCTTAACATAGAATACTTATTTAAATATGTTGATCTTCGGAAGAACCCTTCTTTAGAATTTGCTATGATTCTTGTGTTTACTTATGCTCCCTATGGATTAGCAGAAGGTTTACACTTATCAGGTAAATTTGAGATTTTAATTGAAATATCATTTTATATTTTTTAATTTAAAAATGTATTTTTTTCTGGAATTTGTATTAAATCAATGATTTAATACAAAATATTAATAAATAAATTAAATTCATAAATATTATGTTTAAATTTTATTAATGACTTATTGTATTACCATTATATTGGTAATAGTTTTATTATATCATTTAATGCTTTCCATTTTGAATTTTGTCCCTTTAGAAAACTGATGTGAATAGTGTTGTTCATATTACTGTTTTTGCATTTACTTTAAAATTTAGGTTCATTAATATATAAATTTTACTATATTTTAATTCATTTATGAGAATTATAGTTTTAAATATACTATATTATTATTTTTTGTATATGTGACAATTTTACAAAATTGTTTGTAACAATATTTAAAATACCCAATCTTTACATTTTGAATTACGTGTATTTATATGAATATTGTTTATACTTTTCATTTTGTGAAATTTTCTCTATTTTTGAAAATATTTTATTCTGGTGCAGCTTGTATTATTTTCAGATGAATTTAAATTGAAAGCTAGCATTTTATTTTTGAATTTTTTTTAGATCTTGTCTAATGCTTTTCGTAATTTTATTGCAGGCATTATGTCCATATTATTCAATGGCATTGTGATGTCTCATTACACTCACTTTAATCTATCACCTGTTACTCAAATAACAATGCAGCAAACTCTTAGAACCCTGGCCTTTTTTGCAGGTATTTGAAGATTAAGATATGTTCTATTATTTTTTGATGATGTTTTATGGGGTGTTTATTTTAAAATCTTCACAAAGCAAGAACATTTTAAATAATAAAAAAAAAATCCTGTCTAATTTATAATCTTTTAAAAAATTTGTTGGTAATGCACAGAATTTATTTGTTATAAAACATTAACATTTTTATTGTTACTAAAGCATAAAAATCTAGAATTTATATGTACTTTTGAAAATATAGAATATCATTTATAATAATTTTTATATATGAAATAATAAAATTTACATATAGATAAAAATAGTCATTTTTTATAGCAGTAGTTAGATTAGATCCCATTATATATTTTTATTATTAATTTTAAGAGAAGAGAGTTATTTACAACAATATTATTTAGATTTTTCTTTTACTTTATTTTTAAACTTATAAATTTGGGATGGAAAAAAAAAAAATAAAAAAATAATAAAACCTTGCAGTAGTTTGGTTGGTTTTACATATTTCAAATTTATACAATGGGATCAAAAACAATTGAAAAATATGATTGGTGAATTTAAAACATTTTGATAATAGTTATTTTATGTATAATGAAGTTATATTTTATTAATAGTTAGTGTTTCAACTGATATTTTTATGTTTTTATCCAATTTGTTTATAATATTGTAAAAATATTATGTATTTGAATGCATTTCTGCCTTTATGTGATATTTTATAGATATGTTTGATACTGACATGTAATTGTCCTCTTTATAGAAACTTGTGTATTTGCATACTTGGGTTTAGCTATTTTCAGTTTTCGATTGATTATCAAGCCATCCTTAGTAATTTGGAGCATTGTAAGTTAATTTCATTTGTTTAAAGTATTTTGGATGTTTTTATTAAACTTTTATTAAATTGAGATTAGGAATATATTCCTTTCTTTCCATAGAGGTATTTCTGTGAATAATATATTAACCTTTTACATTAAAATCATTAAATTTGAATTGTCTTTCACAGTGATGAATATTGTACTATATATATATACAATTGAATTGATCATATGTGTAAACAAGTTCTTTAATTTACACAACATATTGTTCATATAAATTATTTTTTTTTTAAAGTTAAAGATATATTTAAGTAGCATCTGTTGGATGGCATATTCTTGATTATTTAATCCATTTTGTGATATTTGCTGTCACCACTATACGCTTCTTATCCTTATAATCTTGGCTTTGTTAAAATTTAAGATAACAAATTATTAAAACTTATTGAAAAGTTTTCTTTTTTTAATTTAGCTATTTTTATAAGAAGAAATTTTAATTAAATGGCATTGTGTGAAAATCAATTGATGTAAATAGTTTTCTTGTACCTTGAAAAAACATTCTGTTGATTATGTAGTTTGTTAAAACATAAATATCCCAAATGGAAAGTCTATTATGATAATAGCATTTTAAATTTTTGAAAAATGTAAACCAAAGGGTAATTGCAAATAATTAATGTCAATAAAAGAGAGGGGGGGGGACATGTAAAAAGCAAATTCAACCTGCTCTTTGCATCATAATCCCAGTGGTTCCATTTTTATGTTTTATTTTGTAAGACACATTCTTTACTTATAATAAAGATAAATGTGTGTGTGTGTGTGTATTTGTTATGACACTCTACAAGCTATACCTTTTGACCTAGAGGTACCAAACTTACCACATACATATTTTGAAAGGTAGGAATGTGCAACTTGGAGCTCATTTTTTGAAATATTAATTAAAAATTAAACAAGATTTTGGCTTTTTTCCCCATGATAACTTACAAAAATATTATAGTACAAAAATAATTTTTATATCTTAAAATTTACATTTTTTTTCATTGATATAATGTTAATTTTTTTGCTGTATAATATTTTTCTATATTTAATTAATTAAAAAATATTTTATATTTTTCAACAATAATTGTAACAATTATCGAACAAATATTAAATATATCACAGATGATAATACAAAAAATAAAAAGGGAGGGGCGGGGAAGAAAGAAAGAAATCTCTAGAATTCTGGAAGAAACTAAAGTTATTAATAAAAGGTCACTATTAAATTTGCAGATTTTGTTTTATAGTCTGAATTAACTGTTCTGCTTTTAACACAATTAATGGTAAAACAAACTTAAAATAAGCAAGCAATATATTTACTTAATTCTAACAAGATTCTGTAAAAGATTTAAATTTATATTTAAAGTAATATTATAATAAAGAAAAAAATGCCAGATTTTACATTGTTTTAATTGGAAATTACATTGTTAAAGTGTATCCATTTTTACAAACTTAAGGGTAGTTGACAAAAAGTAAAAATAAGGAAATGTATAGTAAAAAGGTTCTAATTATGAATTATTATCTCAAAATTTGTAGCTTAAATATATCTTGCTGAAAATCCATGAAGAACAAGTTACATAAAATATTTAATTAAAAGTTTTAGTGACTGTTAATCATAGCAAATCACTTTGTCAAAAATGGGTGGTGCTACTGTTTATTTACATATGTATAGATATATAAGATGAATATATATAGGTATATAAGTAGCATTATACATCTGCCTCTTTTTTACATTTATTTCAATGAATGGAAGTAGTATCGTATTATTGAAAACTTTTGAAGGGGAATTTTATTTAATAAAAGTAGTTGATTGGCTGAGGCTGTTAAGTCAAATTCTATGTGATGAAGCATTTTTCCGCCTTGGACTTGGAATAAAATATCTAAAAAATCTTGTATCTATTATCAGCAAATTACAATCCCATATGCATCTGTTAATTTGGATTTCTTTTTTTATAGTAGTAAAAAAAATTAAAATAAAAAATGGCTTATTAATTGCTTGCCTGTCTATAGGTGTGAGAGATAAGAGCTTATTTTTTTAAGCTTACTCCTAATCTTTTATATATTTGCTTGATTTTAATTATGCATTTAGTTTTTAATTCTTTTCTTATGTTACAATATTTCAAATGAGTTAATTGAAGCAAATATGATAAACCATTAAATCATTTGTTAAAATAATTTTTTCTGTATGCTTAAATGAAATCTTTTGTAAGGTACTAAATTTTATTATTATTTTATTTTTAGGTATTATGCTTACTTGGACGAGCTCTTAACATATATCCTTTGAGCTATGTTGTAAACCATTTCCGCGAGCACAAAATAAATAAGAAAATGATGTTCATTATGTGGTTCAGTGGTAAGTTCTGTAGTGCTAATATTTAATTTCATTGTTTTTATTTTAATTTGCATAAATTATAAGTTTTTTTTGTAGTAATTTTTCTATATATTATTTGATATTTTGCAGACATATAAACCTAATGCTTGTTGAGTATTGCACTATATATTTTTCATAAATTTGCCTTACATATTACAATCATAATACTTTTATTGAAATATGTCATAACTGTTCTATTTGGTATTTTACCAGGTTTGAGAGGTGCTATATCATATGCCTTAGCTTTGCATTTAGAATTTGAAGATGAGAAAAGACATGTTATTGTTACAACGACTCTGATCATTGTTTTGTTTACAACACTTGTACTTGGAGGATCTACAATGCCTTTGATGAAGGTATATATAAGAAAAGTTCATAAGAAAATCCATAACTATCGATAATCTTGATATATAATTATTGTTTGAATTGAATTATAAATACTGTATATATGCTATTTATTTTTGAAGAAATTTTGATGCAATTTAATATATTATTTTATAAAATTTTGTAAATGACATTTTAAATAAATTTGTCTTCTTTAGGCAAATTTCAAAGAAAATTTTAGTTGCTTAATTATTTTATTTAATAAAATAAGTTCTTAAAATTCTACATTTGAGCTACATTTAGTTTTTTATATTGGTTGAAATTATTCTCTCAAAAACATGGCATTAAAAATTTTAAATGCTACTGGAAATATTTTCATAAGTGATAAAAAGAAATGTGAAGTTTTAAAAGTCCCCCACCCCAAATAAAAAATGAATGAAAAGGAAAAATTTAGGTAATAAATAGTTTTTCCTTGTTTCTGTTATTAGGGAAGTTGTAGATTAAAACACTTATGAGTATGTTGAATAGAAAAAGCAATTACCATTTTCAAAATGTCATAAAATTAATTTGATGAAAAACTAGAAGCAGTGTGGGGGAAAAAAAAAATGCAGGTTAAGTTTTATATCAGCGAAAACACTATATAGATTTTCCCCTTCAGCATTTTGAACTTCGTTTTTAATATTACTTGCTTAAAAATACTTATTTTCTTTAATTTTTCAATTTTTTTTAATGTATGTTAAATTAATTTTTTTCTTGTCAAAAATGCTTAGCTATAAACTTTCTAAACACTCCCACACCTCCCTCTTTTCTTTTGCTGGATATTTCCCTTGCTTAAGAACAAATTTCGGGAAAGATGTTTTTAATGTATTGAAATAAAACATGTATACATTTAATGAAAAAAATTTAACAACTATTTTTCGTGGACAATAATTTGATAATAATTAACCTTGTTTTAGATTTTTTGTTGACAATAATATAACAATTTACCTTGTTTATAATAAACAAAATTGTGTAATCTTTTCAGTTCTTGAAAGCTGGTAAGAAACCAAGAAGGAAGAGGAAGGGACAAAATACTGAGATTTCTCTGAGTAAAACGAAAGAAATGGTATTGAACTTGTCATTTATGAAATATTTTATTTCAAAATCATTTTTGATTAATTTTCAGTATTTTTTTTTCTTTCTACATAAAAATTTATTTATATTTTTATATTTTTTGAATCTAAAAAGTTAAAAGGTCTGTAATGTTTTATTAGTATCATATTCATGAAAATGCTTTTACTTTTTTAAAACATTAAAAATATTATTAAATATTTATTTTACTTTAATTCCATTGTATTTTTTATCATTATAATTTATGTTTAATAGTTTTATATATTCATTATCATGATACTATCTTTGAAATTTTTGTGTTTTAATATTCTCATTAGATATGGGATTGCATATGTTAATTTATAAAATAGTCTACTATCCTAAAGTTTGGTTATAATATATGAACTTTTCATTAACAAGTAGTAACAATATTAAACTATCATAATGAGTTTTAAATGATATAAGAAATCTGATTAAAAGCTTAATTATCCAAGCATTGCAATTGCAGAAGTTATTAGTTATATTAAATTCCGCATTGAATTTTTTAAATCTATATTTTATGGAAAATAATTTAATGTCTAAACAGTTTTATTTTAATTTTCAGTTTTTAAGAATTTTAAAATAGTTTTAATTTAGATAATTTATTTCTCTTTTTTTGTCAAAAAATTAATAGAACTTTAACGTGTCAATAGTTAAGTTTTTTTAGTTATTTAATTTTTGATGTTTTGTGAAGTGTTAGGGAATATTATTGAAAGAATTGTAGAATTGTTAAAAAATTGGTTGGTATATGGTTGAAAAGATTTCACAATTTATGATATGCACGCTTCTGTGTTGGAGAAAAGTTATGCTGGTAGTAATGAACATACAAATATAGAAATTAAAATAAAAATGAATTTTTTTTTTCTTTCTTTTGGCTTGTATGGAAATGAAAGTTCTTTAAATTCCAAAGCTTACTCCTGAAGTAAGAAATTAGAAGAAATATTAAGACTCAGTAATTTAATGATTATCAAATATTATTAGATATTCCTTAGTTGTTGAAATGTATTATCATTTCCAAATATATATAATAACACTTTTAAAAAAACTAAAATTATCGTTCAAATAGAATTTCCTTAACTGCACCAATGCAGATATGGATGATATATTCTACATTTAACTGTTTTTACAAGATATGATCTGTTTCTGAAAAAGGCAAAGTGATTGAAATTTTGGCATTCTTTACCTTCTGATTAAGAAAGGAAGTATAATCTAATATATAAAAATCTCATATTGCGGTGTTTGTGTTCGTACTCCCCCGAAACGGCTTGACCGATTTTTATGAAATTTTTTATATGTATTTGGTAGGTATAAGAATTGGTTGTAAAGTATATTTCATAACGCTAGGTAATTAGGTGTCCCTATCCAGAATTTACCCCTTTTTTAATTTTTTTATTTGGCATTAAAAAATACATATAACCCCAAATTTTCATCCTCCTACCCCCCACCCCCACCTCCCACCCTCCCATTTTTTAATCGCAATTTTAGTATTTTGTATGAACTATATCCAAATAATTAACCCATCGTTGGTATTTCAAACAGAACGAAATGATTTATGTGTTGTATGACAGATGTGCTACGTCCACCCGGCGATGTAAAGTTACTGTCTATGAAAATACTGTATTCATAAAACTGTCCACTAATTTCTGCACTATCGTTGATTTGCAAAATGCTTGCATATTTCCCGATGTATGCACGCAATACATAAATCATGTATGGCTGGCAGAAAGAACCATTTTGGCAGCGAAAGTTGTGGACGTTGACGATTTAAACTTCAAGATACGGCAATCGTTTCCAGGCGACTTGGTTTCATACAAATTGATCAATACAGTTTGCGATGCTAACGAAGCTGTAAGTTATCCAACAGAGTTTTTGAACTCACTGGATTTGCCAGGTATGTCAGCACACCTTCTATGACTAAAAGTTGGATCTCCGGTTATTTTACTTCGGAATTTGAATCCACCACGGCTGTGCAATGGCATGAGATTGGTCATTAAAAAATTGATTAAAAACATCGAAGCCACCATTTTGAATGGCAAATTCCAAGCCGAAAATGTTTTGCTGCCATGAATTTCAATGATTCTCACAGACGTAGTGTGCCAATTGAATTCAAACTCGTTCAATTTCCTATTAGATTGGCATTCGCAATGACAATCAATAAGTCCCAAATGATGTCTGTTTGAGGCTTAGATTTGGGCACGCTATGTTTCTCTCTCGGACAATTATACGTGACATGTTCTGGCGTGGACAAACCATCAAGCTTATTTGTGTTGGCTAAAGACGGTCTGACAATAAATATTGTACACTCAATTGCTCTTTGAAATGAATATTGATTTTCTTTATTTCATTTTTATACGTTAGGATAAAAAATATATTACTTTTTTCACATTACATTTAACTTTTAAGAGATCAAAAAATGTATATGTTCGTTCGTTATAAAATGAATGATTTATGTATTTTTGTTTTTATCGGCGATCATCGTCTACAGCGCTCCATTCCTCTTTCTGTCATAGATCCCATCCCCACACACTTACAATACATTTGTTATTTTTTAATTAACAACCAAAATATTCACTAAAAACAATTTATATGGCAGAACAGCGTTTAACGGGTCAGCTAGGGGATTTTATGTAATAATATAAGAAGAATATCTGGAATCAATGTCAAATCAGTCAAATATTAATCTTTTACAATGTAGAACTTGTGGAAAGTGCTTTCTTGTCTTATGCAAATATAAGGGGCGAAATAAATCTCAGTAAGCATGGCAGAAAACTCAGTTCCACAAAACAAGCTTAAAAATGACAGTGAAATCATCTTCCATTTGAATAGTTATTTATTTACTGAACTAAACATTAGCTTTCACTTTAAATTAATGTCATATTGTTTTAGTGCTGTTTTCAATTGTTTTGATATTGAAATATTACTATAAATTAAATTAATATCATATTGTTTTAGTGCTGTTTTCATTTGTTTTGATATTGAAATATTACTATAAAAACTGGAATAAAATGTAAAATCAAATTAAAATGCTATAAATGTTATTTTGTTAACTCAGGTTATTCAACTATTAAACTTGCTTAGCTTTTAAGTAGTATTAATTAAAATGTTTTTGCTTGGTGGCATCATTGGGAAAATGACAATAACAAGAGTTAGACAAAATAAAAAGAATTATAAAAAAATACAGGAGGGAAGAAAATTTAGAAACTATTGATTTTAAGTAACAAGAAATACGGGTTTCATCTAACAATTTTCATTAAAGAATTTAGGTTCTTTTTAATTTTCAAGTGTTTTATTATTATTAGATCACCATTAGAATTGCATTTTCAAACATTTTCTAGAAAATTAGTGAGAAAACACTGCAACTGAAATTTTCGTTAACTCATAAAAGTGATTTTAGGAATGTTGTTGAAAAATTATATATTTTTATAGAGTAAATTATACATTTTCAAGTAATTATCTGAGAAATTTTTTATTTCATAATTGTTTAATTCACTCTAAGTTTCATTATTAATTTCTTATCCATAATATATTATAATTTATAAGCTTTAGGCACTAGTATTTAAATTGTTTTAAATATATGATCATACCAATTTATATAAAAAAAATTATACAAAAATATTAGTAGGATATCAGATGCTTGTGATAACTTTTTGTTTTATATACATATTGAATGCAAAATATGTAAATGTAGTTGCTATCATTGAACTTTTTCTAAATGTATGGTGTTGGGCTTTTTAACTAAAAGCAGGGAAAAAAAAAAAAAAAAAAAATCTTAAATGATTAATTTTTTTTCTAGGGTAAAACTATTGATGCTGAACATTTGTCAGAATTGACTGAAGAAGAGTATGAAGTAAATTTCATGAAGAGCAACCTGAAAGGTTTTGTGAAATTGGATGTCAAATATTTGATACCATTTTTTACTAGAAGATTTACACACCAGGTAAAACCCATATTTTTCCCTCTGTTATATATGTGAAAACGAGAACATAAATTTCCATACAGATTGTTAATTACTTCTTTTACCTTCAGCATGATATCATGATCTTAATGGAGAATATTTCCTTTTTATCTTTCTGTAAAAATTTTGAGTGTATTTAATGCAAAAAATACTTATTTTTTAAAAATAATCAAACAGTCATTTAAGACTTTGAAATGCTTCATCAAGCTCCAGTTTTATTTCTTATTAAGGAATGTTGTAGTTTTTGTGGTTTATTTATGTTTATTAACTTTAATTTTAAATATTAACATCATTTAAAACTGGTTATTTTTGTTTTGATTGCTAAGTTTTTGACAGAATTTTTTTTGCAAACAAATTAGTGTATTTATTTCTGGAGGATTTTAATAATTCACGCTTCTTTTATTTGTTTTAAATATGTTACTGATTTAAAACAAAAAATATTTATGTAAAATTTACTTCACTATTCTTATTTTAGTGTTAATAAAGATTGTAAATATAAACAACTCCTTAAAAACAACTTTTTAACATTTCAGTATATCAAGGGATTTCAATAAAATTTTCTTTCTTGCTGTAAAAAAACCCAACGTCTTTTTAAAATTATTTCATTTTTAAATCCTTAATTTTTCTTAGCTTCAAATGGCAATGTCATTGGGTCTTTTTCCCTTTTAATTTTGTATTCAAAAAAATCATTTTGCTGAATCGATCATTGATAGCCAAATGTTATTTCTTTTCACCATTTACATATAAGTAATTTTTATAGAAATTGAAAGCAAACGGTGAATTTTCTTTGATACATTTGAAACTTTATTTTCAGTGGTTTATGCAATATCATTTTATATTGCAAAAAAACAACTAAATATTACATATTTGATGTCAATATTTCAATTGCTTGCAATTATTGAAATCTGTCTATTACTAATATATATAAAATTTTACTATTCTTTTACAAATGTCAAAACAAGAATGCATATTTGTTAATTTATTTTCAAAATGAAAAAACTTTTGTTGATGGACATAATCTTGATTCAATAAAAAAAATTTTATTAGTTAAATAACTTAAAAAACTTTTACAATAATTTAGATAACAATAATCAAGTTTTTTTTAGTTACAAATTTTATATGTGGTCTCACTTTTTTATTTTCCCCCTTCTGTTAATTGTATTATTCAAATATATTTTTGCTCTCTAAAATAAAAAAAAAAAAAAAATCTGTTATAAAAATATTCAGTTTGTTATCAGTCAGAATTGCTTAAGTTTCTGTCCATTTCTATTTAATCTTACACGCTATTTCTTAATTGTCGTCCTGACAGTTACATCTCTATTTCCTGTTCCAAAATATGTGCATTCACTTGGCAGATTTATTGTATTCTAAAGCTCTGAGCATAATTATTTGGTTAGTAACAAATTACAGGAAGATATTTTGTAAAACTTTCCAAAGTTATATATATGCACTCTCAGCATTTAATGCACAAAACGAACTAAGAAGATAGGATCAATTAACTTAACTACCTCACAATGTTTATGTGCACCAATTTATTAAGAAGATTGATTATTAATTGCAAATTATTAACAAGTTACCTGTCTAAAATGTTGGCATTGGTTTATTCTGTTTGCATTTGAATTTATTGGATATTAAACTATATTTGTTGGGAAAAACTCCTTATTCCAAATATTACAGTCAAATATAAATGTTATGAAATTTCCTTTTTAAATACTAATGGATTTATTTTATATTTTCTAAAATAACAGGAAGTAAAAGACTGCAAAAGTCAGATGACAGATTTGACAAATCAGTGGTATCAAGCAATTCGAGGGCCATCTGAAACTGATTCTTCAGATGAAGAGGTGGATATGTGACAAAGAATTTCTTCTAAACGAACAAAAGATGCCAAGTTCTGACATACCAATTTTTTATAGATCTGAACATTATATGTTTGTATAAATATATACAAATCAAAAGTTGGATGTTAAAACATCATAATGTCAATGTAAATATTAAATTTTTCAATTTCTTGAAGACATGTACCTCATTCTTGTGTGATCAATGGAGCTTTCATTTGATAATTAAAAATGCGAAAAAATATATTTAAAAACTGCTTATTTTAAGAATTAATCTTCAGTTTAATATGTTTTATTTATTTAAAATTATTGCATATAAATTATGAAATTGCATTATATTTGATCATTGGATGTATAAAAATTGCTCATACAATTTTGCAGCTTTTGTCCAAATTCTGTAGTGAGAAGTCGATTGTTTCGATTAATATTACCTGTCTGTATATTTATTAAGAATCAAACTGTAGATTTAATTCTTAATGTCTTGTCAAATTAGTCTTTAGTAGTGATTTGATTGTTAGTGATTTCAAAGGTTGTTTTTTTTTATGTAACTGTATAAAGATTTATTGTTTTTGAAACATGTTCCTATATTATAAGGAATACGCTCAGATACTTTAAGCAGTATTTTATTATTTCATGTTGAAATGTTAGCTATCTTTTCTTAAAATGACTATCTTTATTTTTTGTGTTTCTGAGAAATTCTCAAATTTTTAAATATAGACAAATAATAATCATATTTAAAAATATTTTTTAAAGACTTTTTTTTTTCTACAAAAATTTCTTTGTTAGATTATTTTATATTTCTATTTCAATAATGCTTGATGATCCAATGTAATTAAGTAATGTTATGTGTTCTTTGCAATGACTAATATTTGTGTGTAGTTATATAATAATAGTTGCCAAGTTTTCTTGTTTTTATAATCTTTTAGTTTCTATCTCAAAATAAAAAATAAAAAAATAAAAAAAAATAAATCAAGCAATTTGGAATTATTAAAATTAAATAATAAAAAAAACAGTATGGAATGCTTTTCTTTTTCTTTTGTAGATATTAATTTGGAATGGGGAAATTATCTGTTTTAATAATTATAATAAATTTTTTTAAAGTGCTACTCCTGCCAAAATAATGTACATGTATATAAGATTAAATCTTTTGTATGTATATAGGCATCTTTATTATGAGGTCTTCATAAGAAATTGATTATTTTTATTACCTTTGTCAAAAATTTAGTAGCTATTGAGCAGATCTGACATTTCAGTTATACTTTGCAGAATTAATGTACGAATTTTAAAGTACCTTCAGTTATATTTGATCTCATTTAGAATGGAATTTCTCTTGGTTATCTTGACCTTTTTTTAAAAATATAAGCATGAGATGTATTTTAAAACTTTTGACTGTTATAAAAATGCTATTTCTTTAATCTCATTGCATATAGATTCGTATCTTATTTTTTAATTTCATAGTTAAAATTATTTAGAATTTGATAGTAGGAATTTGTCATGGAGTTGTGCATATCGAACAAAGTTTGTTATTGTTAGTAAGTAACTTTCCTCCTCTCCATCCCGCCATTCAGCCTAGCATTATAAAGATTTTCGATAGAAAATATAGGTTTCATTAAAATAGTTCTTTATTTAATCCTGATATATCATTGAAAAAATAGAAATTGGGTAATCTTCTAAGCAAATGTGTGTCAGTATTTTCCTCTCTCCCTTGCATTAGAAATTATTCTTAAAAAAATGTTTAAAATTTGATTATCATAATTAAATTACTACTTCTTTATCATGAAGTTAACTTTTGCAGATTATTTATTTGCTTAAAAAGTTTTCTTGCCAGAATATGTATAGATAAATTTTTAAGATGTCAATAAGTATAAATGTGTACTAAATTTGGTATTAAAATATATATAAACTAAAAAAAAAATGTTCTGTTTGTTGAACTATATATAAATGGAATCTTTGAATGTTTTGAATATAAAGTTGAAATTTATTTTGTGTGTTGTGAAACATGTTTTAAAAAAATCCTTGGGATTTGTGTTTTGAAATCTTGTTTTATTTGATTATATAAATATATATATTTAAGAGAAAACTTTATTCAAAAATAATTTTCCATATCTTTCATTTATTATTTCAGTTTTTAATTATTTATTTGTACCATTTCTTTATGACATTGATTTTCCTTTATATAAGTACTTTGTATAGTTTTTTTTTTAAGTATGTTCCGAAACACACTATTTTACAAAAATCTTTTCTTTATATATAAAATATTAATTTTATAAATTCAAATTACACTTTATTTTAAAAAATCAATTGGATATAATTATAACTTTTTTAAGAAAACAAATTTTTTAATGATTGTTGCTTGATTTACTGTTAGTCAATCTGTATATGCAGATTACCTAGTCATTTTAATTAAGTCATGTTTGTTTTTAGCACCATCTTCCCTACTTGTGTGATGATTTAATAATATGATATAGATGTATGAATTGATGTTTTGTTCATCAGAATGGCTATTGTTATAATATTAATCAAGAAAATTGCTGCACTTTGGTACACCATGTAATTGACTTACAATGGTGAAGTGTGATATTTAACCAAATTTTTATGATGCATGTTTTGAATTTCAATTAAAAAAAGCCATTGTTTTACTAATATTGCCTCTTTTTTGTGCTTCCTGGACATTAATCATTGTAATCTAAATTATTTTCATTACATACATTTTTGCAATGAAATTAATTTAATGCAGACCTTTCATAAATTCAGAAAGCAAAATTTGTTTTCATTTGTTTTTACAATGCATTTTTATTAAATCTTTTGCATTTTTACCTTATTCCCTGTTATCAAACAATTAAAGACTATTTAATTCAGAATTTTCCATGAATGGTGATCTGTTAATGTACAAATATCCTTAAAACAATTAAAATGTCCTTTTGTACAATATAGTCTCAGTAGCTTTGTGGTAGACAGAGATGTAACTCCTCTGCGGATCTGCAGTTTTTCGATTAATTTGGTGGGGGAATATTCTCATCTTTTCCCTGCCTTTTTAATAAAAATCGATTCTGCAATTTATTACATATACACACAAATAAGCTTTCCCTCTAAGTCTGTATTTATGATAGGTGAAAGGCTTTCCACATCAGCCATCAAAGTCAAGATTGAATATAGTAAAGAAATCCCCCCCCCTAAAAAAGGTATTATTAGCATATGAATGCCCACGAACATTGCAGAAAAAGACGCTCATTTATAAATTGTTAAAATCTTCTTTGAGAGTTTATCCTGTTTGTCAGAAGTATTCTCTTTCTTTGATATTAATGAAGTGTTATCTTGAACTGATGATTAAAGTCATTAATGTTGCAGGAAGTGATGTTTATGACACGGAGGTACATAAGTATCCTACTTATAGTTTATTGCAAGCTCTATAAAGGGAGCCAGTGGATAACTGGTGAATGGAAGTTGAACATTTCAGCCTATCTCCTCTAATGTCAAGAAGAGCATGTGTCCTGTCGACTAACATGTTTTTAAAGGCCTAAAGTTGAATGGAGTTTTAGTATCATGCACTCGGGCATAACTTCTGCAACAAGTAGACTAAGTGTAGAATCACTATAGACTATGTATAGTATATGTAGATTATTCTGACTGCAAAATATGTGCAAATTATGTAAAAAAAAAAAAAAAAAATCTACAGCTGAATTGTATAAAAAGAAGAAAGATAAAATGAGCAGGACTCTCTGTCAAAACATGAATTCAGTAGCAACAAGTACAAAGTAAAAGTTCTAAATTTTTATTATTTTTTTTTTTTGACGATCAATCAAGTCTAAGGAAAAAGGAAGCTGCAAATGAAATATCTGGTAAAGCTGTCGAATTGCAGAGAAATATTCATTTGAAAGATCTCAAAATTTCTTCTGCATCTGAATCTTGTACCCTAAAAGAAACTACTTGTTGTACCAATGTGACTGATGCTCAAAAGCATACCATGAAGCGCAAATTAAATTAGTCAATGAAGGACATGAAAAAAAAAAAATGCCAATGAATTGTTTGAGATATGCTGCAAAGGTCCATTTAGCATTAAAGAAATGTTTACTAAAATATCCTAATAAGGTATATTTACAATAAAATATTGGCTTTCACCTCATATTTACTATCCCATATAATTAAAATTTGTCCTGGGCAATATACTTCTTAAAGCATCTTTAGGAAAAATCACCAGCTATTGATTGAAATGAATATAAAAGTCAATTTAATAATAATTTTGAATATTTTTTTTTCATCAGTACATTGACTGTTTAATTCTTACTTTTTGCATGATTCCTTTGCGTATTTTGTATCCCATTTTTAGATTTTTTTTTTTTTTTTTTTTTTTTTTTTTTATCAATTTCTGGATATAGAGTCTCAGTTTTAGGATATATTTGGAGGTTTGAGGCTGAATTCATTAGTAAGATCTCATGATTGTAAGGTCTCCTCCAGGACTATTATACAAGTTCTGCCACAAAATAGCTTTGTGTAACTATAAATGAATAATCCTTTCATTCATTTCGGTAATTTAAATAATATGAATAAGAGTTGTTGCAACATCAGCATATATGGCCTTTACAACTGGCTCTTTGGACAGACAACTCCTACTAGGCTTAGACAATTTCTGCAGGAGATATATTTTATCATTGTAATGGAGGTGTTTAATCCCAATATTGTGTCTATATCCCCAGGAGAAACAAGGGAATAATTACTGTTCTGGTGACTTCATATAAAGGTGTCTTATTTCATATTGTTAAACAGTACTTAGATAGTTTTAATAAAAGTTTTGCTCTTTTTTTTTTGTACTATTTTGCTTAAAATTGTTTTTGATTTTCATTTCTGTAATTTTTTTTTACCTGATATACTGAAACTTTTTCGAAAGTGATCTGAAATTGTTTCCCTAATTTTTTTTTTGTCCACATTCTTATTACATTAAATGTTAAAGGAGAGAGCGGCAATGTAAAAAAAAAAAAAAAAAAAAAAAATGAAGGTTGAATTTTTTCACCATTGCTTGGCTCTAAATGTACATAATAATTGTAAAAATTTCAAAAAATTTATAAAAAGCCTATCTTGTATTGAAATCTACACAACATGTGAAAATGAAAGGAAAATTCATATTTTGGTCATCAATAATAGAAAAAAAGAAGCAAAGGTGAAATATTTGTAGCAAAAATGAAAACGATTTGAGTTTCATTTCAGTAATGAAATATATTGTTGTTAAATATGCTAATTTAAAGTATTATTTTAAAAACGAATTTAAAAATAGAAAAATTGTGGGGCAAAAAAAAAATTTCCATTATCATTAAAAAGATGATTTAAAAAAAATTAAGATGACATAAAAGTTATAATATTATATTGTTGGTTAGTTATGATTAAAAATTATAATATTATAAAAGTTATAATATTGTTGGAGGTTATGGCGAAGAAACGTCAACATTTAATCTTACTTTTTAATTGATTGAAAAAAGTCGCCTCATTTTAATTTTTCAAAAATATGAAGAAGGAATAAGAGCCAAATGTGGTAACTCTAGGTCAAAAGTCGGGTCTGTGGAGCGCCAACACTTGCATGCACACGCACACACGTACACACATACACACACACATTAGTGGAGATAAAGTTGTACCTATTCCGTCAATTCGGCACGTATTTTGCATTTCCTCTGTGATTAGTCGCAGTAATAATAGAAGGAAAGGAGAATAACCTCATTTTGTGTCAGTATTTTAGAAAGTCGTGGGAAATCACTCCAATTGGTATTTTATACAGTGGTCAATTTCTGAAAGTGAATGAGAATTAATATTTCAAAATGAGGTTAGTTTCTACGTTTTAAAACTGGAACAAATTTTCTGTTTGTGTCAATTTAGGCTTTATATAATTCGAGATATAAATCTATTCTTATAAATCACAAATTATTGTTTTGCAATCTTAATGCAGGTATATCTGCTAATGAAAAAAACTGAATCAATCATTCTGTAGTTCTGCATTTATTACTAAATAACAGTACAAAAATATTCCAGTTTCCATTGAAGTATTATGCTTCATTACCATCATGAAATATATCGTTTTGCCCTTGCAATATTTTTTTCAATGCTAAATAATGTTATAATATTTTTTAAGGATCTTTGTAAGATCAGCAATACTTATCATATTATTCATTGCAAGTGCAAAACTGCAGAAAAGGCATCAAAGGGAAAAGTCTTTTGAAGGAGATAAATTAATTTACAAAATTACTATATTTAGTCTTTCCTTACCTCGAGGTTGCATCGTTACTAACAATCTTTTATCTGAATATCATATCTCATTAGAATTAACTCAATTACGAAAAGATTTTATGAAGTAAACTTTCTAGCAGGAACTCTACGCATAATTAGCCTTGAACGAGCGATTTGAGGAAAATGCTTTTATTTTGTTTCTCTCATAGAAAAGATAATGAAATGTAATCAGAGTTACCTCAGTACTCGAATATTTCCTTATTAAGTAGTAATTTTAAATGCATTCATTTAATCGGAATTTTTCTAAAAAAATTGTTTATTCCTTGATTAATTTTAAGACTCTAATCTGCGTTCCATCACCAAATAACTGTTTTTTCGAAGGAATAATATAATATGAAAACTCCTAAATTATAATTATAAAGGGAAATATTCCGTGATGAGATGATATGTGTGTTGATACTTTATAATATAGAGCATTAGACATAGAGCTAGCAAATTTGACTAGATATACTACACTAGGAGAAAATGTATACCTCGAAGCAAACTTTTAGAATTTTAATCAGTTAAAAATGAAGTAAAATTTCAACCTTTCGTTGCAAAATTTCCAAAAATATTATAGCATTCAGATAATTAATATTACATTTTAAAATTAAGAAAGCTTTTTTAATGATATTTAATTAATTGTCAAACAATTCGTTTCTGATTTTTGGCAATTTAAACCAGTGAGAATTGTTTCCCCGAAATTTTCTCACATACTCTCTAATAAAGGTGTTATCAAAGAGAACGCCTTGCATGGCATTGGCGCACAATAGTTACGAAATAATAATCTTTGGCATGAATATAACATTTTTACAGAATCTGCCGTGTAATCTTTGGCGATTAATCCCGGACATGCGGTTAATATTAACTGAAAATCGAATTCATGTTTCGGACGTATTTTATTCAACCGATTGAAACAAAAATATGACACAGATCTACAATTGTAGTCAAAAAATCACATACCAAATTTGATATATTTAAATCACTGCGGTTTTGAGTTATGAATTTTATTTGTTTCAGAAAGTTCAGACCGACAGAGGGTCAATTGCTTGTTGCATTTGGCTCAAAATTTGAAAGGCTATAAGCATTAATTCTGTGTATCGAATTTTAGCAACCTAGCTCACTTAGTCTTGTAATTATTGTGTAAAATTATATTTGAAAAGCGGAACATGCAGACCTCCTACAATCGAATTTTGCTCAAAATTTGATAGAAATCTACAAATTTGATATAAAGACATATACCAAATTTGATTTGTCTAGATCAAAGCGTTTTTAAGTTATCTGTGTCACAGACAGACGGACATTTTCCAAAGATATGTTTTTTGAATTCAAGGAGATCTAAACCGTGGAGACTCGTCAAAATTTCGGGTTCGAATTTTTTGAAGATTTCTATATTTTCCCTATACTACGTATACAAGAAAATAAAAATAAATATTATATAATAATATTAATAAAATAAAAATAAATATTCTACAGTAGATTTTATTATTGCAATGAAATTCGAAATTTTTCAATGTTTCATCAAATACTTAATAATGCTCTTTTGTTCTTTCGTTGAAAGTTAAGGAAGAAAGATTGTGCTAACTATCTAAGTAATTAGTAATTTAAGTGGAAATTACATTACCGCAACAGACATTCCATGAAATTTGGAATAGATTACCTAAATGCTTAAGTTCTTAATGACACACTCATGTTCTGGAACTCAACTTCATTAGGCAAGCTGCTCCTTTGTTGAGAGAATCGTGAATATCAAGTTATGCATAAAAGATTTGAGGCATAATCGCTAACTGTGTTTAGTTAACTGTATTTGCATGCAAGTTGCCGTCATTTTACTGATGTCATCTTCTGGTCAATGGCGAAGAAGCACTGTCATACTTAAAGACAATGTTCTATTTGTATGCTCACTTACTTTTTGTTATTGCTTATGCTTGCCCAAGTGGTTACATGTTGTGTTTAATATAACGTCTATTTATTTAAAACATAATTATTAGTTTTTACATAGTATAAAGTAGAGTAATAATCAAAAGATTCGAACTCAAGATTTTGACGAATTTCCACGTTTGAAACCTCCCAGTTCGAAATATATTTTTGTAAAATGCCCGTCTATTTATCTATGACGAAGATAACTCATTTTAGCTGGGAGAATGAAATTTGGTAAATTGTCTTTATACGAAATTTGTCGATTTCTATCAAATTTGAGCAAACTCCGTTCAAAGAAAGTCTGTTTGTCCGCTTGTTCGAATGAAAATTGATACGATAACTACAGAATGAACAGAGCTATATAGATAAAATTCACTATACGGATTTAATATCTTTATCAGATTTTCAGTCAGATCTGATAAGGGGTTGACCGTATGTCTGTCTGTATTTCTCGAGTTCCAATGATGATATAGGCAAGATTCGAGATATTTAGGAATATTTATTTTTTGGTTAAACAATCACCAACTTTATCATCGAGGATTGGAAAGGGTCTTTAGCTTGGCATCCATTCAGAAGGCATTAAAGTATTTGTGAAACTTCTTTCATCATTATGAAATTAATTGCCAATAGAAGCAATATTACAAATTCATAGCAATATTGATTTGAGAAGGAACTTTTTAAAACAAAATTAAGTAGTTGAAAATACTTGAAATTCGCCGTACAATTTATTTTGAGTTTCTTGCAAGTAAGAAAGCAAGTGACGTCATAGCAAAGAGTGTTAAATGATTTATTTTTAGATTTTAAAGGATATTTTTTTATGTTACTTTGAATATTAAATTTATGGAATAGTTACATTTTAGTGAGGTGCCATGTAATTTAGCTCTGTTCGACAGAAAATTCATGTAATGAAAAAAAAATCGGTATAATACATTTAACTAAAGAAAAATCGATTAAAGAAAATAACTAAAGAAATAACTAACTATTATGTGAACAAAAATAAAGTAAGCTATGTAAAAAAATTTCATTTATTTTAAGCTTATAATTTTTTTAAAAATAATGCTATATGGTATATCTATTTTGAATTCAAAATATTGTAATGTGATTTAAATAAAATTTTTCATTTTATTTTCATGACAATATAAAACAATTTACCGGCAAATTTCTCTGTGGTGTCAAAAGTAATAAATATATGTTTTATGCAATGATGTGGAATCAATCTAAGTAAATCTTACTTTATTTTTTGTTTGATGATATTATCAAATTTAAGTTGCATGTTAGCGAATACTGTTATCTACCGTGAGTTTAAAAAAGAATAAAAATGAATAGTACAATGATTATAAAACTACTGGAGACAAATTTTATTTCAAATTAAAATAGCTAAATATATAGGAATTCTGAATAATAGTTTTGAATAAACGGAGAGCCAATTTTCTTTTAATAAAATGGATAGTATTGGAGATAAATGATTAAAAAAGAAAATTAATAGGATGTGATTAATGATGCATCTAAGGAAAATAATGAATAAAAAAAAGCATATTTTACGAAATTAATTAAGTTTCTATTTTATTATTTTTTTACTTCAAAAATATCTTACGAGACAGTTTTTTTTTCATAATTTACGAAGCTCCTGATTGACCACGAGGGAATTAATTATTACTTTTAGAAAATCAATAGTAGCTCTTAACTGAATCTTTAATGTTAACAAAGAATTTTAACATGTTTGTAATTGTAGATGCTGTATATGCTTGTAATACTACAGATACATTAATACAGTTTTATATGTTTCAAAATTTTATCCTTTTTCAGTTCCAACTATTAGTTCACACTCTCCCCATACATATTTATATATCTTGTTCAAATTTTTAATCTTAATAAAATACTTTTTATTCATCCACTCAAGTTCAAATACATTTTTTAAAACATGTAGTGGATGACACTTGATGTTAATACAGTTTTTTCAAATATTAATTCATTAATTAAACTTAATTAATTTTTAATACTGTTACGAAATTTCCGGGGTTCGTTTGGATAGTGGAAGTTATATGGTGTGAAGAACGCCCAATCACCAGGCGGCAGTAGAAAATAAAACAACGACGTTTATTTGCACGAAGACACACAGGACAGCACAAAGACGACAACTATATACATCACAGCAGACGATTATCTTCAGCCGAGACGTGCAGACAACAGACTCTAATGCAGACAGTAGAGCACAGCTTAGTTCAGCGCTAGCTTCACTCCGTCGCTGCTCCGCTTATCTCTGGAAGGCCAGTTCTTCATTGTCGTTTCCGACTACTCTCCGACTCCACTGGTCCACGACTCAATTCACCGTCCGTTCACCACTACTGGGTCACGACTCCAATTCACCACTCGACTCACCACTCCTCTGCTCTGCTCTGTCGCTTCCGACTTCTTCTCAATTCACTGCTCCCGGTTCACGACTGCCCGGCAGCTGCGGTTGCTTCCTTTAATAGGTCTCAGGAGGCGGGGCTAGACGCCTCTCAACCAATCAGGAACGTTCGAGGCGTATCTCCGTTCCTACTCGACGGATCGGGAAAATTCTCGATGTTTCGGGTATAATCTATTTTGGCGCCAAAGTGGCCAAATTCGTCGCCAAGTCTCCAAACGGTCGCCAAGTTTGTCGCCAAGCTCTGGGACCTCCTATGGAACCGACTATGCTGGGAAGCCGCCTCACAGATTCGTAACAATAATTTAAATAGAGTTTTAGCAGTTTTGCTAATTTGAAATCAACAGGCTGTAGCCCAATCGGTAAAATGAAAGGATTTCAGTATTTTTCACGTGAAGGTGAAGAATGCCAGTTCAATTCTTGCGAAAATCGATAATTTTTTGATGCTTAGTAATTTTTTTGATAATTATTTAATAATAAGTAACTAAAATAAAATTTTTTTTCTTTGTTGACCTAAGTAGGAATTGAATTTTTATTTTTTTATATTACTTATTTGCATTAAATTTTGGATGAAAGCTCGGGATTTCTCTCTGTTCTTTCAAAGTCCATAGCAACACGATAATTTAAAAATGCAAATGGTTAGATGGACGAAACAAAGTCTATATATTTATAATAGAATTATAGATGTATATCAAGTTTTGAACTCAATTACAAAAATAATTTAACATTTATAGGTCTGTATATATTATACGCATGCGAACTCATTAAATAAAAAACACGGCGATTTATATAAATGAAATTTAGTAGGGCCAGTAATTCCGACTAAATTTTACAAATGGTGTCATTTTTTTTTTTTTACTTTCTCGTATATATAGTATAGAGAAAGTATAGTAATCGTCAAGAAATTCGAAAAAAATATTTTGATGAAATTCCATGTTTCAGACATTCTTGAGTTCAAAAAACACACATTTAGAAAATGTCAATCAGTTGTGGCAAAGATAGCTAAAAATGATTTGAGCTAGCGACTGAAATTTGGTATACGGTCTTTACACCAAATTTGCCAATTTCTATCAAATTTTGTGTAAAATCTGTATAGAGGAAGTCCGTCTGCCCATCTGTTCGAATATAAGTCAATACGATAATTTCAAAACGAAGAAAGCTGGATAGATAAAACTCGGTACGCAGATTTGACATCTATAAAGTAGACACCTGTCAAATTTTGAGCCAAATCTAATTTATGGGTAATTAATTATCCTTCAGTCTGTACTTTCAGAAACATGTAAACTGATAATTCAAAAACGCAGTGACTTAAATATATCAAATGTGACTAAATTTGCAGTGGGATTTTGTGACTAAAATTGCAGTTTTGTGTAAAATTTTTATTTCAAACTGTCGAGAAAAACATGTATAAAACACAAATTTGATTTGGATATTATTAACGCATGTCAGGATTAATCTTCAAATAACTCGCCAAGTATCACACGAAAGATTCAGTAAAAATCCTAAATTAACGCCAAACGTTAATATTTCGTAACAATATTATACACCATTGTCGTGTAATACGTTTTCTGGCATGACAAATTTATTAAAAAACACGCGAGAAAGTTTAGGAGTGACTACTCCTGCTGATTTTTATATGTGACTGGAGATCTTTTAGTAAAATTTCAGAATTAACAATTACGAAAAATCTGGAAATGGGATAATCCAGAATTCGCGGTATATGCTTGGTAAAAATTTGTAAAGGAAACATGTTAAATCAATTTGCTTTTCTTAATACTTGAGCATTATTTAGCATTTACGTGATTTATGATGAACGAAATCATTTCTCCGATTTAAATCGATTTGAAATTATACGATAGCAATTGAAATTTATTTTCATATATTTCTTGAATTTGTCACCAATATGGTAAACCAAACAAGAAGCGTTAGAAACCCTATGGAGAGAATTATTTAATTTGTTAGCTCTATTTCTTTTTATTTTCTTTTATATGAAGTATGGAGAAAGTCGTTAATCGTCAAGGAACCCGAACTCGCGATAACTCAAAAAGGTTTTTAACTAGATGGTTGAAATTCGATATATGGTCTTTACACCAAACTTGCAGATTTCTGTCCAATTTTGAGTAAAATCTGCTCTGAGGAAGTCCATCTATTCGAATATACAGTGACTCCCAAAGTTGAGTATACACTATATTCTTTCTTCTTTAATTTTATTCTTTTTGATCTTAGCAGTCTTATTTATAGTTAATATTTATAAGAACGACAAAATATACATTAACAAAAGTATTGGGCTAAAAAACGAAAATGAGGAATCAATAATATTTCTATTGCAGTCATTTTTATGTCAAAGTTACAAATTCCAAAGACGCAAAATTGAGTATACATCTAGCAAAATCTGTCAACAAAAAGAGAAAAAGATAGATTAATATTTTTTTGTATATCCTTTTGCATTTAGAACAGCTTGTAAACGGCGTGGCTTTGAGTTGACAAGAGTTTGAGTTGTTTCGCCGGATATTTTCGACCATTATTCTTGTAATATTCTTTTTAAGTGTTCCTTGCCCCTAATATCGTGTTTTTGAACTGATTTTCCTAATTATGCCCACTAATTTTCAATCATACTGAGATCTGGAGATTGAGGAGGGGTGTGCAAGTGCATTTTACAATTATACAACAACCATAACTTAACTATTTTAGCTGTATGTTTCGGGTCATTATTTTGTTGAAATAGAAAACTTGACCCTAAACCCAAATTCTGGGCACTTTGTTTTAAATTGTTCTTCAACATATCCAAATATTCAATTCTGTCCATGATTTCATCAATGAAAACTAAATTTCCCACTCCTTTTGCAGGCATACAGCCCCATACAAGAAGTGAACCACCTCCATGCTTGACAGAAGGATTGGTGTTTTTAGGAAGAAGTTCAGAATTGGGCTTTCTTCAAACACAACATCGACCATCACTACCAAAAACATTGAACTTACTTTCGTCACTGAATATTACTTGATTCCAGAAATCAGGAGGCTTTGAAATATGACTTTTAGCAAATGACATTTTTTTCTCTCGATTAACTTTGGAAATGAATGGTTTTGTTCTGGCTACGCGATATAAATTGCTACATTATAATTTGCTTTTCGAATTACTCTTCGAATTGTTTCTTCAGAAGTACACTTTAAAATTGTTTTTGAAGTAGATGTAGCAATTTTTGTAGCACTCACCTTAGGATTGTTTGCTACCTCTCGAATAACTCTTCTCTTGGCCGTGGCACTGAGAATTTCTTTCCTTCCTCTTCTAAGTTTATTAGCAATTTGTCCATACATTTTATACTTCTGGATAATTTTTTGCACACATCCGTGACTGCGTTGAATTTTCCTTGTAATTTCTCGTAGAGATTTACCATCTTCAGACAATCGAATAACAATTTTCCGAATTTCAGCACTTGTTTCATTTCTGAAGCTCATTACGATAGCCAAAACGTTTGTTTTTGCTTGGAAATCAATGATTGCCAATTAAAGTAACAAAACTATTTTACTTATTCATTTGGAAATAAATAATGGTAGTGAAGTCGCATATTTTATAAGGTGTATACTCAATTTTGCGACTTTGGAATTTGCAACTTTGACATAAAAATTACTGTAATAAAAATGTTATTGATTCCTCGTTTTGTTTTTTAGCCTAATACTTTATTAATGTATATTTTGTCGTTCTTATAAATATTAGCCATAAATAGGAATGTTAAGATAAAAAAGAATAAAATTAAAGTAGAAAGAGTATAGTGTATGCTCAATTTTGGGAGCCACTGTAAGTTAACAAGATAGTTACAAAACAGAGTGAGATAGATATCATTCGGTAAACATATTTAATATATATAGCGTAGACACATGACAAAATTTGAGCAAAATATAACTGTCTGTCGGCCTGTACTTACAGAAACTTGTAAACATAATAACTCAAAAAGGCAATGACTTTAATATATCCAATTTAGTATACAATTTTGTGATTGCGAGTGCAATTTTGTGTGAAAGTTTCGTTGCAATCGGTTGGAAAAATACGTCCAAAACATAAATTCTGCTTTTGGATACTATTAACGCATGCTAGGGAGTAAACGCCAAATAACTCGCCAAGGATGACACGATAATTTTAACAAAAATACTTAATTCACACCAAAAGTTAATATTTTGTAAACATTGTACGTAAATGTAAGGCATTTTCACGCATGACGAGTGTTTTAGAGAATATGCAGGGAAAGTTTTGGGGAAACCACATCCAATATTTGACTTTGGTAACTTGACACAGTTGGCATTCTTGGCAAGCACATTCAAGTAGATTTCAGCCACGAAAATGTGTTCTTATAATTACATTTACTATGCAGATTTCCTGCTTATCCCTGCATTGATAATAAATTGGTATTAAATTTATTATACGAAAATAGCTTAGATTACCTGTGACCGAAACATGGTCTTGCAAGAAGATGACATGTTAAATGAAAAGTAAACAATTATTTAATTTATTTAATGCAATGAAATGCAATATATGCAACATATTCAATAACAATCAAAATGCCTAATACGATTTTGAGAGAAATAGCATCTTCGGTTGCTGAAGTTAGTCCGAAGTAAGTGGAATATTTAGATTATTTTGTTTATAAATCCAACATGGAAAAAATATATTGATTAAAATCATGGCGGTCTTATAGAAATTTTGAAATGCGTGTAAATAGCTCTTTGCCAATGCACTATGAGATAAAGCAGTAGCTAAGAATATTTACAGAGTATGAAACATAGTAGAAAAATATTGAAAATGTATAAAATTATATAAACAGAATATTTGTAACTTAATTTATGTCTAAATTGGTTAAAAATGCAAAAAAAGGACACAACATAGGATAAAGAATAAAGCAAAAATTTAAAATTTAAATATTTATTAAAAACTTATATATATGTAAGTTTGAAATGTTTGCTGTACACACACACACACACACACACACAGAGAGAGAGAGAGAGAGAGAGAGAGAGAGAGAGAAAGATAGAGAAAGAGATACGTATATACACAGTAAAAGGAGAGACATAAAAAATATGTGTTCATAGTCTTTCATTTTTTTTAAAATTATTGCAACCATGGAAAAAAAATCGAACTCCAGATATTGACGAATTTCCAAATTTCCAAGTTTTAGAAAGTTGAAATTTTGCTAGCGCATAATTTCAAAACGAATAGGCCTAAACTAATGAAATATGGTTCAGAGAAGAACTTTTGACGTGATTTTAAAATTTGATGAGAAAAATGGTTATTGCCATTGCACATTTTGAAGTTTTCTCTTATTACATTATATCGACGGTTCCTTACGAAAGTTTCAATTAAAAAATCTTTAAGAGTGCGTCAAGTTCTTTCAAATGACACGTTTTACATGATTGTACGATGAACGATGCCAGAATAAAGCTGGATGGTTCCTTTTTTCCCCCCTCAATTGTATAAAAATTTTAATTTAATAAATGTTACATGCATCATTTGAATTTTTCTAGTTCAGATTTATCTCATTTGGATCAACAGAACGCATTCCAGAACTTTCTGAATTGGGAAACTTATTTCTCCCTGTAATTCCTATATTGTACAGTTTAGTTTCCCGATATTATGCAAAATGTTTTCCGTATCATACCACTAAATCTAACTAACATTAAGATTAAAGGGGAAAAATTAAAACTTCCATTTTTTGTGCATTATGCCTTGATTATTCTTCCAACGACAATTGTTATTTTTACTTTCTCGTATACGAACTATAGAGAAAGTGGTAGTAATCGTCAAAAAATTCGAACTCGAGATTTTGACGAAACTTTGTTTTTGACCTTCCTCAGTTCGAAAAATACATTTTTGGAAAATGTCTGTATGTTTGTCTGAAACAAAGATAACTCTAAAATGCCTTGAATAAAGCAGTTGAAATTTGGTACAGGATAAATTCAATAAAAATGCGCCAAAGGTTGTCACGCCAAAGGTTGATCATTCGTAATTATTGCATGCTAATATCCTGTAAGACGTTCTCTGGTGTGATAAGTTTATTAGAGTATGCGAGAAAGTTTCGGGGAGGCCACACCTACTGGTTTATTTATCTTATCGTTTCACTAATTACCTTTTTTGTAACTTGAGATTCGAACTTGGACGTTTTGGTTAGCTTACTGGCGCCCGCATGCGTGAGGATAAATTACAGTAATGGGCCGGCGTCCTGGCACAGGGGTAGCGCGTCTACCCCGTTATCTGAGTGTCCTGGGTTCGAGTCCCGGTTCGGGCATGGTTGTTCTTCATCTGTTCTGTCTGTGAAATGTGTGAATGTGCCCCCCTGTAAAAAGGGGTTGTGCAAGCGAATGTGATGCGTGAGTAGCTAAGTCGTACTCTTGGCCCTAGTTGGCACTGTTAAAAAACAAGAGACGCTCCCCCACCGGCTTAAAATCGCTGTCTTCGTAACAGTGGGCTTGTCCATGGCAAGTTCCATAAGAAACAACAACAGTAACGGACTACTGTTAAGAAATTCGTATTTATACTAAGCACAATGCATAGTTCTTTTCTAAGAAGCGAATTCCAGTGGCAGCTGTAGTTGCTGGAAATAAAGCCCAACTATTGAAAGTGTGACTTTATTGTTAGGATGAGAGGGACAGTGATGAAATTTATTTCCGTCTTATTTAATGTTTTCAGTTTTCAGTGTTTAAGAAAGGATTATAATGTTTAAGAAAGGATTTTCCATTATATTCTTAAAAGTTGTAAGAAGTCAATGCTGATGGCTTTTAATACGGTGTTGCCAGAAGCGTCATTTCAGATTATTCATGATATATATAAATCTAACAAAATATTATATTAACAAATTTACTATTAACAGTTTCAGCTTAGTGGTGGTGCGTAATAATGTGACACAAAACTCAGAGTTAAGTACAGAATGTTCAGATAGACTGACTCTTCCTGTCAAAGGAACTTATGAAGAGGTCAACCACAGTCTAAAAATATTACTGATGCTATTTGTTATTGGTAAGTGCAAATTTTATTTTGAAAAATTACTTATAATGCGGAGAATAACATTTGAACCGGATTGATTGATTCAATTTTCTTTATGACATGGTGTCCGAAGTACATAGAATTTTTTTTAAAGAAAAGAAAAATACATTTATTTTTTGAAATTAAAAATGCATTTATAACCAATGACTGCGATTTATAACTGAAATATCGTATTTGTTTTGGAGACTGGAGCACAAATCCGGGAAAGATATTCAGTCTATTTACAGAGTGGATTGGCTGTCTCACAGTACTCCTACACGAAGTTTTTAATCAATAAATCTCAGCTTCATTTGTATAACATGTATAAGAATAAATAAAAATTGAAAAGTAAAACAAAATATTTCAAAACCAAAGATTTTGTATCTTTTAATTAGTGGTATTAGGGTGTCCCAATAGTTTCTTTCACATCGCGCTATGAATGACCTTTTCTGACCGTGCTTGTGCAAACATGCAGGATTATCTATTAGTCGCTATGTCATCGGTTTCAATCGTACCAGAGCTCTACTACACCCCAAGCCGGGACTACTACCCCCAAAAAGTTCTTTTGTCCATTTCGAGGGATTGGGAAGGCGTAATTTTCTACGAGCTCCTTCCTCGAGGTGAAACATTAAATTCAGCGAAATTCTGTCATCAACTGGATCAATTGAAAAGTGTCATAGAAAAAAAAAAAAACCACAATTAATGAACCGACGAGGCGTTATTTTTCATCGTGGCAACGCGAGACCACATATTGCATTAGTCTTAAGAGAGAAGCTTACAGTTTGATTGAGATGTTTTACCGTATCCAGCATACTCTTCAGATCTCGCTCCATCTGATTATTACTTCTTTCTGTCCTTAAAAAGATTCTCTTCGCGATAAGCGCTTTAAATCCACCAGTGAAATAAAAGCGCACCTCGAGGATTATTTCTTGTCCAAAATGCAACAATTTTGGAAAAAAGACATAATGAGGCTTCCTGAGAGATGGAAGAAGGTAATAGAGCAAAAGGGTTCTTATATAACAAAATAAATAATATATTACACAGTAAATATTGTATATTCATTTCATATTAGAAATTTAAGGGACACCCTAATACATTTGATCTTTCTGATTTGTTCAATTTCAATGTTTCATTCTTAACTTATTCAGAAACTGATATTTAAGGAAGAATGAATTTCTTTCCTCATCCATTACCCCTTAGCTATTTTTAATTTCTTGTTTATGAAGAACACAGAAGGAAAGTAATGTAAACATAAAAAAAAATCAATTTGAAGAATTTGACGAATTTCTTTTTCAACCTCTCTGAATGTCTTTGCTTCAGAAAAAGATATTTGTGGAATCTTATTTGTTTGTTTATCTCTCTGAAGAAACTCTCTGAGAAATAAAATCCAGCTGGTGTGGTGTGGAGAAGGGGGTGCCAGCTCAGGTGTCGTCCTCGTCATCTGATCACGGTTCAAAATTACGAGGTCCGTCCCAAAATAGCCCTAGTGTTGTTTTACAACGGGACGTTAATATAACTGAACTAAACTGAGAAATAAAATTCATTATTGTGTTTTTATACTAATTTTGCAGATTTCTGCCAAATTTAGAAAGAAATTCTTTTACAAGATGGTTGTCAATCTGCCCGAAAGCAAGTGACTATAATAACTGCATCTTAAGCGACGACCCACATCAAATTTTGAATTAAATACGAAAGGGACTGAATACCTCTTGACTGAATTTCAGCACTTTTTATTTTCTGGTATGCGTAGAATAGAGAAAATATAATAATCGCCGAAAAATTCGAACTCGAGATTTGGATGAATCTCCACATTTCAGGTCTTCTTGATTAAAAAAAAAAAAAAGAGACATTTTTAAACATTTTTCCGTCTATCTGTGACAAAGTCAACTCGTAGACGCTGTGAGATAGAGGACTGAAATTTGGTATACGGTTTTTACATCAAATTTGGAGACTTTATATCAATTTTTGAGTAATATCTGTTCCGAGGAATTCCGTCTGTCCGGCTGTTCGAACATAAGTTGGCACGATAATTACAAAACGAAGAGAGCTGTAGAGATAAAATTCGGTACACAGATTTAACATCTTTAAAGTAAATACCTGTCAGAATTTGAGCCGAGTCCAACTGTAGATTGACTCTCTGTCGGTCTGTATTTTCAGAAACATGTAAAAGGAGTAATTCAAAAACGTAATGACTTAAATATATCAAACTTGGTATGGGAATTTGTGACTACAAGTGCACTTTTGTGTTAAAATCGTGTTTCAATCGGCTGAGGAAAAATGTATCTAAAACAGAAATTCGATTTTTCTCTATTGTTAACGCACGCTAGGAATTAATTGCTAAATAAATCGCCAAGAATAACACGATAGATTCAGTAAAAATGATAAATTCATGTCAAAAGTTAATATTTCATAACTATTGCACGCCGATGCCATGTAATAGTTTCTCTGGTACGACAAGTTTATTAGAGAGTATGCAAGAAAGTTTTTGGGGGACTATTCCCCCTAATTCATGCACTTAAAGGTGATAGTTCAAATATCAAAATTTTGCAATAAATGAAATTAGAATACATTTTTAGCATTTAAATTGTAGATATTTATCAAATTTTAAATCATGTTCGTAAAAATTTTGACCCTCTGTTGCCTGTACTTTCGCATGGATATAAACTCAATATTTCTCTCATAAGCTGCAAAAACTTAAATAAACGAAATTTGATGCACGGTCTTTTTGGGCCGCGGTGGCCTGGTGGTAAGGTCTCGGCTTCGGAACCGGAGGGTTTCAGGTTCGAGACCCGATTCCACCGAAGAACTGTCGTGTAAGGGGGTCTGCACGTTAAATCTGTCCTGACCAAACGTCCTCACACTGGTGTGGTGTGGCGTGGAAAGGGGGGTGCCACCTCAGGTGTCGTCCTCGTCATCTGACCGCGGTTCAAAATTACGAGGTCCGTCCCAAAATAGCCCTAGTGTTGCTTCAAACGGGACGTTAATATAACTAACTAAACTAAACTAACTAAGCACGGTCTTTTTACTAACATTGTAACTCTGTTGAACAAAAGCGATTTCATATTCGGCGTTTTGCTTACTGGGAGCAAAGCTTTCGAGAATTTGAAAATAAAATCCTGAGCACTTTGTACAGATGGCCATGCTCAAGATTCATAATTTTATAAAGAGGGAGGGGATAGTAGCTTTATTAGAATTTATATGAGAAAGTTTCGGGAATTATTTTAATTTTATAATTGTATATTATTATTATCTTATGTAAAAATTGCAAAATATAAAAATTCACATTATTATATTCTGAAATGTTAAAACTGGTTAGGACAGAAGCAAACACAAGTTCCCAAGCCTTTAAGGGTTTGAATTTTCAGAAACCTTGCTTGTTTGTATTTGTCTCATGATGTTAAAATGAAATTCAGGAGACGTGGAATGGAAATACCTCCGCATTTATTCAAAAATTGAAAGTCAAAAATTTGCAATTCAAATGCATTCGGGGGGTTACGGGCGTGCAAAATAGGTCCATTAAATCAAGTCACGGCACGGCTTATGCAGTTCGAAAAGTCATTATAATATAACAAATAGAAACATGATTTTATTTAATTATCTAAGCTTCAGATGATTTTCAGCAAAGAATATTTCATTTGCAGGTTTACCTTGCGATTTTTTTACGCCATTAAGTCAATTTCACTGTTCACAAAGCTTTGTCGAGCAGAGAGTAAATATTTTCTTTAGTTTTGAAAATCAATACAAAATTATTTCTGACAAAATGATGTTTGAATGAAATTATTCGAGTATTTTCATTGAATGAATGCATCTGATTTCAGGAACAGAGTGATAAACGCAAAATCAACAAAAAATGTGAAGTTCCAGAAATTAATTTTTATGTTAGAATTTGCAACGCATTTATAAAATAGCAATAACCAAATAAATAAGAAAAAAGATCATAATTTCTTTTCTGGAATATGTTTCGGAATGATTTCGCTATCTTAATTTTAATTTAGAATTCACTCCTAAATATATATCTGCAATAAATGGCATAAAAATTGTAAAAATTTACAACCTCTGAGCATGGTTGTGTAAATGAATGCAATTACTAAAATAATGAACTGTTGTAAGAAAAATTAAAAATTATTAAAATAAGAAATTTCGTAAATAAAATTGTTTTCACTGGAAAATGATTTTTCAGATTTTTGATATAGTGTACAATTTTTTTTCCTTTTACAATATTAAGCTTGGTAAATGTTAAGGAAAAAGCACACAAATTTCGATTGATTTTTTTTGCTAAGATTTAAGTATGGTATTAATTGTTTGTATAACAATTATTCAAAGTTTATATATAGGGAAGATTAGTGTTAGTTGTAACAAGTTTTGGGAAAATACTTATATGTATTTTCCCAAATGTATTTGAGATTTCTTATGTAGTTGAGTATTCTTGTATGTATGTATTTGAGATTTCTTGATTGTAACTAATTTTTATTATAGCTTAACTATTCATTCATGAAATTAATTAAAAAAACTTTCAAAAATTTTGTTTATTTTAACACTAAAAAGATTTTTTTTTCAAGACGTCGGCTGTTATAATTTGCCTTGGATATGGGGCAAGTTGTAGCAGATGTAGGGTAATATGTAATCATAAATTATTATCAAAATTATACATCAAATTATTATATTATCAAAATTATTTTCTTGTTACCATTTTCTATTAATAAATGCATATAACTCATTTGATTATTATCATCACTTGATATAATGGCAATAAATGATTTCAAGGAGTTTAGTGTAAAATAAGGATATAATTCTTTGGACAATCATAATAAAAGTCAGTCTGCATCAGAATTGCAGTTAACCTAATCAGCTGATATACTACTTCCTATTGCATACATTTTGTACTCTTACTTTTGCAAATTAAACATTGAACTCATTTTTTTCATCAGATTTTCTGAATCCCAATTTCACCGAAAAACGCCATGTAAAAAGGGCAAAATATTTCGGGGTGAATGTCTCCCCCCCCCACTTTGCAGCTTAAAAACGGAATGAAAGGACGTCAATCCATGCCCTGTTCACACCATCTGAACGCTGCTAAAAATTATATGACATGTCTACATAATATACTATAAAATAATATATAGTCAGAATTACTTAATTAAATCTTACGTCAAATCTTTTTTATCTTCAGAATTTGAATGTTAGTTCAAGATTCGTCTACTTTCTTTTTTTTAATACTTTCTTTTAACCTTTTTCCATTTTATTAATCATTTCTTCTTGTCTCGGTTTCTTATTAAGTATGTCGTAATATTCTTTTTACATTGCTTCTTTATAAAGTGAGTAAGTTAGGAAATCAAAAAGCATGTTTAAATTTCATTTAATGAAAAAATAATAAAGATTAACTTTTGTTACACCTTTCAAGATCTGATCCTTGAAGTTGCTTATTGATATTTAAAGCAGAATGCCTAGCTACATAAATAAAACAAAAATCAAGATAAATCTCACAATTATTAATATGTTACTGCTTGTTCCACGTTTTTGTTACAACTTGCATAATCGTATAGTTTCAGACATTTTTGCTAATTTATGTATAAAAAAACATTGCAATTAGTAAAAAAATTAAAGCAGCCTTTTAAAACTTAATACATAAACAAACTAATTAAATAAAAAGATTTTTAAGAAGAACTCTCTTATCTTAAATCAAAATTATGAAATAGTTTTTCCTCCATTTACTAGTTAAAACAAAGCACGTCTTTAAACCTTATCAATACTCGTTTGGGTTGGGCCCTAATAATGTGATAAGGCCCATCATAAAAACATTGTTTAGAAAAAATTTTGATAAAAATTTTTGAAAATCACCGTGTAGCGTGCGTGTTATAACTTATCATTGTTATAACTAACCCCTGGTTCCCCAATACATATAATTTGCTCTCTTTTTATGGCCTCTTATCATCTAATCTTAATACTGTTTTTTTATAGCTATTTGCTTTTTAGAAACCTACATCCTATTAAGGAGCAAATTTCACTATTTGCCAGAGAGTTTCATTATTATTTTTACAGGTTAGTATTTCTTATAATTATTTAATATTTCTAATTATAATTATTATTTTTACAAGAGAGTATTTGTTAAAATTATTTATTAAAGCTTTTAATTATAATTTTGAATATAAAATCTTCTTTACGCGGTTTGTTTTTTGGTGATTTATTTCTTTGCATTGGTTTTTTTTGCTATAGAAAAGTAATTATATAATGATGAAGTTAAAAAAAGTTAGTATAAATTATTCGAATAATTTGGACAATAGTTATATATTTCATTATCATTTTTTCAGGTGCTGCAGTCGGAGGTTCCTTTGCAGTCACTTATGGACACTTACCGGGAGATTTTGAGGTAAAACTATCCTGCCATTTTATTTTTCCCCTTGCGAAATATTCAAAGAGAAAAAAAAAATAATTTTAAGATTTTGTTAAATCTCCTGAAAGGGTAGAAAAAAACAAGGCTTGGCATGAAGTCTTTACAATTAAATTGAAGACCTCTGATGAAATCAGTTAACCAGGCATTTATCTGTCTGACCGTCCATATTCATGTAAACACGACAACTTACTAACCAATTGAGCAAGCTGGATGAAATTTGGAAAATAATTTTATCAACGAATTTATAAATATATCGAATTTTGTATTAGATCTATCATAAGATCTTCTGTTGACAGTTTGTATTTGTGTATCTATGCATAAATTAAATAATAATGTTTTATGTGGTCTTGAGAGCGAATTTGTTGAGCTATTTTAAGTTTTGACGATAATTTCCATTTTGATGTGTTTTTATTTAATTCGAAATTGATTATAAAATACTTTTTTTTTACCAAATAAAAATTAAAGAATATTCTCTGTTCCTCTCATATTTATTTTAGTGAAACCACATGCTGAAAGGAGCGGAGGATTTCCAAGCCTGAAAACAGACAATTTTTTTTTTATTGTATGCAATGTAAATAAAATGCAAATTGAAAAACCCAATTCATTTTGAAATTTATTTTTTTTGCGGTTGTAAATATAGATTATTATAAGTAGAGATGAAGGTTTATGTTAGAAAATGGAAGAAAGGAAGACCGCTAATATATAATTTTTTTCTCCCATAGTAGCGATTAAACACCATTTAGATTTTAAGAAAACTATTTTACTTTATAATTCTTGAGAATATTTGGGCCATAAAATAATATATCTATATCATTTAAGTAGCCGACCCTCAGTACTAAGATTAGAATGACGTTTATAGCCTGCGTTGAGAACTGCATTTATTACTATTGCTGTTAGATGATGTGCAATAATATTTCCTAAGTTGCTATTAGAATAAAGATCAATAATGATTTTTGTTCTTTTTTTAGAAGAAAGAAGCATTCGATCCAACGACATTTTTTCTCTTCATGCTTCCACCTATTATGTATGAATCAGCATATAATTTGCACAAGGTAATTTTGATTTGATTTAAACATTTGATTATAAATATTGTTACGAAATTTCCCGTGGGTTCGTTTGGATAGTGGGAGTTATATGGTGTGACGAACGCTCAATCACCAGGCGGCAGTAGAAAATGAAACAACGACGTTTATTTACACGAAGACACACAGGACAGCACAAAGACGACAACTATATACAGCACAGAAGACGATTATCTTCAGCCGAGACGTGCAGCATACAACAGTATACACAGCAGCTCTACTCCGTCGCTGATCCGCTAGTCCCTGGAAGACGAGTTCTTCGACTCCACTGGTCCACGATTCAATTCACCGTCGGTTCACAACTACGACGACTCCACTGGTCCACGACCACTCTTCTCTGTCGCTTCCGACTACTCAATTCACCACTGGTTCATCACTCGACTCACCGTCGGTTCACGACTACTCTTCGACTCCACTGGTTCGCAACCCAATTCACCGCTGCCCGGAAGCTGCGGGTGCTTCCTTTTATAGGTCTCAGGAGGCGGGGCTAGAAGCCTCTCAACCAATCAGGAACGTTCGAAGCGTATCTCCGTTCCTACTGAAAATTCTCGATGTTTCGGTTATAATCTATTTTGGCGCCAAAGTCGCCAAATTCGTCACCAAGTCGCCAAATGGTCGCCAAGTTTGTCGCCAAGCTCTGGGACCTCCTATGGAACCGACTATGCTGGGAAGCCACATCACAGATTCGTAACAATATATATTCTTGGATAGAATACATAGCTTCTGTTCAATAGGAGCGTAATCGATAACCTTTAAAATCAGTTATAATTCGTATTGAAAATGAAATTGTATTAAATATAAAAGAATCAGATTTAATTAATAAAGAATGGCAGATGTATTGGTGACTATATTTCTATTTGGTCTTGCATATATAATAAAGTCTAACATTTAAGAGCACATGGGAAAGATAAAGAGTGACATCTTCTAAAATTCAAAGTATTTTTGAAGTATCTGAAGCCAATAAGCACAAAATATTGGAATATCCAGGATGTTATTTTTCCGAATGCCTTATAATATCGTGAAGATATTGTAACAATATTGTTGGGAATTTTGAGACGGTTGGAAACGATTAAGTCTGGGTTATTTCATTATATAGGGTAAAATTACCTTTCAAAATCATTTTTTAGGGAAAATTTTGTTTTGTCTAAAGAGATTACCCCTCGGGGGGTACCTCGAAATGAGGATCAGATGCTTCCGCCATGGTGGTTGGACCTGACTCCTCCCATCTATGACGGGACGTACTTCCTTCGGGGAGGGTTGTACCGTGGCCGGTGACGGCCCTTAGGACTCAACCACAGTTCCCGCCAATGTTTCTGTTGCGGCGGTTCGGTCATTAGTTTTTATGGTTTAAATCCGTGTGCCTTCGTGGCGGGTCGGAGAGTTAGATGGCTGACTTGCCTAAAGAGATTTCTAGAAAACATTCGATAATTACTGATTATAAATTCGTTGGTAAAGCGCACATGAGTCTACAGTTTTTGAATATTTTGCTGAATAAAAAATAGATAGAGGCATTAGCAAAAATACACAGAGGCATTGCGCGCAATACAAGAGATGAAAAATAATCACGGATGTTAAAAGTTCTTTTGTGTATATTAGCGATCGGTTGTGATGGCAAGTAAAAATTATTTTATTTATAAAGTTAAATAGATCTGAATATAAATAATTCTTTAAAAGAAAAAAAACTATAAAAGCTGTCATATATCAAAAATAATAATGGTTTTTTACTAGATTTTTAAATTCTCAGAAATCGAATAGACACTGTTATTAACGATATTCAGGGCTATCGCTAAATAAATGTATAAAACAAATTGTGTTTAGTATAACTAGGCTATTTTAGACTATTCGCCTTTGGCGATCAGCTGATCCACTGGAGATATTAGTTATATTTAATTGCAATTAATTCATATTGATATAAATTCATTTCAATCAAATTACCAGACATTAAAGTTGTATTATTTTAATTCTCTTGTATATGATCTGTTCATTGTGTACATGAATTTTTTTAATGGAGACCAGATTCATGACATCATTGACTATTAAAAATGTTATGTCATATTCTTTTATCTTCTAACTTTCATGATACTATAACTTCGTCACTTTGTTATTTGTCAAGTATATTACATTTTTATTAAACAGAATCCTTCTTTCTAGCTTTCAGCATTGGAAGAAAATCACACCATTGAATATTTGTTAAAGCAACTGAACACGATTTGAATTTCGGGACATTAGTGTAATCTAATGTTGGGAATTAAGCAAAAAACATTTTAAAAAGAATGGACATAATTCAGAAAAGATGTGTATGATAGTTAAACTGGTATTTAAAAAATATTTTTATAAATTTTAAATTAAAGTAGCGATTAAGTATTGCTCGATATTTCGTAATATCGTGTAAAAATGCCAAGGTTAAGCTCAATTTTTAATTATTTAAAATTCTTATTAAAATTTAAAAAAACCAGCTCAGTTGTGCATATTCCCATTCCGAGGTATAACTATGTCATATTTCGTAGATATAGATCAAACAATATGGCCTGTAGAGTGCTAATATTCATGCAAGATTCACTCACGTGTTCATAATTTTACTTTCTAGCATACTAAATATAGAGGAAGTATAGGACCCATCAAAAAATTCCGACTTAGTATTTTGACGAACTTTAACGTTTCAGACCTCTCGAAGTCAGAAAAACAGAATTTTGGCCTTATGTCTGTCTGTCTGTGAATCGATAATTGAAAATCGCATTGATCTAGGTGGCTAAAGTTTGGTATATAGAATTAGCAGTCAAATATGTAGATTTCTATCAGATTTTGAGCGAAATCCATTCATAGAAGTCTGCCAGTCTAGTTGTTTCAGTACAAATAAACTTTGTACAAAACTTCAGTACAAATACAAAAAAACTTCAGTACAAATACAAAAAAACTTCAGTACAAATACAAAAAAATTTCAGTACAAATAAACTTAAATAATTACGAAACGGAAAGTGCAAGATAGGTTAAATTTGGCGCGCAAATGTAGCAGTTAAAATATCACAGCTTATCAAATTTTGTGCCAAATTAGTCGAATGGTTGACTGCATGGCGGTCTGTATTTTTGCATGCATATAAACGCAATAATTCATAAACACAATGAATTTAATGAAATTCAGTATGGTATCTTGTGACTACAGTTATACATTTGGGTCAACTTTCGGTGTCAATCGGCCGGAGAAAAGACATCCAAAGTAATCTCGCGATAGGTGCAGTAAAAGTGCTGGATTCCCACCTGAAATCTACATTTCGTATCTTTCGTTCACCAATGCCATTCAAGGTATTCGCGATCTTAACCAAGGTTCTCAATTTTGACTTCTAATAGAAAGAATGCGAGAAAATTTTGGAAAGACCAGCGCCGTTAGTTTAGATAGTAAAGATAGAGTTTTTTCATAGCTTTGATTGAAATTTAATATAAAAAAACACTTTATACAAAACCCTTTTTTCTATTTAAATATTTGCATAGGAAATGTAGAAAATACTTTAGTACCTACTTTGAAAGCACGCAACCTAAAGATTCTCCAAGTTTCTAAAAATAAAATGCATTACTTAAAGATCAGTATAACACAACAAAATCAATATTGATAGCTGCCATTGGAACTAAAATGATTAAAAATGTATGGATATGGGAATGCGGCGGATAAACGATAAAAAAAGAATTAATATTTAAATACCTTTAAAAGGTTTTAGAAACGCTTTATAAAAACTATCTAAAAATGTAAAATACTTTTTTTCCCATTTAGAATTATCTTTATAGCATTTAAGTACAATTCAGTCCCAAAAAAAAAGAATACATCGCTAAATCAAGCAATTAATATAATAGAAATAAATAGAGATTACAGTTACTTAGTTTTAAATAGACACGCATACTTACTGTGTAGGGTTATTTTTTGATTACTTTCTCTTTAAAATGGTTCCATACGTTTTTTTTCTCCATAAAATTGCTTTTTCTGAAGACATAAAACTGATGAGAATCTGTGTTCATTCCCTCTTATTTTTTTCCCTGCGAAATATGCAATTTTTATTCTTTTTAGATTTTTTTTTCTCTTTTAATGCAACACGTAATGCAACTAGCTAATGCTTTTAACTACGCTTGAATGTATGCATTTTTTCACGCATGAATGCAAGCGACCTCTTGGGATTTCGCTTTTGATTATTCTAAATTCTAGTAAATAGTTATTTATGATGAAATTCTTTTGCTAGTAATCATCGTTTATGTAGAAAATGAATTAAAATTTTTTTTATATGAGAATATATTTCTCTTAAAATTACAGCTTTTTTAATGTATGCTTAATTCTTTTGATTGAATTTGGTGAATAAATATTTTTAATGTCGACTGTTTTTATAATTCTAATTTAGGAATTCATCTTTAACTGTTTTTGAATGAATAATTTTCTTTCTTGGAGATTTTCTTGTTGGTTATTTAATATTCCTGTAAATGAATTGAATATATATTTCTGTTTGAAAATTAATAATTTTTTAAAAAAGTTATTGAGACTTGTTAAAAGCAAAATTATTTTATCGATTACATATAGCTTCCTGGGCATATATTTATCCACAGAAAATATGTGAACAATTTTAAAATAAAAACCATTTTGAAGTTTCATTTTCTTTCCAAATAATTGTGATTGTCTTCCCGTTGGGATTTTTGAATTCCTATGTGATTAAATTGGCATTTTTACTGCTTGATGTTCACAGTACTAAACTTATGAATTTCAATAAAATAAAAAGTTTTTTTTCCAAAAATTTTTTAATAAGAAAATATGATATTATTGTCATACTTATCCACAGAAACATGCGAACAATTTAAAAATAAAAGCATTTTGAAATCTTATTTTTTTCCAAATAATTGTGATTATTTTTTATTTGGGATTTTTGAATTTCTACGTGATTGAATAGTGCATTTTAATTGCTTTCTGTTGACAATACTAAACTTATGAATCTCAATAAAATTAAAATTATTTAATAACATAAGAAAATATATTGTTGTCATATACATTATTTGAGTTGAGGATAATCATTGAAATGAAATTTTAATAGCTTTTTTGTTTTAATTCATTTTTAATTTCATTACTTAAAAATTATTCTTTAATGAACTTATTCAGATACAAGTATTTTACACCATCGTTGCCACCACTTGACAGTCTTATGAGTTACAACATTATTGATGCATTGGATTTATAATTAATTTATTTTTACAAACAATTTAAATTATTATTGAATAATCCATCGGAGTAATTAAATCCATGATTTTACACCGTTTGATTTCTATTGTTTTCAATGTTTGTTTTTAACAATATTTCATTAATATTAGTTATATTTTTGAAGAATTAAAAGCTTAAACTATTTTGTACATAGTTGTTGCCTTATTAATTTATCAAATATGAATGCTTTATCTATATATTTGAATGCTAAATGATTTACTCTATAATAATGTTTTGGGAAGTTTCAGGTTATCATATTGTTACAAACTTGTAATTTGCTTCCCATCACGGCTAGTATCACCGTAAGAAAGACCGTTGTAAGATCTGAGCTGAGCGGCTGCCACGTCAATGACCTGAGAGCTTGGCGACCATTTGGCGACTTGGCGGTGAATTTGGCGAGTTTGGCGACTAAATGGATACTACTGGAAAGTTCGAGAATTTTCACGACTCATCCACTAAGACCCGAGATACAGCCAGGTACGCCCTGATTGGTCTGAAGATTCTAGCCCCGCCTCCCGGAACTATAAAAGATGGGCAATCTGAAGCTGGAGAAGAAGTGTGTGTATCGGCGGAAGTTGTGTGTGTGAGAGCGGTCGGAGTCGCCGACAGATAAAGAAACTGGAGGATTAGACAGCAAGAAAGCTGCTGAACTATAGCAATTAAATGTGCTGCGGCATTACGATTTATTGGCGGTATTTTGTAGTAGAAGAAAAAAAATTTGTAACAATATATTTATTGTTTAACTGTGACGAAGGCTGCTTTCTTGTTAACAGGTGTAAACATGAAGCGTTATGAAAAATTTGATACAAAATATATTATGTTTCATTCCAGGGTAATTTCTTCAGGAATATTGGCTCCATCCTAGTATTTGCAATAGTAGGAACAGCTGTTTCAGCGTTTACCATCGGCGGATGCCTTTTTCTACTCGGAAAAGTAAAAACAACTTTTTTCTTCCATTTAATTTAGCTACAAAATTACGAGAAATTTGTTTCTAAAATAAAATTTCTTTCCCATGAAGTAATTAAGAATTCATATTAGGAAGGACCAGAAATGAATTATTTCGATAATTAAAGATAATTATATTGAGTGCTTTTAATACTAGTTTTAGACAAAAATAATTTCAGCAAGCTTCTATCAAAACAATAGGAAAAAACTAATAAAACTTTTATTCTGCGGAATTAAACAGAAACGAATTTTTAATTCAAGAATTATAGTGCCTAAATTATGCCTATCTCAATAGTTTGTTAATTTTTTTTCTTTTTTAATTAAAGTGAAAATTCCAAATTGATGTGTTGATGAAAGCTAAAATTCCAAATCTTGAATTTCTAATTTATAAAATATTTAAAATGATCTGCATCGTGAATATGATTTCCATGTGACAAACTACTTTGACTAATATAATAAGCAACATACCTATTAGCAGAAATTGTCAAAAAACATTTTAACGAGATCTTTACGATATCGTCCGGGATTCAGAATATCGAAAAACATCGTGGAAATATATTTAGTTTATTTTCATATTCAGAACTTTTAGCGCTTTTGAGAAAATCTTTATTTTGACCCCCCCCCACAAAAAAAAAAGATGTTTACATTTAACAATAGAATGAACTATGATTATTCGCATATTAGTGCGCCACGGGATTCTGAGACGAACAATACGCTGTCTTTTATGTTTCCCCACAAATAGCATTATGTTTACTTTGTCTGCTATCGAAGACAGATTCGGATATGCTGAATTTTCTCATTTGCTGAGCAAAAAAGACCACTCCTTTGTTTTTTGCATATGCAACCACCTTCCACAAATTTCTTGAATTAATTACAAATTTATTTATTACAAGGCAGTTCTTTTTTGAATTTAGAATAAAATCTACACTGCATTGCAATAATAAATTCATTCTTTGTATATTACAGTACATAAAATAACTTTTCCTGAGGCGTCGCTATTCTTTTTTCTTTTTTTTTTGTGAAAAATCAATAGTGCTGCTTTTACAGGGATTATCTGATTGTATAAAATAAAAATTTGAAAATTCCTTTACACAATGAGGTGTAGTTTATGTCTTCATTCATTTTCTTCTTTAGGAATAAATAATATTTTAATCTGCTCCTTTTTTGCATAACTCTCTAAAAGATCGCCAAACTTTTTTTTGTAAAAATTTAAATAGACCATAATTACTAACTGACTACTCTGAGCCGCCCTAAAGCATACTGATAAAAATGAATGACGAGATCACCGCGACAGCAACATTGGCGGGAACTTTGTCTGAGTTTTAAAGGGATCACCAGCCACGGTACAACCTTTCGTATGGAAAGTAAGTTCCGTCATCAATGGAGGTAGCCAATACCCACCTTTTTCTTCACCCACCAGGGTGACGAGAACCAAACACCATACCGGAAGTTTCTCAACCTCATTTTTGAGGTGCCCCCAGTGGAACTTAAATTGATCATAAAATAGAGATTTAGAAAATATTATGAACTGTATAAAATATTGAAATAATTTTAAATTAATAATATTTTATGAGAAAACAATATAAAGCAAAACTTTATGCTTAAAAATAAGGCATAAATTAGTTGAAAAATTAATTAAAGTGTGTGTGGTTTGTTATTAAAAGCATCAGTCTGTCTGGCGGCACGGCAGTGCCCCCGCCAAGTCGAGCAAAAACAAACGCCACGGCCGTACCATCCTTTTCTCAAAGCAGTTCAGGCCATTTTTGACCCCCTATAACTTCGTTGTGGATAAAACTAGAAGTCTGAATTTTCAATAACCAAGCAGGGATTATATAAACACAGTATATTTCAAACTTCATTAAATTTGAACCAGTAGTTTAAGAATTATAACTAGTCAAAATTTGTGAATTTTGTCACTGACTGACTGACTGACCGATCGTCAAAACTCAAAGGCACTTCTAGCAGACATAGAAACTTCAAATTTAGAACACAATTAGTGTTTAGTGTATAAATCAAGGAAAAACTAAAATATGCGTGTAATAATGGGCGGATGGATAAATTTCTCGAAGTTTCGAGCAATATCCATTTTGTCGGCAAATTCATCGCCAAGTCACCAAATGGTCGCCAAGTATTTTATTGTTTTATTAATTTACATCTTTAAACTTTTACCATGTTGTTTAGATGAAAACAGAGCAGTTATCATTTTATTTTTTCAAAAAATTTTTATTACGTAATTTTAACAACTGTCGCAGCTATTATTATTTTAAACAAGTTCAAATATAAGTTTATTGTAACATAATCAAGGGATGGGGTTTTCGCCAGTAAGTCACAAACAAATCAAATGAGATCAATCTGTTGTATATCAGATTAATTTCAATGAATATCACATCTAGAAAAATTTGATATTAGACATTTTGTGCAATGTTTATCTAAAGAATGCATCTTGGTTTTATTTCTTTTTGGATTATTATATTCAGTTAACATGTTAAACACAGCCTACTTGAAAAAGTTTACTTAAAATGTGTGAAATAAATATACGTTTATAATTTATCTTCAACAAAGCAACTACTTTTCATTAATTTAAATTGAAATCATTAATTTAAGTCGTCTGTATTCTTAAAGCCGTGAATAAATATTTTAATATATAGCTGATGATTAAACTTTTGAGCTTTGTTAAATCTTAAATTAAATCCTGCTCTTTCTTTTAACATATTTTAAGAAAATAACTAAGAACCAAAAATAAAAATACATTATATCTCGAAAACATATCATCGTCATAAATATCAATTATTTACTTTAAGGATTTATTGTTGACAAATAAAAATCTGTATTAACAAACAATATTTCAATAACAAAACTGCGTTGACAGTTATTTATGTAATACTCCATTTGTTATATCCATTTTCATTTTATACACATCTTACAACGATGAATAAAGTATCAGCGGATTATCTTTTTATTAGTTTCCGACATATCATACTCTATTTAAGTTAAAATATATTGTTTACTTAAAATTTAAGCTATGATAATTAAAACAAAACATCATTACGTTATGGATGAACAAATCCTTTAGATATTTTCTTTCTATTTTACAAAGATAATTAATATCAATCATGAAACTTAATCCTACTTCAGTCAATTTAAGTAATGAATTTCAAAATAGGAAGGGAGAATCTGTTTCCAACAAATAATTAAGCTATTTTTTTGTGGAAGAAAGACAAAATGTGAGAAAAGTTTACACGAGTTTGTTGACAAAAGATATAACATGAGTAAAAGTGATTCTTATTCGTATCTTAGCATGATAATATTGTTGCTTCATTATGGCCATGTTTTTTTTGAAAATATTTCGAACACTAGATAACATTCTGGATTTTTTTATTTGCTATTTAGAAAAAATGGGTGTACGAATTGAACTTCACGGAGAGTTTTGCTTTTGGGTCCTTCCTCTCTGCTGTGGATCCTGTGGCCACTCTAGCTGTGTTTCATGCCTTGGATGTTGACCCTGTTCTCAACATGCTGGTGATCGGAGAGAGTATTCTCAATGACGCTGTGGCAATCGTGCTTTCAGGGTAAATATTCTTGTTCTTCATCATTGCAGACACATTCTTTCAACATTTTCTCTTTTAATTCCAAGTTCTTCGAAAATGCAGTCGATTAATATATCTATTTAAGATAAACTACGAGGGCCATCCAGAAAGTATGTTCCCCATTTCACCAAAAGATGGCGCTGCAAAAAGGCACGAAATTCAAAAGAACAATCCTGGTAGATAGTGAATGTGGCTATCGTATGCGGCAGTGTAAGTTTCCGATCACTTACATTAATGTAATCACAGATAAAAATGTTGTCTATTATTTATTCTCCTGCCAGTTGCGAGATTAGATTCTTAGCTGAGTATTTCTACGCAACACTAGAGGAGGTGCGACGATCTATTCAGAGCAAGAGTCATGGGATGCTCAGTATTAATAATATATTGACCCATAACATATGGCAAATTCTATACAAAAAAGTCACCTGCAGAAGTTTTGGGATCTGATCATCCACCCTAAATCCCCGATATTGCTCCCTAAGACTTCCATCTGTAATTGTATTTCTGTCGAGCCATCTCTTTCCTTCAAGAGAAGACATTTGTGACACTATCTAAACTGCAAAGTGGAAGACTTTTATGATACTTAGTTATAACATTTAACCTTATTGAACACGAAGTGTTACTATTTTGGTGCTTATTACGCTGAGAAGTGGATGAAATATTGCTGTTCTTTTGCAATAAATCTTTCAAAATAATTATATTTTGTTTCTTTATACGGGGCAGGTAAACATATTTTCTTGATGAATCTTGCATAATGATTCTTCAATTCGGCATTCAAAATGTCTGTCTAATTTTCCAGAGCTATTTTATTATAAAACAGGCTTTGTATAAAGGAAAATATAAGTTATGATGACAGATTCATAAATTTTAAATTGTTATTAAATGACTCTGAAAAACCCCCCAAAGAGATTTCCATATTCTTCATTGAGAATCGCGAATTCCCCATTTCCATAAAAGATACGATGCCGTTTATGCTGAATATAGTCCGTCAAGAAAATATGAGGGCATTTTTACGACTGGACAAAAGTTATATTCAAGGAAAAAGATATCATTCAATTTGAAAGGACGTTCTCTTTAAAAATATGTAAATTTCATTCACTTTAGGGCTATATTTATATTTGCCACTAAAGTCATGAGTGCCTTAATGACATTGGCGAATGATAGTGAAGAAATAGAAATGTTTGGAGATTAATTTGTGCTATGCAGTTAATACACAAGTACCTGAAAATCGAATATTTAATTTGGGCACATTTTTTCTCAACTGATTGAAACCAAGAAATAAAATTTTATTCAAAAGATCATATACTAAATTTCTTTTAATTAAGTCATTGCATTTATATTCAGGGGAAAGGACAGATCGATATACAGTAAACACTTTGACATAACTGGTCCAAAATATGATAAGAATGTATATTTTAGATGCTAAATATGCATACCAAACTTTTATTTATATAACTCTTTACATTTTGTTGTTATCGTGTTCTCTTATACTTGAGCAGCCGGACAGACAAATTTTCCCTAAATGTATTTTGCTCGAAATTTGATAAAAATCTAAAAAATTTTTGTTAACTCGATGTATTAATTTTGATCTCTCTAGCATAAAGCATTTTTAAGTTATCGTGCTCAAAACAGACAATCATGCTCAAAAACAGACAAAAAAATCTCAACAAAAGCAGGCGAATAGAATTCTAAAAATGCTGTTTTAGATTCAAGTAGATCTAAAATGAGAGACTCGTCAAAATGGCATTTTCGCATTCGCGATTACAACATATTCTCTTTGTATACAAAAAAAAAAAAAAAAAAAAAAAAAAAAAAAAAAAAGATGTTATTACATGGAAGTTATTTATCTGAAATAGCAGTTCCAAAAATCAATATAATTAATAATATTTTTATATTAGAAATAAAAAATAACAAAAAAAAATCAATATTCTTCAAATCCCTATCACATATCACTATCAAAAATCACTATCACATATCACTATCAAAAATCACTGTCACATATCACGATATCACTATCAAAAATCACTATCACATATCGCTATCAAAAATCACTGTCACATATCACGATATCACTATCAAAAATCACTATCACATACCCTTCAAATACTGTGTACAGAAGCCTGTTATAAATAGTAAATACATCCACATAAGTAAACAGTAGTTTCATTTTAAGTATGATACTGAAAAACATATCACTATCAAAAATCACTATCACATATCACTACCAAAAATCACTATCACATATTCTTCAAATACTGTGTACAGAAGCTGTTATAAATAGTAAATACATCCACATAAGTGTACAATATTTTCATTTTAAGTATGATACTTCGCCGGTATTTAATTTCTACATGAGAAAAATTTAACTATTTAAAACGGGAAAGAGAAGGAAAGACCTAATGTGCGATTATTTCTCATGGGTTTATAGGTTTACATTATATCTTCACCAATGTCCAGTAAAACCAGCGGAAATGGTCTTTTTGAAACTTCATTGTTTACTTTCTAATAAATGCACCTGTGTATTAACAATGGCATTCCAATAGTTAAGAAAGAGTCTATTATCGCGCAATATTTGGTGATTAATCGCAAGAATATGGTTAATACACAAGGATCAGAACAACGAATGTGAATTTTGGACACTTTTTGTTCTACTAAATGAAACCAAAATTTGATACAGAATTACAATTTATAAACCCAATCATATACCACATTTTATATATTTAAGTCATTTCTTTTTTCAGTTTTCGCGTTTACATGCTTCTGTTATTTATAAACAGACAATCGGCAAACCCTGGATTTGGTTCAAAATTTGATATATCTACACTTTAGATGTTAAATATGTGTACCAAATTTTATTCACTTAGATTTTTTTTTCATTTTTTAAATATCGTAATCGAAGATGAATGAACTTTTTGAACTCGAGATTTCTACGACTATCAAATGAATTGCATTCAAAATTTGAACGAAAATAATAGATTTTGTATATATACCAAATTTCATGCTTCTTGTTCAAAGTATTTTTCAGTTATTGTATTCACGTGCAAGCATAATTCCACAAAATGCATTTTTAGAGCTTCGGGAGATCTGAGAGTTTTAAAAATCTCGAGTTTGAATTTTTTGAAGATTAAAATATTTTCTCTTTTCATACTTCGTATATAAGAAAGCAGGGGGGAAAAACGATTCAACAACAACACAAAAAATTCTAGAAAAAAAAGTCAGAGAATTCATTTTCCATTCTCGAAAATCATATTCATTCTTTTTTTTCATTCAGAGCCTTCTTATCAAAACAACGTCGAAAACAGTTCTTTTAATCTGAAAAGCTTTTGTTTCCCCGTGGTGTGTCGTTTGCGTCGGTCCGCGAAAACAATCTAGATTCAAAACTTTGAAGTAGAAAGCTTACTTTACATTTGAAGTCAAAGTCTATGCAATTTGCTCATGTATGTGTGTTGGAACATGTTGAATATTTCATGCTTTCATTTCAATTCAGTAAACTGGCCATTTCAGAATTCATGACTCCCTTAGAGTTATTCCGAATGTTATTTTTAACAAATGGAAGATAGAATACATATGGCTTCTCTCTGGAATAACCTACTTGTGCATTGAAAGAACTCGATTGTGTTTTCGCATTCACAGATGAATGAATGCAGATGCTTTGCAACAGCTATTAGGGTGAATGGATGGGATGTTTAGTTGAGTGAAGAATGGTTCTTTAGCTATGTTGTTCCATAGAGAGAGTTGTATGGAAAATAGCTTTACATTTTCATATAAGTAGCAATAAATTATTTTGGGATTTAAATTTAGTAGAGACGAGACAATTGAGTTTTAACTCGCTGCACGACAAAGACTTTATTAGAATTCAACTGTATATAAGTTAATGAAATTTTTTTTTTGAAACTGCATAATGTGGATCAACACAATGCGTATTATTCAACAGGTAGTTAAAAAAGTTTAACAAATAATTTAAATTGTTCCATCCAAACAATTAAATTAATTTAGGCACAAATTAACAATTTAGAAAATCTTTGATTAGAGAATTTTCAATAATGTCCTTATTATAGCATAGTTGAATTCATGATTTTTTTAAGTTTCTTGTATTTATAGAATAGAGGAAGTATTTTAATTGTCGAAAAATTCGAATATGAGATTTTAGCGGAGCCCCTCCCCTCCGAGCCAAAGAAACACACTTTTGGTATTACTTAGGTCGATCTATGTATAAACACGATAATTTAAACTAGACGGATAGAATTAGAGATAAGACCATATTTTCTATCAAAGTTTCAAAGAAATGCATTTTGAGGAAGTCTGTCTGTCTGACTATTGAAACATAGATTAATTCAATAATTCCAGAAGGCAAAGAGATACGCAGATAGAATTTGGTAAACAGATTTAGAATCTGGAACATCGATTGCCGGCGTCCTTGCATAATAGGGGTAGCGCATCTTCCCCATGATCCGGGCGTCCCGGGTTCGAATCAGGACTGGCATGGTTGTTCTTCATCTGTGTTCTATCTGTGAGGTGTGTGAATGTGCCCTCCCCTATAAAAAGGGGTTGTGCAAGCGAATGTGTGTTTCATCTTCATATGTGCTAGGGCTAGGGTGCTCAGGGGTCTTTACCCTCAGAAGATACTGCACCTTCTTTCCGTGGTAGAGCGGACACGACATCATCATCAGAACATAGATTCTTTTATTAAAATTATGAACCAAATCTTTCAAATGCTTGTCGATCCGTCTGTATATTTACATACGTATAAAACCAATAATTCATAAATGCAACGATTTATATCAACGAAATTCAGTATGTTATTTTATGATTACAGCTGTAGTGTCTTATCAAATTTCGGTATCAATTGGCTTGCAAAAAGATGTCCAAAATACATATTCACACGATAGATTCAATAAAAATGATGGATTGAACCCAAAGATCTCTTTTTCGTAAATAATATTCGTCGATGCTATGAAGGCATTCAAGGCCTTACTCAAAGTCCATAATTTCTTTCAGAAGAAGGAGATAACATTTTTATTAAAGAGCGCGGGAGAAAGTTTCCGGAAGACCACTCTTTATGGTTATATTTAAATATATACAATTAATTTTTCGTTATTAGTTTTCACTTTTGATATAAACATATAAACTATCGTTAATTACTGACAGATCATTTGATTTGAAGAACAAATTATTGTCAAGATATTATTGACTTAGAAAAATATGATGGATATACAAATTCTACACATATGTCCGTGAAAGCGGTAACTCATGGTGAAAGCTTATAAGCCAGTTAACAGCTACGCTACAAGAGCAGTTGCTTTTGTATTGTCATGTTACTTGGCTGTGAACCACAAGGTTCCATGTTCTATCCTCGCTCATCCCAATCCTCCACATTGGTGATCTCGGACGATGAACCTTCGTATAGCTGTTGGGGCGCCGTCTACCCACAACAACCCAAAGTCGTCAGATTCATTTGACGCAGCAACACAAAGTCGTCAGACTCAATCGACGCAGCAACACAAAAAGCCCGCAGCAACACAAAGCCGTCAGACTCACTTGACGCAACAGTAACCACACGTGCTCGCTCTAACGCTTGGCGCTACCCAAATGGGTACAGTTGCTTTAGATTCAACAGCTAAATAATACATCACCATTCAACAGTCATATCGTTCGTCTCACCTTCGACTCACTGGAGGGAGAGTCTGTGGTGAAAGCTTATAAGCCAGTTAACAGCTACGAAATCAGAGCAATTGCTTTTGTATTGTGGTCATGTTATTCGGCTGCAAACCACAAGGTCCCAGGTTCTATCCTCGCTCATCACATCTCGCCACCGAACTTTCAGTCCGGATCGCCTTAGTACGATAACGACTTTGCTTCGATTCATCTGTCCTGTCTTCATCAACATAGATAAAAACAAGTGTAACGAATCTTGTCTATTTTCGAAAAAAAGATAATCCATAAAAATGTCTTTTTATTGAAATTTACATTAAAATTACTTTGTTGAGAATTTCCGCTATCAAAAATCTTTTCTATAATCAATCAGAAAAAATGATTTAAAAAGCGGCCATTTTGACTATTAAGGAACAAATAGATATATGATAAGGTTCAAAACGTTTAATGCTAATATTTTCCGACATGCCGAAATATAGGATACATGTTACGCTGAAATTAAATGTTTTAGCATGGCACGTTTTCAAATGTGGATAGAAACATTCATTTGTTTAAAACTAAGAGTGGTCAAACCAAAACTTATTCCTAATAAAGTTGTTATATACCTCTTCCCCCCCCCCCCCCAAAAAAAAATTGTCCTACTGCAAAGCCAGGTATGCAATCAATACTCAAGACGTCCCTCACGTGCAGTAGTGAAGCAGTATAGTGAAAAAACCGAATATGTAATTTGAACATCTACTTTTCGACAGATTAAAAACGAAATTAAACACGTAACTACAATTGCAGCAACAGAATAAAACAAGAAAATTCATATATCTGAGTTTTTTTTTTGTATTTTTGATTTATCGCATTTAAAGGAAATAGAATGTACAGACCCATCCTATGACTGTCGTCATCGTTATTTGAGAATTTCGAATTTTTCTTATCTTATTTTTTTGTCTTATTTCTTATGTTCGAGTATTTTTCTTATTTCATCTAGTGTTAAGCATTAAGTCAGGCTAAAATAAATGTAGTGTGGTGAAAGCTTATAAGCCAGTTAACAATTACGCTGCGGGAGCTATTGCTTTTGTATCATGGTCATGTTACTGGGCTGCGAACCACAAGGTCCCAGGTTCTATTCTCACTCATAACAATTCGCCACAGTAGCATCATTAAAAAGAGTAAAATAAATAAATAGTTATTAAATATAAAGCAGAACAAAAGTAGTGAGACGAATTTCAAAATTTTGAATGAATAATTTTATGAAGTGCATCAATAAGTGCAGATCAGCAAACTAAAAAAGTCTTTCTGTCTTTTTCAGAACAGTCTGGGAAGCAACTAAAAACCCAAATATCTTCGATCATCCTATTTCACGCACCATCCTCCAGTGCATAGTGAGATTCACGACAACGTTTTGCGCCTCAGCTGTTATCGGTGTTGTATTCGGTCTCATTGCAGCTTTAATATCCTTTTCACATGTTTTTATTTAACCTCTTTCATATTTATAAACATGAAATCTTGTACATGATTTGTTTATTAATTTAGTAGTTTTCTAAAAGTTGCGCGTTCCCGATAGCAATGCAATACAGGATGTCCGAAAAGTTTTGGGTACATAGCAAAATTATGTGAATCAACATGTAGAAGGTATAGAAGCAGATATTTTTGTTAATTTACAGAAGAATTACTGAATCTGATGAATTTCGAGATGAAATATCTTGATTATAAGCAGTATGTCTGAATGATATTTGATTTCCGCAATACATTTGCAAGTATTCAATGAATTGTGGTTTGAACATGAGCATTGATACTTTGTTTCAGTCTTTTCAAATTGATCGATAGCCTCTGACGTGCGCAGCTTTTCACATGCACACAATCGTGGAATTTTGTCTTCAGGTCTACAAACAATACAGCTCTTCACAGAAAAACAGAAACAATTTGAAAATCCTTGTAAAAACAAGCATGAAATATAGCACATTGTCTTTATCACTAATTTTTTAATTTCCCCTTTTATTTGAAATTTTGAATAAATTGGTTTGGAAGAACTTTAAGAGTTTCTCTGCCAATGCATGTGTCAATATGATTAATCAAAATACAAATAGTTAGTTGAGAAAACTAAGATGAATGGATTTATCTCTAAAATTATAGATATGTATTGTGATGGAAAGATCCAAAATCCATCAAGTGGATGAGAGGGATCGTGAAAAATCCAACAAGCCCAATACCAAATAACGACACTTTTTTTTCTGAACGAAAACTGGGAAAATAGATAGCTAAATACAGAAGAAGCGCTTACAAAATAGCACTTGCAGGAATCAGTAACACACAAGCAAGTCACTATAATACAATCGCAACAACACAAAGCACTCGGGCGGAATTCCCTCAATTTCTTACTTGAGTTCGTCTCAATTACTTTCCGTCGAACCGTCTATAGTTTCCTACCCGCTTTATCTCTCGGTATTTTGCAGTTTCCACTATCGAATTCTCTTGAACAACAGCAAAACTCGAGCTTTATTGGTGATATTTTCGAATATTTTATGTCCTTTACTTGTGTAGCTGAAGTCGCCTAATTCATAACCAAGAAGTAATGGTCGAAAGGGCCCGAGGTCAATGAATCGACGTCCATTCAGCAATCATAACTATATCTGTAAAACCATCTTGCTTATCAAGAGTTTTATTGCACAGTGAAGAAATATTACAAATTCGTAAGAATACCAGATTTAGAATTCAATCAGTCAAAGGCTAATCCTCTATTGGGATATATATTTGCGAGTTAAAGAATAAGATAACTAGAACTCGGAATGACGTATTCAAATGAAATTTGTTTTTGTGATCCTGTCATTAGTATTATAGATCTATTTCAAATTTGAATCCGAAGGGTTTGGAAAAAAAAAGTCATCCAAAATTCATACTCTGTTTCCTTTACTATACTAAGAAATACGAAATACGTAGTTATATTAGTATTCAAGATGTGTAAGAAAAAATATAATCCGTCTGGTTTGAGAAATAATGCTGCACTGCTTTATAAAAATCTACGAAGGAAGGATATATTCCTTGTTCATCCGTAAAATTATGTTCACATGACAGAATCTGAGATCCATCATGAAAAAAATGGAGATAGTTTAAGCAATGATTTCTATTTATATTATTTCTACTCTGTCCTCATTTTTATGTTATTTTATATCTTTATATTTTATTCGAGTAGGAACTTTTATAGCAATTAAAAAATAAAAATAATAATCACATATAAGCGATTATTTTTATATTTTAGAAGTTCGTTTAACGATGCATTTGACGCAGCTTCTAACACTAGGTAGTAGACTAGAATCAATCGATAGTCAAAAACTGCACAACGCATAAAAAGTCGTCTGCTTTCAGAAATTTATTTATTTTCCTTTTAAGGACATACGAACTGCTTTTTTTATTTTAGAAATTGTTTATCTTTCTTCGTTCTTAGAAATATGAAAAAATAAATAAAAAAAACCCGTTAAAATACTTTCTTATATTAGAGTTACATTTTCTAAGAAAATAAAAGTTTTGTTCTTCGATGAAAAGCAAAAATATTCAGTGGAATTTTTAGTACAAATAAATTTTTATTTTATTTTCTCGAATAAGAAATATTTAAAGAGTAAATGCAGTTCTAGTCTCAAAACTCGTCCTAGAGATTTTGAAGCGCAAATAAATTTCAACGTTTAAAAATATCAACTATCAACTTTTAAAAATTCCTGAATTTCTATAGAGTTATAGTTGGGTTTATGCCTCTTTTTAAGCTAGGTAACTTCATCTCTCAGATGGACAGAAAAGAATGGATTAAATTTGGCAGATGATTTTATCATTAGATTCATAGATATGTGCCAGCTTTAGCTCGAAATCTATGAAAAACGATGGCCATTTGATGATCTGTTTTCTAGCACAAATTTGTACGCGATTGCTGGGAAAAATAAATCGGACTAATTTGTGAATTGATGATTTCTTACAAAATTACATCAACTAAAAACATGAACTAAAAATACTTATACTAAATTCATCAACAAAATGGATCATTTATTTGTTGGTACTTGTTTGAGAAAGACCCAAGAGTTAGATTGGTGAAATTTGGCATATGATCTTGACATTAAAATTTAAGTTCTATTTCAAATTTTGGACAGGAATTGTTAAAAATAAAAGGCCCATAATGCAAATATGATTCTCTTCCCCTTTGTGCGAAGTTAAATAGAAAAACACTTCAAATTGTGTCAGCATATAAGAAAAACGAAAGGAAAATAATTCTGCTATTTTATTGTAAAATTTGTTCAAAGGTCTTCTAAGGATACGGTGAAAGAATTAAATTAATTTAAATATTATTTTTCATCATTAAATATTTGCAACTTGTCTGAATAAAGCCATTCGCCCGTTGAAGGCCAATAACTAATGTGTGTCAATAAGGGTGTTTGTTATTAAACGAAGACAGCAGTATGGGATGGGAGAACCTGGTTGGTACAGCGTTGGATTCGCGTCCCTCAGGTTGCGGGTTCGAACCCTGCTGGCTGAAGATTCCACGCGTGCTTGGTGGCTGATGCGCGTGGAAATCTGTCGTGATCACAAAGTCCTCCATGTCGAGAGTAATACCACTGGGGGTCCTGGATCAGGGGTGCTCGTTCTCTGATTCAGGTCTAAATTACAATCTGTCGATGAGTGAATGAAATGCATGAATGAAGTCTGCCCCGTAAGAAGGGTTGTGATGTGTGTGTGTAGTTAAGTCGTTTTCTTGGCCCTAGATGGCGCTGCTATAAAAACAAGAGATGCTCCCCCACCGGATTAAAATCGTTGTTTTCGTAACAGCGGGTTTGTTCATGGCAAGTGCCATAAGAAACAACAGTACTTAATACCAAGGAAACTCTAAATAGACGATAAGTATATCTTTTGATAACATCAAAACTGGGAAAACGTTTTCCAGTTCCGATGTCGGATTGTTATTTTGAAACATTATTTCAAGATTTTCTTGGAGTCGAAAATTAAAAAAATAAACCTTGTAAATTAGTCAACTGATAGAATATATAGTTCATATGAACTTTATATATGTTTTCGTCTTGATAACTGAGAATAAATTCAAAAATAGAATTGAACTGGTCATGTTATTCTAAATTGTATCCATTCTGCTATAAAAATCTCATGGCGAGAGTTGAATGAAATTTGTATCTGTTGATATGGAGATAATTGTACAACGTTCAGTTGATTCGTTTCAAAACTACACCGTCGATATCATTCTTAATTAACTGAAAATTGCTTTGGGTATCGAATAATCAAAATTCCCTCTAACAATTACCTGATAGTCGAGGAACAGAATGGTATATTACTATTCCTTGCATTTTAATTAGTATTTGACGTCCGTCTTAGTTTAATGAAACCTTTGAGAAAGGTATTAGGAAATCTGTCGAAATTCAAATAACTTGTCTGGCTGACAAGTATGCTCCATTTTAGATTTCGCTTGTGGAGTATTATAAAATTACCAGCCTTTATATCCGGTACTGCTCGGTATCATGATTGTTTCATACATTTACAAAATTTACGTAAAAGAATGCCATCCAGTTTTATTAAGAAATATAAACTTCTTTTTATTTCACATTTTCTTAATTCAACCTTTTAGAGATGAATGTTATTGTTATAAATAATTTTTAAAGAAAAATAACGAAAAATTTGTAAAATTAAAGGAAAAATGAAATCGATATCAATTGAACAAATAACTTTAGGATTTTTAAGATAATAAAAACCTTTAATTTTTACAACTTTCTGAAGAAACAGGGGAAAACATCGAAATTTTAATTTTAATTAATTGCATATTTAATTAAACATGCACTTTCAGAAGTGGACTGAATTATTTTCTTTTATCTAAAATGATAAATATATTAAGTTTGATTAAAATCGTTTCAGCTGGTTATATATATATATATATATATATATATATATATATATAAATTCAGTATTTATGTGCATAGCGGTGGTATGAGACGATGATCTACTGAAATTATACCAATCATATATCTTGATATCATGTATATAAAATATTATGTAAATTCAAGGGAGCATGCCACATTTAATATAATAACTGAACAAAAACTCACTGCTTAAAAAAAAACTTAACTTTCTTAGCTCTTTAAATATATAGCATTAAGAAGGTACCCATCTTTGGAATTTGGAATGATATTAATTTTTATATATTTTCCCTACTGCGTTGCCGAAGTTTTGCAATTATCAGGTAATTCTCTTTACTTATTAATTTTAGAGAGAAAATTATAGTCTTAGATATATAGATTCTAGTAATAGTAAATTATTTTTGTGAATAGTTAAATGCTACAAACTTAGCATTTTTATATTGATAGGCATTCTGTTAGAAATCTAAAATATTACTTACTGCTTTCTTGCAATGTGAGTCTCATTGCTGAGAAGAGAGATTTATATATATATTCGTAACGGATTTTGAATGAAGTGATCGGTAATCTAGCGATAAATTTTGTCACAAAAGTTTCTAGAAATTGCCGGAATTTTTCTAATACTCAAGATACAAATATTCTTCTAGAAAATTTCATTATCTGTCACAAAATTTGTGTTAAATTTTGAAAACAAAAATGGGTCTGTCTGTTTAAACGTCTCCTTTTTTGAGCAATGATTTCGGAGCAAGCCCTCTAGCTACATTCTTATTACTACTATGCTGTTTCTTCTGTTTAATTAGGATTACTATTTGTATATGTATTTTTTATTTTTGCCAAAACTGTGTTCGACTGTATTTTGGTATTTTTGTTCCGTGTTACGGAAATAAAACGTCGTTTTCCTTATTCTCAAATTTCTTGCACCGTACCACCTGGACGAATATTTTATCATCACAATCTTCGAATTAAATTAATTTTATTCTGGCTAGTATAAATAAAATTGATTTATCTTAAAATTAAATAGTTTAATTCATTGTTCTCAATAAATAAAATTGATTTATCTTAAAATTAAATAGTTTAATTGATTGTTCTCAATAAATAAAATTGATTTATCTTAAAATTAAATAGTTTAATTGATTGTTCTCAATAAATAAAATTGATTTATCTTAAAATTAAATAGTTTAATTGATTGTTCTCAATAAATAAAATTGATTTATCTTAAAATTAAATAGTTTAATTAATTGTTCTTAATAAATAAAATTGATTTATCTTAAAATTAAATAGTTTAATTAATTGTTCTTAATAAATAAAGTTTATTTATGATTTATCTTATTCTAAAAGAATATTTTAATTATTTATCGAATGATCTCGTTCTTTTAGCTCTACGTGTACAAACTGTTTTGAAATTATATATTTGATCTGAAATTTTTAGAGTGTTTAATATAATTCTGAAGAAATTTAATATTTATTCTAAAATATTTCTACAGTATTAAAATTGTAATTTTTTTTCTTGTAATGAAAACGTATGAGATACGATTATTTAACTCCTCATTAATATCTAATAATTAAAATATAATTTTAGCAAACTAATTTTTAAAATCTTAGTTATCATTGGATGATTAAATAACTCGGAATTGGTAGATTGAGGATCTGAGATTTGATTATGTAATTGGTTAGTGATCTAATGTATATTAAATATGCCACCTCTGTTGCCTTTAAATGGCTTTACTTTGGAATCGTGTGGGCATATAATTAATTATATCCAGATTCAAGTGTCAGTTGAATTATTATGGCTCAAAGTCGTGGATATCGACATCTCGCTATGTCTCAAAGTGGCAAGGCTTACTACAAATATATAAGTGTAACTTCAAAACGAATCTTTATCTTGCGTATTAATTTGCTTACGACTCTTGTTAAATTACTTAAAAAATAAGATTGTATAATCTTATTCTTTCACGCTTTAAAAAAATCATCATGGAAGTAATCTTGTTTATTTCTTTTAGAGAATCAATACTATATAATTAAAGGTACCATGATAATGAAAAATAAAAAAAAATGTTTGAAAGTAATGTGTTTTTTTATATAATCGAATAATTAAAATAATTACACCACTTCTTTATTTGAAAAAGAGAAAATTAAAAAAGCTTTGCGGTTTCGAGTTCTGTAACTAATAATCTTATTGGGTTTTTCAAAGTTATATCTATCTATCTATCTATATGTATATAATTCCAATATGATTATTTAAATGTTACTAATGTTAACTGCAGTTTATTAATAATAACTGGTAATTATTATCAATAATCGATCAGTGTGATGAATCAATTAATCACTTTTACCAGTTATGATTAGTAATAACCGATTAATCATAGTATACACATTAATTCTGCTACTAGTAGCTCAATTTCTCAATTAATACAAAGCTCAGAAAGTGGAATAAGTTATCAGTAGATGATTTTTTTATATTTTATGCTATTTAAATTTATAAAAATAAATTTATAAATATGTTTATGCTATTTAAAATGCTCATTGTATATTAAAAGACATTGTTTAATCAAAAATAAGTTAAAGGGAGAATTAAATATTAGATATTGCTATAAATTGGAAATCTAGAAATAAATGAGCCTAATTCATGCATTCAGTTTTGTGCTTTCCGATCATTTAAAGCTTTCATCTTCATGAATCGAAGGTGGAAATTATGTAATCGATGGGATATATTCATAGTATTTTGATTATTATTCACATTATTATTGTTAAATCTCTCTCTGTATATACTAAACCTTACTAAATCTATATATACCTCTACTAAACCTTATTCATAAATGAAAAAAAAATCAAGAAGATTTCTATAAAATATCGTATGCAAACAAGGATTTCAAATTGTAAATGCATTCCCATCACTCAACAGTCTGTTATTCTGAGAATACACTTTTCTGAATACTAGAATCCAACAACCCAACAAAAATCAAAATAATTCCAGAGGGGTGAAATGAAGGCTGAATGTGCGAACTTTCTTATTTACTCATATTTCCTTATAAGTGGAAAAATAATACGAACATTTTTGCAGGAATCCTGGCAATACTATTCAATGGAATTGTGATGTCCCACTACACGCATCTCAATCTGTCTCCTTTTGTTCAGAGAACAATGCAAGTCACACTGAGGAGCATTGCTTTCATATCGGGTAGGAGATTTGATTCTTCTCTCTCTCTCTCTCTCTTTCTCTCTCTTTTGCTTTCTCCACCCCGCATCTCAAGATTTCTGTGCACTTGTATGAAAACAACTTTCATTTTTTTGTTGCAATACCGAAGAAAACGATGGTTTGCACATTTCTATTGTGGAGGATGAATGCTATGGATTTCTGTCTGTATGAGTCTATATGGACAAATGAAAGTTCGGATGCTATAGAAAGGACGGATATTGATACAGCTTTACTTTCATCCAAAACGAAATATGCTATACAGATATTGATTTTTCTGAAATGTAATGTGTTAGGAAATGATACGCCTGATAATAAAATTGATGATAAAAAATATGTTGCAATAGAACACATTTTTCTTTATTTTAAAAGTTTTTCGTCCGTTGAGCGGAAACGTGTTGCGTAAAACGCCAAACATAAACTTCATTTGTTACGATATAATATTTAATTTAAATGCATAATATATTCAGATTTTACTTTCTGGTATATGTAGTATAGAGAAAGTATAGTAATTGTCGAAAAAATCGAACTCGAGATGCAGATGAATATCTATGTTTTAGACCTCGAAAAACACAATTTTGGAAAATGTCCGTCTAACTGTGACAAAGTTAACTCAAAAACACTTTGGTATATGACTTTCACACCATACTTGCAGATTTCTATCAAATTTTGAGTAAAATCTGTTCAGAAGAAGTCCGTCTGTCCGGCTATTCGAATATAAGTTAATACGATAATTAAAAAACTAACAGAGCTAGATAGATAAAATTCGGTACACTAATTTGACATACATAGTTCAGACACCTTTCAAAGTTTGAGGCAAAACCAGCCAACCGTTGACTGTATGTCGGTCTGTACTTTCAGAATCATGTAAATGCGATAGTTAAAAAACGCTATGATTTAAATATATCAAATTAGGTATGAGATTTTGTGACTACACATGCAGTTTTGTATCAAATCTTTGTTTCACTTGGTTGAGAAAAACGTGTTTAAAGCGCAAATTCGATTTTCCAGGGCAAAACGCATTCCAGGGATTAATCGCCAAATATCCCGCCAAAGATGACACGAAAAAATATTCAACAAAAAATATTTCGTAACTATTGCATGCCAATGAGATGTAAGGTATTCTCTGACACAACATGTTTACTAGCGAGTATGCGAAATATGTTTCGGCTAGATCGCTGCAGCTAATTTAATAGCACTTAGGACATTTTGAGGAGATCAGATACAGGGAAAAATGCTATTTTTCTGTTAGTTTTCGCTTGATTTTACATATAAATTACATTCTGACCCTGAAAAATATTTGATTAATATTTGTATTTCATTTCAATTCTAAGGGTAAGTGCATTTACCTGTTTCTTTCCAATGTTTTTGTTAACATAACATTAAGAAATGCAAGCATTTCTTGCCGTTAATTGTTATACTCTAATTAGTGGAATAAAGTTCAGAGCAGTAATTCTTATAAAAGCTACAGAGTCCCACTTGGTGGAGGGGAACTCAGATGAGAAATTTCTGGCATGATGGGCAAGTACAGAAATGGTGTGGGGTCAACAATCCTCTACCAATGACGAGACGTGCTTCCTAAGGGAAAGGTTGTACTGTGGCCGGTGTTGACCCTTTAGAACTTAACCGAAGTTCTCGCCAAAGCTTTCATGGTAG